>NC_069501.1:238910006-239628050 GCF_027579735.1 Bombina bombina | reverse complement strand
CAACATTTCAAACCTTAACTCGGTTCTTAATCATGATTAAGAACCGAGTTAAGGTTTGAAATGTTGTTTATATGATGGACCCTGCAAGAGAATAATAAAGGTCTTTTAAATCTTACTGGAGGCTGGAAAATTACTTCTTTGAACTATCTACCAAGTTTGCCATATGATGGACTTTGCTTGTATATCCATATTGTTCCAGCCTTGCTGTTCCTCTACTTCCATCTGCCTAATTTGCCAAACAATCGACTAAACTTGTATACCCATACTACTTTAGCCTAGCAGTACCTCCTGCTCCAACTTCCCTGTCTGTCATTCACTAGACTGAACTAGATATGGGATTGCTGCTTCGTTGCTATATTATATCTTTTCCTGCTAACATCTAGTCTCCATCAGAAGTGTCTTTAAATGTAAACTACATTCACTGCTACTTGGTTTATTCAAGTTTGGACATTTTCACTACTTAACAAGTGGCTCTGATGGCAACATTATAAAAGTGCTATGTTGAAAAGGGAAAGATGTCAGTTAACGCACACAACTCCTCTTTTTCCTTTGTTTATGTTTATACCTGATTTGTACTTTCAAAGCTAGTAATCGTAATGCATTTTAAAGTTCGAGTAAGTGGTTTACTTATGCTGTTGTTCTACATATGGATTCTATAGAAGAGGTTAGAGACCTTACCTATATGGATACGTTGTTTTAGGCTAATGTTTAAAGGGACACAGTATCTTTATTGTTTTAGTATTTTCACTGAGAAATTATAAGACTCAGAAGATCAGATGTTTATTTCTTCTATAAGGTACGACGAGTCCACGGATTCATCCTTTACTTGTGGGATATTATCCTCCTGCTAACAGGAAGTGGCAAAGAGCACCACAGCAGAGCTGTCTATATAGCTCCTCCCTTAGCTCCACCCCCAATCATTCTCTTTGCCTACTCTAAGTACAAGGAAGGGTAAAGTGAAAGAGGTGATAAAATATTAGTTTTTAATTTCTTCAAGCAAGTTTTTTGTTTTAAATGGTACCGGTGTGTACTATTTACTCTCAGGCAGCAGATGGATGAAGACTTCTGCCTGGAGGATGATGATCTTAGCATTTGTAACTAAGATCCAGTGCTATTTCCACAGAGGTTGAGGAGTACAGGAAACTTCAGTGTGAGGAACGTTTGTCATGCTATATAGCAGTGAGGTATGTTCAGTCATTGCGGTTCTTTGAGGCTGTAGAGACATCGAGTGAGATGGGCGGGGCCTATTTTCGCGCCTCAGATGCGCAGTTGTTTTCACTCAGCAAGCAGCAAGCTCCAACTCCTGAGGGCCCTTGTGGATGTTTTGGGCCAAATCGAAGCTTTAACCCCATATTTACAAGGGCAGGTAGGCGCCACAGCAGGGCTGTGGCAATGTGCTGGGGGTGTTTTTTTCCGGATTTATTCCTTAATTTAATACGGTTTGCACAATAAAGGGTTAAATGTTAAATTTTCTTGTGGGGCAAACTTAACTACACATATTTGTGAAAAATTTGGTGCATTTTAAAGCAGTTTTGCAGAACGTGTATGCTTTTTTTCTCTTAAAAGGCGCAGTACCGTTTTTTAAGATTGTTTTTTTTCCACTAAATAAAGTGTTTTCATGCTTGTTTGTAGTCATTACAAGCCTGTTCAACATGTCTGACATTGAGCAAAGTCATTGTTCAATATGTTTAGAAGCCATTGTGGAACCCCCACTTAGAATGTGTCCCTCATGCACTGAAAGGTCAATAAATTGCAAAGAACATATTTTAGCTACTAAAAGTATGTCGCAGGATGATTCTCAGTCAGAAGAGAATCAGGTTTTGCCATCTTATTCTCCCCAAGTGTCACAACCATTAACACCCGCACAAGCGACGGCAAGTACTTCTAGTGCGTCTAATTCTTTCACCCTGCAAGATATGGCCGCAGTTATGAATACTACCCTCACAGAGGTTTTATCTAAGCTGCCTGGGTTGCAGGGGAAGCGCAGTAGGTCTGGTGTGAGAACAAATGCTGAGCCCTCTGATGCTTTATTAGCCATATCCGATGTACCCTCACAATGTTCTGAGTTGGGGGTGAGGGATTTGCTGTCTGAGGAAGAGATTTCTGATTCAGGAAAGATGTTCCCTCAGACAGACTCAGATATGACGTCTTTTAAATTTAAACTAGAACACCTCCGCTTATTGCTCAGGGAGGTTTTAGCGACTCTGGATGATTGTGACCCTATTGTAGTTCCAGAGAAATTGTGTAAAATGGACAGATTTCTAGAGGTTCCTGCTTTCACTGATGTTTTTCTGGTCCGTAAGAGGATTTCGGACATTGTTACTAAGGAGTGGGATAGACCAGGTATTCCGTTCGCTCCCCCTCCTACTTTTAAGAAAATGTTTCCCATATCAGACATCATGCGGGACTTGTGGCAGACGGTCCCTAAGGTGGAGGGAGCTATTTCTACCCTGGCTAAGCGTACAACTATACCTATTGAGGACAGTTGTGCTTTCAAAGATCATATGGATAAAAAATTAGAGGGTCTCCTAAAGAAAATATTTGTTTATCAGGGTTTTCTTCTCCAACCTATAGCGTGCATTGTTCCCGTAACTACTGCAGCTGCTTTTTGGTTTGAGGTTCTGGAGAAGGCTCTTCAGGTTGAGACCCTATTAGATGATATTCTGGATAGAATTAGGGCTCTCAAGCTAGCTAATGCTTTCATTACAGATGCCGCTTATCAACTGGCTAAATTAGCGGCAAAGAATTCAGGTTTTGCCATTTTAGCGCGTAGAGCGTTATGGCTTAAGTCCTGGTCTGCTGATGTGTCATCAAAATCTAAGCTTTTAGCCATCCCTTTCAAGGGTAAGAACCTATTCGGGCCTGAACTGAAAGAGATCATTTCAGACATCACTGGAGGGAAAGGCCATGCCCTTCCTCAGGATAAGACAAATAAGATGAGGACCAAACAAAATAATTTTTGTTCCTTTCGAAACTTCAAAGGTGGTCCCTCTACCTCTTCCCCTGCTGCAAAGCAAGAGGGGTTCAGGACTCCTGGGCTTTAGAAATCGTATCCCAGGGGTATCTTCTAGATTTCAAAGATTCTCCTCCAAGGGGGAGATTCCATCTTTCTCAATTGTCTGTAAACCAGACAAAAAGAGAGGCATTCTTACGCTGTGTAAAAGACCATGGGAGTGATCTGCCCAGTTTCGAAAACAGAACAGGGGCAGGGGTTCTACTCCAATCTGTTTGTGGTTCCCAAAAAAAGAGGGAACCTTCAGACCAATTTTAGATCTCAAGATCCTAAACAAATTCCCATCCTTCAAGATGGAGACCATTCGGACTATTTTACCAATGATCCAGGAGGGTCAATATATGACCACTGTGGACTTAAAGGATGCGTATCTACACATCCCTATCCACAAAGATCATCACCAGTTCCTCAGGTTCGCCTTTCTGGACAAGCATTACCAGTTTGTGGCTCTTCCCTTCGGGTTGGCCACAGCTCCCAGAATTTTCACAAAGGTGCTAGGGTCCCTTCTGGCGGTTCTAAGGCCACGGGGCATAGCAGTGGCACCTTATCTGGACGATATCTTAATTCAGGCGTCGACTTACCAACTAGCCAAATCTCACACGGACATCGTGTTGGCTTTTCTAAGATCTCACGGGTGGAACGTAAAAAAGAGTTCACTTATCCCACTCACAAGAGTTCCTTTCCTGGGAACTCTGATAGATTCGGTGGACATGAAAATTTTTCTGACGGAGGTCAGGAAATCAGATTTTAACCACCTGCCGAGCTCTTCATTCCATTCCTCGGCCGTCAGTGGCTCAGTGTATGGAGGTAATCAGACTAATGGTAGCGGCAATGGACATAGTTCCGTTTGCTCGCTTGCATTTCAGACCACTGCAACTATGCATGCTCAAACAGTGGAATGGGAATTATGCAGATTTATCTCCTCAGATAAATCTGGATCAAGAGACCAGAGACTCTCTTCTTTGGTGGTTGTCACAGGATCATCTGTCCCAGGGAATGTTTTTCCGCAGGCCAGCATGGGTCATAGTGACGACAGAAGCCAGCCTATTTGGCTGGGGTGCAGTCTGGAATTCCCTGAAAGCCCAGGGTTTGTGGACTCAGGTGGAGGCTCTCCTCCTGATAAATATTCTAGAACTGAGAGCGATATTCGACACGCTTCAGGCGTGGCCTCAGCTGGTTTTGGCCAGATTCATAAGATTCCAGTTGGACAATATCACAACTGTAGCATATATCAATCATCAGGGGGGAACAAAGAGTTCTCTTTCGATGATAGAGGTTACCAAAATAATTCGATGGGCAGAGACTCACTCTTGCCATCTATCAGCAATCTATATCCCAGGAGTGGAGAACTGGGAAGTGAATTTTCTAAGTCGTCAGACTTTTCATCCGGGGGAGTGGGAACTCCATCCGGAGGTGTTTGCACAATTGGTTCAGCAATGGGGCACACCAGAATTGGATCTGATGGCGTCTCGTCAGAACGCCAAACTTCCTTGTTACGGGTCCAGGTCAAGGGATCCTCAGGCAGTACTGATAGATGCTCTAGCAGTACCCTGGTTGTTCAACCTGGCTTATGTGTTTCCACCATTTCCTCTCCTTCCTCGTTTGATTGCCAGAATCAAACAGGAGAGAGCTTTGGTGATTTTGATAGCACCTGCGTGGCCATGCAGGACTTGGTATGCAGACCTGGTGGACATGTCATCTCTTCCACCATGGACTCTGCCACTGAGACAGGACCTTCTGATTCAAGGTCCGTTCCAGCATCCAAATCTAGTTTCTCTTTGGCTGTCTGCTTGGAGATTGAACGCTTGATTTTATCCAAGCGGGGTTTCTCTGAGTCGGTCATAGATACCTTGATTCAGGCTTGAAAGCCTGTCACTAGGAAATTTATCATAAGATATGGCGTAAATATCTTTATTGGTGCAAATCCAAAGGCTACTCATGGAGTAAGATCAGGATTCCTAGGATTTTGTCCTTTCTCCAAGAAGGATTGGAGAAGGGGCTATCAGCTAGTTCCTTAAAGGGAGAGATATCTGCTTTATCAATTCTACTGCACAAGCGTCTGGCAGATGTTCCAGACGTTTAGTCGTTCTGTCAGGCTTTAGTTAGAATCAAGCCTGTGTTTAAACTTGTTTCTCTGCCATGGAGTCTGAATTTAGTTCTTAAAGTTCTTCAAGTTGTTCCGTTTGAACCTATGCATTTCATAGATATTAAGCTTCTATGTTGGAAAGTTCTGTTTTTAGTTGCTATCTCTTCGGCTCGAAGAGTTTCTGAACTATCTGCGTTGCAATGCGACTCACCTTATCTTGTTTTCCATGCTGATAAAGTGGTTTTGCGTACCAAGCCTGGATTCCTTCCTAAGGTTGTTACTAATAGGAATATCAATCAGGAAATTGCTGTTCCTTCTCTGTGTCCTAATCCTTCCTCTAAGAAGGAGCGTCTGTTGCACAACTTGGACTTGGTTCGTGCTTTGAAGTTTTACTTGCAAGCAACCAAGGATTTCCATCAAACATCTTCTTTTTTTGTTGTTTATTCTGAAAAATGTAGAGGTCAAAAAGCTACGGCTACCTCTCTTTCTTTTTGGCTGAAAAGCATCATTAGTTTGGCATACGAGACTGCTGGACAGCAGCCTCCTGAAAGGATTACAGCTTACTCTAATAGAGCGGTGGCTTCCACATGGGCTTTTAAAAATGATGCTTCTGTTGAACAGATTTGTAAGGCTGTGACTTGGTCTTCGCCTTTTCCAAATTTTCCAAATTTGATACTTTTGCTTCTTTGGAGGTTATTTTTGGGAGAAAAGTTCTTCAAGCAGTGGTGCCTTCTGTTTAACCATCTGTCTTGTCCCTCCCATTCATCCATGTCCTGTAACTTTGGTATTGTATCCCACAAGTAAAGGATGAATCCGTGGACTCGTCGTACCTTATAGAAGAAAAGTAAATTTAAGCTTACCTGATAAATTAATTTCTTCTATGGTACGACGAGTTCACGGCCCGCACTGTCATTTTAAGACAGATTATATTTTTTTATTTTAAACTTCAGTCACCTCTGCACCTTTTAGTTTCTCGTTTTTCTTCCTGTACCTTCGGTCGAATGATTGGGGGGTGGAGCTAAGGGAGGAGCTATATAGACAGCTCTGCTGTGGTGCTCTTTGCCACTTCCTGTTAGCAGGAGGATAATATCCCACAAGTAAAGGATGAATCCGTGCACTCGTCGTACCATAGAAGAAATTAATTTATCAGGTAAGCATAAATTTACTTTTTTCTGCTCTTCTGGATTTAATGCCCCTTTCTTCATTTAAAAAAAAAATATGGAAACCTGTTGCAACTGCTGGTTTTCTTATTGGTAAGCAGGCGTAATCTGCTTTGTATAAGCTTTTGTGTCTGTTTTCTTCTTAAATGGAAAAAGACCACCGCTGCATTCATTTCTTTTGGGAAATAAGAACCTGGCCACCAGTAGGAGACAAAGACAACCCAGCCAAAGGCTTAAATACTCCTCCCACTCCCCTCATCACCCAGTCATTCTTTGCCTTACGTCCCAGGAGGATGGCAGAGAAGTGTCAGAATTTTTAATTTTTGTTTTTGTCTCTTATGGAGGGTAGTACTCTTCGGCATGGGATAGGAGTTTTAAGTAGTCCTGTCAGTCTCTCTGTGAGGGCTTGGATGAAAGTTAGAGTCTGGAGATGCAGTGAATTTCTTTCTGTGAAACCATCCCGACTCATATTAACAGCTTCTCAAGCAATCGGCCTTGTCGAACTTCGCTTTGCTGCCTGCTTTCTTCTCTCAAGTCCATGGTGGAGGCGATGCTACTATCCGTCACACTTGAAGGGCCGTGTTCCTGTTCCATGGCGTAGATTCCGGTAAGATTGTTTCATTTTACTTTATTTGCAATGTACTGTAATGGGAATGTTTCCCGAGAGGCTACCGGTCTCAGTGAGTCTCTTTTAGTATATTGGAATTGAGGGTTAATATCTCCTGAGGAGGGTTATTGAAAAGGGTTTTTTTTTAATCATGTTTGTTATGTGATTCAACCTGCTTATGTGCAATGTTTACTGGGCTCATTGTTGGAACATTGAGGCCTTTGGAAGTGTTGCAGCATTTTGGCTGGGCGCGCTTGTTTGGACTGTATGGTTTACCTTGTGTTCGGGCGTGGCTACGTTCCATTGTTTCATTTCCGCATTTCTGACCGTGTGGCGAAGGAAATTTTCTAGTCTGCAGGGGTCTGGTCATAGGAGGTGGTGAGTGCCCCAGCCATTGGGGGTGTCAGGTGCCGTTTAGTTTTTCACTACTTTAGTCCATATTTAAATATCCTCTATCCAGTTATGGAGTATTCTGATGCTGAGACTGTGTTAATTTCAAATTCAGTTACAGAGAATTCTGATACTGAGACTATTTTGATTTCAGATTCAGATTCTGTGTCCGGTGATGAATCCGGGGTGGCCTCGTTGACGCCTGTCAACCAGTTTTGTTCAGTATGCCATTTTAGGGCGTCTGGTTCCTCGGGCTCGGGGAATCCAGTGTCTGCTGAGCCATCCGCCTCTGGTGGTCCTGTCCTCCGAGAGGCGAGTTCCCTACCAAATCATACTTCTGCACATGCAGGTAACCCAATTAATGGTTCCTCCATGTGGGGTGGCCTGTTTCTCCCGGAGGTTGCAGCACTTTTCGCTTCCAAATGAAGTTTGCGATTGTTCGTCTGCAGAGTCCAGACGTTTATTTGAGAATGTGCTTGTGCCCTATTGTCCCGGGCCTTCCGCCTTGGGGAGGGCCTCTACATTTCCCTGTGGAGGTATCTGTCCCTGAGTGTTGTGCCTTCCGTTACAGGATTGCACGCCTTCGCGTGTTGCTCAGACATGTTTTTCATTTATTGAATGACCCTATAGTTACCAGATACGGGGATTTTCAGTCTGATAATTCGAATGGTGCACCTCATTAAACGTGGGGTATGAAGTAATCTCCTGATTGTCATTTTTTAGAAATCTTTCCCAGTTTTGTGTGATAGGGCTCCTTTTGGCTGGTCCTGCGAGTAGGCCTGTGTCTTTTTGGGCGTTAACCTCCGGGTTGCCTTATGTTTTATTTATATACAATGGGATGTCTTTTATTTTTTTTTGTTTCCTTCGGGAACCTTCTGGGATTGGTACTCTTTATTACTTCTTCGGAATTTGTTGGATATGTTTAACTGTCTGTTTTCTGTTTTTTCCCCTACGAGGGAAAATTTATGCAGCTTGCCGGTTGGGACCCTAGGTACAGGCTGGTCCTGTCGGGTTTGTTCGGTTTTGGGGCTGTTCAGACACGTGGCACTGTTCTGCTTGGCTGGTTCGGTAGAAGCAACGAGTGCTCAGTTTATCATTGTTTTTCATGTTCAACTAAGCATTCAAGAGGACCTGTGGGTCCGTGAGGTGGGAAGGATTGTTTCAGTCCTTATAGCCTTCAGTCATAAATGAATGGGCAGGGGAGTTTTTCCGCTGCGTCACTCTATCTGACTTCTGATTTCATCAGATCTTAGAGTTTCCTCCCCCATGTGGTGGAGGGTGGGAGGGCTAAATGCCCCTTACCGCTATTGAGCGGTTTGGCCTTTATTTTTTAGGCCTCTGGATGTGTCCTTTTGTGCTTGATCCAACAGTTTGTACAGGATATCTGTCTAGCATGCGGAAGGTTTGCAGTTTGAAGCCTGTTGCATCGCTTGATACCTTGCAGCTGTACGCGCAGCTGTTTCTAGTGTATCTAGATGCAGCTCTTACTCTTGACTGAGTTATAAAGAGGCCTTTAGGTCTTCTTCCATTGCCTCCGGGTGAGTGGATCTCCTTTTAGGGATCTGTGTTTCCGGGTGATGGTTGTTCCCTGCAGGGACTTTTTTTTTGGCTCTGGGTTTTCCGGAGCTGGGTAGGCTTAGTGCCTTCTCTTCCTTGTGTCCTCTGCTTGTGCGGAGGTGTTAGGGAGACTAGTCCTGCTATTAGGATTTTTTGGACCTTGAGGTATCCCTTGGTTGTCCTGAGGCTCTGAGAAGTATCTTACGACTTCTAACCTTGCTTCTTGGAGCACTGGACTTTAGCTAGGGGTGGTTCCTTCCTTTGGTCGGAGCTTTTGAGTTCTTCTCGCTATCTGGATTTTCTGAATATGCATCCATACCCTTGTTTCTGGCTTTTTGGTCGGTTGGGGTTTTTAGTTCTAGGATAAGGTTTGCCGGAACTATTAGGTGACCGGACCTGTTTTTCTCCCTGAGACTTCTGGTTGCTGAAACTTCACTTGGCCTTTTTCCTGACCCAGTCTTGGGGGTTTTGGGAATCTTGGATATCAGGGCTGGTTGGGGTGTTCCACGGTAGTGGGAACTTGGGCTATGTGCTTGCTCCATCTCCCTCACCTTTATCATGGTCTAATACCTTGGTATTATATGGCCGGACACTAGGAGGACTTTGCCGCTTCCATTGCATTCCGTGCTTGCAGGATATTGGGGAGACATCTGTTCTGTCTCTGTGCCCGGTCGTATCCTGGGTTTCGCTTGGTATAGGCGTGGCCTCCTTTCCCTTTTTGGGCCCCTTTGGGTCTCTGTGAGCTGGGCTCACTCGTGGAGGTGTTCCTTTTTGTATTAGGGGACCTTTGGGTTTCCTTGGTTCTCCTTTGCCTTATCCCCTTTGGGGGTTTCGGCTGGTTTCTACTTCATTTGTGGGGATGAGTGGTGGGGGACCGTTTGTTGGGCGACAGTGTCTCCTGGAAGACTGTTGGCTCAGTCAAGTCTGTTTGCGGTCTCTAGTTTGGTTTCTGGACTAAATGCGAGTCAGTGTCACTGGGGCTTTTCCTCTTAAAATTTTCTCTGCTTCAGGTGCTTTTTTTAATTTATTTTTTAGAGGTTCAGGCCTGGTGCCCTCAGCATCGGCCACCTATTGTACCCTCCCGTATTGGCATTCAGTGTCCTCTATAGCTTGGGTATTGTTTTTCCAAAAGTAATGAATACAGCTGTGGACTCTTTCCATTTAAGATAAAACCCCATAAATTATGCTTACCTGATAATTTCCTTTTCTTCTGATGGAAAGAGTCCACAGCTTCCCATCCATAATTTTATGTGGGGCATCCTTGTATCTTCTGGCACCTTTTACTCTGTATTTCTTCTACTGTTCCTTGTTCCTCGGCAGAATGACTGGGGGATGAGGGGGGTGGCAGGAGTATTTAAGCCTTTGACTGGGTTGTCTTTGCCTCCTCCTGGTGGCCAGGTTCTTATTTCCCAAAAGTAATGAATGCAGCTGTGGACTCTTTCCATGTTTTTGCTTGGTTTAGTACTACTTGCGGGCAGTGTGTGTGGCTTCATTCTGCACAATGTTTTGCTTATTCGGTTAGCCACTAATATTAAAAAGACATGAAACCCACATTTCTTCTACTAGATACAACGAGTCCACGGATTCATCCTTACTTGTGGGATATATCCTCCTGCTAACAGCTCTGCTGTGGTGCTCTTTGCCACTTCCTGTCTATATAGCTCCTCCCTTGACTCCACCCCCAGTCATTCTCTTTGCCTATACTAAGTAATAGGAAGAGGTAAAGTGAAAGAGGTGATAAAATGATAGTTTTTATTTTCTTCAAGCAAGACTTTCTTATTTTAAATGGTACCGGTGAGTGCTATTTTTTCCCAGGCAGCAGATGGATGAAGATTTCTGATTGGAGACTGATGATCTTAGCAGTTGTCACTAAGATCCAGAGTAGTTCCCACAGAATGGCTGAGGAGTACTTAAGAAACTTCAGTGTGAGGAACGTTTTTCATGCTACAAGCATTGAGGTATGTTCAGTCATTTTTTTCTGGAGAGACTGTGTTATTTCAGAACTGGCTGACAGTATTCCCATAAGGGAAAAGGGGTAAGCAGTAATCCTACATGTGAATAGAAGGGTATTACTGGGACATGTATGTTAAGGGCTGAAAAAATGGTTGACACTAATAACATAACGATTTTATGTTGGGAAGGCAATTAACGTTTTTTTTGTGTGATAAAAAAGCAAAAATTTTTTTACTTTGATGGCTCTGGAGGGTTCACATGGCTTTCTTGAAAACTTGTATATTTGGAGACCAACATGGCTAGGTTATAGACCGCTTTACAGCGGTTCTTACAAGGCACTGAGACATCGGTGTTGATGGGCGGGGCCTAATTTTGCGCCTCAGATGCACAGTTGAATTCCCCATGCAAGCAGCAAGCTCCAGCTCCGGTGAGCCTCAAAGGAAATATTTGGCCTAATCGAAGTGTTAGAGTGATTTTACAGACCCCTGAGGGCAGGTAGGCTCCACAGCAGAGCTGTGGCGAGGTGCAGGGGGTTAATTGGTTAATTTCATAAAGTTTTTCGAGTAACGTTTTTTCCCAATTAAGGGTTAAGCATACCTTTCTTGTGGTGCAATCTTAGCTGGCAAGATAAGACACATATATACTAAAATTGGGATAATTATAGCATTTTAGAGCAGTTTTGGGAAATATTGTACGCTTTTTTTTCTCTTAAAGGCGCAGTTCCGTTTTTCAGATTGTTATTTTTTTCACTAAATAAAGTGTTTTCAAGCCTATTTGTGGTCATTACTAGCCTGTTTCAACATGTCTGACATTGAGGAAAGTCAATGTTCTATGTGTTTAGAAGCCATTGTGGAACCCCCACTTAAAATGTGTCCCTCATGTACTGAAAGGGCCTTACATTGCAAAGAACATATTTTAGGTGATAAAAGTATGTCTCAGGATGATTCTCATCTAATTCTCCCCAAGTGTCACAATCTTTAACGCCCGCTCAAGCGACGCCTAGTACTTCTAGGTTTTAGCGACTCTGGATGATTGTGACCCTATTGTCACCCCACCAGAGAAATTGTGTAAAATGGATAAATATCTAGAGGTCCCTACTTACACTAATGTTTTTCCAGTCCCTAGAAGAATTTCGGACATCGTTACTAAGGAATGGGATAGACCAGGCATTCCGTTCTCTCCCCCTCCTACTTTTAAGAAAATGTTTCCCATGTCTGACACCATTCGGGATTCGTGGCAGATGGTCCCTAAGGTGGAGGGAGCTATTTCTACCCTGGCTAAGCGTACAACTATACCTATTGAGGACAGTTGTGCTTTCAAAGATCCTATGGATAAAAAATTAGAGGGTCTTCTAAAGAAATTGTTTATTCATCAGGGTTTTCTTCTACAACCTATAGCGTGCATTGTTCCAGTAACTACTGCAGCAGCTTTTTGGTTTGAGGCTCTAGAGGAGTCTCTTAAGGTTGAGACCCCATTAGATGATATTTTGGATAGAATTAAGGCTCTCAAGCTAGCTAATTCTTTTATTACAGATGCCGCTTTCCAAATGGCTAAATTAGCTGCAAAGAATGCAGGATTTGCAATTTTAGCATGTAGAGCGTTATGGCTTAAGTCTTGGTCTGCTGATGTGTCATCAAAATCCAAGCTTTTAGCTATTCCTTTTAAGGGTAAGACCCTATTCGGGCCTGAACTAAAGGAGATCATTTCCGACATTACTGGAGGTAAAGGTCATGCCCTTCCTCAGGACAAGACGGTTAAAATGAGGGCCAAACAGAATAATTTTCGTTCCTTTCGAAACTTTAAAGGTGGACCCTCTACTTCCTCCTCCGCCACCAAGCAGGAGGAGAATTTTGCACAATCCAAGTCAGTCTGGAGACCTAACCAGACCTGGTATAAAGGTAAACAGGCCAAGAAGCCCGCTGCTACTACCAAGACAGCATGAAGGGGCAGCCCCCGATCCGGGACCGGATCTAGTAGGGGGCAGACTTTCTCTCTTTTCTCAGGCTTGGGCAAGAGACGTTCAGGATCCCTGGGCATTAGAAATCGTGACCCAGGGGTATCGACTAGAATTCAAGGATTCTCTCCCAAGAGGGAGATTTCATCTTTCACGTTTGTCTGTAGACCAGACAAAAAGATAGGCGTTCTTACGCTGTGTAGAAGACCTATATACCATGGGTGTAATCTGCCCAGTTCCAAAACTAGAACAGGGGCAGGGGTTTTACTCAAATCTGTTTGTGGTTCCCAAAAAAGAGGGAACCTTCAGACCGATTTTAGATCTCAAAAGTCTAAACAAATTTCTCAGAGTCCCATCGTTAAAGATGGAGACCATACAAACAATTTTACCAATGATCCATGAGGGTCAATATATGACCACCGTGGATTTGAAGGATGCGTATCTTCACATTTCTATCCACAAAGATCATCACCAGTTCCTCAGGTTCGCCTTCCTGGACTAACATTATCAGTTTGTGGCCCTCCCTTTCGGGTTGGCCACAGCTCCCAGAATCTTCACAAAGGTGCTAGGGTCCCTTCTGGCGGTTCTAAGGCCGCAGGGCATAGCAGTGGTGCCCTATCTGGACGATATTTTGATTCAGGCGTCCACTTACCATCTAGCCAAATCTCACACGGATATCGTGTTGGCTTTTCTAAGAACTCACGGGTGGAAGGTGAACATACAAAAGAGTTCACTAGTTCCACTGACAAGAGTTCCATTCCTAGGAACTCTGATAGACTCGGTAGACATGAAAATTTTTCTGACGGAGGTCAGAAAGTCAAAGATCCTAACTACTTGCCGAGCACTTCATTCCTTTCCTCGGCCATCAGTGGCGCAGTGTATGGAGGTCATTGGGTTAATGGTAGCGGCTATGGACATAGTTCCGTTTGCTCGCTTGCATTTGCATCTCAGACCACTGCAAGTGTGCAAGCTGAGACAGTGGAATGGGGATTATGCGGATTTATCTCCTCGGATAAATCAGGATCAAGAGACCAGAGACTCTCTTCTTTGGTGGTTGTCACAGGATCATCTGTCCCAGGGAATGTGTTTCCGCAGGCCAGCATGAGTCATAGTGACGACGGACGCCAGCCTCTTGGGCTGGGGTGCAGTTTGGAATTCCCTGCAGGCTCAGGGTGTTTGAACTCAGGAGGAGTCCCTACTACCAATAAATATTCTGGAACTGAGAGCAATATTCAACGCGCTTCAAGCATGGCCTCATCTGGCCTCGGCCAAATTCATAAGATTCCAGTCGGACAATATCACGACTGTAGCATATATCAATCATCAAGGGGGAACAAAGAGTTCTCTAGCGATGATAGAGGTTTCCAAGATAATTCGATGGGCAGAGACTCACTCTTGCCATCTATCAGCAATCTATATCCCAGGAGTGGAGAACTGGGAAGTGGATTTTCTAAGTCGTCAGACTTTTCATCCGGGGGAGTCGGAGCTCCATCCGGAGGCGTTTGCAAAATTGATTAATCAATGGGACACACTGGAATTGGATCTTATGTCATCTCGTCAGAATGCCAAACTTCCTTGTTACGGGTCCAGATCAAGGGATCCTCAAGCAGTACTGATAGATGCTCTAGCAGTACCCTGGCTTATGTGTTTCCTCCTTTTCCTCTCCTACCTCGTTTGATTGCAAGAATCAAACAGGAGAGGGCTTCGGTAATCTTGATAGTGCCTGCGTGGCCACGCAGGACTTAGTATGCGGATCTGGTGGAAATGTCATCTCTGCCACCGTGGAAACTGCCACTGAGACAGGACCTTCTCATTCAAGGTCCGTTCCAACATCCAAATCTAATTTCTCTGCAACTGACTGCCTGGAGATTGAACGCTTGATTTTATCTAAGCGGGGATTCTCTGAGTCGGTCATTGATACCTTGATTCAGGCTCGAAAGCCTGTCACTAGGAAAATTTACCATAAGATATGGCGTAAATATCTTTATTAGTGCGAATCCAAGGGCTACTCATGGAGTAAGATCAGGATTCCTAGGATTTTGTCCTTTCTCCAAGCAGGATTGGAGAAGGGATTATCAGCTAGTTCCTTAATGGGACAGATTTCTGCTTTGTCAATCTTACTACACAAGAGTCTGGTGGATGTCCCAGACGTTCAGTCGTTTTGTCAGGCTTTAATTAGAATCAAGCCTGTGTTTACACCTGTTGCTCCGCCATGGAGTTTGAATTTAGTTCTAAATGTTCTTCAAGGGGTTCCGTTTGAACCCATGTATTCCATAGATATTAAGCTTCTATCTTGGAAAGTTCTGTTTTTAGTTGCTATCTCTTCTGCTCGAAGAGTTTCTGAGCTTTCTGTGTTACAATGAGACTCCCCTTATCTTATATTCCATTCTGATAAGGTGGTTTTGCGCACTAAACCTGGATTCCTTCCTAAGGTTGTTTCAAATAAGAATATTAATCAGGAAATTGTTGTTCCTTCTCTATGTCCTAATACTTCTTCTAAGAAGGAGTATCTGTTACATAACTTGGACGTGGTTCGTGCCTTGAAGTTTTACTTACAAGCAACTAAGGATTTCCGTCAAACATCTTCTTTATTTGTTGTTTATTCTGGAAAGTGTAGGGGTCAAAAAGTTACGGCTACCTCTCTTTCTTTTTGGCTGAAAAGCATCATCCATTTGGCATGTGAGACTTCTGGACAGCAGCCTCCTGAAAAAATTATAGCTCATTCTACTAGAGCGGTGGCTTCCACATGGGCTTTTAAAAACGATGCTTCTGTTGAACAGATTTGTAAGGCTGCGACTTTCATACTTTTTCCAAATTTTACAAATTTGATACTTTTGCTTCTTCTGAGGCTATTTTTGGGAGAAAAGTTCTTCAAGCAGTGGTGCCTTCTGCTAAGGTATTTGTCTTGTCCCTCCCGTTCATCCGTGTCCTGTAGCTTTGGTATTGTATCCCACAAGTAAGTATGAATCCGTGGAATCCGTCCACGGCCCTCCCTGTCAATTTAAGACAGATTATATTTTTGTGTTCAAAACTTCAGTCACCTCTGCACCTTTTTTAGTTTCTCCTTTTTCTTCCTATACCTTCGGTCGAATGACTGGGGAGTGGAGTCAAGTGAGGAGCTATATAGACAGCTCTGCTGTGGTGCTCTTTGTCACTTCCTGTTAGCAGGAGGATAATATACGTCAAGTAAGGATGAATCTGTGGACTCGTCGTATCGTAGAAGAAATCAATTTATCAGGTAACCATAAATTTCCTTTTTTTCTTTCATGACTCAGATAGAACAAGGAATTATAAAAAAACTTTCGGCTAGATTACAGGTTTTGCGGTAAGAGGGGTGCGGTATTAACTTGCACGTTATTGTCACCGCTCACTTACCTACAGCGCTGGTATTACAGGTGTTCATAAACCTGCCATTAAAAGGAAAGAAGTGAGCGGAGAGCAAAATTGTGCTCCATACCGCACTCCAATACCAGCGCTGCTTAAGTCAATGGTGAGCTGGTTGTACATGCTTGTACACGATTTCCCCATAGACATCAATAGGGAGAGCACGCTTAAAAAAAGCCTAACACCTTCAAAAAAGCAGCGTAAAGCTCTGCAACGCAGCCCCATTGATTCCTATGGGGAAACAATATTTATGTTTACACCTAACACCCTAACATGAACCCCGAGTCTAAACACCCCTAATCTTACACTTATTAACCCCTAATCTTCCGCCCCTGACATCGCCGAGACCTACATTATACTTATTAACCCCTAATCTGCCACTCCGGACACCGCCAACACCTACATTATACTTATTAAACCCTAATCTGCTGCCCTTGCTGTTCCAATCAGCCAATAGAATACGAGCTCAATCCTATTGGCTGATTGGATCAGCCAATAGGATTGAAGTTCAATCCTATTGGCTGATTGCATCAGCCAATATGATTTTTTCAACCTTAATTCTGATTGTCTGATAGAGTTCTATCAGACAATCGGAATCTAAGGGACGCCATCTTGGATGACTTCACTTAAAGGGACACTGGACACAATTTTTTTTTTCTTTTGGGATTCAGATAGAGCGTGCAATTTTAAGCAACTTTCTAATTTACTCCTATTATCAAATTTTATTCATTCTCTTGGTATCTTTATTTGAAATACAAGAATGTAAGTTTAGATGCCGGCCCATTTTTGATGAATAACCTGGGTTATTCTTTCTGATTGGTGGATAAATTCATCCACCAATAAAAAAGTGCTGTCCAGAGGCCTGAACCAAACCAAAAAAAAAAGAGGACCACTTCTCCCGGCTTCGATGAAGACTTCTCCTGGCTAAGTTTTGCCTTTTCATGGCAATGGGGAGCTTAGGTTTTTTTAGTTAGGATTTTATTTGGGGGGTTGGTTGTGTGGGTGGTGGGTTTTACTGTTGGGGGGGGGGTGTTTGTATTTTTTTTTTTTTACAGGCAATGCCCCGCAAAAGGCTATTGGTAGTTTAGTTTAGGCTAGGGTTTTTTGGGGGTTTTTTTGGGTGGCTTTTTTATTGTGGTAGGGCTATTAGATTAGGTATAATTATTTTAAATATATGATAATGTCTTTTTTTATTTTGTGTAATTTAGTGTTGTTTTTTTTTTTGTAATTTAGGTATTTGTATTTAATTTAGTTAATTGTATTTAATTTAGGTAATTTATTTAATTATAGTGTAAGGTTAGGTATTAGTGTAAGACAGGTTAGGTTTTATTTTATAGGTAAATTTGTATTAATTTTAGCTAGGTAGTTAGTAAATAGTTAATAACTATTTTGTAACTATTCTACTTATTGAAAATAAATACAAACTTGCCTGTAAAATAAAAATAAACCCTAAGATAGCTACAATGTAACTATTAGTTATATTGTAGCTAGCTTAGGGTTTATTTTATAGGTAAGTATTCAGTTTTAAATAGGAATAATTTAGGTAATGATAGTAAGTTTTATTTAGATTTCTTTTAATTATATTAAAGTTAGGGGGTGTTAGGGTTAGGGTTAGACTTAGGGGTTAATACATTTAGTATTGTGGCAGCGACGTTGGTGGCGGCAGATTAGGGTTTAATAACTGATATGTAGGTTGCGGCAATGTTAGGGACAGCAGATTAGAGTAAAAATATTTAACTAGTGTTTGCGAAGCGGGAGTGTGGCGTTTTAGGGGTTAACATGTTTATTCTAGTGGCGGCGATGTCCGGAGCGGCAGATTAGGATTTAATAATTTTATTTTAGTGTTTGCGATGCAGGAGGGCCTCGGTTTAGGGGTTAATAAGTAGTTTATGGGTATTAGTGTACTTTTTAGCACTTTAGGCTGTATAGCTCACTTTTTGGCATAAAAAAAAAACAACTTGTAATACCGGAGCAATGGAAGTCCCATTGAAAAAATACTTTACGAAAATTGCGTAAGTTAATTTGCGGTACGGCCAAAAAAGTGTGCGGGACAGCTGTACCTACAAGACTCGTGATAGAAGCGGTAGTAAAAAAGCAGCGTTATGAGCCTTAACGCTGCTTTTTTACTCATACCTCAAAACTCGTAATCTAGCTGTTCTTATTTACTTCTATTATCTAATTTGCTTCATTCTCTTTATATCCTTTGCTTAAAAGCATATCTTGATAGTCTCAGTAGCTGCTGATTGGTGGCTGCACATAGATGTGTCGTGTGATTGGTTCACATTTGTGCATTGTTATTTCTTCAACAAAGGATATCTAAAAAATTTAGCACATTATATAATAGAAGGAAATTGGAATGTTGTTTAAAATTGCATTCTCTATCTGAATCATGAAAGACAATTTTTGGGTTTAATATGCCTTTAAGGTTACTGTATAATTGGTTGGCAGAAGTTGTTTTTTCGTCTTGTGGTTATTGTTTTGTTTAGCTGCAAATCTACATACTTTCTGAGTTTTTACAAATTGCTATTAAATAATACCTTTTTTATATGCTTTTGAGCATTTGTTTTAAGGGAAAGCCTTAAAATGCTAAATTTATCAGATATGATATTTCTAGTGGTGGAGTATTGTTATAAAAAAAATATATTTTTTATAAAAACAAATACAGGTAAAATAGAAACAACACCAAGATTGCAATCATTTTTTATCCATATTAAACAGAGAATATTTAGGATGTTATAAACATAATTGTTAAGTGACGGTATGACGCAAAATTATATAGACTGGTGAACATCTACATAGACAATAAATCAACCTAATATAAAAAACTACTGGGCTCAGAAGAACTAGGTCCAGTAAAATCAAGTCCCGGGATAGGAAGAATACAGATGCATCGTCTTAGAGAAAGTATTTCTTCAGTTGTAGAAACTATTGAATGATTAGAAAACCTTATTGGAAGTTCAATTTCTCCAATACAAATACCTAAATTATGCCCAAGGATGGCATATTTTGTTCATTTTTTTTCTTCAATGGATGCTTAACTTTCAGCTAGATTACAAGTTTTGCGTTATGAGTAAAAAAAAAAGCAGCTTTAAGGCTCATAACGCTGCTTTTTCACTACCGCTGCTATTACGAGTCTTGTAGGTACAGCTGTCCCGCACACTTTTTTGGCCGTACAGCAAATTAACTTACGCAATTTGCGTAAAGTCTTTTTTCAATGGGACTTCCATAGCGCCGATATTACAAGCTTTTTGTTGGAGGCCAAAAAGTGAGCGGTACAGCCTACCCCGCAAGATTCGTAACGCATTCTAAAGTCAGTAGTTATGAGTTTTACACTACAAAGCTGTAGCATAAAATTCATAACTAAAGTGTTAAAAATTACACTAACACCCATAAACTACCTATTAAACCCTAAACCGAGGCCCTCCCGCATCGCAAACACTAAAATAAAATTATTAACCCCTAATCTGCTGTTCCGGACATCGCCACCACTAGAATAAACATATCAACCCCTAAATCGATGTACTCCCGCCTCGCAAACACTAGTTAAATATTATTAACCCCTAATCTGCTGTCCCTAACATCGCCACAACCTACATTACAGTTATTAACCCCTAATATCCCGCCCCAACATCGTTGCCACTATACTAAAGTTTTTAACCCCTAAACCTAAGTCTAACCCGAACACCCCCTAACTTAAATATAATTAAAATAAATCTAAATAAAAATTACTATCATTACCTAATTATCATTATCAAATCACGGAGTTCAGCTGATTTTCTTCATTACAAATTCATCTTGAACTCCTACTACTCTGCCCTTAATCTCCACAAGCAACACTACTTCTCTACTCTTATCTCTAATCTTTCTTCAAACCCAAAATGTCTGTTCTCCACTTTCAATACTCTCCTCCGCCCTCCCCCACTTCCTAATACAACTTCTCTGTCAGCTCAAGACTTTGCCAGTCACTTCATTAACAAAATTGATTCCATCAGACATGAAATCAGCTCTCAACATAATTCCATTCTCTCGCCCCCTCAAATACTCTCACTCAACCACAACCCTCATAACCTGAAACTTAGTTCATTCTCCCCTGTTACTGAGGAAGAAGTTTCGGCACTTATACTACGCTCTCACCTCACTACCTGTCCCCTTGACCCTATCCCCTCACAGCTGCTCCCCTCTCTCTCTGCTACCCTTACCCCTATACTAACACACATTTTCAACCTCTCCCTCAGCACTGGTACATTTCCCTCATCAATGAAACATGCACTGGTCACACCTATCCTCAAAAAACCTTCCCTTGATCCTACCTCCCCATCCAACTACCGCCCTATTTCCCTCCTCCCTCTTGCTTCAAAGCTTCTCGAAAAACTAGTATATGCACGCCTATCCCATTTCCTTATGTTCAACTCCCTTCTTGACCCGCTGCAATCTGGATTTCGTCCCTATCACTCCACAGAGACAGCTATTGTTAAGGTCACCAACGACCTACTTACAGCTAAATCAAAAGGCCACTTCTCTCTGCTTATCCTCCTTGATCTGTCCGCAGCCTTTGACACTGTCGACCACACTCTTTTGCTCCAAACCCTCCAATTATTCGGCATCTGTGACACAGCCCTTTCGTGGCTCTCTTCCTACCTGTCAATCCGTACCTTCAGTGTAGCCTTCTCTGGGGCCTCCTCTGCCCCATCACCACTTTCTGTCGGAGTACCGCAAGGCTCTGTCCTCGGTCCCCTTCTCTTCTCAATCTATACGTCATCACTAGGTTCCCTAATTAAGTCCCACGGTTTCCAATATCATTTGTATGCCAATGACACCCAAATCTACTTCTCTGCACCAGAACTATCTCCTTCCTTGCTAACCCGTGTCACTAACTGTCTTTCTCACATGTCTTCCTGGATGTCCTTTCACTACCTCAAGCTACATCTCTCCAAAACTGAGCTCCTCATTTTCCCCCCTTCTTCCAAAATCTCCACCCCCAATATCTCTATAACTGTCGACAACTCCATCATTAGCCCTACCCCGCATGCCCGATGTCTCGGGGTCACATTTGACTCAGATCTTTCCTTCACTCCTCACATTCAGTCCTTGGCTACAGCCTGCCGCTTCCACCTTAAAAACATCTCTAAAATTAGACACTTCCTTACACAAGACACAACTAAGATTTTAATCCACTCTCTCATTCTTTCCCACCTTGATTACTGCAACTCTGTCCTCTCTGGTCTCCCCACCTGCCGCCTAGCTCCTTTACAATCCATAATGAATGCCTCTGCCAGACTCATCTTCCTTACATGTCGCTCCTCATCTGCTGCGCCTCTCTGCCAATCCCTTCACTGGCTTCCTCTTGCCTCTAGGATCAAACACAAAACTCTCAATCTTACATACAAAGCCCTCAACTGCACTGCTCCCCCCTACATCTCAGACCTTGTCTCCAGATACTCTCCCTCCCGTCCCCTTCTCTCTACTCATGACCTCCTACTCTCCTCCTCTCTTGTCACCTCATCACACTCCCGTTTACAGGACTTCTCCAGACTGGCTCCCATCTTGTGGAACTCTCTGCCTCGCTCCACAAGACTCTCTTCTAGTTTTAAAAGCTTCAAATGCTCCCTAAAGACTTTACTGTTCAGGGACGCATACAACCTACGCTAACCTTTCCTAATACCAGTTCCTCTCCTCCACTGCAATCCCCTGAACCCCCTTAGCATGTAAGCCTAAGAGTCCAGCTGTTTGTAGATCACCTTCTTAAGAGCTGACTACAACAGTGCAACTCTTGGCAGGGCCCTCTACCCTATAATTGTTTTGTTGTACTCCCCCTTTGTTTATAGCGCTGCGGAATCTGTTGGCGCTCTACAAATAACAGATATTAAAAAAATAATAATACCTAAATAATTCCTAACTAAATACTAACACCTAACCTTACACTACAATTAAATACATTACCTACATTAAATACAATTACCTAAATTACAAAAAAAACAAAACACTAAATTACACAAAATAAAAAAATGAATTATCAGATATTTAAACTAATTACACCTAATCTAATAGCCCTATCAAAATAAAAAAGCCCCCCCAAAATACCCCCCCCTTCCAGCCCAAACTAAACTACCAATAGCCCTTAAAAGGGCCTTTTGCGAGGCATTGCCCCAAAGAAATCAGCTCTTTTACCTGTAAAAAAAAATACAAACAACCCCCCAACAGTAAAACCCACCACCCACACAACCAACCCCTCAAATAAAATCCTAACTAAAAAAACCTAAGCTCCCCATTGCCCTAAAAAAGGGCATTTGGATGGGCATTGCCCTTAAAACGGCATTTAGGTTTTTTAAGGGTTTATTGGGTAGGTTTTATTTTTAGGTTAGGGTTTGGGCAGCAATAGAGCTAAATGCCCTTTTAAGGGCAATGACCATCCAAATGCCCTTTTAAGGGAAATGGGGAGCTTAGTTTTTTTTTTTTAGTTAGGATTTTATTTGGGGGGTTGGTTGTGTGGGTGGTGGGTTTTACTGTTGGGGGGGTTGTTTGTATTTTTTTTTTTTACAGGTAAAAGAGCTGATTTCTTTGGGGCAATGCCCCGCAAAAGGCCCTTTTAAGGGCTATTGGTAGTTTAGTTTGGGCTAGGGTTTTTTTTATTTTGGGGGGGCTTTTTATATTTTGATAGGGCTATTAGATTAGGTGTAATTAGTTTAAAGATCTGATCATTTATTTTGTGTAATTTAGTGGTTTTTTTTTGTAATTTAGGTAATTGTATATAATTTAGGTAATTTATTTAATTGTAGTGTAAGGTTAGGTGTTAGTGTAACTCAGGTTAGGTTTTATTTTACAGGTAAATTTGTATTTATTTTAGATAGGTAGTTAGTGAATAGTTCATAACTATTTAGTAACTATACTACCTAGTTAAAATAAATACAAACTTGCCTGCAAAATAAAAATAAACCCTAAGCTAGATACAATGTAACTATCAGTTATATTGTAGCTTGCTTAGGGTTTATTTTATAGGTATTTAGTTTTAAATAGGAATTATTTAGGTAATGATAGTAATTTTTATTTAGATTTATTTGAATTATATTTAAGTTAGGGGTTGTTAGGGTTAGACTTAGGTTTAGGGGTTAATAAATTTAGTATAGTGGGGGCGACAGATTAGGGGTTAATAAATGTAGGTAGGCGGCGGCGATGTTAGGGGCGGCAGATTAGGGGTTAATAATAATTAACTAGTTTTTGTGAGGCGGGAGAGCGGCGGTTTAGGGGTTAATATGTTTATTATAGTGGCGGCGACGTTGGGGGCGGCAGATCAGGGGTTAATAAGTGTAGGTAGTTTCGGACGACATTGGGGGCGGGAGATTAGGGGATAGTAAATATAATGTAGGTGTCGGTGATGTTGGGGGCATCAGATTAGCGGTTAATAAGTATAATGTAGGTGTTGGCGATGTCTTGAGCGGTTGATTAGGGGTTAATATATATATAATGTAGGTGTCAGCGATGTCGGGGGTGGCAGATTAGGGGTTAATAAATGTAAGATTAGGGGTGTTTAGACTCGGGGTTCAAATTTTGTTTCCCCATAGGAATTAATGGGGCTGCGTTACGGATCTTTACGCTGCTTTATTGCAGGTGTTAGGCTTTTTTTAGCCGGCTCTCCCCATTGATGTCTATGAGGAAACCGTACATGAGCACGTACAACCAGCCCACCGCTGGTATTGGAGTGCGGTATGGAGCACAATTTTGCTCTACGCTCACTTCTTACCTGTTAACGCTGAGTTTATGAAAACCTGTAATACTAGCGCTGTAGGTAAGTGAGCGGTGACAATAATGTGCAATTTAGCACCGCACCCCTCATAACGCAAAACTCGTAATCTAGCCGTTTGTTTCCATTCATTCATTATTTGCAATACTTCTGTTAGGCAGCCAAACACTTCATTCTCAGTTTGTGTGTCTTATTTACTGGTATCAGTTTTGTGTCAGTTCAAAAGAGTAATAACCAACGTTCAGGGTTAAAATATTTGATGTGGTCCTTATTTACATTACTTCTGTAGAAGGTTGTTTCTGCAGATCAGGCACATTTCTGTATTTCATTGTTTTCGTAGATTGGAGTATCAGGTCAATTCCTGCCCAAATTTTACAAGTGCCATTTAACACTATGCTGTGTTTCTGTCTGTAATGAAGCAGCAATTCTGTGGATCTGTATCCATATTAGATTATTTCTTAATTGATGGTTGTAAGAACACATATTCTTCAAAGAACACGTAATTATTTATCTGTCCCAAATCGGCAGCATCTGATGCAACTAGGAACATGGGTTCCACCAGGATATTCAAGAGTTATACTTGATATGTTCTTGATTTGTGATAACTTGTATACTGTGCTAGCAAAATTACAGTTTTAAAAGATTTTTCAAATTTTTGCATAATTGCTGACATAGGTTATGAGTTTAATGTCCTTTTCATTATCCCTGACTAAGAATAATTAGGCACAATTTTTTGCTTTGTTGGGCTTTAATCTAGTTATTTTTTCTACTCTTAAAGGGACACTGAACCCAAATTTTTCTTTTGTGATTCAGAAGAACATGCAATTTTAAGCAACATTCTAATTTACTCCTATTATCAAATTTTCTTCATTCGCTTGGTATCTTTATTTGAAAAGCAAGAATGTAAGTTTAGATGCCGGCCCATTTTTGGGGAACAACCTGGGTTGTTCTTGCTGATTGGTGGATAAATTCACCCACCAATAAACAAGTGCTGTCCAGGGTCTGAACCAAAAAATAGCAAGAGAACGAAGAAAAATTGATAATAGGAGTAAATTAGAAAGTTGCTTAAAATTGCATTCTTTATCTGAACCACGAAAGAAAAAAATTGGGTTCAGTGTCCCTTTAATAATGAATGTTTCCATAATGATTATTAATAGGTCCGAAAGTGGAGACATCAATGCATTGTCCCATTTTATATACAGGTGTAAAAAAGCTTTGTGGATGGTAAGTAATATAGTAGGGAGACAATATGATAAATTAAAGTATGAAAACTCAGTTTAATGACTGAATTCTTTTTAAGTGTCTGTTGATATTAGGGCTAGGGGTATGACCTTAAAGGGATAGGAAAGTCTACATTAAACTTGCATGCTTCAGATAGAACATGTCATTTTAAGACACTTTTAAATTTACTTCTATTTTCAAATATGCTTCGTTCTCTTGGTATCCCTCATTGAAAAAAAATACAGGTGGCCCTCGTTTTACAACGGTTCAATTTACACCGTTTCAGAATAACAACCTTTTTTTTCCAGTCATGTGACTGCTATTGAAAAGCATTGAGAAGCAGTGCATATATTAAAATAGCCAGTAGGTGGAGCTGTCCGCTTGTGTTGCAGCAAAGCCAAGCAAGCTGAAATTATTCAGTTTAACCAGACCTGAGATATTGAGCAGATTTCAAAGGAACAAGATTTTCCTGTGTATAAATCAGTCCAGATTGGAATGCATAGAAATAACTGTTTGCAGAAAAATGCAAGTGAAGTCTGTGTTGTGTGATTATTTTATTAGGTTTATAATGCTGTTTAGCAAATGTTTTTGTTCATTTAACTTAATTTAATTATATATTCTGTGTTGTGTGATTATTTTATTAGGTTTATAATGCTGTTTAGCATTTAAAGTCTTCATTTCAAAGCTTTAAAAATAATGTATTAGGTGTTACTTATGCCAATTTTGAGAGGGGCCTGGAACCTATCTCCCCTCACTTCCCATTGACTTACATTATAAACTGGGTTTCAATTTACAACGGTTTCGATTTACAACCATTCCTTCTGGAACCTAACCCTGGCGTAAACTGAGGGCTACCTGTACACACATAATCTGCACTAGTAGGAGTTAGTTGCTGATTGGAGCCTGCACATATTTGTCTCCTGTGATTGACTAACCATATGTGATCATCTAGCTGCCAGTGGTGCAGTGCTGTTCCTTCAGCAAAGGATAACAAGATAATAGAATTAAATGTGATAAAATAAGTAAATTAAAAAGTTGTTTAAAATTGTATGTTCTAGCCATATCATGAAATAAAATGTTTGGGTTTCCTGTCCCTTTAAGTTTAGCAAATTTGATTATATTTATTCTCACTGTATATGGTCTCTAGCTTCTCTGAATGGTGTAATACTTGATCTACGTTGATACGAGCCTGAAGTTGCTGGGAGAGCCGGTGAATTTTCTGGTTTTGGAATAAGATTTATATATAAAGCAAATGCACAATATTATTTATTGCTTAATCCATCAGGGCCTTGGCTTTTCCCTAAAGATAAATTCTTAATAGGTTTTTATTTCATCAGCTGAGATGGGTCTGTTGAGTTACTCTGTTTGTTTGTTGGATGTTCAGAAATAAATTTGTAATGACAATTGAAAAATGCAATGGTCTGAGCTTTTGTGTTGGAAGTTTGGCTCCTTATGCATTTTATTTAACTTCTTTGTTTTTTTCCCTTCCAATTGCCCTTTTTTTCTTTTATGGCCTGGTCTATCCAATCAAATATTTTATTACATAGTTTTCTTCTTTACAAGAAGTAGAGTATTGGCTTTATAATGATACATTTCTCCTCTGTGTTTGTGCTTCCCTTATGCCGCCTATAATATGTTTCTCACTAAGGGCCAGATTACGAGTGGAGCGCCATCTTAACGGCCGCCCATAAAGGGGCAAAGTTTCCCATTCACGGGAGCACGTTAAATAACCAGCCATTACAAGTGCCTGGTAATGCCCCGTGAGCTCGCAGTTTCACTTTGCGATAAGTGCAATTAACCAGAGATCTGGTTACAATGAAAATACCGGCGGGTATCCCCCCTGATCCGATGTGCTCCCTGCCCCCTGGCTGTAGGGTGTAGAGGAGCTGGTATATCTGCTGGCTTTGTTGCTTTTTTCCATTTAGGGGGTCCAGCTTGTGCAGTTGCATGCTGGACTGCAAGTTGTTGGCATAATTATTAGCCAGGGCTGCAGCCTCTGCAACTGTTTTGGGCTTTCTGTTCAGAATCCATTCTCTGGCCTCCTGAACTGCTCCAGGATTATCAAATCCTCCAAAGCTTCATAAGTGGTGGCGTTTAGGCCCCCAGTCCATTGCGAAAAGCAGTCCTCAGCTGCACAACATTTTCTGTGCAGCGGTCACCTATAGTTTGTTGGACACTTCGAAATGTATAACTGTTGAATTCTGGAGTAAGGTTCCCCAAGGCAAAACATAGAGTGATCTGAGATGTCATCGCAGAAAATGCAGCATGTCTGCAGAAAGAACAGGAACTGTTAGCACTTTAACTTTTCAGCGCTGCTCCACATTAGACTGTTCTTTTTAAACAGAGCTGTTCTCTGGCTGCATTGTATAAGTTTTCCTTAACAGTGCATCCAGAGCAAAGTGCTGTTTGAAGACAAAAATCAAATATGCAGTAGTGCTGCAAAGCAGCAGTGAATTGATTGTAGTCTGACTCTGAGATTTTTGCAAGCTCGTTCCCTAGCTTTTTACAGTCTGCAAAGCCGTTTTTCTCTGAATGTAAGATGTACGTATGAGCAATGCACCTTTTTATTACTACATTTCTATGTTAAACTAAGAGAAAAGGAAACAAATTAATTCAAGAGACATTTTACAATTACTTTTTTTGTCTGCAGCTAATTTACAATGCAATTTTCAACAACTGCACTAGATTATACAACTTTAAATATTGCTTTATTCTCCAGTTAACCAACACATTGCAATTGATCTGGTGCTTTAGTGTAACTGACAAATTTACAATTTTATTTTATTTAAAAATGACCTGCAGAAAAATATTTACTAAAAAAATCTCATTGCAGAAAGTGAAAAAAAGTTCTGTCTCTAGGGTAAGGTTAAAACTTTTTAATAAGGCTGTTTCTCCAACATAGGTGTGTCCGGTCCACGGCGTCATCCTTACTTGTGGGATATTCTCTTCCCCAACAGGAAATGGCAAAGAGCCCAGCAAAGCTGGTCACATGATCCCTCCTAGGCTCCGCCTACCCCAGTCATTCTCTTTGCCGTTGTACAGGCAACATCTCCACGGAGATGGCTTAGAGTTTTTTAGTGTTTAACTGTAGTTTTTATTATTCAATCAAGAGTTTGTTATTTTAAAATAGTGCTGGTATGTACTATTTACTCAGAAACAGAAAAGAGATGAAGATTTCTGTTTGTATGAGGAAAATGATTTTAGCAACCGTCACTAAAATCCATGGCTGTTCCACACAGGACTGTTGAGAGCAATTAACTTCAGTTGGGGGAACAGTGAGCAGTCTCTTGCTGCTTGAGGTATGACACATTCTAACAAGACGATGTAATGCTGGAAGCTGTCATTTTCCCTATGGGATCCGGTAAGCCATGTTTATTACGATTGTAAATAAGGGCTTCAAAAAGGGCTTATTAAGACTGTAGACTTTTTCTGGGCTAAATCGATTCATTATTAACACATATTTAGCCTTGAGGAATCATTTTATCTGGGTATTTTGATATAATAATATCGGCAGGCACTGTTTTAGACACCTTATTCTTTAGGGGCTTTCCCAAAGCATAGGCAGAGCCTCATTTTCGCGCCGGTGTTGCGCACTTGTTTTTGAGAGGCATGGCATGCAGTCGCATGTGAGAGGAGCTCTGATACTTAGAAAAGACTTTCTGAAGGCGTCATTTGGTATCGTATTCCCCTTGGGGCTTGGTTGGGTCTCAGCAAAGCAGATACCAGGGACTGTAAAGGGGTTAAAGTTCAAAACGGCTCCGGTTCCGTTATTTTAAGGGTTAAAGCTTCCTAATTTGGTGTGCAATACTTTTAAGGCTTTAAGACACTGTGGTGAAAATTTGGTGAATTTTGAACAATTCCTTCATGTTTTTTCGCAATTGCAGTAATAAAGTGTGTTCAGTTTAAAATTTAAAGTGACAGTAACGGTTTTATTTTAAAACGTTTTTTGTACTTTGTTATCAAGTTTATGCCTGTTTAACATGTCTGAACTACCAGATAGACTGTGTTCTGAATGTGGGGAAGCCAGAATTCCTATTCATTTAAATAAATGTGATTTATGTGACAATGACAATGATGCCCAAGATGATTCCTCAAGTGAGGGGAGTAAGCATGGTACTGCATCATTCCCTCCTTCGTCTACACGAGTCTTGCCCACTCAGGAGGCCCCTAGTACATCTAGCGCGCCAATACTCCTTACTATGCAACAATTAATGGCTGTAATGGATAATTCTGTCAAAAACATTTTAGCCAAAATGAACACTTATCAGCGTAAGCGCGACTGCTCTGTTTTAGATACTGAAGAGCATGACGACGCTGATAATAATATTTCTGAAGGGCCCCTAACCCAGTCTGATGGGGCCAGGGAGGTTTTGTCTGAGGGAGAAATTACTGATTCAGGGAACATTTCTCAACAAGCTGAACCTGATGTGATTGCATTTAAATTTAAGTTGGAACATCTCCGCATTCTGCTTAAGGAGGTATTATCCACTCTGGATGATTGTGACAAGTTGGTCATCCCAGAGAAACTATGTAAAATGGACAAGTTCCTAGAGGTGCCGGGGCTCCCAGAAGCTTTTCCTATACCCAAGCGGGTGGCGGACATTGTTAATAAAGAATGGGAAAGGCCCGGTATTCCTTTCGTCCCTCCCCCCATATTTAAAAAATTGTTTCCTATGGTCGACCCCAGAAAGGACTTATGGCAGACAGTCCCCAAGGTCGAGGGAGCGGTTTCCACTTTAAACAAACGCACCACTATACCCATAGAGGATAGTTGTGCTTTCAAAGATCCTATGGATAAAAAATTAGAAGGTTTGCTTAAAAAGATGTTTGTTCAGCAGGGTTACCTTCTACAACCAATTTCATGCATTGTCCCTGTCGCTACAGCCGCATGTTTCTGGTTCGATGAGCTGATAAAGGCGGTCGATAGTGATTCTCCTCCTTATGAGGAGATTATGGACAGAATCAATGCTCTCAAATTGGCTAATTCTTTCACCCTAGACGCCACTTTGCAATTGTACAAGCAGAAAAAAGAGTTATAGAACCTTTTTGTTTTGATGGTAATAAGTAGTTTCTCTTATAGTGTACAGCAGTTTTAGTCACAATCAGTATTAAGCCACTTTGCAATTGGCTAGGTTAGCGGCTAAGAATTCTGGGTTTGCTATTGTGGCGCGCAGAGCGCTTTGGTTGAAATCTTGGTCGGCTGATGCGTCTTCCAAGAACAAGCTACTTAACATTCCTTTCAAGGGGAAAACGCTGTTTGGCCCTGACTTGAAAGAGATTATCTCTGATATCACTGGGGGTAAGGGCCACGCCCTTCCTCAGGATCGGCCTTTCAAGGCAAAAAATAAACCTAATTTTCGTCCCTTTCGTAGAAACGGACCAGCCCAAAGTGCTACGTCCTCTAAGCAAGAGGGTAATACTTCTCAAGCCAAGCCAGCTTGGAGACCAATGCAAGGCTGGAACAAGGGTAAGCAGGCCAAGAAACCTGCCACTGCTACCAAGACAGCATGAAATGTTGGCCCCCGATCCGGGACCGGATCTGGTGGGGGGCAGACTCTCTCTCTTCGCTCAGGCTTGGGCAAGAGATGTTCTGGATCCTTGGGCGCTAGAAATAGTCTCCCAAGGTTATCTTCTGGAATTCAAGGGACTTCCCCCAAGGGGGAGGTTCCACAGGTCTCAGTTGTCTTCAGACCACATAAAGACAGGCATTCTTACATTGTGTAGAAGACCTGTTAAAAATGGGAGTGATTCATCCTGTTCCATTAAGAGAACAAGGGATGGGGTTCTACTCCAATCTGTTCATAGTTCCCAAAAAAGAGGGAACGTTCAGACCAATCTTAGATCTCAAGATCTTAAACAAGTTTCTCAAGGTTCCATCGTTCAAGATGGAAACCATTCGAACTATTCTTCCTTCCATCCAGGAAGGTCAATTCATGACCACGGTGGATTTAAAGGATGCGTATCTACATATTCCTATCCACAAGGAACATCATCGGTTCCTGAGGTTCGCATTCCTGGACAAACATTACCAGTTCGTGGCGCTTCCTTTCGGATTAGCCACTGCTCCAAGGATTTTCACAAAGGTACTAGGGTCCCTTCTAGCTGTGCTAAGACCAAGGGGCATTGCTGTAGTACCTTACTTGGACGACATTCTGATTCAAGCGTCGTCCCTTCCTCAAGCAAAGGCTCACACGGACATTGTCCTGGCCTTTCTCAGATCTCACGGATGGAAAGTGAACGTGGAAAAGAGTTCTCTATCTCCGTCAACAAGGGTTCCCTTCTTGGGAACAATAATAGACTCCTTAGAAATGAGGATTTTTCTGACAGAGGCCAGAAAAACAAATCTTCTAGACTCTTGTCGGATACTTCATTCCGTTCCTCTTCCTTCCATAGCTCAGTGCATGGAAGTGATCGGGTTGATGGTAGCGGCAATGGACATAGTTCCTTTTGCGCGCATTCATCTAAGACCATTACAACTGTGCATGCTCAGTCAGTGGAATGGGGACTATACAGACTTGTCTCCGAAGATACAAGTAAATCAGAGGACCAGAGACTCACTCCGTTGGTGGCTGTCCCTGGACAACCTGTCACGAGGGATGACATTCCGCAGACCAGAGTGGGTCATTGTCACGACCGACGCCAGTCTGATGGGCTGGGGCGCGGTCTGGGGATCCCTGAAAGCTCAGGGTCTTTGGTCTCGGGAAGAATCTCTGTTACCGATAAATATTCTGGAACTGAGAGCGATATTCAATGCTCTCAAGGCTTGGCCTCAGCTAGCGAGGGCCAAGTTCATACGGTTTCAATCAGACAACATGACAACTGTTGCGTACATCAACCATCAGGGGGGAACAAGGAGTTCCCTGGCGATGGAAGAAGTGACCAAAATCATTCTATGGGCGGAGTCTCACTCCTGCCACCTGTCTGCTATCCACATCCCAGGAGTGGAAAATTGGGAAGCGGATTTTCTGAGTCGTCAGACATTGCATCCGGGGGAGTGGGAACTCCATCCGGAAATCTTAGCCCAAGTCACTCAGCTGTGGGGCATTCCAGACATGGATCTGATGGCCTCTCGTCAGAACTTCAAAGTTCCTTGCTACGGGTCCAGATCCAGGGATCCCAAGGCGGCTCTAGTGGATGCACTAGTAGCACCTTGGACCTTCAAACTAGCTTATGTGTTCCCGCCGTTTCCTCTCATCCCCAGGCTGGTAGCCAGGATCAATCAGGAGAGGGCGTCGGTGATCTTGATAGTTCCTGCGTGGCCACGCAGGACTTGGTATGCAGATCTGGTGAATATGTCATCGGCTCCACCTTGGAAGCTACCTTTGAGACGAGACCTTCTTGTTCAGGGTCCGTTCGAACATCCGAATCTGGTTTCACTCCAGCTGACTGCTTGGAGATTGAACGCTTGATCTTATCGAAGCGAGGGTTCTCAGATTCTGTTATCGATACTCTTGTTCAGGCCAGAAAGCCTGTAACTAGAAAGATTTACCACAAAATTTGGAAAAAATATATCTGTTGGTGTGAATCTAAAGGATTCCCTTGGGACAAGGTTAAGATTCCTAGGATTCTATCCTTCCTTCAAGAAGAATTGGAAAAAGGATTATCTGCAAGTTCCCTGAAGGGACAGATTTCTGCCTTGTCTGTGTTACTTCACAAAAAGCTGGCCGCTGTGCCAGATGTTCAAGCCTTTGTTCAGGCTCTGGTTAGAATTAAGCCTGTTTACAAACCTTTGACTCCTCCTTGGAGTCTCAATTTAGTTCTTTCAGTTCTTCAGGGGGTTCCGTTTGAACCCTTGCATTCCGTTGATATTAAGTTATTATCTTGGAAAGTTTTGTTTTTAGTTGCAATTTCTTCTGCTAGAAGAGTTTCAGAATTATCTGCTCTGCAGTGTTCTCCTCCTTATCTGGTGTTCCATGCAGATAAGGTGGTTTTACGTACTAAACCTGGTTTTCTTCCAAAAGTTGTTTCTAACAAAAACATTAACCAGGAGATTATCGTACCTTCTCTGTGTCCGAAACCAGTTTCAAAGAAGGAACGTTTGTTGCACAATTTGGATGTTGTTCGCGCTCTAAAATTCTATTTAGATGCTACAAAGGATTTTAGACAAACATCTTCCTTGTTTGTTGTTTATTCCGGTAAAAGGAGAGGTCCAAAAGCAACTTCTACCTCTCTCTCTTTTTGGATTAAAAGCATCATCAGATTGGCTTACGAGACTGCCGGACGGCAGCCTCCCGAAAGAATCACAGCTCATTCCACTAGGGCTGTGGCTTCCACATGGGCCTTCAAGAACGAGGCTTCTGTTGATCAGATATGTAGGGCAGCGACTTGGTCTTCACTGCACACTTTTACCAAATTTTACAAGTTTGATACTTTTGCTTCTTCTGAGGCTATTTTTGGGAGAAAGGTTTTGCAAGCCGTGGTGCCTTCCATTTAGGTGACCTGATTTGCTCCCTCCCTTCATCCGTGTCCTAAAGCTTTGGTATTGGTTCCCACAAGTAAGGATGACGCCGTGGACCGGACACACCTATGTTGGAGAAAACAGAATTTATGTTTACCTGATAAATTACTTTCTCCAACGGTGTGTCCGGTCCACGGCCCGCCCTGGTTTTTTTAATCAGGTCTGATAATTTATTTTCTTTAACTACAGTCACCACGGTACCATATGGTTTCTCCTATGCAAATATTCCTCCTTAACGTCGGTCGAATGACTGGGGTAGGCGGAGCCTAGGAGGGATCATGTGACCAGCTTTGCTGGGCTCTTTGCCATTTCCTGTTGGGGAAGAGAATATCCCACAAGTAAGGATGACGCCGTGGACCGGACACACCGTTGGAGAAAGTAATTTATCAGGTAAACATAAATTCTGTTTTCTATGGATTCATAGTCTTTGTCATCCTCCACTGGCAGGGATGCAAATACATCTAGGGCTTTACTCCTCAAGCAAGGAGCTGAATAGAGAGCCCATTGCTGTTGGGATTTTGAAAGAGGAATCCAGCCTCTGAATCAGTAGTCTGCTTGGAAAGTATTAGATTGTTCATAGAGGGCAGATTGCCCAATTCAAGGGATCTTGATAGACATATTATCAGCCCAATCAGAGACGGGATCAAACCGGGGCAATTATTAGCCTATTATATTCCTGTGTAAAAACTGGGAAGGATTTTATAGTGACTATTTAAGAAAGGAGCAAGGAGGCTCCGTAATAAACCTCTTGAAAAAGTCTGGATGATACCAGAGGAAACACGCTGAGGTAGCGTGGTTTCAGTCCGATGCAAGACCGTTACCTGTCTTCACGCTGTCCTGCTCACCTGATTTGGTAGAAGCATTAGGAGTCCTAGCGGTTACAGGCAAAGACGGACATTTGTTTGCTGAGGAGAAAAACACGGTGAACGTTCACAAATTGCATACTGTTTTTAACTCTTGTACGTGCATTTTTATGTTTTTCGCATTTTTAAGTGTTGAGTAAAACTTTTACCCTTAGAGTTGCTTTTTGCGCTTGTGTCTTTATTTATTTCTATAGTACTTTGGTGGGAGGCAGTTCACATATACTCTCCGTGGACACAGAGCAGCAGCTACTACTATTTATTTATAACCAGCATCCTGGAAGAAACAGTGTTCTTATATCCTGGGACTTAATAGTCAGATATCACTTCTTGTATATCATCCCAGGACTATCCAGATATTAAGGTCGGTGTTGTACCTGGAAATAAGACTTTCTTGTATTTCGATCTGGACATAAACTGAGGTCACTGACCTATTTATCACAATCATTGTATTACAAATAACATGTGATTGATCTGTATATTTATTTAACAATTTTCACTTGTATTGGAAAGCACAGCAGTTCACTTTGATTTACTATGAGTCAGCTGATACTACTTGCGTACTTTTGCAAAGCCCCTCAGAAAAACTTCCAAGTCAGTATCATTTTCTAAAATGGGAAATTACTCCAAGTGGGGTTGTTGGTTCCCCACGATCACTGGCTTGGGGAGACAGGCTGGTTCTGTTAAGCTGCATGTTTCTGTTGAGCCTCCTTTTCCTCTCTCTCCCGCTCTCTCTCTCCCTTCTTTTCTCCTCTGCCGCTTGATATTAGAGGATCAATTCCAGTTTTATTAGCGGTTCTGCATCTCCCAAATACTTGAGTGCTGTTTGTACCTCAGACTAAATGGCACTCACAGGGTTAACAGCATTAGGTATCAGCTCTTGGGTTCTACGTTAACCTTTTCTGTGTCTGTTTGTTGCTCTGCTATGATGATGCCTTTTGCCTGTTGTAGCTGCTCCTAGATTAACAGCTCCTTTGTTTTGCCGAAAGTTATTTCTTTTTCTTGACAAAACAACTCCAGGGACTTTTAGGCATTTTCCAATATGCTTCCATACTGAGAGTAGAGACAGACAAACAAGAGTGAAGGGGAAAGAACTGCTTTCTTTGCACTGTATGTCTATAATTAGGCACTGAGTTCTGTCTTTGGGAAATTACACAAAAAACATGTAATTTCTTTTTGTACTTAGATAACCTTGCTGAGCAATACAAATTGCACTAAAAACGTTATATATCTCAACCGCTTAGCCACCAGTTTTTGACGGCTAAGCCTATCTGGCTAGCCATGACTATTGGGAGAGTGTGGGCATGAAGGAGTTAATTGCAGTCAGCCTCTGGTTCCTTTACACCTTTACCTCTACATGGACTTAAAGGGACACCAAATTAACTGCCAAATCCGGCCTACACCACCCCAGATTAATGTTACTGCCACCACCAAGAGTTTTGAATAAAGGTGTCTTGGAAACCCAATAACTCACACAACTAACAATTAGGTAACGTGACGACTTTATCTCTACAGAGTATGAAATCAAATACTAGAGCCCAAAAACAGAATTAGATTGTTAATATTTTTAATAACAAAAGACAAAATACATACAAAAGAACAAGAATAAATGCAAAAATACAGTTCTTGAAAATAAAATGGGACATAAACTAAACACAATACCTACACTTTGCACTTATCACTAAGCTTCCAGTATGTTTGTGGGAACTTCCTTCACATGTTGTCCCAGTGAAGTTCTGAAATAAATTCAATGATATCCCTGAATCGTCCTTTGTGTAACCCAGCCCCCCGTTTTGGAATTTTCTTATCTCACAGTACTAAGATGTCCCAAGCACCAGGAGGAGAGGGGGGGGGGTAAATCAATGCAGGCTAGGGGACAAACAGATCAAGTTAACCCTGGCATAGAAGGGAAACCATACCACCTCTGCTGGGTGGCCAATCCAGGTATTGACTACTCCTCATGAGTGTATCAGGGCAACAATAAAATAAAATGATTTAACAGCTTTCTTAATTAAGTATTGTGGCGTAATCTTTTAGCACAGCTAAGTGAGTTTGATATGACATTTTGTTTTGGCACTGCTAAATGAGCCACTAGAAGAGACAGAAGGAGTTTGGACCATTAGAGGTGTGAGTTTTCTATAAAGCACAATCATATTTTGTTATGTTGGATGAATCTTTATACGGTTAGTATATATGCCATTAACATCTAACTATTATGTCCCTACAAGAGTGTGAGACAAAAGAATAGCTAAATGTTCCAATCAATTAATTTCTTAACACTTGAGGTTGTGATATTTAAAGGCCGTTAAAGGGACAGTATACTCCAGAATTGTTATTGTTTATGAAGATAGATTATCCCTTTTATTACTCATTCCCCAGTTTCGCATACTTAACACTGTTATAGTAAAACACTTTTTGCCTCTGTAATTACCTTGTATCTAAGCCTCTGCAGACTGCCACCTTATTTCAGTTCTTTTGACAGACTTGCCAATCAGTGCTGACTCATAAAGCTGTATACTAGTACACAAAGGTAATTTAGTCACTACTTTGAGTGAAGAAATTGATTTACTAGCAAGTTTAAGCCTTACTTTTTATCATCTTCTAAAGAACAATTATTTCATCTCATTTCTCTTCCTGGTTGACACCTTAAACAGTGTGTGGCTATAGCTAAAGTGTTTGAAATAATTCTTAAAAAAGGTTGACTCCCTTTTCTGGTAAGCATTGCTGTAGAAAATAGATTCTGTTTCTATGTCCAGATCTATTGATTACAGGTCTTTCCTTTCTTCAGGATATACAGTCCATACAACTGATAGCTTGGTAGCTGATTGTGGCTTTTTTTTTAAGTTAGACTTTTTAAACCAGTGGTAAATATACTTTTATAAGCTTTGTTGTTTCTATATCTTCATCCTAGTATGTTTTGGATATATTTTCAGAATGGATAAAGTCAAGTTACAATGAATTGCATTCTATGTTGTTAGTCATATCCAAACATTTTTGTGTGATAGCCTCTTTTCCAGTACTCTTAATGTTCATTTATCTGCCTTATCAATCATTTATAGCATCACATGGGTCAGAGGTCTTTGGAACAACAGTTGTTTTTCAAGCAGTGGTTAATACACTACCTGTATTCAGTTTTTTTTTTTTTTTTTTAATTATTTTTTTTATTGAGGTATATTTAAAGGCATACATCAATCATAAAAAAAAAAAAAAATAAGGTTGTGCATCACATGTCACATACAGTAAGGATTCAATGTTACAGGAATGGTGAAATAAACATAAAAGAAACGTAATAACAACGATTTACATAACATGTGACCTTTGTATATATGGGATGCCATTCATTTAGAAACCTTCAACATGTCACCCTAGGCCACTCTCGGACCATCATAAACAACAGAAAACACTAAAATGGGAGAAGGCAATTATGAGCAAAGAAGACCACTTTCGGGCCTCATTAGTAAACCTCGATTTTTTAGGATTTTATAACGTGCTTATATAAATTGAGTGTATATTAAAAGAGAACAATGGGGGTGCGGCATAGACTAGAGAAGCCGCCTAGTTAGCCCTCCTAGACTAGGAGGTGTGTTATAAATGGGGGGGGAGGTGGGAACTTGAATACGATAGGTAAGATAAAATATATACCTGAGAAGGCCTGTAAGAAATTGAGTATCATACACAGAGATAACATCACTAATTAAGCTGAACTATAATGTGGTGTAGGAGAAGATCGTAAATTAAAGTCGTGATGCAGGTCCAGCCCGCATAACAAAATGGAACTATAAGCCACAGTATGACTGTGTCTTCTTTAGCAGGTTATGAATTTGCGCACTTTGTCCCATGACGGGATAACACGACACTCAGTAAGATACCTGCATTAAGCAGCTGCTAATATAATAAACTCAGAGTTTAGTCAGCAAATGTGCTATACAAGCAACTCAAGTAGCCCATTTAGATTAAAATATGAGAAGCCAACATAGGTATGCGAACTAAGGATGTAAATAAAGGTGGGGTGTGGAAGCCAGGATAGGACCCTTATAATATAAAACCCTTTTAATTATGAAGAATTACCCCCAAGTTTCCAGCTGAGCCCTGTGTCTTGGGGTAGTATGGGAACAAATAACACACTGCTGCATAAATTAGATGCTAGCAAACGAGGGATAGTATTGTTATAAGAGATGAGGCAAAACAGTTGAGCTTGGTATGATAACTATAATACTGTATACAATAGAAGTTAGGGCGCAGCCTCGGCCGCTGGCTACGCCTATGCTATCGGGAAACAGGACTCAGTATTCCAAGTATATAAGAGCTAACCTCTAGTAACAATATAAGGTAGATGGGCAAATGTGTCATATGCTAAACTAGCTTAATCTAATTCTAACTTAAGGGCAGCAATATCCTAAAACATTTCTGTTAAACTAAACTATCCCCATAATCTCATAAACTATAGGATCTCACTTTATATGGCGATAATATATAACTTAGGTACCCCAGCCAATGTTATCCTAAAGTGCAGTAAAGAAAGATATGTAGATGGTTTATATGTGGGCTTGTAGAGCTGGGTATATTAGCTTGTAAACAGAAAAGCTGACATATATAGCAATAAAGAGATACATATCACAGTATGCCAAGTATAGTGTGTAGAAGGCACAACATTCAAAGTGGAGGGGAAAAAAAAACGTTTGAAACATATATTAACAGATAGCATTTTCATTGAATAATCCTAGATCTCTCTAATCAGGGCTTTAAAAATGTCAATAAATATAGTCAAGCTTAAACAGGCACTAAAAGGTTCCTTAACATTAGTGTAGATGGGTTCTGCTAACCAACGTAAACATGGCAAATAAGATTTGGGCTGTAGGCTCATTAAAAGTCTGAGTGGAGGCGTCTATGGAACTAAACAGTGACTGTGACCGGGCATCCAACCGCCACCTGGAAAGTCAGAGTATTTACCCCGTTCCTGTTCTCTCAAACAGGGAAGCTGGAGAGTCCTGTTGCGATGCCGCGTCTGCTTGTAAGTCCGTTTGGTATATACCGGTAGCGGCCAAATGAAAAGCGGCACTGAAAACGGCCAAGTTGCTTACAATATCTTTAGCTCTATTGCCGACCCTGATCCCCGGCTGGCCAGAATAAGTAAAATCCACTTTTAGTAAGTGATTAGAGATCGCGCCGGGTATTGTGTTCCTAATGGTAATCACATCAGCTGCACAAAATGGTTCCGTCGCAGCCGTTGCAGAGCCAAGGTCGCATGGTGGACGCTGGGGCCCCAGGACATCTCCGTCAACCACATGCGCTTCCGCCAATTCCGGGATCTGCGCCATCACAGATTTGCATGGCTCCTGAAAATTATTGGCACTATTCAAAGGTGCAAGGATAATGTTTCTGTGGTAGGTTAGTAATCTTCCAATCTCTGCAAGTAGAAAACGAGCATCCATCATGACATTCAGTTTCCCATGTGGGAGATATAATGGCTGCCGCCTTAAGATTGCTGGGTAGGCCTCTCAAAGCCAATACTCCTCTAATGCACCGATAGCCAGGTTAAGTGTCTTCACGTCATCAGACGAAGCTATAGAGAGGAAGTCTAATCAATATATGCTGATAAGGGGTTAAAATCCAAGTTTAGATCGTTTTTAATTAAAAATGATCAGGAGCTCTGTAAGTATGCGACCTCTCTGGTATGCTGTTGGCTCCGCCCCCTGTATTCAGTTTTTTAATATCTCTGGTACTGAAATTTTTAAAGACATTTCCTTTTAAACTATTACATGTTACATTAAGTTATCATATTATCAGATAGATTGTGTGTTGCTTCATCTTATGTTATAGCTCCTACTTGGGCTTAAAGCTTGTTCCACAATGTTCCAGAACTTGAGACTAACTAGTATGGCGTTTGTCTGAGGCACCATCAATTGGATGTGTGTTTTTTCTTGCACCGTAGTTTACTGCTTTGTAAATATTTGTTGGTGAGTTTAACTAGGTTGAACCAAGATAAATTGATATTAAGTAACAAAATCTTGGCCTAGTTCCCAAAGCAGGATAAACTAAGCTTTTCTTTTGTGCTTTTTAACTAAGCTGGTATGTGGTAGGAAGGGGAGGAGTCTTATACTCCCCTAAACAGGCAGTGCTTCAGACTTTGGATCTCTGGCCCTCTATTTAAAGGACCAGTATTTGTTTGCAAGTGGTATTTAGGGAATTGAACCAAGATATATGGAGAATTTTAGTAAGTGTGATTTATTTATTTAAATGCAAGATAGAAGATGTGGGGGTTTGTACTCCTTTAAAATGATTGTACTGGCACCATGTCATTAATTAATTTTGCTTTACCTATGGGAACAATTTGCATGCAGAGCTAATTTACAAGCTGTGTGCTAAGGGTTTAAAACATACCCTGCAATAATGAAGCCTATTGAAGCTGTATTTACCACAACATGCAAATGTTATGTAAAAAAACTCCAGTATTAGAAAATCATGTATCTCTAATCTGGACAACCTTATTTCATAATTCATAACCTTAAGAATTGTCAGGGCATCAACAATTTAAGCTAATTACATTTAAAACACATACACACACACAAATACACTCTGATAATTTTGTGCCTCTTAAAAAAACAAAACAAAAAAAAAAAAAAAACAGAAATAAAATTACATTTTAATATACTGTGAGGAAAATATTATTCAAAATACAATCTCAATATCAGACTTTATTTAATGTAATGTTTACTTCTTCAATGGAAAGACTCCACAGCTGCATTCATTACTTTTGGGAAATAAGAACCTGGCCACCAGGAGGAGGCAAAGACACCCCAGCCAAAGGCCTAAATACCTCCCCCACTTCCCTCATCCCACAGTCATTCTTTGCCTTTCGTCCTAGGAGGTTGGCAGAGAAGTATCAGAAATGATTTTGTCTCTTATGGAGGGTAGTACTCTTCGGCATGGGACAGGAGTTTTAAGTAGTCCTGTCAGTCTCTCAGTGAGGGCTTGGATGAAAGTTAGAGTCCGGAGATGCAGGGAGAGTCTTTCTGCGAAACCTTCCCGACTCATGTTAATAGCTCCTCAATCAATCTGCGTTGTCAAAATGTGCTCCTCTGCCTGCTTTCTTATCTCAAGTCCATGGCGGAGGCAATGCTACTATCCGTCACACTTGAAGGGCCGCGTTCCTGTTCCACGGCGTAGATTCCAGTAAGATTGTTTCATTTTACTTTTTCATGAATGTACTGTAGTACAAATGTTTTCCTGAGAGGCTACCACCTTGCAGGTGTAAGTATTACATAAGGGTCTCAGTGAGTCTCCTTTAGTATCTTGGAATCAAGGGTTAATATCTCCTGAGGGGGGTTTTATAATCATGTTTGTTATGTGATTCAACCTGCTTATGTGTGATGGTTACTGGGCTTGTGGTTTGGAACATTGAGGCTTTTTGGAAGTGACGCGACCTTATGGTTGGGCGTGCTTTTTTTTGGACTGTACGGTTCACCTTGTGGTTGGGTGTGATTACGTTCCATCCTCCATTTCAGCATTCTTGACCGTGTGGCGAAGAAAAAATTATAGTCCGCAGGGGTCTGGTCATAGGAGGTGGTGAGTGCCCCAGCCATTGTGGGTGTCAGGTGCCGTTTTTGTTTTACTCTTTAGTCCATATTTGCATATCCTCTATCCAGTTATGGAGGATTCTGATGCTGAGACTGTTCAAATTTAGATTCAGTTATGGAGGATTCTGATACTGAGACTATTTTAATTTCAGATTCAGGTTCTGTGTCCGGTGAAGAATCCTGATTGGCCTTGTTGACACATGTCAACCAGTTCTGTTCTGTATGCCATATGAAAGCGCCTTGATCCTCGGAGTTGGGGAATCAAGGGTCAGCTGAGACATCTGTATCTGGGGGTCCGTCCTCCGAGAGGTGAGTTTCCTACCACTCCATACTTCTACACATGTGGGTAACCCAGTTTATGATTATTCCTCCATGCAGGGCGGCTTGTTCCCCCCGGAGGTTGCAGTACATTTTCTCTACCACATACTTTTGGCGATTATTTGTCTGCAGAGTCCAGATGTTTATGCGCGATTGAGCTTGTGCCCTGTTGTCCCGGGTCTACCACCTTGGGGAGGGCCTGGGCAGTTCTCTGTGGGTGTAACTGTCCCTGAGTGTTGTGCCTTTCGTTACAGAGTCGCGCGCCTTCGCGTCTTACTCAGACATGTTTTTCAGTTATTTAATGACCCTATCCTTCTCGTATATGGGAATTTTCAGTCTGCTTCAAATGGTACTCCTCATTAGACATGTGGGGATGATGTAATCTCCTGACTGTTCTTTCTTGAGATCCTTCCCAGTTTTTTTGTTGGAAGCTTATTGCTCCGTGTTGGCTGGTCCTGCGGTAGGCCTGCTTTCTTATTGGGCGTTAACCTACGGGTTGCCTTTTATTTTCCTTTTATCTGATTGGGATGTCTTTTATTTTGTTTATTATTTTTTCCTTCGGGAATCTTACACTGGGATCGATACTCTCTGTTACTTCTGTGGAAATGTTTTTTGGGGACATGTTAGTCCTATCTTTGTCTGTTTTCTATTCTTCCCCTCTGCGGGAGGATTCATGCAGCTTGACAGCTAGGACCCGGGTTGCAGGCTGATCCTGTTGGGTTTGATTTTGTCTTGTGGCTGTTCAGACACGTGGTGCTGTTCTGATTGGCTGGTCCGGTTAAGGCGTGGAGTGCTCATGTTTACATCAACTAAACATCCTAGAGGACCTGTAGGTCCGCAAGGCAGGAGGTGTTATCTCAGCCCTTAAAGCCTTCAATTTGGATGACTGGGTCAGTGGAGTTTCCGCTGCGTCACTCTCTCCTTGCGTCTGGTAATGTCAGACCATAGAGTTCCTCCCCCACGTGGTAGAGAGTTGGAGGGCTTAGCGCCTTCTTACCACAGAGTGAGTGGTTTGACCTTTTTCCTTTGAGGCTCTGGGATGTCCTTCTTGGACTTGGTCCTCAGCACCTAGTAGTTTGAAGGGTAGTTCAGCTGCCTTGCAGCGGATGGTTTGCACAATGTAACCAGCTGCATCTTTTGCAAATTGTCTGTATTTTGACTAGCTGTTTCTCTGAGACCTTTTCGGTCTTCCCCTGTGGTCTCCATGTTAGGTCTTCTTTTAGGGGCCTGGGAGATGTTTGTTCCATGTTAGGAACACTGGGCATGGTCTCCTTGGCTTGCTTGGGGTTTCTCCTGGAGGGAGAGAGCGTTCCCCTTTCTCCCTGTGATCATCCGCTTGTTCGGAGGTGACGTGGAGACCAGCCTTTGCTTGAGTGGTTTTACCCTCAAGCTATCCCCTTGCCTTTTTTGTCTTGAGGCTGTTGGAGAGTCTAGGGGCTCTAGTGTCGTCGTACGACTTTTACCGCCTTAGCTCCTTTGGAGAGTGGGACTGCGGCAAGAGGTGGTCTCTTCCTTAGGTTGGGACTTGCAAGTTTTTCTCGTTATCTGGGTTGATCTGGATATTATATTACCACCCCCTGTGGTCTGGGTTGTTATATCAGATGGGGTGTTACATTTTCAGGTATTGTGCTTGGGGCTTCCGGTTGCTGAGTCTCACTCAGCATTTTCCCTTGTGGATCCCGTTGTGGGTTTTTACCAGATTTTTTGGCTCCAGGGCTAATTCGTGGTTCCCCTGTTTCCTGGGAATTTGGTCTATGTCCTTTTACTCTGATTCCTTGATCTGGTCTTGGTTGGCCAGGTTTCCGAGTACTGTTGCTCATTAGGCTTGTTTTGTCAGGTTTTCTGAGTACCATTGCTCTTTGAGCTTGTTTTGCACCTTAGGTGGTTCCCTTGGTCAGCTTGCTGTAGTGTCCATTGTATTCACTGCTTTGCAGGTGAATGGACTTGCAGTGTTCCTACTGCTACTCTTGCACAATGATTGCGTGTTAGCAGGCTAATTTTTTGGAACTCCTTCCAACAAGGCTGCTGTGTTGGGGGTTGATCTCTCCTTTAGCCTGTGGCTTTGTGCCTTTTGGAAGGTGCTGCGTTTTAGTCTTTTCCCCTTCTTGGGTGAGAGCTTATTCTCCTTTTTATGGAGATGTGGTCCTTTCTTAGGGCTTCTCCTGGATTCAGGAGATGGGAACTGTGAGTTTCCCTAGCAGAAAGGGATATTCTCTCTGGGGTGTTACATTCCATATGGAGTCTTGCTGGCTCCGTGTCGAGCCTTGTTGGACCTTTTTGCTAGATCCTTTGGGTTTACGGTCCTGTCGCCTGTTCTAAGGAGTTGGGTTGTACCCAAGCTCTGTTGGACTGTCTGTGGCCATTCTTATGCTCGTCTTTTGAGCTGGTTTTGGGGCTCTTCTGTTTCCCTGTTCAAACCTGCCGTTGCTGGGGCTGACCCGGCTGAGAATGGGTTCTGAGAGATGTTGTCTGAGGAGTCGGGCTGTACCCGTGCTCTGTTACCTTGGCTGTGGCCATTCTACTGCCCATCTTTGGGCTGGTTTTGGGGTTCTTCTCTTCTCCTGTTCAGACCTGCCATTGCTGGGGCTGCCACGACTGGGAGTTGGTTCTGAGATACGTTGTCTTCTCCAGATTCTAGGTGGGCATCGAGCTAGTTCCATAGGCTTACAGGCTGTGGATCTAAGATTGCTCCACCTCGGGTTCTGGGTATCACCTCTCTCTCTCTTGGGCTTTCCCCTTTTCTTTGAACAACCGGTGGGTAGGTCTGGCGGCCTGGATTGTCTAAAGTGGGCCCTCTGTCTGGGAGCTGTCTTTTGCAATCTGTTCTTTTGCTGGCCGCTTTTACTTCTCAGCAAGTATTCTCTTTGTCACATTGATGATGGCGGCATGTTCTTGACTCAGGGTTTTCGTCTGGGTTCGTTTCATACTTTTTTGTAGCGGAATACTTCAGTATTCTTAGCTTGGACGATGTGAGGGCTCTGTCTTCTATCGTCTTTTGGTGCTCTTGCACGATGTTTAAGAGAATGGTTCTCTGTTACTATGCCCGGTCCTATACCTCCGGTTTCTCCTGGGCTAGGCGTAGTCCCCCCTTATCGGTCGTGACCCATTTGGGCCTTGTGAGCTGGGCTCGCTCTGGGGGGCTTCTTTTTTTGGATTTTGTGACCTTTCAGTTTTTTCTTTCGGTTCTTCATGGCCCTATCACTTTTGGAATTTATGCTGGAGTTCCCTTCTTTAGTGAGGGGCGAGTGGTGAGGGACCGACTGTTGGGAGACAGTGTCTCCTGGAGGCTTGCGGGCTCAGTTGAGTCCGCTTGGCGGTCTCTAGCTAGGCTCTGGACTACCTGCGGGTCAGTGTCCTCTAGGCTTTTCCTTTCAAAGTTTTCTCGGCTTTGGATGAAGCTGGGGTTTTTATGGGCAGTGGTTCCAGGCTTGGTGCCCCCAGAATGGGCCACCTATTGTACCCTCCCGTCTTGGCATTCAGTGTCCTCTATAGCTTGGGTATTGTTTTCCCAAAAGTAATGAATGCAGCTGTGGACTCTTTCCATTTAAGAAGAGAAACATAAATTATGCTTACCTGATAATTTCCTTTTCTTCTGATTGAAAGAGTCCACAGCTCCCCACCCCTACTTTATTGTGGGGCATCCTTATTTATTCTTCTGGCACCTTTCACCCTGATGTTTCTTCTACTGTTTTTTGTTCCTCTGCAGAATGACTGGGGGATGAGGGGAGTGAGAGGAGTATGTAGGCCTTTGGCTGGGTGTCTTTGCCTCCTCCTGGTGGCCGGGTTCTTGATTCCCAAAAGTAATGAATGCAGCTGTGGACTCTTTTCATCAGAAGAAAAGGAAATTATCAGTTAAGCATAATTTATGTTTTTCTTGTTCATCTCACTGGGCTTGCCAAACAATGGCAAGCCCTGTCATCTCAAGTCTGGATTAGCTCTTATAAATAAGGAAACGGGTGGGTGGAGTTTGACCACCTACCTTCTGTAGCTTACTAGGTTCCTTTCCCTGTGAATATATTCTATATTATCATGATAAATTTGTCCAATTGGTTACAATATTTTATTATCAGACAGAATCTTCTTGCTAATTATGTGTTTGACTCCTCTAACCCTGTGATTGGTAATTGTGCATATTCTGTTCCTGATTGGCTCAGTGAGTGCTCATAATTGCAGTGCACTTACCATTTGTGATTTTTTTTAACCCATTTGCAGTAGAAATGTGCACATTTACTGCCGAATGCGGAAGTAGGAGGCTATTTTGGGTATTCTGCTACTTTCGGAGCCGAATATCCTCTTGTGCAAATGAAACACACGAAGATCTGTGCAAAAATCATCAGATCTTATTGTCTTTCACTTGCACAAGAGGATATTCGGCTCTGAGTACGAATACCAAAAATAGCCTACTACGTCTGCATTTGGCAGTGAACAAAATCTAATTTACAGTGCTAAGGAGCTGTTTCAAAATATGAATTTATTTCCTAGGATATGGTGAGTCCATGACATCATCAATTACTGTTGGGAATATCAGTGTCTGTATCTAAGATATCTAAGCAGCTACAGACCCCCAAAAAGTTAAAAAATGTTTTATGTAAAAACATAAAAAATAAAAAAAATTCAGCTTTACACCCAGGTGGGAAAGTGCTTAGCACTCAAAGGGTTAAAAGCATGCTAAACCCAAAAAATGTATTTCATGATTCAGATAGAGCATGCAATTTTAAGCAACTTTCTAATTTACTCCTATTATAAATTTTTCTTCGTTCTCTTGCTATCTATATTTGAAAAAGAAGGCATCTAAGCTAAGGAGCCAGCCAATGTTTGGTTAAGAACCCTGGACAGCACTTGTTTATTGGTGCGTCCAATCAGCAAGGACAACCCAGGTTGTGAACCAAAAATGGGCCGGCTTCTAAACTTACATTCTTGCTTTTCAAATAAAGATAGCAAGAGAATAAAGAAAAAATGTTATAATAGGAGTAAATTAGAAAGTTGCTTAAAATTGCATGCTCTATCTGAATCATGAAAGAAAAAATTTGGGTGCAGTGTCCCTTTAAGTATCACTCCCCTTCCCACAAACCTCAGTCATTCTCTTTGCCTTCGATGCAAGGAGAAGGTGAAGTTTTGGTGTCTGAAGAAATTGGATTTATTTCACTTCAATCAAGATTTTATTATTTTAGAGTGGAGTAGGTCACTCTTTAGTAAGGACAGTGGTGGCTTTAAAGCAGTTAGGAACTGGTAAGGTGGGCCTTGCTGCGTTTTCCTAACATTTTGCTGCCCTAGTATAGAAAGCCAGAGTTGGCTACTCTGTTCTTTCTTTATAACAGGTCTCTGTGAGGAACCGTGTCCTCTCATACCTTGTGGACTGTCTAAATGCCGGACAGCAAGTTCAGCAGGTAAGTGCCTTTTCTTCCAGGTGGAGAGATTATGCACTAAGACGGATCAAGAGATTCCTAGTTCAGTCCCAGGTATCCCCTTTTTAATTTCCCTGCATTTTTCAGTTGTACTTGTTTTTTCCTGGGGTCAGGATTATACTAAAAGGCATGAGGCAGGCACTATTTAGCATGGGTGAGATCGTTTAACGAGAGAGGGGTTAATACTATTATTCTGGACTCCGTTTATTTTAGGATGGCAATAATAGAAGGCATTTTGATTCTGATCCTAGAGGACTCTGCAATGGAGAGTGCTGTGTGTCAGTCACATTATTACGATGCTTAAAGGGACACTGAACCCAATTTTTTTCTTTTGTGATTCAGATAGAGCATGCAATTTTAAGCAACTTTCTAATTTACTCCTATTATCAATTTTTCTTCATTCTTTTGCTCTCTTTATTTGAAAAAGAAGTAATCTAAGCTATTTTTCGGTTCAGGCACTGGACAGCACTTGTTTATTGGTGGGTGAATTTATCCACCAATCAGCAAGAACAACCTAGGTAGTTCACCAAAAATGGGCCGGGATCTAAACTTACATTCTTGCTTTTCAAATAAAGATACCAAGAGAATGAAGAAAATTTGATAATAGGAGTAAATTTGAAAGTTGCTTAAAATTGCATGCTCTTTCTGAATCACGGAAAAAAAAACTTGGGTTTAGTGTCCCTTTAAGAATCATACCTTTAACTTTCTCCCTCACTGTGTGCTCAGGGGAGGCGTCTTCTCTATGCGGAAGGGCGGAACTTGGTTTTGCGCCTTCCTGTGGCGCAGCGAGTTTGGGTTTCTAGCAGCGCTCAGAAGTGTAGAGCAGTATCTGAGCAGTTACGGCAGTCTGGCTCTGGGAGTAGTCGCTTCCGTTGTTATTTGCCTGTCACCATCTCCGGAAAGGTAGGTGCCTCAGTCAAGTCTGAGGTGTGAAGTTGCCTGGGGGTGTTTCCGTTAGAGCGTAGTCTCTGTCTAAACCGCTTATGCTCTGTGGGGAACTTCTCTAGCTGGAGTTCACAGACTGAGAAGGATTTATTATTATAATTTAATTTCCATTTTTGGAGTTGGTGTTCGTTAGTGGGAGACATAGTTATCCTTGACCATGTCTGATTTGGAGCAGGAGACTGCTCAACTGAATTCATGTCTCTTATGTCTTGAAGCACAAATTGCTTCCCTCATGCAGTTCTGTTCCTCATGTGTTAAGAAATCTTTGCAAAGTAAAGATAAGTTTTTTGGTACTGAGCCCAAGGTCTCTCAGGAAGATGCTGTTAAGGTCTTACCACAGCCCTCTCCTGCAACGTCCCAGAGAGAGCAAGGTTTCTGAGTCCAGCAATGCTTCTCAAATGGTTCTTCCTCTTAAATCTGGTCAAGGGATCCACAGGCCGCTCCGATAGTTGCTCTGGCGGTTCCTTGGGACTTCAGGTGGCATACCTGTTTCCTCCCTTTGCTCTCCTTCCACGAGTCATTGCTCAGATCAAGAAAGAGAGAGCATCATTGATTCTAATAGCACCTGCGTGGCCTCGCATGATATGGTATGCGGATCTAGTGGAGATGTCATCTCTCCCACCTTGGAAGTTGGTAGTTTCTCTGAGGAAGGACCTTCTACTTCAGGGTCCCTTCCTTCATCCAAATCTTGTTTCTCTTAAGCTGACTGCTTGGAGATTGATCACTTAGTTCTGTCTAAGCGCGGGTTTTCGGAGTCGATCATTGAGACCATGATTCAGGCGTGTAAGCCTGTTACTAGAAAGATTTACCATATGAGATGGTGTAAATATCTTTATTGGTGTGAATCCAAGGACTACTCTTGGAGTAGGGTCAGGATTCCTAGGATTTTGTCTTTTCGCCAGGAAGGTCTGAAGGGTCAGATTTCTGCTCTTTCTGTCTTGTTACATATGCGTCTGGCAGATGTGCCAGATGTGCAATCTTTTTGTCAGGCCTTGGTCAGAATCAGGCCTGTGTTTAAGTCAGTTGCTTATCCTTGGAGCCTTAGAGGCCAAATTATCAAATGTCTTGTGGACCTGATCCGACAGGACATCGCTGAATGCGGAGAGCAATACGCTCTCCGTATTCAGCATTGCACCAGCAGCTCACAAGAGCTGCTGGTGCAACGCCGCCCCCTGCAGACTCTCGGCCAATGGGCCACAGCAGGGAGGTGTCAATCAACCCGATCGTACTCGATCGGGTTGATTTCTGGCGATTCCGGTCCGCCTGCTCAGAGCAGGTGGACAGGGTTATGGAGCAGCGGTCTTTGTGACCGCTGCTCCATAACTTGTGTTTCTGGCAAGTCTGAAGACTCTCCAGAAACACGGGGCGTCAAGCTCCATACGGAGCTTGATAGATAGGCCCCATTATCTTGTCCTTAAGGTTTTGCAGCAGGCTCTGTTTGAGCGAATGCATTCCATAGATATTAAGTTGTTATCTTGGAAGGTTTGGTTTCTTATGGCTATCTCTTCTGCTCAGAGAGTTTCGGAACTCTCAGCTTTGCAGTGTGATTCACCTTATCTTATTTTTCATGCCGATAAGGCGGTTCTTCGTACTAAGTTTGGTTTCCTTCCTAAAGTTGTTTTGGATAGAAATATTTATCAGGAAATTGTTGTTCCTTTTTTATGTCCTAAACCTTCTTCTTGTAAGGAACACTTGTTGCACAACTTGGATGTGGTGCGTGCTTTAAAATTTTACCTTCAGGTGACTAAGGATTTTCGCCAGTCTTCTGCCCTATTTGTTTGTTTCTCTGGGAAACGTAAAGGTCAGAAAGCTACTGCAACTTCTCTTTCTCTCTGGTTGAGAAGTTTAATTCGTTTGGCTTATGAGATTGCTGGGTAGCAGCCTCCTGAGAGGATTACTGCTCATTCCACTAGGGCTGTCTCTTCTTCTTGGGCTTTCAAAAATGAAGCTTCTGTGGAACAGATTTGCAAGGCTGCAACTTGGTCTTCTCTGCATACTTTTTCAAAATTTTACAAATTTGATACGTTTGCCTCTGCTGAGTCTTCTTTTAGGAAAAAGGTTCTTCAATCGGTGGTGCTTTCTCCAACATAGGTGTGTCCGGTCCACGGCGTCATCCTTACTTGTGGGATATTCTCTTCCCCAACAGGAAATGGCAAAGAGCCCAGCAAAGCTGGTCACATGATCCCTCCTAGGCTCCGCCTACCCCAGTCATTCTCTTTGCCGTTGTACAGGCAACATCTCCACGGAGATGGCTTAGAGTTTTTTAGTGTTTAACTGTAGTTTTTCATTATTCAATCAAGAGTTTGTTATTTTCAAATAGTGCTGGTACGTACTATTTACTCAGAAACAGAAAAGAGATGAAGAATTCTGTTTGTATGAGGAAAATGATTTTAGCAACCGTAACTAAAATCCATGGCTGTTCCACACAGGACTGTTGAGAGCATTAACTTCAGTTGGGGGAACAGTTTGCAGTCCTTGCTGCTTGAGGTATGACACATTCTAACAAGACGATGTAATGCTGGAAGCTGTCATTTTCCCTATGGGATCCGGTAAGCCATGTTTATTACGATTGTAAATAAGGGCTTCACAAGGGCTTATTTAGACTGTAGACATTTTTTGGGCTAAATCGATTGATATTAACTCTTATTTAGCCTTGAGGAATCATTTATTCTGGGTATTTTGATATAATAATATCGGCAGGCACTGTTTTAGACACCTTATTCTTTAGGGGCTTTCCCAAAGCATAGGCAGAGTCTCATTTTCGCGCCGGTGTTGCGCACTTGTTTTTGAGAGGCATGGCATGCAGTCGCATGTGAGAGGAGCTCTGATACTTATAAAAGACTTCTGAAGGCATCATTTGGTATCGTATTCCCCTTGGGTTTGGTTGGGTCTCAGCAAAGCAGATACCAGGGACTGTAAAGGGGTTAAAGCTTAAAACGGCTCCGGTTCCGTTATTTTAAGGGTTAAAGCTTCCAAATTTGGTGTGCAATATTTTCAAAGCTTTAAGACACTGTGGTGAAAGTTTTGTGAATTTTGAACAATTCCTTCATGTTTTTTCGCAATTGCAGTAATAAAGTGTGTTCAGTTTAAAATTTAAAGTGACAGTAACGGTTTTATTTAAAAACGTTTTTTGTACTTTCTTATCAAGTTTATGCCTGTTTAACATGTCTGAACTACCAGATAGACTGTGTTCTGAATGTGGGGAAGCCAGAATTCCTATTCATTTAAATAAATGTGATTTATGTGATAATGATAATGATGCCCAAGATGATTCCTCAAGTGAGGGGAGTAAGCATGGTACTGCATCATTCCCTCCTTCGTCTACACGAGTCTTGCCCACTCAGGAGGCCCCTAGTACATCTAGCGCGCCAATACTCCTTACTATGCAACAATTAACGGCTGTAATGGACAATTCTGTCAAAAACATTTTAGCCAAAATGAACCCTTGTCAGCGTAAGCGTGGATGCTCTGTTTTAGTTACTGAAGAGCATGACGACGCTGATATTAATATCTCTGAAGGGCCCCTAACCCAATCTGAGGGGACCAGGGAGGTTTTGTCTGAGGGAGAAATTACTGATTTAGGGAATATTTCTCAGCAGGCTGAATCTGATGTGATTACTTTTAAATTTAAATTGGAACATCTCCGCATTTTGCTTAAGGAGGTATTATCCACTCTGGATGATTGTGAAAATTTGGTCATCCCAGAGAAACTATGTAAAATGGACAAGTTCCTAGAGGTGCCGGGGCTCCCAGAAGCTTTTCCTATACCCAAGCGGGTGGCGGACATTGTTAATAAAGAATGGGAAAGGCCCGGTATTCCTTTCGTCCCTCCCCCCATATTTAAAAAATTGTTTCCTATGGTCGACCCCAGAAAGGACTTATGGCAGTCAGTCCCCAAGGTCGAGGGAGCGGTTTCTACTTTAAACAAACGCACCACTATTCCCATAGAGGATAGTTGTGCTTTCAAAGATCCTATGGATAAAAAATTAGAAGGTTTGCTTAAAAAGATGTTTGTTCAGCAGGGTTACCTTCTACAACCCATTTCATGCATTGTCCCTGTCACTACAGCCGCATATTTCTGGTTTGATGAACTGATTAAGGTGCTCGATAGTGACTCGCCTCCTTATGAGGAGATTATGGACAGAGTCAATACTCTCAAATTGGCTAATTCTTTCACTCTAGACGCCTCTTTGCAATTGGCTAAGTTAGCGGCTAAGAATTCTGGGTTTGCTATTGTGGCGCGCAGAGCGCTTTGGTTGAAATCTTGGTCGGCTGATGCGTCTTCCAAGAACAAGCTACTAAACATTCCTTTCAAGGGGAAAACGCTGTTTGGTCCTGACTTGAAAGAGATTATCTCTGATATCACTGGGGGTAAGGGCCATGCCCTTCCTCAGGATCGGCCTTTCAAGGCAAAAAATAGACCTAATTTTCGTCCCTTTCGTAAAAACGGACCAGCCCAAGGTGCTACGTCCTCTAAGCAAGAAGGTAATACTTCTCAGGCCAAGCCAGCTTGGAGACCAATGCAAGGCTGGAACAAGGGGAAGCAGGCAAAGAAACCTGCCACTGCTACCAAGACAGCATGAAATATCGGCCCCCGATCCGGGACCGGATCTGGTGGGGGGCAGACTCTCTCTCTTCGCTCAGGCTTGGGCAAGAGATGTTCTGGATCCTTGGGCGCTAGAAATAGTCTCCCAGGGTTATCTTCTGGAATTCAAGGGACTTCCCCCAAGGGGAAGGTTCCACAGGTCTCAGTTGTCTTCAGACCACATAAAAAGACAGGCGTTCTTACTTTGCGTAGAAGACCTGTTAAAAATGGGAGTGATTCATCCTGTTCCATTGAGAGAACAAGGGATGGGGTTCTACTCCAATCTGTTCATAGTTCCCAAAAAAGAGGGAACATTCAGACCAATCCTAGATCTCAAGATCTTAAACAAATTTCTCAAGGTCCCATCTTTCAAGATGGAAACCATTCGAACTATCCTTCCTTCCATCCAGGAAGGTCAATTCATGGCCACGGTGGATTTAAAGGATGCGTATCTACATATTCCTATCCACAAGGAACATCATCGGTTCCTAAGGTTTGCATTCTTGGACAAACATTACCAGTTCGTGGCGCTTCCTTTCGGATTAGCCACTGCTCCAAGGATTTTCACAAAGGTACTAGGGTCCCTTCTAGCTGTGCTAAGACCAAGGGGCATTGCAGTAGTACCTTACCTGGACGACATTCTGATTCAAGCGTCGTCCCTCCCTCGAGCAAAGGCTCACACGGACATCGTCCTGGCCTTTCTCAGATCGCACGGCTGGAAAGTGAACGTGGAAAAGAGTTCTCTATCCCCGTCAACAAGGGTTCCCTTCTTGGGAACAATTATAGACTCCTCAGAAATGAGGATTTTTCTAACAGAGGCCAGAAAGACAAAGCTCCTGGACTCTTGTCGAATACTTCATTCCGTTCCTCTTCCTTCCGTAGCTCAGTGCATGGAAGTGATCGGGTTGATGGTAGCGGCAATGGACATAGTTCCTTTTGCGCGCATTCATCTAAGACCGTTACAACTGTGCATGCTCAGTCAGTGGAATGGGGACTATACAGACTTGTCTCCAAAGATACAAGTAAATCAGAGGACCAGAGACTCACTCCGTTGGTGGCTGTCCCTGGACAACCTGTCACGAGGGATGACATTCCACAGACCAGAGTGGGTCATTGTCACGACCGACGCCAGTCTGATGGGCTGGGGCGCGGTCTGGGGATCCCTGAAAGCTCAGGGTCTTTGGTCTCGGGAAGAATCTCTTCTACCGATAAATATTCTGGAACTGAGAGCGATATTCAATGCTCTCAAGGCTTGGCCTCAGCTAGCGAGGACCAAGTTCATACGGTTTCAATCAGACAACATGACGACTGTTGCGTACATCAACCATCAGGGGGGAACAAGGAGTTCCCTAGCGATGGAAGAAGTGACCAAGATCATTCTATGGGCGGAGTCTCACTCCTGCCACCTGTCTGCTATCCACATCCCGGGAGTGGAAAATTGGGAAGCGGATTTTCTGAGTCGTCAGACATTGCATCCGGGGGAGTGGGAACTCCATCCGGAAATCTTTGCCCAAGTCACTCAACTTTGGGGCATTCCAGACATGGATCTGATGGCCTCTCGTCAGAACTTCAAAGTTCCTTGCTACGGGTCCAGATCCAGGGATCCCAAGGCGGCTCTAGTGGATGCACTAGTAGCACCTTGGACCTTCAAACTAGCTTATGTGTTCCCGCCGTTTCCTCTCATCCCCAGGCTGGTAGCCAGGATCAATCAGGAGAGGGCGTCGGTGATCTTGATAGCTCCTGCGTGGCCACGCAGGACTTGGTATGCAGATCTGGTGAATATGTCATCGGCTCCACCTTGGAAGCTACCTTTGAGACGAGACCTTCTTGTTCAGGGTCCGTTCGAACATCCGAATCTGGTTTCACTCCAGCTGACTGCTTGGAGATTGAACGCTTGATTTTATCGAAGCGAGGTTTCTCAGATTCTGTTATCGATACTCTTGTTCAGGCCAGAAAGCCTGTAACTAGAAAGATTTACCACAAAATTTGGAAAAAATATATCTGTTGGTGTGAATCTAAAGGATTCCCTTGGGACAAGGTTAAGATTCCTAGGATTCTATCCTTCCTTCAAGAAGGATTGGAAAAAGGATTATCGGCAAGTTCCCTGAAGGGACAGATTTCTGCCTTGTCGGTGTTACTTCACAAAAAACTGGCAGCTGTGCCAGATGTTCAAGCCTTTGTTCAGGCTCTGGTTAGAATCAAGCCTGTTTACAAACCTTTGACTCCTCCTTGGAGTCTCAATTTAGTTCTTTCAGTTCTTCAGGGGGTTCCGTTTGAACCCTTACATTCCGTTGATATTAAGTTATTATCTTGGAAAGTTTTGTTTTTAGTTGCAATTTCTTCTGCTAGAAGAGTTTCAGAATTATCTGCTCTGCAGTGTTCTCCTCCTTATCTGGTGTTCCATGCAGATAAGGTGGTTTTACGTACTAAACCTGGTTTTCTTCCAAAAGTTGTTTCTAACAAAAACATTAACCAGGAGATTATCGTACCTTCTCTGTGTCCGAAACCAGTTTCAAAGAAGGAACGCTTGTTGCACAATTTGGATGTTGTTCGCGCTCTAAAATTCTATTTAGATGCTACAAAGGATTTTAGACAAACATCTTCCCTGTTTGTTGTTTATTCAGGTAAAAGGAGAGGTCAAAAAGCAACTTCTACCTCTCTCTCTTTTTGGATTAAAAGCATCATCAGATTGGCTTACGAGACTGCCGGACGGCAGCCTCCCGAAAGAATCACGGCTCATTCCACTAGGGCTGTGGCTTCCACATGGGCCTTCAAGAACGAGGCTTCTGTTGATCAGATATGTAGGGCAGCGACTTGGTCTTCACTGCACACTTTTACCAAATTTTACAAGTTTGATACTTTTGCTTCTTCTGAGGCTATTTTTGGGAGAAAGGTTTTGCAAGCCGTGGTGCCTTCCATTTAGGTGACCTGATTTGCTCCCTCCCTTCATCCGTGTCCTAAAGCTTTGGTATTGGTTCCCACAAGTAAGGATGACGCCGTGGACCGGACACACCTATGTTGGAGAAAACAGAATTTATGTTTACCTGATAAATTTCTTTCTCCAACGGTGTGTCCGGTCCACGGCCCGCCCTGGTTTTTTTAATCAGGTCTGATAATTTATTTTCTTTAACTACAGTCACCACGGTACCATATGGTTTCTCCTATGCTATTATTCCTCCTTAACGTCGGTCGAATGACTGGGGTAGGCGGAGCCTAGGAGGGATCATGTGACCAGCTTTGCTGGGCTCTTTGCCATTTCCTGTTGGGGAAGAGAATATCCCACAAGTAAGGATGACGCCGTGGACCGGACACACCGTTGGAGAAAGAAATTTATCAGGTAAACATAAATTCTGTTTTCTGTTTAGGTTACCTGTCTTGTCCCTCCCTAATCATCTGTGTCCTCTAGCTTGGGTATTGGTTCCCAACAGTAATTAATGATGCTGTAGACTCACCATATCTTAGGAAAAAAAAAATTATGCTTACCTGATAAATTTCTTTCCGGATATGGCGAGTCCATGGCCCCACCCTTTATTTTAAGAGAGTTATTTTTAACTAAAACCTCAGACACTGCTACACCTTTTGTTGTTCCTTTTTTCTCCATTTACCTTCGGTCAAATGACTGGGGTTTGTGGGAAGGGGATTGATACTTAACAGCTTGGCTGTGGTGCTCTTTGCCTCCTCGTGCTGGCCAGGAGTGATATTCCCAACAGTACTTGATGATGCCGTGGACTCACCATATCCGGAAAGAAAGAAATTTATCAAGTACGCATACATTTTTGTTTTTAAACAGCCTGATATTAAATGTATCAAACCTATATTCTGGGAAAAAATACAGTTTTCAGTTGCTTTTTTTTAGCCTTACTACTCTACCAACCTACAAAATTACCCTCATTTGTTAATGTTTTCTGTATATATGTATGCATGTGTGTATATCTAGGTTTGTTGCACTTTTTACTTAAAAAAAATAAAAACACAGGTTTTTTTGTGCCCTGTATTAAAGGGCTACACTGATTCCAGTCCCTAGTGATAGGTCGTTGTTATTGCTGCTAGTGAAAAAAATCCCTAAAGAAGCAAATTTGTTGCAGTTATTTTTACTAAGGACAGAATGGCTGTAACTGATGTTTTTTTAATGACAAAAGGTGAGGAATTGGAAAGTAAACCTTTAAAGTGCATGCAAGCTGCATCTTTCAACATGACTGCTTCTAAAGAGCAATCTCCAGGACTACAATGGATTCAAAATGATGTCAGTTCTGTGCCTGGAGCGTTAGGTTCTATGTTTAGCAAATATCCTTCCTCCACGTGTATGAGAGGTGAGACTGACGGGCAGAGAAAGCAGCTCAATTGCCCGCTGGGCACTACACCAGAGATATTAATAGTAATCTGAAATGACAAATGATGTTACAACAGCAAACATAGTGGGGAAACAATGTTTGAAGATGAGCCTGGCTTACATGGACAAATATTTGAGTCTTAGATTAACCCATTCACTTACAGGAGAGTTTTTGGTCCATTGTGGAACGATGCATCAGAAACCCATCCAGCAACCAATAAGAAAACGACTGCCTTTCCCCATAGCACGGCTCAAGGTGGCTTTGTCACAACAGAGTGTAATATTGAGCAATACAGTGAAGATCAAGCGAGGTGTCAGGGCAGCCAAGAGCATTACTACGTCAGGCTGAATGTTATGCATTTTCATGAAGGGGAAAAAAAAAAAAACATATGAAAGGATGGCTAAAAATAGAAAAGGTTAGAAAATATGAAAATGAAATGAGGCTTTTCATTTTACAATTAAAAGTGTTTCCATCAATGTTGTGCATAAGTGAAAGGCGTTTAGAATCATATTTTACAATGTCACATGTATTATAAAGAAATAAGTGTGCCTGCAACAAAGGCCAGACAGACAGGAAATTGGCATGTGTTGGAGAATGTTCTTCTTTTATTCCATGAAGAATCTGTAAGATGTTAAATCCCGATTATAGACAGCTGAAAATAAGCAGTCTGTACAGAGGCACAGCTGCTGCTAATGTAAGGAAGGGAAAGAAGGACAGGGTGGGGGGAAAAAGAGAAGTAGATTAGATGCTTTCGTATTATCTGATAAGAGTGATGTTTTATTTGCACACTGTAATTTCATGAAAAGATTCTGTTAAATCCACATGTCAGCGCATCAGCTCTCACTCCTAAATTTGTTCAGGAAACCACTGCATAATCATTCTATTTCCTTTAATTTAAACAAAGTTATAAACCCCCAGGTGCTGAAATCATTGAGATTTTGCACGTTTAAGGTCAAATATATGTCATTTTTTATTAGAAAACCTGTGATTTATGAGTAAGCTGTGGATGTCTGTTGGATTGGCTAATAATGAATATTAGTGACAGTATCTTCTTATCTGGTATGTCTCTGCTTAAAGGGACATTAACCATTTTCTGTAATGTATGTGAAATAAACTTTTTTTGCTGTGTAAAAAACAAGCAAAGAAGGTAAAATTGTTTAAAGGGATATTGAAACTAGTAGGCAATTCCTTTTTGTGTACAACAGTGTAATTTTTTTTATGTAATATATTTTAAAATACTCTCTCTTAGATACAACGGGGAAAAAAAAGCTTCCTTATAAGGCAGGCAGCAGATATTGTATTATGTTTAAATGCAAACAAGTGCTATTGTTATTTATGCATTTTTTTATTGTGTATGTGTTAAACCATATACTGAGGACACACTTTGCAGCCCCATATAATTACAGCATCCAAGCTTTAGCTAAATAGGTATTGGGTAAGGTGCTTTATTTAGTCTGTTAAAATGATCCTTACATTCCAATTTTGTCAGCTATAATCCCATGGAAGCGCAGACTTTAATTTCAAACCGGGAAGGCAAAGGAAACATTCTTAACAATTCATTTAAATAGTTTTGTATTCCTTCAGAGAATATTGTTGATAAAGATACTATCAAGAATTAAAATGCTGGTTAAGTAATAAAAACAAATTTGGCAAACTGTGAGGTGCATAGTGTTTTGTTTATGTCATTTTTGATTACGGTCTTGACTAGTTTGAATGGATCATTTAATCTTTTTATGTGTACGATTACAATTTTGAATGTAGATCTTTTGTAGTATACACAACATGTAAAAAAGTTATTAGCTAATATTCTACTGATTCTGATTATGTTTTGACATAGGGAGGTTGAGTGTATATATATATATATATATATATATATATATATATATATATATATATATATATATATATATATACACACACACACACACACATATTAGTAGCTATGGACACCCTATACCCGTTCTTTTATTATGAAAGATGATGTGTTTGCATTTATGTTATCAATCTCTTGCAATGTACATTATGCTTCACGTATTTTGAGGTCAACAATGAATATTCCCTGCTGGTCTCAATTTCATATATTTTGCTTTTAGATTCACATCGGCAGAGACGGTGGTGATGGGAGATGTGACATATGGAGCGTGTTGCGTGGATGATTATACAGCACGGGCACTAGGAGCAGACTTTCTGGTGCATTATGGGCACAGCTGCCTCAGTATGTATCTTATTCTTTTATGTTTGTTTTTGTATTGCCAATTATTTTTCTCAATCGTTGACTGCAATAATAAAAACATTAGCAGGTTCTCCAGTTTCACCATGTGAGACCCCTATAACTAGGTGTCTTTAAATGTTTGCTGCAAGCCTAAAGGAAAGGGCTACTCTACTCTCCATATACAAATTAAAAACATTTTTATACCATTGAAAGCATAACAGTTTATTTAGTTCTGCAGTTCTGTCTGTAGGCATTAGGGTAGGATAATTGTACATTGTGTTTAGAACCAGTCACTCCTGAATATATACAAATAGATTTGACATTTGTTCCTTGTACGTTGTGACTGAAAAATGGTGTTTGCTTTATTCTCCCATTTTCTTCACTATATTTGACATATTCAAGGATCACAATGACTATTTTAATGGGTTTTCTGAGTTTTTTTTTTTTTTTTACTTTGTAACTATTGTTAATTTTTTGTAACTTGGAAGGTTTTAGTTTTTTCCAGGCAAGTAAATAAGGATTTAAAGTGTGATTATGTTTAACTTTTTATACCCGAAGAAAAATTATTGTTGTAAAGATAGCTATTCTCTGTGGGGATACAAAAATGGCTTTAAATGAACATGGGACACAGGTAATCTCCACTGGTAGCTGCTCCTCCGGACTCAGTAGAATTTTGTAATTAAGAGTAAGCACATAATTATCTTCTCGGGTGGCTCCTCAATCCAAATTAAACAAGTCCTTGTGTTCTCATTTGCATATTAAAATTACTTACTTTTCTAGTCACATCCATGTCCCATTAAAAGTTAAATTGACAATAGAAAAATAATCAGTTATATGTAATTTGTGTCCATAAATTAACCTTTTTCTGAGGAGAAAAAATTCTTAGTGGCTCAAATATTTCCCTGCTCCCCCCCCCCCCCCATTCAATATTTACTTTATGTATCCTTGCACTTAGCAGGATGCCATGCATGGAATGGTAATTTAGCCTCTGACTTTAGTAATAAACAATGCAGGCCCACAGCTCTGAATTCCTTGCAGATTATATCACAGAGGTCTAGAGATCACCCCTTCTGATCTGTAATGATGGCACTAGATTTATTGGAGAAGCAGAATTGCTTTGCGACTCATTACTGAAGCATTTGATTTATGCTTTCTCAGGATCTCTGCTATCTTCCTTTCGTCTCCTCACTTTCATTTTACACTGTCATTTTTTTTATAGTTATGTTGGACTCAAACTGATTATGATAACTTTACAAAATGTATTACTTTCCGAACTGATCAGTTTTGCAATATGCTTTATTTTTTAAGCTTTAAACATTACATATATTTCTTTATCAGATTTATTTTTTCCTCAGCTCTGGTCTTTAAGGAAAACTCAATGGCACTCTTCAAATGAGAAAATAGATTTTTTTTAATAAAATGCTGGTCATTTGATATTTCTTTCTTATAGTGTTGAGAGTCCATTAAATCCTTACTCTTGGGAAGTTCATCTACTGGCCACCAGGAGGAGGCAGACACCCTACAAGTTTAAAGTATCCCTCCTTTCTCCCTCTCCCTCCCATTATTTCTTTGCCTAGTCAAGCAGAAGGTAAGGGTAGAGGTGTTATAGATTTTTTAGAAGATTAGAGATTTTAATACCATTTTCTCTCAATAAATAGTGCCTGGAAGAGAATGATGTAAGAGAGTACTGGCTGTACTTTACAAATCTCCTGGTGAGAGTTATGGTTTCAGCTGGCCACATGTGTCGCTGGGGTAGTTCCTTCAGATGGAAAATGGAAATGTACTCTCTTGAAATATCCGGTACTGTTAGTAACAGTAAAGGATGGGCTCTCCACTGTAGCAGCTGCATGGACAGCTGGGTAAGCACAGTGGTGGGGACATGATTGGGTGAGTATATTTTGTCTCACACAGCCCACGGGCCTAGAAAATATTCATACTTTTGGGCCAATGCATTACTTCAGCATTAAGATATCTCCACACAGCTTTTCCCCACATTCATAGCTATAGTGATCTCAGCTGGAGGTTTATGCGCACCTGGTTAGAGGTTTGTGCACACTGGGGAAGTTTTATTTTTATTTCCATTAACATGATTTGTGAGAGCATATCCTGTTTGCTGTTATCTGTATGCATCTTATGAACTTTATTTTATGTCCTAGAATATAGTGTGTGGCTACTTTTAATTGAGCGCTGCTTACTACCGGCGCAGTTAGCGCTCCTTAGTCAGTGCAAGGATAGCTTCACGAGCAATAATGGAGGCGGTTTCTGTGCTGGGATCTGGAAGCAGGGGTGTCAAAATGCGCTAATGGCGGTTCAGGCAGGAGAGCTTTAAAAGAATTTCCCTCCCGACGCAGCTTTTTCTATTGTGTCTTCCTCTTTTATAGTGGCCATAGCATGTGCAGTAGGAGCTCTCCGTTATATAGGTCCTGGTACCTGAGGGGGTAAGTGACATCCTATACCAGGAGCAAGGGGGTTATATTGAGGGTTATCTTCTGATTATTGCACCCACAACATTTTTTAAACCTTTTTGCCTTTATTAAGGGGTCCTTACAGTTGATTAAGGGAGCGGGGGGGGGGGGGGGCTGATATAGGATTATCTACCACCTCTGTCACCCTAATTATTGAGAGACTGTTTGTCTTTTCGAAGGGGATTTTACAGTTAAATTAGAAGATTGTTGTAAGGGGTTTATGGTGCATGGAAGTCAGAATGCAGGAACAGATACACAGAACAATTAGTTTAAAAAAAAAAGAAAAAAAAAAAAGCTTTACTGATTGATAAGCTAAAGAACAATTGGTATTTCAAATAGAAGATCATGGAAACAGCAAGTTTGAATATAGGCCCAACGCAGAACACTACAATGCTCAGAATACTTTAATTAGTTTGCAGTAGCAAAGCACAATGAGCACTGGTGCTTGAATTGAACAGTAAAAGGAGAGGCTGTCACAGAATACCTGGTAGAGAAAAGCAGGCACAGGATTCTAGGTGGAACAAGATACCCAGTTGGTACTGTTGGTGAGACTGTCACAGGATACCAGACAGGCACAGCAGGCACAACTGATTTGAGGAAGGCTGTTACTGGTGTGATGGACACAGGTTTCTTAGCAGGCACAGTAGTTATGAGACTATTTTTAACAGAACAACGAAAGCACAAAATACAATCAGCCTGCCAGAATCTACAATCTCTCATCCTTCTACATGTATATGGTGGTTGCGGGTTTGATGATAGCAGCATCAGATGCCATAGCATTTTTTCAAGGTTTAATTTGCGTCCTCTCTAGCTTTGCATGCTGAGTCAGTGGAATAGGGATCCCTCTATCCTTTCTCAGGTAATCCATTTGGACCCATCAGTCAGGGGGTCTCTGTCCTAGTGGACATCTCCTGTTCCAATATCTCTAAATATGGGGTTTCTTTGTCCATCGTGGGAAATGATTACCATGGATGCCAGCTTTTCAGGCTTGCTAGCAGTATCGGGAGCTCGACGAGCTCAGGAGGCAAATTTACCAATCAAGGTCCTGGAGCTCCATGCGATCTTCAGGGCTCTCAGGCATGGCCACTGCTCATTTCAGTTTCCTTCATTCGTTTTCAGTCAGACAATATCACTGCGGTGGCCTACATCAACCATTAATGGTGTACCTGCAGTTTGTAGCTCACAGTTTCTCGTATCTTGAGTTGGGTAGAAGTGCATCAAGTGCATCTCAGCTATTCACATCCCAGTGGTCGAGAACTTGGAAGGCTGATTATCTGAGTCGTCAGACTTTACACTCAGGGGAATAGTCTCTCAACTAGACAAATTTTGATCAGTTGGTGTGTCGTGGAATTTTCCAGAGCTAGATTTAATGTCGTCTTGTATGAACGGCTACTGCATGGCTTCACAGAACGTGGTACACCGATTTAATTTGGATGTCCAGCTCTCCTGTGTGGCTTCTGCCACAGAGTCCGGATCTGCTCTCTCAAGGTCAATTCTTTTATCAAAATCTTCAGTCTCTCAATTTAACTTCTTGGACAGTGAACAATTAGTTCTTTCTCAGAAGGGTTTTCCTGATTCTGTGATAGAGAGACTTACCAGAATAATTTAGCACAAGGTATTTTTCTTGGTGTTCAGATCAGGGTTATTCCTGGCAATTTGTTTTATAAGGGTTTATCAGCTATTACTCTTAAGGGTCACATTTCCGCTATTTCTGTTTTGTTGCACATGTATAGATATTCAGGCTTTTTTGCAAGTTTTGATTAGAATCAGGCCTGTCATTAAACAAATCTCTGTAATGCTCTTGGAATACTCCTCTATCAGACCGAACTCGGCCAGTAGTCTTGTTATCCCGGCGTCGAGCCGGAATGATAGGGAATATCCCAGAGCAGAGAAAGTAGTAAGATGAGGAAAACGGCACTCACCAGAGGCAGGACAGTCCCCAGTGGCAACTGCAGAGCAGTCCAAGGACAAACCACTAGAATGGTCAGGCAGGCAGGGTTTGGCAACAGCAAAGCAGTCCAAGGGCACACCACTAGAATGGTCAGGCAGACAGGGTTCGGCAGCAGTATATCAATCCAATAATTAATTGGTATATCAGGAAGAGTAGTCAGACACGAAGGGTTCAGCAGCAGTACATCAATCCAGTAATTAAGGGGTATAGCAGGCAGAGTAGTCAGACAGGCAGGGATCATACACAAATAGGTAAATTAATACAACAATCTGTCACACCCAGGAGCACAAAAAGTAACACCTATACTTGGGCAGTGACAGATTGTTGTAGGAAACTTACATAGGCGCAGGATTCACGCCACAAAGGTCAAACGGCATCAGGAGCGTGTGGTGATGACGTCAGCGCCACATGCATCCGGACCCGACACAACCCCTGGCAACGAGCAGGGAAGAAGAAGCAAAAAGCAACGGTTAGAGCGGCGCATCGTGACAATCTCTCCCCAATGGAGTCTTAATTAGGTTCTTAGAGTTTCACAATCTCCTCCTTTTGAACATATACACTTTTTGGATATCAAATTGTTGTCTTGGAAGGTTCTGTTTTTGTTAGCCATTTCCTCACCTAGGAGAGTCTGTTATCTGCTCTGTCTTGTGAGTCTCCATATTTGTTTTTTCATAAGGTCGAAGCAGAGTTGCGTAGTTTGTCTAGTTTTCTACCTAAGCTAGTTTATTATGAGAATATTAATCAGGAGATTATTTTTCCTTCATTATGCCCAAATCCAAAGTGCTCTAAGGAAAGATTATTGCATAATTTCGATGTGGTCAGGGCTTTGAAGTTTTATTTACTGGAGACTAAAGGGACACTGTACCCAAAAATTTTCTTTTGTGATTCAGATTGAGCATGAAATTTTAAGCAACTTTCTAATTTACTCCTATTATCAAATGTTCTTCATTCTCTTGGTATCTTTATTTGAAATGCAAGAATGTAAATTTAGATGCCGGCCCATTTTTGGTGCACAACCTGGGTTGTCCTTGCTGATTGGTGGATAAATTCATCCACCAATAAAAACGTGCTGTCCAGAGTACTGAAACCAAAAAAAAGCTTAGATGCCTTCTTTTTCAAGTAATGATAGCAAGAGAATGAAGAAAAATTGATAATAGGAGTAAATTAGAAAGTTGTTTAAAATTGCATGCTCTTTCTGAATTACAAAAGAAAAAATTTGACTTCAGTGTCCCTTAAGGATTTTCGTCAGTCCTCCAGTTTTGTTTTGTTCTCTAGCAAGAGCCAGGGCCAAAAGGCCACTTCTGTTTCTTTAGTTTCTTGGTTAAGGAGTTTGATTCACAGAGCTTACTTTTAAGCGGGACAGCAACCGCCTTTAAGAATTACAGCTCATTCTACACTTTCCATTTGTAACTGTTGGGCGTTAAAGAATGAGGCTTCCGTGAAACCAATTTGAAAGGCTGAAACTTGGTCATCATTACATACTTTCACCCAATTTTATCATTTTTATGTTTTTGCCTCAGCAGGGGCTTTTGGAAGGAAGGTTCTTAAGGTGGTGGTACCTGATAAATAGGTGCCTGCCTTTTACCTTTTTTTATCCCACCCATTTTTCTGTGCACTCCACAGTTTGGGTATTGGTTTCCAAGAGGAAGGATCTTGTGGACTTTCACCACCATATGAAGGAAAACAAGTTACGCTTACCTATTAAATTAATTTCTTTCTTGTTGGTAAGAGTCTACGAACCATCCATAAAAAAAAAACATTATGTTGGCGACCATCCTAGTTTTCACCTCTTTACCCTACTATCTTTCTTACTTCCTTTTCCTATCCTTGGCTATATGTACCACTGGGAGGGAGAGGGAAGTATGAGGGATACTTAAAGCTCTGGTGTAGAGTGTATTTGCCCCCTCCTGGTGGCCAGGAAACAAACTTTACAAGAGTAAGGATTAATTTATCAAGTAAGCATGAATTATATATTTTTTTTTGCATCAGGGCTTTGAAAGTACTAGGCACCAGGTCACACTGAAATCCTGGAATATCAATTTGACATGCAATAACCAGTCTGCCTCTAGTCTCCTGTCCTCATAGCTTTCTGTGATTTCTAAGCCTGTGTATTATCTTCTGCTTTACTGTCACTGTGGTTGTCCAATAGGAGAAAGCAAGGCAATGCTCTGTATACTGCAAATAGGGACATATATAATAATCATGTGGAAAGGGGATATTCATGCCTACATTAAAAGAGTGCAGGAGAGCACCCTGTCTAGACTTAGTGGATGGGTGCTATAGCTTCCATGTTAAATGGAACACATTATTTAAACAATTGAAACCAGGGACAACCAGGAATGTAAGGAAACATGCGCACTTGTGCAAAACTATATTTACATGCACTATTATCCATATCACCACATTGGGAATTTCTTGCCTCTGCTTTATCTCACAAATACCTCAAAATGGGTACCCCTCTAGGTTTATCTGTGCACTCAAAGATTGACAACAACACCTCTTGATATTTATCATTCATTGTATTTGTTGGTTTTAAAGTACATAAGGGGCCTTTCAAAAGCGCAATGGGCTAAACTAATTTAAGTAGAGGTTTATACAATTACTTGTTCTGTTCCTGTATGGACACTTTTAAAGGGATACTAAACCCAATTTTTTTCTTTAATGATTCAGATAGAGCATGCAGTTTTAAGCAACTTTCTAATTTACTCCTATTATCAAGTAATGTAGGAGCCGGCCCATTTTTTGTTGAGAATCTAAATGTCAGCCACCAATAAGCACGCGCTATCCATGGTGTTGAACCTAAAATGGTCTGGCTCCTAAGTTTTAAATTCCTGCTTTTTAAATAAAGATAACAAGATAACAAAGAAAAATTGATAATAGGAGTAAATTAGAAAGTTGCTTAAAATTGCATGCTCTATATGAATCACAAAAGAAAAAGAAAAAATTTGGTTTAGTATCCCTTTAAATTTATGGTGCTATGAACACTTTTCTCTACTTCTTTGCCTATTGGAACATGGTATTGTATGGTCTATTTTTTGTATTTGGGTGGTTTAAAACTCAATAAATGTTATTGAAAAAAAAGTCCAGCCTTGAAACTCATAGAAACACATTTTGAGTTCAGATAAGAACCAAAAGTCCCATTAAGAGTGGCCATACTTCCTTGTGAGACAGAAGCTTAATTAATTCTTAAAGCAGACTTGCATGACCTGACATTTTCTTGAATTCCCAAGCAGTTTTTGTCCTTAAAACCAACTTTGTAATACTATTCAGTAAATCGGCCACCCTTTTTGCAAAAAAGCTTTCCCAACAATTATTCCTGAAATCAAACATTACATAATTATCCACCAGTTTTTATATAATCACTTCCTTCTCATTTGTATGTATTTATAATGTAACTATATAAATGATGATATTGGTTCATTTTGGACTGATGCAAATCCTATATATTATACAATAGGACTGAAAACAAAAAATGAATTTTAGTTAAAAAAATTAAAAACAATAGAGAAAATTAAATAGCAAAATAGTTTGATTGTACTATTAACTATTTGTTCTACTGCCACATTTTCATACCTCCGCACCCTTCTATAATCTTGCTGTAGCGTAGTGACTTAATAGAGGAGTCCCATACGCTCTATCTATTGCACAGAATGTGCACACCCGACTCAAACAGGGAGTTCCTTCTATGTTGGTACTTCAGCTTGGATTTCACTCAGGAGGGCTCCTGTTTTAATTCAGCTTTACTTTGACCTTGCTGCAACTTCTATCCAGCAAACAATGTTTTGATGGGGCCTGGCAGCAATGCAAAAACTTTTAATAGAATAAAATATATAGAATTGCAGATAATGTTAAAAAGAAAGAAATGTACCTTTTAATATGTTTTCAACTGTATAACTTTATACATAATTTGATTACAAACTTTTTACATTTACTATCACTTAAATAGCGCTTAAAACTATAGCACTGATTATTATGTTTTCCTTAGAAGAAATTCAGCATAAACAATACAGATCTGTATATATTAAAGGCATTTGTCTTTTGCTTTGTCATATAGTAAAGGAACACTAGAATTAATGTTGCTCCAACGTCACCATGGCAATAAAAAAAATCAGAATAAATGAGAAGATCAAGAAATAAGAGCTGAACCTTATTGATTGTTGTAGACACTTGTTTCATTATCTTGGAAAGTATATTCTGTGCTGTACACTGAGGAGATGTAGGAACACCTTGCTATGACCTCTGCTCTGATCCATCTAGCTTAGTAAATCGCAGTGAAAGAACGGGAACTTGTTCTATGAGTAGTGATAGAGATAAGCGGTCTAAACGCAAAAACAATGCTGTTTGTACAAAATGTTAGATGTCTCTGTATTTAGTGTCCTTATGCAGCCAGTTCTGGGCTTGCTTTAGAGAAATGTGTTGATCACAAGCAGAGAGTGAGATATAAATAACCTATGTAAAGTATGAGCCCGTTTCATGTAATGGCTACAAATGGACGTTATGATGAGGGCTTTTGTTGATCTAATTTCTGACAGAGAATTTTTTTTATTGCAAAACTATTGCTCCCTTAAGAGTTAAAGATTTTGTCTCTGTGAGACCAGCACTGCCCTCTTCTGCAGCCTGTGATTACTTCACTTGCATTTTCATATCCTGGGACAGCGTATGCCTTTGGGTCAATAGCTTTGATTCACCAGGTTGATCAATACGTCAGATATAGGAATGCAGTTTCTCTTTTCTGACTATTCCTCTTCATTACTTGTCCCCATGGGTGAGATCTATCATAAATGTACAGATCGTGTCACACAGGAATAAACTTGGCTTTAATCCATCTGTTACTCATTGTCCTTTTATTTTTGTCCATCAGTCGACTGCAATCTCTTCAGCTCTCTTGCGTTTTATACTCGACTCCCGTCTCTCTAATACTGTCTATTCAGATAAAGGATATAGAGCGGGGCTGCCTAAACTATGCCCCACCAAGGATTTTGCTGTGGCCCTCAACAGTACTGAGTAGAAAAGAGACATTAATAATCTGTTGCTGAAAAAGCAGTTCTACCCTCTCAATCGATAATTACCTACTAACGTTTGTAAATTTGAGTTCTATACAGTTAATAGTAATTCATTTAATTTGTGTGTTTTGAGATGTTATCTTTATTATACCTCTGGCCAATCCCAGCATTAGGGCCCGGCCCTGCATATAAGTGTGACCGCACTAGATATAGACTGTTGGTGTCTCTTGTCTTTGTTGTGCAGTGATAGCAAAGAACTTGTCCCTAGATCTCCCCTACTCTCTAGATAACATTTATACATTATCCATAACACACAATTTGTCTCCCAACAAACATGCTTTCTGTCTCACATGTTGTACATACATGCTGCCTTCATACTGCTTCACTTATCTTCCTTTTTCAGTGCACACGTCCTCTTCATAATTAGCTAACGAATCCTTTTTGCCTCTGCACACCTTTATCTCACAATATGTCACTCTCTCTTTTTCACACTGTTTCTCCCTTCCCACCTTTCTCTCCCCTGATTTTCTCTCTCCCTTCCTCACTTTCCTCCTCTTCATTCTACCTCTCTTAATTTCTGTCCTTCTCTCTCTTTCTCCCTCTCTCTTTTTTCCCTCCCTCTCTCTTTTTCCCTCCCTCTCACACTTCCCCCCCCCCCCCTTTCTCTCTGTCCCTCGAACATGCATCACTTATAGTGTTCTTCACTGACATTTTGCAATATTATTATAACTTTTTCTGTTACTTAAAGGGACAGTCTAGTCAAAATGTAATCTTCATGATTCATATAGGACAACTTTCCAATTTACTTTTATTATCAAATTTGCTTTGTTGTCTTGGTATTCTTTGTTGAAAGCTAAACCTAGGTAGGTGTGTATGCTAATTTCTAAGTCGTTGAAGCTGCCTCTTATCTCAGTACATTTTGACAGTTTTTTACAGCTAGTTCATTTGTGCCATATAGATAACATTGTGCTCAATCCCGTGGAGTCAGCACTGATTGGCTAAAATGCAAGTCTGTCAAAAGAACTTAGATAAGGGGGCAGTCTGCAGATTCTTAGATACTATTTTGTACAACATACATTAAATAATTTATTTTTTAGCTTTAATTTTTTCTGTTATTTATAAATGTTACTTAGAGGGACAGTAAAGTAAAAATTTAATTTTCATGATTCATATAGGACATGCAATTTTAAACAACTTTCCAATTTACTTTTATTATCACATTTGCTTTGTTTTTTTATAGTATTCTTTGTTGAAGAGATACCTAGGTAGGTGTCAGGAGCACTAAATGTCAGGAAATTGTGCTGCCATTTAGTGCTCCTGCAAATGGATAACATTCTTGCAAATCTGTAGCCATATAGTGCTCCAGACACGTGCACACTCCTGAGATTTTTTGCAACAGAACATACCAAGAGAAAGAAGAACATCTAATAATAGAAGTAAATTAGAAAGTTGTTTAAAATTGCATGCTTTATGTGAATCATAAAAAAACATGTCCCTTTAAAGGGATAGTCAAGTCCAAAATAAACTTTCATGATTCAGATAGGCATGTCATTTTAAACAACTTTCCAATTTTCTTTTATCATCAATTTTGCTTTGTTCTCTTGGTATTCTTAGTTGAAAGCTAAACCTAGGTAGGCTCATATGCTAATTTCTTAGACCTTGAAGGCCACCTCTAATCTGAATGCATTTTGACAGTTTTTCACCATTAGAGGGTGTTAGTTCATGTGTGTCATATAGATATCATTGTGCTCACGCACGTGGAGTTACCTAGGAATCAACACTAATTGGCTAAACTTCAAGTCTGTCAAAAGAACTAAAATAAGGGGTCAGTCTGCAGAGGCTTAGATACAAAGTAATCACAGAGGTGAAACGTGTATAATTATAACTGTGTTGGTTCTGCAAAACTGGGGAATGGGTAATAAAGGGATTATCTTTTTTTTTTTTTAAGTTTTAAAATGTTTATTGGATGAAATAAGGCAATACAGATTAATGCATCGAAAATCACATTGATCACAGCTTGAACAACTTTAACAAAAGCTATACTGATTTTACACATTTCAAAAACATATCATTCAGCATTTTATGATTAGAATTGTTATATTAATAAACAACCTTATTTGAAACTTAACAAGAGAACAACGAAACATTAGTTGGTCACTATGTGGGCTTAAAACCAAAGTTCACCTCGCTCATGTACACCTAAGTATTTTCCCTTTCTAGTTCGGTATCTACAAGGTTTACACTAAAACACCTCCCTCCTTTGTGCCGTAATTGGCCTAGTTATTTATATTTGGTCATTAATATGTGTGCATTCGTGTTTCCTAATAAAATTGTATATTATGGAATGTTTCCATATCTTTTCTTATGAAATAGCCATATTCCTCTAAATGGATTGTGTGATCCATGAGAGATTCCCATGCTTGGTATGTAGGAACTATTTGTGACTTCCAGTTGGCTGCTATCAGGGATTTTGCAGTATTTAATGCTAACTGTATTAATTTCCTACTTATTTTACACTTGCACCATGGGAGTAAGTTCAATAAAGCTGTAGGAAGCTGGATTTGATAATCACTTTTCTCTTGTAAGGTGTATCCAGTCCACGGATCATCCATTACTTGTGGGATATTCTCATTTCCAACAGGAAGTTGCAAGAGGACACCCACAGCAGAGCTGTTATATAGCTCCTCCCCTAACTGCCATATCCAGTCATTCTCTTGCAACTCTCAACACGCATGGAGGTAGTAAGAGAGATTGGTGAAATATAGTTAGTTTTTTTATCTTCAACCAAAAGTTTGTTATCTTAAATGGTACCGGAGTTGTCCTATTTTATCCCAGGCAGTAAATAGAAGAAGAATCTGCCTGAGTTTTCTATGATCTTAGCAGGTTGTAACTAAGATCCATTGCTGTTCTCACATATGTCTGAGGAGAGAGGTAACTTCAGCGGGAGAATGGCGTGCAGGTTACTCTGCTATGAGGTATGTGCAGTTACAATTTTTTCTAGAAATGGAAAATGCTAGAAAATACTGCTGATACCGGATTAATGTAAATTAAGCCTGAATACAGTTATTTAATAGCGACTGGTATCATGCTTACTCTCAGGGGTAATTCCCTTATAAAATTGCAATATAAAACATTTGCTGGCATGTTTAATCGTTTTTATATATGCTTTGGTGATAAAACTTTATTGGGGCCTAGTTTTTTCCACATGGCTGGCTTAAATTTTGCCTAGAAACAGTTTCCTGAGGCTTTCCACTGTTGTAGTTTGAGTGGGAGGGGCCTATTTTAGAGCTTTTTTGTGCAGTTAAAATTACAGACTGAGACATCCAGCTTCCCTCAGAAGTCAAAGGCTTTCCAAAGTTGTTTATTGGGGAAGGTAGGGCCACAGCAGAGCTGTGGCAGTTTGTTGTGACTGTTAAAAAACGTCTATTACACAATCTGGACGTGGTTCGTGCTTTAAAGTTTTACTTACAAGCTACTAAAGATTTTCGTCAAACATCTGCTTTGTTTGTTGTCTACTCTGGACAGAGGAGAGGTCAAAAGGCTTTGGCAACCTCTCTTTCTTTTTGGCTAAGAAGCATAATCCGCTTAGCCTATGAGACTGCTGGCCAGCAGCCTCCTGAAAGGATTACAGCTCATTCTACTAGAGCTGTGGCTTCCACTTGGGCCTTTAAAAATGAGGCTTCTGTTGAACAGATTTGCAAGGCGGCGACTTGGTCTTCGCTTCATACTTTTTCAAAATTCTACAAATTTGATACTTTTGCTTCTTGGGAGGCTATTTTTGGGAGAAAGGTTTTACAGGCACCTTCCATTTAAGTTCCTGCCTTGTCCCTCCCTTCATCCATGTACTTTAGCTTTGGTATTGGTATCCCACAAGTAATGGATGATCCGTGGACTGGATACACCTTACAAGAGAAAACACAATTTATGCTTACCTGATAAATTTATTTCTCTTGTGGTGTATCCAGTCCACGGCCTGCCCTGTCATTTTAAGGCAGGTAATTTTTTCATTTAAACTACAGTCACCACTGCACCCTATGGTTTCTCCTTTCTCTGCGTGTTTTCGGTCGAATGACTGGATATGGCAGTTAGGGGAGGAGCTATATAACAGCTCTGCTGTGGGTGTCCTCTTGCAACTTCCTGTTGGGAATGAGAATATCCCACAAGTAATGGATGATCCGTGGACTGGATACACCACAAGAGAAATTTATCAGGTAAGCATAAATTGTGTTTTTTGAATGCTAATGGTTTTAATATATTCCCCTATTTCTCTTGTTAAGTGTATCCAGTCCACGGATCATCCATTACTTGTGGGATATTCTCCTTCCCAACAGGAAGTTGCAAGAGGATCACCCACAGCAGAGCTGTTATATAGCTCCTCCCCTCACTGCCATACCCAGTCATTCTCTTGCAACTCTCAACAAAGATGGACGTAGTAAGAGGAGAGTGGTGTATTATAGTTCGGTTTTTAACTTCAATCAAAAGTTTGTTATTTTTAAATAGTACCGGAGTGTACTGTTTCATCTCAGGCAGCATTAGAAGAAGAATCTGCCTGTGATTTCTATGATCTTAGCAGAAGTAACTAAGATCCATTGCTGTTCTCAGATATTCTGAGGAGTGAGGTAACTTCAGAGAGGGAATGGCGTGCAGGTTTTCCTGCAATAAGGTATGTGCAGTTAATATTTTTCTAGGGATGGAATTTGCTAGAAAATGCTGCTGATACCGGATTAATGTAAGTAAAGCCTTAAATGCAGTGATAGCGACTGGTATCAGGCTTATTAATAGAGATACATACTCTTATAAAAGTGTAATGTAAAACGTTTGCTGGCATGTTTAATCGTTTTTATATATGTTTGGTGACAAAACTTATTGGGGTCTAGTTTTTTTCCACATGGCTGGTTTGATTTTTGCCTAGAAACAGTTCCTGAGGCTTTCCACTGTTGCAATATGAGTGGGAAGGGCCTATTTTAGTGCTTTTCTGTGCAGATAAAAATACTGACAGAGACATTCAGCTTCTTCCTGCATGATCCAGGACATCTCTGAAGGGCTCAAAAGGCTTCAAAGTCGTGTTTGAGGAGGGTAACAATCACAGTAGACTGTGGCAGTTGTTGTGACTGTGTTTAAAAAACGTTTTTGTCATTTATTATTCTGTTTTTGTTATTAAGGGGTTAATCATCCATTTGCAAGTGGGTGCAATGCTCTGCTGACTTGTTACATACACTGTAAAAATTTTGTTAGTGTAACTGCCTTTTCTCCAACATAGGTGTGTCCGGTCCACGGCGTCATCCTTACTTGTGGGATATTCTCTTCCCCAACAGGAAATGGCAAAGAGCCCAGCAAAGCTGGTCACATGATCCCTCCTAGGCTCCGCCTTCCCCAGTCATTCTCTTTGCCGTTGTACAGGCAACATCTCCACGGAGATGGCTTAGAGTTTTTTAGTGTTTAACTGTAGTTTTTATTATTCAATCAAGAGTTTGTTATTTTAAAATAGTGCTGGTATGTACTATTTACTCTGAAACAGAAAAGAGATGAAGATTTCTGTTTGTAAGAGGAAAATGATTTTAGCAACCGTTACTAAAATCGATGGCTGTTTCCACACAGGACTGTTGAGAGGAATTAACTTCAGTTGGGGGAACAGTGAGCAGACTTTTGCTGCTTGAGGTATGACACATTCTAACAAGACGATGTAATGCTGGAAGCTGTCATTTTCCCTATGGGATCCGGTAAGCCATTTTTATTACAGAAAGAAAAAAAGGGCTTCACAAGGGCTTTTTAAGACTGTAGACATTTTCTGGGCTAAATCGATTTATATATAAACATATTTTATACTCCATAGCCTTGAGGAATTATTTTAATCTTGGGAATTATGTAAAATAACCGGCAGGCACTGTATTGGACACCTTATTCTCTAGGGGCTTTCCCTAATCATAGGCAGAGTCTCATTTTCGCGCCTCTATTGCGCACTTGTTTTTGAGAAGCATGACATGCAGATGCATGTGTGAGGAGCTCTGATACATAGAAAAGACTTTCTGAAGGCGTCATTTGGTATCGTATTCCCCTTTGGGCTTGGTTGGGTCTCAGCAAAGCAGATACCAGGGACTGTAAAGGGGTTAAATATAAAAACGGCTCTGGTTCCGTTATTTTAAGGGTTAAAGCTTCCAAATTTGGTGTGCAATACTTTTAAGGCTTTAAGACACTGTGGTGAAATTTTGGTGAATTTTGAACAATTCCTTCATACTTTTTCGCAATTGCAGTAATAAAGTGTGTTCAGTTTAAAATTTAAAGTGACAGTAACGGTTTATTTTAAAACGTTTTTTGTACTTTGTTATCAAGTTTTTGCCTGTTTAACATGTCTGAACTACCAGATAGACTGTGTTCTGAATGTGGGGAAGCCAAGGTTCCTTCTCATTTAAATAGATGTGATTTATGTGACACAAAATTTAGAGAAAATGATGCCCAAGATGATTCCTCAAGTGAGGGGAGTAAGCATGGTACTGCATCATCCCCTCCTTCGTCTACACCAGTCTTGCCCACACAGGAGGCCCCTAGTACATCTAGCGCGCCAATACTCCTTACTATGCAACAATTAACGGCTGTAATGGATAATTCTATCAAAAACATTTTAGCCAAAATGCCCACTTATCAGCGAAAGCGCGACTGCTCTGTTTTAGAAAATACTGAAGAGCATGAGGACGCTGATGATATTGGTTCTGAAGGGCCCCTACACCAGTCTGAGGGGGCCAGGGAGGTTTTGTCTGAGGGAGAAATTTCAGATTCAGGGAAAATTTCTCAACAAGCTGAACCTGATGTGATTACATTTAAATTTAAATTGGAACATCTCCGCGCTCTGCTTAAGGAGGTGTTATCCACTCTGGATGATTGTGAGAATTTGGTCATTCCAGAGAAACTATGTAAAATGGACAAGTTCCTAGAGGTCCCGGGGCCCCCCGAAGCTTTTCCTATACCCAAGCGGGTGGCGGACATTGTAAATAAAGAATGGGAAAGGCCCGGTATACCTTTCGTCCCTCCCCCCATATTTAAAAAATTGTTTCCTATGGTCGACCCCAGAAAGGACTTATGGCAGACAGTCCCCAAGGTCGAGGGGGCGGTTTCTACTCTAAACAAACGCACCACTATACCCATAGAAGATAGTTGTGCTTTCAAAGATCCTATGGATAAAAAATTAGAAGGTTTGCTTAAAAAGATGTTTGTTCAGCAAGGTTACCTTCTACAACCAATTTCATGCATTGTTCCTGTCACTACAGCAGCGTGTTTCTGGTTCGATGAGCTAGAAAAGGCGCTCAATAATAATTCTTCTTCTTATGAGGAGATTATGGACAGAATTCATGCTCTCAAATTGGCTAATTCTTTCACCCTAGACGCCACTTTGCAATTGGCTAGGTTAGCGGCGAAAAATTCTGGTTTTGCTATTGTGGCGCGCAGAGCGCTTTGGTTAAAATCTTGGTCAGCGGATGCGTCTTCCAAGAACAAATTGCTTAACATTCCTTTCAAGGGGAAAACGCTGTTTGGCCCTGACTTGAAAGAGATTATCTCTGATATCACTGGGGGCAAGGGCCACGCCCTTCCTCAGGATAGGTCTTTCAAGGCCAAAAATAAACCTAATTTTCATCCCTTTCGCAGAAACGGACCAGCCCCAAGTGCTACGTCCTCTAAGCAAGAGAGTAATACTTCTCAAGCCAAGCCAGCCTGGAGACCAATGCAAGGCTGGAACAAAGGAAAGCAGGCCAAGAAACCTGCCACTGCTACCAAGACAGCATGAGATGTTGGCCCCCGATCCGGGACCGGATCTGGTGGGGGGCAGACTCTCTCTCTTCGCTCAGGCTTGGGCAAGAGATGTTCTGGATCCTTGGGCACTAGAAATAGTCTCCCAAGGTTATCTTCTGGAATTCAAGGGGCTTCCCCCAAGGGGGAGGTTCCACAGGTCTCAATTGTCTTCAGACCACATAAAAAGACAGGCATTCTTACATTGTGTAGAAGACCTGTTAAAAATGGGAGTGATTCATCCTGTTCCTTTAGGAGAACAAGGGATGGGGTTCTACTCCAATCTGTTCGTAGTTCCCAAAAAAGAGGGAACATTCAGACCAATCTTAGATCTCAAGATCCTAAACAAGTTTCTCAAGGTTCCATCGTTCAAAATGGAAACCATTCGAACAATTCTTCCTTCCATCCAGGAAGGTCAATTCATGACCACGGTGGATTTAAAGGATGCGTATCTACATATTCCTATCCACAAGGAACATCATCGGTTCCTAAGGTTCGCATTCCTGGACAAGCATTACCAGTTTGTGGCACTTCCGTTCGGATTAGCCACTGCTCCAAGGATTTTCACAAAGGTACTAGGTTCCCTTCTAGCGGTACTAAGACCAAGGGGCATTGCAGTAGTACCTTACTTGGACGACATTCTGATTCAAGCGTCGTCCCTTCCTCAAGCAAAGGCTCACACGGACATTGTCCTGGCCTTTCTCAGATCTCACGGGTGGAAAGTGAACGTAGAAAAAAGTTCTCTTTCTCCGTCAACAAGAGTTCCCTTCTTGGGAACAATAATAGACTCCTTAGAAATGAAGATTTTTCTGACAGAGGCCAGAAAATCAAAACTTCTAAGCTCTTGTCAAGTACTTCATTCTGTTCTTCTTCCTTCCATAGCGCAGTGCATGGAAGTAATAGGTTTGATGGTAGCGGCAATGGACATAGTTCCTTTTGCGCGAATTCATCTAAGACCATTACAACTGTGCATGCTCAGTCAGTGGAATGGGGACTATACAGACTTGTCTCCGACGATACAAGTAGATCAGAGGACCAGAGATTCACTCCGTTGGTGGCTGTCCCTGGACAACCTGTCACAGGGGATGAGCTTCCGCAGACCAGAGTGGGTCATTGTCACGACCGACGCCAGTCTGGTGGGCTGGGGCGCGGTCTGGGGACCCCTGAAAGCTCAGGGTCTTTGGTCTCGGGAAGAATCTCTTCTCCCGATAAATATTCTGGAACTGAGAGCGATATTCAATGCTCTCAAGGCTTGGCCTCAGCTAGCAAAGGCCAAGTTCATACGGTTTCAATCAGACAACATGACGTCTGTTGCGTACATCAACCATCAGGGGGGAACAAGGAGTTCCCTGGCGATGGAAGAAGTGACCAAAATCATTCAATGGGCGGAGACTCACTCCTGCCACTTGTCTGCAATCCACATCCCAGGAGTGGAAAATTGGGAAGCGGATTTTCTGAGTCGTCAGACATTTCATCCGGGGGAGTGGGAACTCCATCCGGAAATCTTTGCCCAAATTACTCAATTGTGGGGCATTCCAGACATGGATCTGATGGCCTCTCGTCAGAACTTCAAGGTTCCTTGCTACGGGTCCAGATCCAGGGATCCCAAGGCGACTCTAGTAGATGCACTAGTAGCACCTTGGACCTTCAAACTAGCTTATGTATTCCCGCCGTTTCCTCTCATCCCCAGGCTGGTAGCCAGGATCAATCAGGAGAGGGCATCGGTGATCTTGATAGCTCCTGCGTGGCCACGCAGGACTTGGTATGCAGACCTGGTGAATATGTCATCGGCTCCACCATGGAAGCTACCTTTGAGACGAGACCTTCTTGTTCAAGGTCCGTTCGAACATCCGAATCTGGTCTCACTCCAACTGACTGCTTGGAGATTGAACGCTTGATCTTATCAAAGCGAGGGTTCTCAGATTCTGTCATTGATACTCTTGTTCAGGCCAGAAAGCCTGTAACTAGAAAAATTTACCACAAAATATGGAAAAAATATATCTGTTGGTGTGAATCTAAAGGATTCCCTTGGGACAAGGTAAAAATTCCTAAGATTCTATCCTTTCTTCAAGAAGGTTTGGAGAAAGGATTATCTGCAAGTTCCTTGAAGGGACAGATTTCTGCCTTGTCTGTGTTACTTCACAAAAAGCTGGCAGCTGTGCCAGATGTTCAAGCCTTTGTTCAGGCTCTGGTTAGAATCAAGCCTGTTTACAAACCTTTGACTCCTCCTTGGAGTCTCAATTTAGTTCTTTCAGTTCTTCAGGGGGTTCCGTTTGAACCCTTACATTCCGTTGATATTAAGTTATTATCTTGGAAAGTTTTGTTTTTGGTTGCAATTTCTTCTGCTAGAAGAGTTTCAGAATTATCTGCTCTGCAGTGTTCTCCTCCTTATCTGGTGTTCCATGCAGATAAGGTGGTTTTACGTACTAAACCTGGTTTTCTTCCGAAAGTTGTTTCTAACAAAAACATTAACCAGGAGATAGTTGTGCCTTCTTTGTGTCCGAATCCAGTTTCAAAGAAGGAACGTTTGTTGCACAATTTGGATGTTGTTCGTGCTCTAAAATTCTATTTAGATGCTACAAAAGATTTTAGACAAACATCTTCCTTGTTTGTTGTTTATTCTGGTAAAAGGAGAGGTCAAAAAGCAACTTCTACCTCTCTCTCTTTTTGGATTAAAAGCATCATCAGATTGGCTTATGAGACTGCCGGACGGCAGCCTCCTGAAAGAATCACAGCTCATTCCACTAGGGCTGTGGCTTCCACATGGGCCTTCAAGAACGAGGCTTCTGTTGATCAGATATGTAAGGCAGCGACTTGGTCTTCACTGCACACTTTTACTAAATTTTACAAGTTTGATACTTTTGCTTCTTCTGAGGCTATTTTTGGGAGAAAGGTTTTGCAAGCCGTGGTGCCTTCCATCTAGGTGACCTGATTTGCTCCCTCCCTTCATCCGTGTCCTAAAGCTTTGGTATTGGTTCCCACAAGTAAGGATGACGCCGTGGACCGGACACACCTATGTTGGAGAAAACAGAATTTATGTTTACCTGATAAATTACTTTCTCCAACGGTGTGTCCGGTCCACGGCCCGCCCTGGTTTTTTAATCAGGTCTGATAATTTATTTTCTTTAACTACAGTCACCACGGTATCATATGGTTTCTCCTATGCAAATATTCCTCCTTTACGTCGGTCGAATGACTGGGGAAGGCGGAGCCTAGGAGGGATCATGTGACCAGCTTTGCTGATCTCTTTGCCATTTCCTGTTGGGGAAGAGAATATCCCACAAGTAAGGATGACGCCGTGGACCGGACACACCGTTGGAGAAAGTAATTTATCAGGTAAACATAAATTCTGTTTTTTCACTATTATTTCAAATTTTGTCAAAATTTGTTTCTCTTAAAGGCACAGTAACGTTTTTTATATTGCTTGTTAACTTGCTTTAAAGTGTTTTCCAAGCTTGCTAGTCTCATTGCTAGTCTGTACAAACATGTCTGAAACAGAGGATACTTGTTCATTATGTTTAAAAGCCATGGTGGAGCCCCATAGGAGAATGTGTACTAAATGTATTGATTTCACCTTAAACAGTAAAGATCAGTCTTTATCTATAAAAGAATTGTCACCAGAGGGGTCTGTCGAGGGGGAAGTTATGCCGACTAACTCTCCCCACATGTCGGACCCTTCGCCTCCCGCTCAAGGGACGCACGCTAATATGGCGCCAAGTACATCAGGGACGCTCATAGCGATTACTTTGCAGGACATGGCTGCAATCATGAATAATACCCTGTCAGAGGTATTATCCAGATTGCCTGAATTGAGAGGTAAGCGCGATAGCTCTGGGGTTAGACGAGATACAGAGCGCGTAGATGCTGTAAGAGCCATGTCTGATACTGCGTCACAATATGCAGAACCTGAGGACGGAGAGCTTCAGTCTGTGGGTGACGTCTCTGAATCGGGGAGACCTGATTCAGAGATTTCTAATTTTAAATTTAAGCTTGAGAACCTCCGTGTATTGCTTGGGGAGGTATTAGCTGCTCTCAATGACTGTGACACAATTGCAGTGCCAGAGAAATTGTGTAGGCTGGATAAATACTATGCAGTGCCGGTGAGTACTGATGTTTTTCCAATACCTAAAAGGCTTACAGAAATTGTTAGTAAGGAGTGGGATAGGCCCGGTGTGCCCTTTTCCCCACCTCCTATATTTAGAAAAATGTTTCCAATAGATGCCACTACATGGGACTTATGGCAGACTGTCCCTAAGGTGGAGGGAGCAGTTTCGGTTGAGGACAGTTGTGGTTTTTCAGATCCAATGGATAAAAAAATTAGAGGGTTACCTTAAGAAAATGTTTATTCAACAAGGTTTTATTTTACAGCCCCTTGCATGCATTGCGCCTGTCACTGCTGCGGCGGCATTCTTGTTTGAGGCCCTGGAAGAAGCCATCCATACAGCTCCATTGACTGAAATTGTTGACAAGCTTAGAACTCTTAAGCTAGCTAACTCATTTGTTTCTGATGCCATTGTTCATTTGACTAAACTAACGGCTAAGAATTCCGGATTCACCATCCAGGCGCGTAGGGCGCTATGGCTCAAATCCTGGTCAGCTGATGTGACTTCAAAGTCTAAATTACTCAACATTCCTTTCAAGGGGCAGACCTTATTCGGGCCTGGTTTGAAAGAAATTATTGCTGACATTACTGGAGGTAAGGGTCATACCCTTCCTCAGGACAGGGCCAAATCAAAGGCCAAACAGTCTAATTTTCGTGCCTTTCGAAATTTCAAGGCAGGTGCAGCATCAACTTCCTCTGCTTCAAAACAAGAGGGAACTTTTGCTCAATCCAAGCAGGCCTGGAAACCTAACCAGTCCTGGAACAAGGGCAAGGAGGCCAGAAAGCCTGCTGCTGCCTCTAAGACAGCATGAAGGAGCGGCCCCCTATCCGACAACGGATCTAGTAGGGGGCAGACTCTCTCTCTTCGCCCAGGCGTGGGCAAGAGATGTTCAGGATCCCTGGGCATTGGAGATCATATCTCAGGGATATCTTCTGGACTTCAAAGCTTCTCCTCCACAAGGGAGATTTCACCTTTCAAGATTATCTGCAAACCAGATAAAGAAAGAGGCATTCCTAAGCTGCGTACAAGATCTCCTTGTAATGGGAGTGATCCATCCAGTTCCGTGGATGGAACAAGGGCAGGGGTTTTATTCAAATCTGTTTGTGGTTCCCAAAAAAGAGGGAACCTTCAGACCAATTTTGGATTTAAAGATCCTAAACAAATTCCTCAGAGTTCCGTCATTCAAGATGGAAACTATTCGAACCATTTTACCCATGATCCAAGAGGGTCAGTACATGACCACAGTGGACTTAAAGGATGCCTACCTTCACATTCCGATTCACAAGAATCATCATCAGTTCCTGAGGTTTGCCTTTCTAGACAGGCATTACCAATTTGTAGCTCTTCCATTCAGGTTGGCTACAGCCCCAATAATTTTTGCAAAGGTTCTGGGCTCACTTCTGGCGGTCCTAAGGCCGCGAGGCATAGCGGTGGCTCCTTACCTGGACGATATCCTGATACAGGCGTCAAGCTTTCAAATTGCCAAATCTCATACAGAGATAGTTCTGGCATTCCTGAGGTCGCATGGGTGGAAAGTGAACGAAGAAGAGTTCTCTATCTCCTCTCACGAGGGTTTCCTTCCTAGGGACTCTAATAGATTCTGTAGAAAAGAAAATTTACCTGACGGAGTCCAGGTTATCAAAACTTCGAAATGCTTGCCGTGTTCTTCACTCCATTCCACGCCCCACGGTGGCTCAGTGCATGGAAGTAATCGGCTTAATGGTAGCGGTGATGGACATAGTGCCATTCGCGCGCCCGCATCTCAGACCGCTGCAATTATGCATGCTCAGTCAGTGGAATGGGGATTACACAGATTTGTCCCCTCTACTAAATCTGGATCAGGAAACCAGAGATTCTCTTCTCTGGTGGTTATCTCGGGCCCATCTGTCCAAGGGTATGACCTTTCGCAGACCAGATTTGACAATTGTAACAACAGGTGCCAGCCTTCTAGGTTGGGGTGCAGTCTGGAACTTCCTGAAGGCTCAGGGTTCACGGACTCAGGAGGAGAAACTCCTCCCAATAAATATTCTGGAGTTAAGAGCAATATTCAATGCTCTTCTGGCTTGGCCTCAGCTAGCAACACTGAGGTTCATCAGATTTCAGTCGGACAACATCACGACTGTGGCTTACATCAACCATCAAGGGGGAACCAGGAGTTCCCTAGCGATGTCAGAAGTCTCCAAGATAATTCGCTGGGCAGAGACTCACTCTTGCCACCTGTCAGCGATCCATATCCCAGGTGTTGAGGACTGGGAGGCGAATTTTCTAAGTCGTCAGACTTTTCATCCGGGGGAATGGGAACTCCATCCGGAGGTGTTTGCTCAATTGGTTCTCCGTTGGGGCAAACCAGAATTGGATCTCATGGCGTCTCGCCAGAACGCCAAGCTTCCTTGTTACGGATCCAGGTCCAGGGACCCAGAAGCGGCACTGATAGATGCTCTAGCAGCGCCTTGGTTCTTCAACCTGGCTTATGTGTTTCCACCGTTTCCTCTGCTCCCTCGTCTGATTGCCAAAATCAAACAGGAGAGAGCATCAGTGATATTGATAGCGCCTGCGTGGCCACGCAGGACCTGGTATGCAGACCTAGTGGACATATCATCCTTTCCACCATGGACTCTGCCTCTGAGACAAGACCTTCTAATACAAGGTCCTTTCAATCATCCAAATCTACTTTCTCTGAGACTGACTGCATGGAGATTGAACGCTTGATCCTATCAAAGTGTGGCTTCTCCGAGTCAGTAATTGATACCTTAATACAGGCACGAAAGCCTGTCACCACGAAAATTTACCACAAGATATGGCGTAAATATCTTCATTGGTGTGAATCCAAGAATTACTCATGGAGTTGGGTTAGGATTCCTAGGATATTGTCCTTCCTCCAAGAGGGTTTGGACAAAGGATTATCAGCTAGTTCTTTAAAGGGACAGATTTCTGCTCTGTCTATTCTTTTACACAAGCGTCTGGCAGAAGTTCCAGACGTTCAGGCATTTTGTCAGGCTTTAGTTAGAATTAAGCCTGTGTTTAAACCTGTTGCTCCTCCATGGAGCTTAAACTTGGTTCTTAAAGTTCTTCAAGGGGTTCCGTTTGAACCCCTTCATTCTATTGATATCAAACTTCTTTCATGGAAAGTTCTTTTTCTGATGGCTATTTCCTCGGCTCGAAGAGTCTCGGAGTTATCTGCCTTACATTGTGATTCTCCTTATCTGATCTTTCATTCAGATAAAGTTGTTCTGCGTACAAAACCTGGGTTTTTACCTAAGGTGGTTTCTAACAAGAATATCAATCAAGAGATTGTTGTTCCATCATTATGTCCTAATCCTTCTTCAAAGAAGGAACGTCTTTTGCATAATCTAGACGTAGTCCGTGCCTTGAAGTTTTACTTACAGGATACTAAAGATTTTCGCCAAACATCTAACCTGTTTGTTGTTTACTCTGGACAGAGGAGCGGTCAGAAGGCCTCGGCAACCTCTCTTTCTTTTTGGCTTCGGAGTATAATCCATTTAGCCTATGAGACTGCTGGACAGCAGCCTCCTGAAAGGATTACAGCTCATTCTACTAGAGCTGTGGCTTCCACCTGGGCCTTTAAAAATGAGGCCTCTGTTGAACAGATTTGCAAGGCTGCAACTTGGTCTTCCCTTCATACTTTTTCCAAATTTTACAAATTTGATACTTTTGCTTCTTCGGAGGCTGTTTTTGGGAGAAAGGTTCTACAGGCAGTGGTTCCTTCCATTTAAGTTCCTGCCTTGTCCCTCCCATCATCCGTGTACTTTAGCTTTGGTATTGCTATCCCACAAGTAATGGATGATCCGTGGACTGGATACACTTAACAAGAGAAAACATAATTTATGCTTACCTGATAAATGTATTTCTCTTGTAGTGTATCCAGTCCACGGCCCGCCCTGTCCTTTTCAGGCAGGTCTAAATTTTAATTAAACTACAGTCACCACTGCACCCTATGGTTTCTCCTTTCTCGGCTTGTTTCGGTCGAATGACTGGATATGGCAGTGAGGGGAGGAGCTATATAACAGCTCTGCTGTGGGTGATCCTCTTGCAACTTCCTGTTGGGAAGGAGAATATCCCACAAGTAATGGATGATCCGTGGACTGGATACACTACAAGAGAAATAAATTTATCAGGTAAGCATAAATTATGTTTTTTAACCAGAAGGGTTGTATTTTATTGCACACCCACCATATGTGAGTCATGGAGCCTTTACTGCCACAACCTCTCCAACACATGTCAGAAGCTGACGGATATATCGCCTTAATCCTAACCGGGGTGAGATACCATCTCGCCAGAACCTTGAAGTTTAACTCTAATGACTTAGCTGATACCGAAGATATTTTTGTGTTTTGAATGATGTGTTTCCACTCCATTTCAGTTAATTCCTTACCCAATTCCCTATGCCATCTGTCAACATAGTTAGGAGTTTGTCATTTCTCCACTTAATAGAGCCTTTTTTCCCCATGCCAGTGAGTGACGCAGTGGTTGATCCTGCAAGCATTGTTGCTCAAAGGGGGTAGGTTGTCTAGTCTATCTGTTGAGGTGGCTAAATAGTGGTTAAGTTGATAGTACTTCAACCATTTTGTGAAGGTTCCACCTAGTATATCTCCCAAGTCGGTTCTCTGTTTGAGTTTATTACCACTTAAAAATTTATATATGGGATCAGTATACCCTATTTCCCAATCATGTTGTGTATTCAATTTTTGTTCTAACCCTCCATGTAGTTCTGCGTTAGGTGAAGCTGGAGGCATAGGGGATCTCAATGAGGAAATTCTATGATCATTGACTATTAAACTATACCATATCTCAAAAACATGCTGATATAGTGGATAGGACGTAATCCAAGGTGGTCTGCTTTTCCTATCTACTCAACACAACACTCCTGGAAATGGAGTTTTCAAAATATGTGAATCAAGTGCCACCCGTGCTTTATTGTCCATATTGCGATGCCAGTCCAATATCCTTTGTAAACATTTCGCTTTATAGTATATCTCTACATTTGGAAGTCCCAAACCTCCATTCTGGGTGGAACGGTACATTGTATTTTTAATGATTCTAGGTTTGATTTTACCCCAAATATATTCATATATCAGTTTTTCAAGCATATTACGAAAGGAATGAGTCAATGAAATCGGCACTGTTTGGAGGACATAAAGAATTCTGGGTAGCACAGTCATTTTTACAGCTTGAATGCGTCCCCACCATGAAATTGATTTATCGCTCCATCTATTTAGCTCTTTGCTTAATTCTTTATATAGGTTCTGGTAATTCCATTCAAACAGTATATTAGGCTTAGGCGATAAATAAATACCTAAATATTTAATAGCTATTTTCTGAGGACTAAATGGACATTTCTCTAATAGTTCAGCATATTCAGCATGTGGGATAGAAATGTTTAAAATCTCTGAATTTTGGTAGTTTATTAGGAAGTTGGAACATGATCTGAACTCCTTAAACTCTCTCAAGACTTCAGTTATCGATGCAGTGGGCTGGTCAATGTAAGCAACACATCGTCCGCGTAAAGTGACAATTTGTAATCGTCTTGCACTATTTTAATACCCGATATCTGCTTATTTTTTTTTTTTTTTATGGGCCAATATCTCCATGCTCAACACAAACAAAAGAGGTGACAGGGGGCATCCTTGGCGGGTGCCATTTTGTATAAAAAAAGCATCTGATAGTATATTATTTGCTTTTACTTTGGCTGATGGACTTTGGTATAAACTGAAGATTCTGTTTATGATAGTTTCTCCAAATCCCATCTTGCGCAAGACTGCTTGTAAAAATCTCCAGTCTAAGCGATCAAACGCTTTTTTGGCGTCAGCGGAGACAATCACCATCCCAACTTTATGTATTTTAGCATAGTCAATTAATTGTAATGTTTTCTGATGGTGTTGTCTCTTTCTTCTCTTCCTGGGACAAAACCAGCTTGATCAAGGTGTACAATTTGTGGTAGTATTTTATTGATGCGCCCTGCCAAAATCTTTTCAAACAACTTCAGATCTGTGTTGAGCAGGGAAATGGGTCTGTAGTTACCGGGTAAATGAACTGGTTTGTTTGGCTTAGGTAACACAGAGATGTAAGCTTCTAAACGCTCTGCAGGAAAACAGCCCAGCTCATCTATGTGTTGAAATGCTTTTAATAATTGGGGAGCTATGGTAGACTTATACATCTTATAGTAATCGTTCGAGTAACCATCGGGGCCCTGACTTTTGTAATTAGGTAAGGCCTCTATAGCGTCTAAAATTTCTTTCAAGGTTAAGGGAGAATCCAGGATATCTGCCTCTTGTGTTGAAATCTTGGGAGTATCAACGGTTCCCATGTACTGATTAAGGGTATCTAAATTATTAGTATCAGTTTGCTTTGTAATGTTATACAGTTTGGAGTAATAATTCCCAAAAACATTCGCTATTTTTTTAGGATCTGTTTCAGTCTGTCCCCTTTTATTGTCGATTTTGAAAATATGGGCTTGGAAGGCTTTTTTCGATAGGGCTTTTGTTAACCATGTGCCCGCTTTGTTGCTATTGTGAAAATACATTTTTTTTTAAGGTAATACGCCTTTTTTATTGTGTTTCTTTGCAAAAGCTTTCTGAAAGCTTCCCTAGCGCTATTAACAGATTGTGTAAGATCATCTCTCTGAGGGTTAAGTTTATGTTGTTGCTCCATTCATTTTAAATTAGAGAATAATTTATCATATTCTGTATTATATTGTTTGCGCAGGAATGCTTTTTGCTTAATTAGCTCCCCTCTAATAGTCGCTTTATGTGCCAACCAATTATTAATACCATTTGTGGCTGCTGAGGTGTTGTGTTGGAAGAATTCTCTTATATTATCTTCTATTTGATTTTTAATAACTGGGTTATGTAATATAGTGGGGTCTAAGCGCCACATGGATTGACGTTGAGGAATCGAGGGCCACATAAGTTCTAGGGTGATAGAGGCGTGATCCGACCAAGAAATCGGGAGGATCTCTATGTCGGTAGCTGTAGCTATGCTGTTATGATCCACCATCCAGTAATCTATTCTTGAATAAGAACGTCCTGGATGTGAATAAAAAGTATAACTTCGCATTCTAGGATGGTGCAATCTCCAAACATCCATTAACATTAGTGTATCCAATTTTTGGGTGATGCGTGTTCTATTTTTTGGGGTTATTTGGCTTTTACCTGTGGAGCTATCTCTGTGTGGGTTCAATGTCATATTCAGATCTCCCCATACTATCACCATACCCTTCTGTACTTCTCCCAATTTATTTAGAGCTTTATTAAAGAAAAGTTGTTGTCCTGTATTGGGCGCATATATGTTCATTAATGTTAGATGGCTGTTATAAAGTGTGCCTACAAAGGGATTATCTTTTAAAAGAATGAAAATTCTGGTGTAGACTGTCCCTATAAGTTTTAGCCGTGTGGCCAGTAAAATTAGCTGGGTGATGTGCCCATTAAATAGATCCTGGAGAGGACACTGGGACATGCTTCTGCACACATTCTTTCTTGGCCTCTTTTGTAAAATGGTAATAATAGTGTAAAGCTGAATTACCTGACAAAGATCCAGACATTATCAAGCTTATTTATTTAAAGGGACATGAAACACAAATTTTTTCTTTAATTTTTCAGATAGAGAATACAATTTTAAACAACTTTCCAATTTACTTCTATTATTTAATTTTCTTCCTTCTCTTGTTATCCTTTACTGATAGGTTTAGCTAGGAAAGCTCAGGAGCAGCAGATAATCTAGGTTCTAGCTGCTGATTGGTGGCTGAATATATTTACCGATTCTCATTGGCTCACCCATGTGTTCAGTTAAAAACTAGTAGTGCATTGCTGCTCCTTCAACAAATGATACCAAGAGAATGAAACAGATTAGATAATAGAAGTAAATTAGATAATAGAAGAATTTTTTTGGGTTTCATGTCCCTTTAAAATAATGAATATTAGCTGCATTTGTCTGTTCAGAACAATTGTTGAATGCTTAAATATTCAGACATTTATTCTTACTTTAAAAAAGATTGATGTCTATGAGAATCAACACCTGAATTGTACATTTCACTATTTAAGTTGTGTGTTTTTTTTCTCTTAAAGTCAAATGTTACACATATTATTGCAGAATAAGGGGGACATTTGTTCTTTTTTCTCATTCAGACATTCACCCATCTGTGCACTAAACCCCATTTAGATTACATGCGGTGTTCATCCCAGACAACAATGTTCCACACATGAAAAAACTGCTTCACTGAGTCGTTACAGAAAGGGCAACCGTGCAAGAACAGTACACGGTGCAAACACAGTATGGGACTATTCATGGTATTCCTGTCCAGCAGTCCCTAAGGGGCCTCTTTTCCCTGTTCTATAATGGGCTATCTAATCCTCCGGACTATATGATGTGTTCTATAACACACTGACATTATTAGTACTATTACTACATTTTTAGTGTTTTTCATATATCATAAGCCTTTCATGTTTTATTCAAATAATGTTATGCATGGCTTTCCTATTAAAGGGATATGAAACCCAAACATTTTCTTTTGTGATTCAGACAGATCTCTTCTTTGTTGAAGAGATACCTAGGTGGCATCTGGAGCACTACATGGCGGGACATAGTGCTGCCATCTAGAAGTGCTCTTGCAAAATGGCTGCCATATATTGCTCCAGAAATGGGCCGGCTCTTAAACATATATCCCTGCTTTTTTTAACAAAAGATATCAAAAGAACAAAGAAAAATGGTTAATAGAAGAAAATTAGGAAGTTGTTTAAAATGTCATGCTCTATTTGAATCATGAAATAAATATTTTTGGTTTCACATCCCTTTTAATAGTATTATTCAATGAATATTCAAGATATAGTAGCTGACAGTCTCATGATGAGTTTAATTAAGCGTTTTGTGCTCAGTTTTGGATGTGTGTCTGTGCATATTATTCTCAGACTAATCTTTGCTGATAAAATGGGCCCGTCTAACACCCTATTGGTTCCCTTTAGCTGCATGTAATCCATTTTAAAAGTAAAAATCTCGCTGTTTTAATAGGCACTATCTATTCCCTCACACATATCCCCATAGGATGGTTAGTCTGAGTCTTATTACATAGTCCACTAGGAAGAGGCAAAAACACCACCACATTCCGGAGCTTTAAAGGGACACTGTGCACTAAATTTTTCTTTGCATAAATGTTTTGAAGATGATCTATTTATATAGCTCATCTGGGAGTATTTTTGTAACAATGTATAGTTTTGCTTATTTTTTTAAATAACATTGTGCTGATTTTTAGACTCCTAACCAAGCCCCAAAGTATCAGATGTACATGTGTGTTTACAGATTCCTGCTGGCTCCTGTTTGTGTAATCTGTCTTTTGATAAGCAGGGAAGGGGGGTGGGGGGGAGTGTCTGCTCTTCCTGCTTTCCTAGCCCCTTTCACTGGGTGTCCCAGTCTCGCCTCATCAGCAGTACTAAACTTGGAGCTTCTAAGTACTTTTTTTAAAAAGTTTTATACTGTATTTTTCGATCAGTTTCTATCTGTGCATATTATTATTTCCAGTAGTGTCTATATCACATGCAGTTATATGAAAATTGTTATATACTATCCCTTTAATTCCTCCAATTCTCCAAGAATGCATTAGTACATTTTTTGCCTTCAAGATGGAGTGAGGTATATTTTGAAGTGGTGATCTACTTGTCATTGATAGGTGTTCTCTACTGATCTGAGACCCAGTTTCGCCCTCAGAGTGCCTACAAAAGACAGAGGAGAAGACAGGAGTTTCAGCCGGGCAGTCAGAATCTTCTCCCAGTGTGGAGATTTCAGAGACCTCCCTGGTGAAGTGCAGATTTATCTGTCAATCTCCTGGTCTACAGTGTGCAGCTCCTTGTGGGACCCTTGGCACTGACGGGCAAGTACATTGCACCTTCACGTTAGCAGGAGCATGCACACATGAGTCACATAACCTGGGTTATTTACATACACATTTTAGTAAAGCAGTTTGACCACATTTAGACATTTTAAATAGCTTTAGTGCTTCCCATATTATGAGGGACATTAATGTAGGCATCTCATACCTGAGCTATAGATAACACTTCTGAACCAGGAAACTGTTTTAGTGCTCTCCTGTATCTTGCTCTCTGGTAGTGCATGGTGCTCTAAGGTTACGGTTTTCGCCCTTTACCGATTTCTTCTTTGAAATGTGGTAGCCATTTTGTAATTGCTGATAACTTACCTGTAAATGTGTATGTTAGAGAATCTTTTTGACTCATAGTCTGAGTTAATACTTTCATAATACAGTTTCAGTACTATTGGTATCTTTATTTGAAATGCAAGAATGTAAGTTTAGATGCCGGCCCATTTTTGGCGAGCAACCTTGGTTGGCCTTGCTGAATAGGGGATAAATTAATCTACCAATAAAAAAGTGCTGTCCATAGTACTGAACCAAAAAATAGCTTAGATGCCTTGTTTTCTTTCATGTAATTAGCAAGAGTCCATGAGCTAGTGACGTATGAGATATACATTCCTACCAGGAGGGGCAAAGTTTCCCAAACCTCAAAATGCCTATAAATACACCCCTCACCAGACCCACAAATCAGTTTTACAAACTTTGCCTCCCATGGAGGTGGTGAAGTAAGTTTGTGCTAGATTCTACGTTGATATGCACTTCGCAGCAGGCTGGAGTCCGGTTTTCCTCTCAGAGTGCAGTGAATGTCAGAGGGATGTGAAGAGAGTATTGCCTATTTGAATACCATGGTCTCCTTCTACGGGATCTATTTCATAGGTTCTCTGTTATCGGTCGTAGAGATTCATCTCTTACCTCCCTTTTCAGATCGACAATATACTCTTATATACCATTACCTCTACTGATTCTCGTTTCAGTACTGGTTTGGCTATCTACTATATGTAGATGATTGTCCTGGGGTAAGTAAAATCTTATTTTTTGTGACACTCTAAGCTATGGTTGGGACCTTTATATGTAAAGTTCTAAATATATGTCTTTAAACTTATATTTGCCATGATTCAGGATAATCAGTATTCCTTTATAATTCAGACTGTCAGTTTCATTATTTGGGATAATGCATTTTAATTCAATTTATTTTTCATTACCTTGAATATTTTCAATTGACCGTTTTCCCTGCATGCTGTTAGGCTCGCGGGGGCAGAAAATGTTTCTTTTTATTGTGTCATTCTTGGCGCTAACTTTTTTGGCGCAAAAAAATTGTCATTTCCGGCGCCGTAGTTGACGCCGGAAGTTGTTTTCTGTAACGTCATTTTTTGACGCATGTGTATTCAGACATTTTTTTCCCGCCAAAAAATGTGGGCGTCGGTTTCGGCGTCAGAGGATGTGGCGTCATACTTGGCGCCAAAAATATGGGCGTTGTATTTAGCGCCAATAATGTGGGCGTCATATTTGGCGCCAAAAAATGTGGGCGTATTTGTTCCATTTTTTCCTCTCATTATTTAAACCTCACTTTTTTATTGCTTCTGGTTTTTAGAAGCTTATTATTTCTTTCATGTAATTAGCAAGAGTCCATGAGCTAGTGACGTATGGGATATACATTCCTACCTGGAGGGGCAAAGTTTCCCAAACCTTAAAATGCCTATAAATACACCCCTCACCACACCCACAAATCAGTTTTACAAACTTTGCCTCCTATGGAGGTGGTGAAGTAAGTTTGTGCTAGATTCTACGTTGATATGCGCTCCGCAGCAGGTTGGAGCCCGGTTTTCCTCTCAGCGTGCAGTGAATGTCAGAGGGATGTGAGGAGAGTATTGCCTATTTGAATGCAATGATCTCCTTCTACGGGGTCTATTTCATAGGTTCTCTGTTATCGGTCGTAGAGATTCATCTCTTACCTCCCTTTTCAGATCGACGATATACTCTTATATATACCATTACCTCTGCTGATTTTCGTTTCAGTACTGGTTTGGCTTTCTACAAACATGTAGATGAGTGTCCTGGGGTAAGTAAGTCTTATTTTCTGTGACACTCTAAGCTATGGTTGGGCGCTTTTTTATAAAGTTCTAAATATATGTATTCAAACATTTATTTGCCTTGACTCAGGATGTTCAACATTCCTTATTTTCAGACAGTCAGTTTCATATTTGGGATAATGCATTTGAATCAATCATTTTTTCTTACCTTAAAAAATTTGACTTTTTCCCTGTGGGCTGTTAGGCTCGCGGGGGCTGAAAATGCTTCATTTTATTGCGTCATTCTTGGCGCGGACTTTTTTGGCGCAATTTTTTTTTTCTGTTTCCGGCGTCATACGTGTCGCCGGAAGTTGCGTCATTTTTTGACGTTCTTTTGCGTCAAAAGTGTCAGCGTTCCGGATGTGGCGTCATTTTTGGTGCCAAAAGCATTTAGGCGCCAAATAATGTGGGCGTCTTATTTGGCGCTAAAAAAATATGGGCGTCACTTTTGTCTCCACATTATTTAAGTCTCATTATTTATTGCTTCTGGTTGCTAGAAGCTTGTTTACTGGCATTTTTTTCCCATTCCTGAAACTGTCATTTAAGGAATTTGATCAATTTTGCTTTATATGTTGTTTTTTCTATTACATATCGCAAGATGTTCCACGTTGCAACTGAGTCAGAAGATACTTCAGGAAAATCGCTGCCCGGTGCTGGAGCTACCAAAGCTAAGTGTATCACTTTTGGTATCTGTTCCTTCAGCTGTTGTTTGTATTAAATGTTATGACAAACTTGTTAATGCAGATAAAATTTCCTTTAGTACTGTTACATTGCCTGTTGCTGTTCCGTCAACATCTAATACTCAGAGTGTTCCTGATAATACAAGAGATTTTGTTTCTAAATCCATTAAGAAGGCTATGTCTGTTATTTCTCCTTCTAGTATACATAAAAGTCTTTTAAAACTTCTCTTTTTTCAGATCAATTTTTAAATGAACATCATCATTCTGATACTGATAATGGTTCTTCTGGTTCAGAGGTTTCTGTCTCAGAGGTTGATGCTGATAAATCTTTGTATTTGTTCAAGATGGAATTTATTCGTTCTTTATTTAAAGAAGTATTAATTGCATTAGAAATAGAGGATTCTGGTCCTCTTGATACTAAAACTAAACGTTTAAATAAGGTTTTTAAATCTCCTGTAGTTATTCCAGAAGTGTTTCCTGTCCCTGATGCTATTTCTGAAGTAATTTCCAGGGAATGGAATAATTTGGGTAATTCATTTACTCCTTTTAAAACGTTTTAAGCAATTATATCCTGTGCCATCTGACAGATTAGAGTTTGGGACAAAATCCCTAAGGTTAATGGGGCTGTCTCTACTCCTGCTGTATTTTTAGCGCATGTTGCTGCAGCTTCAACTTTTTGGTTAGAAGCTTTAGCGCAACAAGTAACAGATCATAATTCTCATAGCATTATTATTCTATAACATGCTAATTATTTTATTTGTGATGCCATCTTTTGATATCATTAGAATTGATGTCAGGTATATGTCTCTAACTATTTTAGCTAGAAGAGCTTTATGGCTTAAAGCTTGGAATGCTGATATGTCTTCTAAGTCAACTTTGCTATCCCTTTCTTTCCAGGGTAATAAATTATTCGGTTCTCAGTTGGATTCTTTTATCTCAACTGTTACTGGAAGGAAGGGAACTTTTTTACCACAGGATAAAAAATCTGAGGTAAATTTAGGTCTAATAATTGTTTTCGTTCCTTTCATCACAACAAGGAACAAAAGCCTGATCATTCATCCTCAGGAGCGGTATCAGTTTGGAAACCTTCTTCACTTTGGAATATATCCAAGCCTTATAGAAACCCAAAGCCAGCTCCTAAGTCCCCATGAAGGTGCGGCCCTCATTCCAGCTCAGCTGGTATGGGGCAGTTTACGTTCTTTTCTAAGAAATTTGGATCAATTCTGTTCACAATCTCTGGTTTCAGAACATTGTTTCAGAAGGGTACAGAATTGGCTTCAAGTTAAGGCCTCATGCAAAGAGATTTTTTTTTTTTTTTTTTTTTCTTTCCTGTGTCCCAGTAAACCCAGCAAAGGCTCAAGCATTTCTGAAATGTGTTTCAGATCTAGAGTTGGCTGGAGTAATTATGCCAGTTCCAGTTCTGGAACAGGGGCTGGGGTTTTATTCTATCTCTTCATTGTACCAAAGAAGGTCAATTCCTTCAGACCAGTTCCGGATCTATCAATATTGAATCGTTATGTAAGGATACCAACATTCAAGATGGTAGCTGTAAGGACTATCCTGCCTTTTGTTCAGCAAGGGCATTATATGTCTACAATAGATTTACAGGATGCATATCTGCATATTCCGATTCATCCAGATCACTTTTAGTTTCTGAGATTCTCTTTTTTAGACAAGCATTACCAGTTTTGTGGCTCTACCGTTTGGCTTAGCATCAGCTCCAAGAATTTTTACAAAGGTTCTCGGTGCCCTTCTGTCTGTATTCAGAGAACAGGGTATTGGTATTTCCTTATTTGGACGATATCTTGGTACTTGCTCAGTCTTCACATTTAACAGAATCTCATACGAATCGACTTGTGTTGTTTCTTCAAGATCATGGTTGGAGGATCAATTTACCAAAAAGTTCATTGATTCCTCAGACAAGGGTAACCTTTTTAGGTTTCCAGGTAGATTCAGTGTCTATGACTCTGTCTTTGTCAGACAAGAGAAGTCTAACATTGATATCAGCTTGTCAAAACCTTCAGTCACAATCATTCACTTTGATAGCCTTATGCATGGAAATTTTAGGTCTTATTACTGCTGCATCGGACGCGATCTCCTTTGCTCATTTTCACATGCGACCTCTTCAGCTCTGTATGCTGAACCAATGGTGCAGGGATTGCACAAAGATATCTCAATTAATATCTTTAAAACCGATTGTACGACACTCTCTGACGTGGTGGACAGATCACCATCGTTTAGTTCAGGGGGCTTCTTTTGTTCTTCCGACCTGGACTGTAATTTCAACAGATGCAAGTCTTACAGGTTGGGGAGCTGTGTGGGGGTCTCTGACGGCACAAGGGGTTTGGGAATCTCAGGAGGTGAGATTACCGATCAATATTTTGGAACTCCGTGCAATTTTCAGAGCTCTTCAGTCTTGGCCTCTTCTGAAGAGAGAGTCGTTCATTTGTTTTCAGACAGACAATGTCACAACTATGGCATACATCAATCATCAAGGAGGGACTCACAGTCCTCTGGCTATGAAAGAAGTATCTCGAATTCTGGTTTGGGCGGAATCCAGCTCCTGTCTAATCTCTGCGGTTCATTTCCTAGGTATAGACAATTAGGAAGCGGATTATCTCAGTCGTCAAACGTTGTATCCGGGCGAATGGTCTCTTCACCCAGAGGTATTTCTTCAGATTGTTCAAATGTGGGAACTTCCAGAAATAGATCTGATGGTTTCTCATCTAAACAAGAAACTTCCCAGGTATCTGTTCAGACCCCGGGATCCTCAGGCGGAGGCAGTGAATGCATTATCACTTCCTTGGAAGTATCATCCTGCCTATATCTCTCCGCCTCTAGTTCTTCTTCCAAGAGTAATCTCCAAGATTCTTAAGGAATGCTCGTTTGTTCTGCTGGTAGCTCCAGCATGGACGGATTCTTTTTCGGATGGCCTCTTGCCAACCGTGGGCTCTTCCGTTAAGACCAGACCTTCTGTCGCAATGTCTTTTTTTCCATCAGGATCTCAAATCTTTAAATTTAAGGGTATGGAGATTGAACGCTTGATTCTTGGTCAAAGAGGTTTCTCTGACTCTGTGATTAATACTATGTTACAGGCTCGTAAATCTGTATCTAGAGAGATATATTATAGAGTCTGGAAGACTTATATTTCTTAGTGTCTTCTCATCATTTTTTCCTGGCATTCTTTTAGAATTCCGAGAATTTTTTTACAGTTTCTTCAGGATGGTTTAGATAAAGGTCTGTCCGCAAGTTCCTTGACAGGACAAATATCTGCCCTTTCTGTTCTTTTTCACAGAAAGATTGATAATCTTCCTGATATTCATTGTTTTGTACAAGACTTGGTTCATATAAAACCTGTCATTCAGTCAATTTCTCCTCCTTGGAGTTTGAATTTGGTTCTGGGGGCTCTTCTAGCTCCTCCTTTTGAACCCATGCATTCATTTGGACATTAAACTTCTTTCTTGGAAAGTTTTGTTTCTTTTGGCCATCTCTTCTGCCAAAAGAGTGTCTGAATTATCTGCTCTTTCTTGTGAGTCTCCTTTTCTGATTTTTCATCAGGATAAGGCGGTGTTGCAAACTTCTTTTGAATTTTTTCCTAAGGTTGTGTATTCTAACAACATTAGTAGAGAAATTGTGGTTCCTTCATTATGTCCTAATCCTAAGAATTCTAAGGAGAAATCATTGCATTCTTTGGATGTTGTTAGAGCTTTGTAATATTATGTTGAAGCTACTAAGTCTTTCCGAAATACTTCTAGTCTATTTTTCATCTTTTCTGGTTCTAGAAAAAGCCAGAAAGCTTCTGCCATTTCTTTGGCATCTTGGTTGAAATCTTTAATTCATCATGCCTATGTCGAGTCGGGTAAAACTCTGCCTCAAAGGATTACAGCTCATTCTACTAGGTCAGTTTCTACTTCCTGGGCGTTTAGGAATGAAGCTTCGGTTGATCAGATTTGCAAAGCAGCAACTTGGTCCTCTTTGCATACTTTTACTAAATTCTACCATTTTGATGTGTTTTCTTCTTCTGAAGCAGTTTTTGGTAGAAAAGTACTTCAGGCACCGGTTTCAGTTTGAATCTTCTGCTTATGTTTTCATTAAACTTTATTTTGGGTGTAGATTATTTTTAGCAGGAATTGGCTGTCTTTATTTTATCCCTCCCTCTCTAGTGACTCTTGCAGGGAAAGATCCACATCTTGGGTAGTCATTATCCCATACGTCACTAGCTCATGGACTCTTGCTAATTACATGAAAGAAAACATAATTTATGTAAGAACTTACCTGATAAATTCATTTCTTTTATATTAGCAAGAGTCCATGAGGCCCACCCTTTTTGTGGTGGTTATGATTTTTTTGTATAAAGCACAATTATTCCAATTCCTTATTTTATATGCTTTCGCACTTTTTTCTTATCACCCCACTTCTTGGCTATTCGTTAAACTGATTTGTGGGTGTGGTGAGGGGTGTATTTATAGGCATTTTAAGGTTTGGGAAACTTTGCCCCTCCAGGTAGGAATGTATATCCCATACGTCACTAGCTCATGGACTCTTGCTAATATGAAAGAAATGAATTTATCAGGTAAGTTCTTACATAAATTATGTTTTTGCATTCTTTTCCCATTCCTGAAACTGTCATTTAAGGAATTTGATAATTTTGCTTTAAATATTGTTTTTTTCTATTACATATTGCAAGATTTCACTGTTCCTGTTTCAAAAATGTTCTAAGGGATTCCTGTTGACTGAGTTCAGTCCTACCAAAGCTAAGTTCATTTATTTTAAAATGTTATGAATGTTTTTCTTTAGCTATGGTTTGTAATAAGTTATCATGATAAACTTTTACATGCAGAATCCGTTAGTATTTATGCTTTATATATTTGTTATTCTTTTTACATCTTATGTACATTAATTACTTAGAAGATTTATAAGAATATTTTTCTGATTCTATTTTAAAGGCTTTGTCTGACATCGTGCCTTCTAATAAAATTTTTAGGTCTTTTTCAAACTTCTTTTTTAATTATTGAAGTTTCAAATGACCAACAACATAATGATTTATCCTTCTCTGATGATGTTTTTTCTCATTCAGAATTTTCTTCATCAGATATTGACACTAACAAATCCACTTTTTTATTTTTTTATTAAAGTACATTTGTTCTTTGTTGAAAAGGTAAGGTGTTGATTATTTTGGATATTAAGGTAATTAGTTCTTTCAAAGACTAACTAACATTTTATTTCTGATTATTTATTCTTCTGTATTTTCAGAGGTTTTTTTCCAGTTCCTCATACTAGGGAATGGAATAGGCTGAGAATTTTCTTTTATTCCTTCTTTAAAGGTTTTAAACTATATTCTTTGCCGGCAGTTCACTTCAATTTTGAAGGTTCTCCAATTTAATGGGGCTATCTCTACTTCTGCTGATTATGCTATTGTTTCTATAGCAAAATAGTATTTCTCCAACATAGGTGTGTCCGGTCCACGGCGTCATCCTTACTTGTGGGATATTCTCTTCCCCAACAGGAAATGGCAAAGAGCCCAGCAAAGCTGGTCACATGATCCCTCCTAGGCTCCGCCTACCCCAGTCATTCTCTTTGCCGTTGTACAGGCAACATCTCCACGGAGATGGCTTAGAGTTTTTTTTTTTTTTAACTGTAGTTTTTATTATTCAATCAAGAGTTTATTTTAAAATAGTGCTGGTATGTACTATTTACTCAGAAACAGAAAAGAGATGAAGATTTCTGTTTGTATGAGGAAAATGATTTTAGCAACCGTTACTAAAATCCATGGCTGTTCCACACAGGACTGTTGAGAGGAATTAACTTCAGTTGGGGGAACAGTGAGCAGTCTCTTGCTGCTTGAGGTATGACACATTCTAACAAGACGATGTAATGCTGGAAGCTGTCATTTTCCCTATGGGATCCGGTAAGCCATGTTTATTAAGATAGTAAATAAGGGCTTCACAAGGGCTTATTAAGACTGTAGACTTTTTCTGGGCTAAATCGATTCATTATTAACACATATTTAGCCTTGAGGAATCATTTAATCTGGGTATTTTGATAAGATTATATCGGCAGGCACTGTTTTAGACACCTTATTCTTTAGGGGCTTTCCCAAATCATAGGCAGAGCCTCATTTTCGCGCCGGTGTTGCGCACTTGTTTTTGAGAGGCATGACATGCAGTCGCATGTGTGAGGAGCTCTGATACATAGAAAAGACTTTCTGAAGGCGTCATTTGGTATCGTACTCCCCTTTGGGCTTGGTTGGGTCTCAGCAAAGCAGATACCAGGGACTGTAAAGGGGTTAAAGTTAAAAACGGCTCCGGTTCCGTTATTTTAAGGGTTAAAGCTTCCAAATTTGGTGTGCAATACTTTTAAGGCTTTAAGACACTGTGGTGAAATTTTGGTGAATTTTGAACAATTCCTTCATATTTTTTCGCAATTGCAGTAATAAAGTGTGTTCAGTTTAAAATTTAAAGTGACAGTAACGGTTTTATTTTAAAACGTTTTTTGTACTTTGTTATCAAGTTTATGCCTGTTTAACATGTCTGAACTACCAGATAGGCTGTGTTCTGAATGTGGGGAAGCCAGAGTTCCTTCTCATTTAATTAAATGTGATTTATGTGACAATGACAATGATGCCCAAGATGATTCCTCAAGTGAGGGGAGTAAGCATGGTACTGCATCATTCCCTCCTTCGTCTACACGAGTCTTGCCCACTCAGGAGGCCCCTAGTACATCTAGCGCGCCAATACTCCTTACTATGCAACAATTAACGGCTGTAATGGATAATTCTGTCAAAAACATTTTAGCCAAAATGCACACTTATCAGCGTAAGCGCGACTGCTCTGTTTTAGATACTGAAGAGCATGACGACGCTGATAATAATGGTTCTGAAGGGCCCCTAAACCAGTCTGATGGGGCCAGGGAGGTTTTGTCTGAGGGAGAAATTACTGATTCAGGGAACATTTCTCAACAAGCTGAACCTGATGTGATTACGTTTAAATTTAAGTTGGAACATCTCCGCATTCTGCTTAAGGAGGTATTATCCACTCTGGATGATTGTGACAAGTTGGTCATCCCAGAGAAACTATGTAAAATGGACAAGTTCCTAGAGGTCCCGGGGCTCCCAGAAGCTTTTCCTATACCCAAGCGGGTGGCGGACATTGTAAATAAAGAATGGGAAAGGCCCGGTATTCCTTTCGTCCCTCCCCCCATATTTAAAAAATTGTTTCCCATGGTCGACCCCAGAAAGGACTTATGGCAGACAGTCCCCAAGGTCGAGGGAGCGGTTTCCACTTTAAACAAACGCACCACTATACCCATAGAAGATAGTTGTGCTTTCAAAGATCCTATGGATAAAAAATTAGAAGGTTTACTTAAAAAGATGTTTGTTCAGCAGGGTTACCTTCTACAACCAATTTCATGCATTGTCCCTGTCGCTACAGCCGCGTGTTTCTGGTTCGATGAGCTGGTAAAGGCGGTCGATAGTGATTCTCCTCCTTATGAGGAGATTATGGACAGAATCAATGCTCTCAAATTGGCTAATTCTTTCACCCTAGACGCCACTTTGCAATTGGCTAGGTTAGCGGCTAAGAATTCTGGGTTTGCTATTGTGGCGCGCAGAGCGCTTTGGTTGAAATCTTGGTCAGCTGATGCGTCTTCCAAGAACAAGCTACTTAACATTCCTTTCAAGGGGAAAACGCTGTTTGGCCCTGACTTGAAAGAGATTATCTCTGATATCACTGGGGGTAAGGGCCACGCCCTTCCTCAGGATCGGCCTTTCAAGGCCAAAAATAAACCTAATTTTCGTCCCTTTCGTAGAAACGGACCAGCCCAAAGTGCTACGTCCTCTAAGCAAGAGGGTAATACTTCTCAAGCCAAGCCAGCTTGGAGACCAATGCAAGGCTGGAACAAGGGAAAGCAGGCCAAAAAACCTGCCACTGCTACCAAGACAGCATGAAATGTTGGCCCCCGATCCGGGACCGGATCTGGTGGGGGGCAGACTCTCTCTCTTCGCTCAGGCTTGGGCAAGAGATGTTCTGGATCCTTGGGCGCTAGAAATAGTCTCCCAAGGTTATCTTCTGGAATTCAAGGGGCTTCCCCCAAGGGGGAGGTTCCACAGGTCTCAGTTGTCTTCAGACCACATAAAAAGACAGGCATTCTTACGTTGTGTAGAAGACCTGTTAAAAATGGGAGTGATTCATCCTGTTCCATTAGGAGAACAAGGGATGGGGTTCTACTCCAATCTGTTCATAGTTCCCAAAAAAGAGGGAACGTTCAGACCAATCTTAGATCTCAAGATCTTAAACAAGTTTCTCAAGGTTCCATCGTTCAAAATGGAAACCATTCGAACAATTCTTCCTTCCATCCAGGAAGGTCAATTCATGACCACGGTGGATTTAAAGGATGCGTATCTACATATTCCTATCCACAAGGAACATCATCGGTTCCTAAGGTTCGCTTTCCTGGACAAGCATTACCAGTTTGTGGCGCTTCCTTTCGGATTAGCCACTGCTCCAAGGATTTTCACAAAGGTACTAGGGTCCCTTCTAGCTGTGCTAAGACCAAGGGGCATTGCTGTAGTACCTTACTTGGACGACATTCTGATTCAAGCGTCGTCCCTTCCTCAAGCAAAGGCTCACACGGACATCGTCCTGGCCTTTCTCAGATCTCACGGATGGAAAGTGAACGTGGAAAAGAGTTCTCTATCTCCGTCAACAAGGGTTCCCTTCTTGGGAACAATAATAGACTCTTTAGAAATGAGGATTTTTCTGACAGAGGCCAGAAAAACAAAACTTCTAGACTCTTGTCGGATACTTCATTCCGTTCCTCTTCCTTCCATAGCGCAGTGCATGGAAGTGATAGGTTTGATGGTAGCGGCAATGGACATAGTTCCTTTTGCGCGCATTCATCTAAGACCATTACAACTGTGCATGCTCAGTCAGTGGAATGGGGACTATACAAACTTGTCTCCAAGGATACAAGTAAATCAGAGGACCAGAGACTCACTCCGTTGGTGGCTGTCCCTGGACAACCTGTCACAAGGGATGACCTTCCGCAGACCAGAGTGGGTCATTGTCACGACCGACGCCAGTCTGATGGGCTGGGGCGCGGTCTGGGGATCCCTGAAAGCTCAGGGTCTTTGGTCTCGGGAAGAATCTCTTCTACCGATAAATATTCTGGAACTGAGAGCGATATTCAATGCTCTCAAGGCTTGGCCTCAGCTAGCGAGGGCCAAGTTCATACGGTTTCAATCAGACAACATGACAACTGTTGCGTACATCAACCATCAGGGGGGAACGAGGAGTTCCCTGGCGATGGAAGAAGTGACCAAAATCATTCTATGGGCGGAGTCTCACTCCTGCCACCTGTCTGCTATCCACATCCCAGGAGTGGAAAATTGGGAAGCGGATTTTCTGAGTCGTCAGACATTGCATCCGGGGGAGTGGGAACTCCATCCGGAAATCTTTGCCCAAGTCACTCAACTGTGGGGCATTCCAGACATGGATCTGATGGCCTCTCGTCAGAACTTCAAAGTTCCTTGCTACGGGTCCAGATCCAGGGATCCCAAGGCGGCTCTAGTGGATGCACTAGTAGCACCTTGGACCTTCAAACTAGCTTATGTATTCCCGCCGTTTCCTCTCATCCCCAGGCTGGTAGCCAGGATCAATCAGGAAAGGGCGTCGGTGATCTTGATAGCTCCTGCGTGGCCACGCAGGACTTGGTATGCAGATCTGGTGAATATGTCATCGGCTCCACCATGGAAGCTACCTTTGAGACGAGACCTTCTTGTTCAAGGTCCGTTCGAACATCCGAATCTGGTCTCACTCCAGCTGACTGCCTGGAGATTGAACTCTTGATCTTATGGAAGCGAGGGTTCTCAGATTCTGTTATCAATACTCTTGTTCAGGCCAGAAAGCCTGTAACTAGAAAGATTTACCACAAAATTTGGAAAAAATATATCTGTTGGTGTGAATCTAAAGGATTCCCTTGGGACAAGGTTAAGATTCCTAAGATTCTATCCTTCCTTCAAGAAGGATTGGAAAAAGGATTATCTGCAAGTTCCCTGAAGGGACAGATTTCTGCCTTGTCTGTGTTACTTCACAAAAAGCTGGCAGCTGTGCCAGATGTTCAAGCCTTTGTTCAGGCTCTGGTTAGAATCAAGCCTGTTTACAAACCTTTGACTCCTCCTTGGAGTCTCAACTTAGTTCTTTCAGTTCTTCAGGGGGTTCCGTTTGAACCCTTACATTCCGTTGATATTAAGTTATTATCTTGGAAAGTTTTGTTTTTGGTTGCAATTTCTTCTGCTAGAAGAGTTTCAGAATTATCTGCTCTGCAGTGTTCTCCTCCTTATCTGGTGTTCCATGCAGATAAGGTGGTTTTACATACTAAACCTGGTTTTCTTCCAAAAGTTGTTTCTAACAAAAACATTAACCAGGAGATTATCGTACCTTCTCTGTGTCCGAAACCAGTTTCGAAGAAGGAACGTTTGTTGCACAATTTGGATGTTGTTCGCGCTCTAAAATTCTATTTAGATGCTACAAAGGATTTTAGACAAACATCTTCCTTGTTTGTTGTTTATTCCGGTAAAAGGAGAGGTCAAAAAGCAACTTCTACCTCTCTCTCTTTTTGGATTAAAAGCATCATCAGATTGGCTTACGAGACTGCCGGACGGCAGCCTCCCGAAAGAATCACAGCTCATTCCACTAGGGCTGTGGCTTCCACATGGGCCTTCAAGAACGAGGCTTCTGTTGATCAGATATGTAGGGCAGCGACTTGGTCTTCACTGCACACTTTTACCAAATTTTACAAGTTTGATACTTTTGCTTCTTCTGAGGCTATTTTTGGGAGAAAGGTTTTGCAAGCCGTGGTGCCTTCCATCTAGGTGACCTGATTTGCTCCCTCCCATCATCCGTGTCCTAAAGCTTTGGTATTGGTTCCCACAAGTAAGGATGACGCCGTGGACCGGACACACCTATGTTGGAGAAAACAGAATTTATGTTTACCTGATAAATTACTTTCTCCAACGGTGTGTCCGGTCCACGGCCCGCCCTGGTTTTTTAATCAGGTCTGATAATTTATTTTCTTTAACTACAGTCACCACGGTATCATATGGTTTCTCCTATGCAAATATTCCTCCTTAACGTCGGTCGAATGACTGGGGTAGGCGGAGCCTAGGAGGGATCATGTGACCAGCTTTGCTGGGCTCTTTGCCATTTCCTGTTGGGGAAGAGAATATCCCACAAGTAAGGATGACGCCGTGGACCGGACACACCGTTGGAGAAAGTAATTTATCAGGTAAACATAAATTCTGTTTTATTTTTCCTTTAGATGGTTGTATCTTATTTAAGGAAAATTATTTATTTTCAGGTACTTTTCTTGGACCTGTGATTTATTTGAATGATGTTGCAATTGCTTAATTTTTTCTGTTTACTTTAAAATCAAGTATCAGATTATGATTTATTTTAGCATGGTTAAGGACAAAATCTACTAGACTAAGTGCTGTTGCATTTGTCTTGTTGTTTTGCTTTTGTTGATTATGTAAGTCCAGTGTGTTGACTGGTCCTTTAACTGGGTTATCATGCTAATATTTTTCATTTGTGTCTTCATTTTATTGAATATTTTTGCAAATGAGGTTTATTCTATGTCTTTAGCTGTTTTAGCTGGAAGAATTTTGTGATTTCTAAAAAAATCCATATTTCTTTTTTTCTAAGATAATCAATTATTTGGTTTATAATTGGATTCAATTCCTAACTGATACTCTGGGCTTTAACCCCTTAATGACAAGTGACGTACCAGGTACGTCCTGCAAAAACTTGCAGTTAGTGACAATGGACGTACCTGGTACGTCACTTGTCTAAGAGAGTGCTGGAAGCGATCGCAATCGCTTCCAGCAGCTCTCAGGGTATTGCAGTGATGCCTCGATATTGAGGCATCCTGCAATACCCTTTAGAAACATCCGATGCAGAGAGAGCCACTCTGTGGCCCTCTCTGCACCGGTAGCGATGCGGCCGGTTCGTTGGTGGGTGGGAGCGCAACAGGGAGGCGGGTGGGCGGCCCATCGCTACCCGGCATCCGGCTCCTGTTAGTGCAATGTGCACGCCGGGTGCCGGGAGCGTGCGGGGGCGCGCATGCGCGTGCGCGTGCATGCGCGCGATTACCTACCCACACTGACACCAATGAGTGGGAAGAGGGGGGGGAAAGTAATAATATAATAATAAATATATGAGGGTCTGGGAGGGGGAGGGGGTTGGGGTATTGTGGGGGGCTGCTACACTACAGAAAAAATTAAAATGGAAATAAAAAATAATAAAAAAAACACTTTTTTGGGGGGCAAATTGGGTACTGGCAGACAGCTGCCAGTACCCAAGATGGCGGCAATTAGGTAGGGGAGAGGGTTAGAGAGCTGGGGGGGGGATCATGGAGGTTGGGGCTAAGGCAGGAGTCCATCACAGCTAAAACATTTTATTTTTTTTTATTAAAAAAAAGAAAAACTCCTTTTATTTAGTACTGGCAGACTTTCTGCCAGTACTTAAGATGGCGGGGACAATTGTGGGGTGGGGGAGGGAAGAGAACTGTTTGGGAGGGATCAGGGGGTGGGATGTGTCAGGTGGGAGGCTGATCTCTACCCTAAAGCTAAAATTAACCCTGCAAGCTCCCTACAAGCTACCTAATTTAACCCCTTAACTGCTGGGCATAATTTACGTGTGGTGCGCAGCAGCATTTAGCGGCCTTCTACTTACCAAAAAGCAACCCCAAAGCCATATAAGTCTGCTATTTCTGAACAAAGGGGATCCCAAAGAAGCATTTACAACCATTTGTGCCTTAATTGCAGAAGCTGTTTGTAAATAATTTCAGTGGGAAACCTAAAGTTTGTGACAAAATTTGTGAAAAAGTGAACTTTTTTTTTTATTTGATGACATTTGGCGGTGAAATGGTGGCATGAAATATACCAAAATGGGCCTAGATCAATACTTTGGGTTGTCTTCTAAAAAAAAATATATACATGTCAAGGGATATTCAGGTATTCCTGACAGATATCAGGGTTCCAATGTAACTAGCGCTAATTTTGAAAAAAAGTTGTTTGGAAATAGCAAAGTGCTACTTGTATTTATGGCCCTATAACTTGCAAAAAAAGTAAAGAACATGTAAACATTGGGTATTTCTAAACTCAGGACAAAATTTAGAAACTATTTAGCATAGGTGTTTTTTGGTGATTGTAGATGTGTAACAGATTTTGGGGGTCAAAGTTAGAAAAAGTGTGTTTTTTTCAATTTTTTCCTCATATTTTATATTTTTTTTATAGGAAATTATAAGATATGATGAAAATAATGGTATCCTTAGAAAGTCCATTTAATGGCGAGAAAAACGGTATATAATATGTGTGGGTACAGTAAATGAGTAAGAGGGAAATTACAGCTAAACACAAACACTGCAGAAATGTAAAAATAGCCATTGTCATTAAGGGTAAGAAAATTGAAAAATGGTCCGGTCATTAAGGGGTTAAGATTGACTTCCAAGACTAAACTTTAAGCTTATATTAGTTTGGTTGTTCTTATTAAGGAACAAATTCCCAAGTAACATGTTTTTAATTGGTAATTTTTTTTCATTCATTTTTTTGAAATTTGTTGTTTTGCAAATTTCTTTGATTTTGGATACAGAATAAAGTTCAAGAGTAAAACCGTCTGTGAGAAGTCTTTTTTTCTCTTTGATATTCCAGCTATTCCAGTAAGGCTAACACTTTTAGTGTGTTTCGGTCCTATATATTTTGGGATAATGTTGAAGCGCGGCTGATCACCCGTTGGGGCTCAAGTGCTGCTCAGACCTGGAATCTTCTGGGGTATTTCTTCCAGTTCCATTTTTAGGAACTGGGTTTTGGGGTTTTATTCAAACCTATTTATTGTTCCAAAGATAGAAAATCTTTTTGTTATATAAATGTATCATGTATAAATGGTCTATTCTGCCTTTTGTTGGTCAGTGATGGCATTATTTGTTTTCATTAGATACAATAAATGCATATCTTCATTTTCTGTTTTCATTCAGATTATTTTCTGAGGCTGTGGAATCTCATATGATTCAACTTTGTTCTTTCAGGACATAGTTAGAGGAAAAGTTCTTGATTCCTCACACAAGGGTCACCTTTTTTAGGTTTCCAGATAGTTTGTGTCACTGTCTTTGTCTCTATCAGACAAGGGACAATTTTATTGGGTTCCGTCTGTCGGTACCTTTAGTCTCTATTATTTCCTTCAATTGCTATATATGCATAGAAGTTTTAGGTCTTATGGCCACAGCATTGGATTCAATTCCCTTTGCTCATTTTCAATAGAGATAACCTCTTCCAGGTTTTTATGCTGAATTATGGTGCAGGGATTCTAGGATTTTATATTTTAAATCTTCAAATCCTAATATTTATATATCTTGATTTGGTGGTTAAGATCACCATCATTTAGTTCTACAGGTCTCTTCGTTTCTTTCAACCTGGGCCATGATCTTACAGATGTGAGTCTTTTTTGGTTGGGAGGCTGTCTGAGGATCTCTGTCAGCACAAGGGGTTTGGAAATCTCAGGAGGCGAGATTACCATTTGATATTTTAAAACTCTGTGCATTCTCAGAGTTTTTCAGTTAGTTTCTTTTTGAAGAAGAGACTTTTTTGTTTTCAGACAATATCATTACTATGGTGTATGTCAATCATCAGGGTGGGACTATCAGTCCTTAGGCTGTGACAGAAGTGTCTCGGATATTAGCTTGGGCTAAATCCAGCTCCTATCTAAATTCTGTGTTTTTATTCCCAGGTATAGATAATTGGGAAGCAGATTATCTCCGTTAATCAAGCTTTATATCCGGGAGAATGGTCTCATACCCAGATATGTTTTTCAGATGTGAGCATTTCTAGAAATAGATCTGTTGGCATCTCATCTGAATAAAGAACTTCCCAGGGGCCTATTCAGGTCCGGGGATCCTCAGGCGGAAGTAGTATATGCATTGAAATTTCTTTGGAATTATCTTTTTGCCTATTTCTTTCCGCCTTTAGTTCTTCTTCCAAAGTGATTTCCAAAATTCTTATGGAGTATTTGTTTGTTCTGCTGGTGGCTCCAGCATGGCCTCTCAGGTTTTGGTATTCGGATCTCATTCGGATGGCCAGTTGCCAACCTTGGACACTTCCGTTTAAACCAGACTTTCTTTCTCAGGGCCCATTTTTTCCATCAGGATCTCAAATCATTAAATTTGAAGGGATGGAGATTGAACGATTGATTTTTAGTCATAGAGGTTTCTCTGACTCATTGATTAATACTATGTTTCAGGCTCGTAAATCTGTCTCTAGAAAGATTTGTTATCGAGTCTGGAAGACCTACTTTTCTTGGCATTCTTTTAAAATTCATAGAATTTTATAATTTTTTCAGGTTGGTTTGGATAAGGTTTTCTCTTCAGTTCTTTGATAGGACAAATCTCTACTCTTTCTGTTCTTTTTTCACAGAAAGATTGCTAATCATCCTGATATTCATTGTTTTGTACAGGCTTTGGTCTGTATCAAGCCTGTCATTAATTCAATCTTTCCTCTTTGTAGTTTCAATTTGGTGCTGAGGGCTTTACAGGCTCCTCCGTTTGAAACTATGCATTTTCTGTACATTAAATTACTTTCTTGGAAAAGTATTGTTCCTTTGGTTATTTCTTCTGCTAGAAGAGTTTTTGAGTTATCTGCTCTTTTTTGTGAATATCCTTTTCTGATTTTTTCATCAGGATAAGGCAGTATTACATCCTGATATTCATCATTTTTGGTTTTGATTCATATCAAACCTGTCATTAAGCCAATTTCTCCTCCTTGGAGTCTTAATTTGGTTCTGAAGGCTTTTCAGGCTCTTCTATTTGAGCATATGTTTGCTCTGGACATTAATTACTTTCATGGAAAGTATTGTTCTTTTTGGACATCTCTTCAGCTAGAACAGTTTTTGAATTATCTGTTCTTTCTTGTGAATCTCTTTTTTCTGATTTTTTCATCAGGATAAGGTGGTTTTTGCTGTCCTCATTTCAATTCTTACCTAAAGTTGTAAATTCTAACAACATTAGGGAGGACTTATTGTTTTCCTAAGACTTCTTTGGTGAGATTCTTACTTTCTTTGAATATGGTAAGAGTTTTTGAAATTCTATGTTGAAGCTATTCAGATTTCAGATAGACTTCTAGTCTATTTGTTATCTTTTCTGGTTTTAGGAAGGTCAAAAGGATTCTGCCATTTATTTTGGCATCTTGCTTAAACTTTTGATTCATCATACTTATTTGGAGTTGGGTGGATTCCCGCCTCGGAGGATTACGGCTCATTCTACTAGGTAAGTTTCTACTTCCTGGGTTTTTTAAGAATGAAGCTTCTGTTGATCAGATTTGCAAAGCAATGACTTGGTCTTCTTTGCATACTTTTACTATGTTCTACCATTTTTGATGTTTTCTCTTCTTTAGAAGCAGTTTTGGTAGAATGGTACTTCAGGCAGCTGTTTCAGTTTGATTCTTCTGCTTATAATTTCAGTTTTTTTCATTATAAAAATTGAAACTTTTTTGATTGGGGTAGTGGATTAATTTTTCAGCGGAATTGGCTGTCTTTATTTTATCCCTCCCTCTCTAGTGACTCTTTTGTGGAAGTTCCACATCTTGGGTATTTATTATCCCATAAGTCACTAGCTCATGGACTCTTTCTAATATGAAAGAAATGAATTTATCAGGTAAGTTCTTACATAAATTATGTTTTTCAAATAAAGATAGAAAGAGAACAAAGAAAAATTGATGATAGGAATAATTTAGAAAGTTGGTTAAAATTGCATGCTCTATCTGAATCACAAAAGAAAAAAATTGGGTTCAGTGTCCCTTCAACTTATGAAATGCTCTGCCAGTGCCGAACAGGGATTAATAGTTGTAATATCATTAAAATATTCCCGGATCCTTACTCTTACTTCTCTCGTGGTCATACCAAAGTATATATAGGCTCATTTTGGTATATTTCATGCCCCCATTTTGCTTATATATATATATATATATATATATATATATATATATATATATATATATATATATATATATATATATATATATATATATATATATATATAATAACAAAAATGGTTGTAAAAACTTTTCTGGGATCCTTTTCGTTCAGAAACAGCAGACATTATGGCTGTGCCAAGGCTTTCTGGTAATTAGAAGGCTGCTCATTGCAGCTGCGCACCAGATTTCTGAAATTCCTGGAATTGAAGGTGTTAATTAGTTAGCTGGTAAGGGCAAAAGTATTGTAATGTAGGTAATACCCTCCCAACTGACACTTCCCACCTCCCTGATCCCTCCCAAACAGCTCTCTCCTCCCCCCACCAACACTCCTCACCACCACCATAGGTGCTGGCAGACAGTCTGCGAAAAAGCAGTTAAGTGATTTTTTTAAAAAAAATTAAAAATTTTTTTAATTTTATTTTATTTTTCTGCAGTGTAAGGATCCCTCTTCAACCCTCCCACCCTCTGATCCCCACCAAGCAGCTCTCAAACCCTTCCCACTCCCAGTAGTGGCAGCCATCTTAGGTACTGGCGGCTATCTGCCAGTACCCAAATTAGACTATTTTATTTACTTACTAATATTTTCTTCTGTAGTGTATTGGTCTCTCCTACCCCTCCCCATTTTGATTTAACATTTTTCTGTAGTGTAGCTTCCCATCCCTCCCTCTCCCTACCAAAGTTTGACGTGATAGTGTAGTGTCCCGCCCCTCCATCATCCTCCCAACCCCCCTTCCTTCACTGAGCCGTCTCTACCCCCTCTCCACCTCTTGGCCGACCAACCCTCTCTGTTACTTTTTGTAATACAGTAACCATGTGATCACTGTGATTCACTATCACCGTGATCACATGACTGCCCTGGGCTCTGACTGACCCTGAACACCATGCCTTAGTTGCATGGCATGTTCCAGGCCTGTGATCAGGTGCGGGAATGCTAAGATCCCCTCGCAATGGGGATCAAAAGGGAGGACCATTACATCACTAGGGTCCCTAAGACCTTTTTTTCCCCTTATGACGTTAAGGTTACGCCCGAAAATCCCAAGGGGTTAAAAGTGTTATTATAATTACATGTGTTTCCCCTTGGGGCTACTCATTTATTTCTAGTGCCTTATCTAGTTCTGTTATGTGCCTTTTTTCAAGGTGGATAAAAATCAATTATTTAAAAAAAATAATAATATAATATATATAGGCCGAAACGTACGTCTGGGGTTTTGTCGTTTCTCTCGTTCAGAGAGGGATTGTCTGGTATTTCGGGGCTGGACTGTACTGTTAAGTCAGGATCAGACTGATATGCTACAGGAAAGTTCTTCTCTGTGAAAGGCACATGTTGAGCAAAAAGAGGCTGCTTCTTGGGTGGTAACTAGCAATAGAACAAGCTATTACGCTATTGTTCGTTTCCAGGTTGAGCGCTTCTCTCTTTTTATTTATGCAAATATATATATATTAGGGCTGCAACTAACTATTTTTTTCATAATCGATTAATCGGCCGGTTATTTTTTCGATTATTTGGATACAAAATAAAATAAATATAAACTTCAGACTAAAACTTTACATTAACACAACTGTTTGTCTAATTTTTTAACCTGCAGCAGAGCACATTTTCTTCTGTTATGTGTGATCAGTCCACGGGTCATCATTACTTCTGGGATATTATCTGCTCCCCTACAGGAAGTGCAAGAGGATTCACCCAGCAGAGTTGCTATATAGCTCCTCCCCTCTACGTCACCCCCAGTCATTCTCTTGCACCCAAAGACTAGATAGGAGGTGTGAGAGGACTATGGTGATTATACTTAGTTTTTATAACTTCAATCAAAAGTTTGTTATTTTACAATAGCACCGGAGCGTGTTATTACTTCTCTGGCAGAGTTTGAAGAAGAATCTACCAGAGTTTTTCTTATGATTTTAACCGGAGTAGTTAAGATCATATTGCTGTTTCTCGGCCATCTGAGGGAGGTAAAAGCTTCAGATCAGGGGACAGCGGGCAGTTGAATCTGCATTGAGGTATGTAGCAGTTTTTATTTTCTGAATGGAATTGATGAGAAAATCCTGCCATACCGTTATAATGACATGTATGTATACTCTACACTTCAGTATTCTGGGGATGGTATTTCACCGGAATTACTCTGTAAAAGTACATTAAACCTTTTAATAGGTATTTAATTCATGTTAAACGTTTTTGCTGGAATGTAGAATCGTTTGCATTTCTGAGGTACTGAGTGAATAAATATTTGGGCATTATTTTTCCACTTGGCAGTTTGCTTGTTTTGATTATGTCAGTTTCGTTTCTCTCTCACTGCTGTGTGTGAGGGGGAGGGGCCGTTTTTGGCGCTCTTTGCTACGCATCAAAAATTTCCAGTCAGTTACTCTTGTATTTTCTGCATGATCCGGTTCATCTCTAACAGAACTCAGGGGTCTTCAAACTTCTTTTGAAGGGAGGTAGATTCTCTCAGCAGAGCTGTGAGACTTATGTAGTGACTGTGTTTTAAAACGTTGCTCTGTGATTTTTATGTTTAAAATTTAATTAGTGTTACTTTACTAATGGGAACAAACCTTTGCTAACAAGTTGTGTTGTTTTTAAAAGAGTGATGCTATAACTGTTTTTCAGTTCATTATTTCAACTGTCATTTAATCGTTTAGTGCTTCTTTGAGGCACAGTACGTTTTTGTTAAATAAGATTATAACCAAGTTGCATGTTTATGCTAGTGTGTTAAACATGTCTGATTCAGAGGAAGATACCTGTGTCATTTGTTCCAATGCCAAGGTGGAGCCCAATAGAAATTTATGTACTAACTGTATTGATGCTACTTTAAATAAAAGCCAATCTGTACAAATTGAACAAATTTCACCAAACAGCGAGGGGAGAGTTATGCCGTCTAACTCGCCTCACGTGTCAGTACCTGCGTCTCCCGCCCGGGAGGTGCGTGATATTATGGCGCCTAGTACATCTGGGCAGCCTTTACAGATAACATTACAAGATATGGCTACTGTTATGACTGAAGTTTTGGCTAAGTTACCAGAACTAAGAGGCAAGCGTGATCACTCTGGGGTGAGAACAGAGTGCGCTGATAATTCTAGGGCCATGTCTGATACTGCGTCACAGCTTGCAGAGCATGAGGACGGAGAGCTTCATTCTGTAGGTGACGGTTCTGATCCAAGCAGATTGGATTCAGATATTTCAAATTTTAAATTTAAATTGGAAAACCTCCGTGTATTACTAGGGGAGGTCTTAGCGGCTCTTAACGATTGTAACACTGTTGCAATACCAGAGAAAATGTGTAGGTTGGATAAATACTTTGCGGTACCGGCGAGTACTGACGTTTTTCCTATACCTAAGAGATTAACTGAGATTGTTACTAAGGAGTGGGATAGACCCGGTGTGCCGTTCTCACCCCCTCCTATATTTAGAAAGATGTTTCCAATAGACGCCACCACACGGGACTTATGGCAAACGGTCCCTAAGGTGGAGGGAGCAGTTTCTACTTTAGCTAAGCGCACCACTATCCCGGTGGAGGATAGCTGTGCTTTTTCAGATCCTATGGATAAAAAATTAGAGGGTTACCTTAAGAAAATGTTTGTTCAACAAGGTTTTATATTGCAACCCCTTGCATGCATCGCGCCGATTACGGCTGCGGCAGCATTTTGGATTGAGTCTCTGGAAGAGAACCTTAGTTCCGCTACGCTGGACGACATTACGGACAGGCTTAGAGTCCTTAAACTAGCTAATTCATTCATTTCGGAGGCCGTAGTACATTTAACCAAACTTACGGCTAAGAATTCAGGATTCGCCATTCAGGCACGTAGGGCGCTGTGGCTGAAATCCTGGTCGGCTGATGTAACTTCTAAGTCCAAATTACTTAATATACCTTTCAAGGGGCAAACTTTATTTGGGCCCGGTTTGAAAGAAATTATCGCTGACATTACAGGAGGTAAGGGCCACGCTCTACCTCAAGACAAAGCTAAGGCTAGACAGTCTAATTTTCGTCCCTTTCGGAATTTCAAAGCAGGTGCAGCATCAACTTCCACTGCACCAAAACAGGAAGGAGCTGTTGCTCGTTACAGACAAGGCTGGAAACCTAACCAGTCCTGGAATAAGGGCAAGCAGGCCAGAAAACCTGCTGCTGCCCCTAAGACAGCATGAACCGAGGGCCCCCGATCCGGGACCGGATCTAGTGGGGGGCAGACTCTCTCTCTTCGCCCAGGCTTGGGCAAGAGATGTCCAGGATCCCTGGGCGCTAGAGATCATATCTCAGGGATACCTTCTAGACTTCAAATTATCTCCCCCAAGAGGGAGATTTCATCTGTCAAGGTTGTCAACAAACCAAATAAAGAAAGACGCGTTTCTACGCTGTGTACAAGATCTATTATTAATGGGAGTGATCCATCCGGTTCCGCGGTCGGAACAAGGACAAGGGTTTTACTCAAACCTGTTTGTGGTTCCCAAAAAAGAGGGAACTTTCAGGCCAATCTTGGATTTAAAGATCCTAAACAAATTCCTAAGAGTTCCATCGTTCAAAATGGAAACTATTCGGACAATCTTACCCATGATCCAAAAGGGTCAGTACATGACCACAGTGGATTTAAAGGATGCTTACCTTCACATACCGATTCACAAAGATCATTACCGGTATCTAAGGTTTGCCTTCTTAGACAGGCATTACCAGTTTGTAGCCCTTCCATTCGGATTGGCTACGGCTCCAAGAATCTTCACAAAGGTTCTGGGTGCCCTTCTAGCGGTTCTGAGACCGCGAGGAATTTCGGTAGCTCCGTACCTAGACGACATTCTGATACAAGCTTCAAGCTTTCAAACTGCCAAGTCTCATACAGAGTTAGTTCTGGCATTTCTAAGGTCGCATGGATGGAAAGTGAACGAAAAGAAGAGTTCTCTCTTGCCTCTCACAAGAGTTCCATTCTTGGGGACTCTTATAGATTCTGTAGAAATGAAGATTTATCTGACAGAAGACAGATTAACAAAGCTTTTAAATGCATGCCGTGTCCTTCATTCCATTCAACTCCCGTCAGTAGCTCAATGCATGGAGGTGATCGGCTTAATGGTAGCAGCAATGGACATAGTACCCTTTGCACGCCTACATCTCAGACCGCTGCAATTGTGCATGCTGAGTCAGTGGAATGGGGATTACTCAGATTTGTCCCCCACTCTGAATCTGGATCAAGAGACCAGAAACTCTCTTCTATGGTGGCTTTCTCGGCCACATCTGTCCAGGGGGATGCCGTTCAGCAGGTCGGACTGGACAATTGTAACAACAGACGCCAGCCTTCTAGGTTGGGGCGCTGTCTGGAATTCTCTGAAGGCTCAGGGACAATGGAGTCAGGAGGAAAGTCTCCTGCCAATAAACATTCTGGAATTGAGAGCAGTTCTCAATGCCCTTCTAGCTTGGCCCCAGTTAAAGACTCGGGGGTTCATCAGGTTTCAGTCGGACAACATCACGACTGTAGCTTACATCAACCATCAGGGAGGGACAAGAAGCTCCCTAGCAATGATAGAAGTATCAAAGATAATTCGCTGGGCAGAGTCTCACTCTTGCCACCTGTCAGCAATCCACATCCCGGGAGTGGAGAACTGGGAGGCGGATTTCTTGAGTCGCCAGACTCTTCATCCGGGGGAGTGGGAACTTCATCCGGAGGTCTTTGCCCAAATACTTCGACGTTGGGGCAGACCAGAGATAGATCTCATGGCGTCTCGCCAGAACGCCAAACTTCCTCGCTACGGATCCAGATCCAGGGATCCGGGAGCGGTTCTGATAGATGCTTTGACAGCACCTTGGAACTTCAGGATGGCTTATGTGTTTCCACCCTTCCCGCTGCTTCCTCGATTGATTGCCAAGATCAAACAGGAGAGAGCATCAGTGATTCTAATAGCGCCTGCATGGCCGCGCAGGACTTGGTATGCAGATCTAGTGGACATGTCATCCTGTCCGCCTTGGTCTCTACCTCTAAGACAGGACCTTCTGATTCAGGGTCCATTCAAACATCAAAGTCTAACTTCTCTGAAGCTGACTGCTTGGAAATTGAACGCTTGATTTTATCAAAACGTGGTTTTTCTGAGTCGGTTATTGATACCCTGATACAGGCTAGGAAGCCTGTTACCAGAAAGATTTACCATAAAATATGGCGTAAATACCTATACTGGTGCGAATCCAAAGATTACTCCTGGAGTAAGGTTAGGATTCCTAGGATATTGTCTTTTCTACAAGAAGGTTTAGAAAAGGGTTTATCGGCTAGCTCATTAAAGGGACAGATCTCAGCTCTGTCCATCTTGTTACACAGGCGTCTGTCAGAAAATTCAGACATCCAGGCCTTTTGTCAGGCTTTAGCTAGGATCAAGCCTGTGTTTAAAACTGTTGCTCCGCCATGGAGTTTAAACTTAGTTCTTAACGTTTTACAGGGTGTTCCGTTTGAACCCCTTCATTCCATTGATATAAAATTGTTATCTTGGAAAGTTCTATTTTTAATGGCTATTTCCTCGGCTCGAAGAGTCTCTGAGTTATCAGCCCTACATTGTGATTCTCCTTATCTGATCTTTCACTCAGACAAGGTAGTTCTGCGTACTAAACCTGGTTTCTTACCTAAGGTTGTCTCTAACAGGAATATCAATCAAGAGATTGTTGTTCCATCCTTGTGTCCAAATCCTTCTTCAAAGAAGGAACGTCTTCTACACAATCTGGATGTAGTTCGTGCCCTCAAGTTCTACTTGCAGGCAACTAAAGATTTTCGCCAAACTTCTTCCCTGTTTGTCGTTTATTCTGGACAGAGGAGAGGTCAAAAAGCTTCTGCTACCTCTCTCTCTTTTTGGCTTCGTAGCATAATACGTTTAGCCTATGAGACTGCTGGACAGCAGCCTCCTGAAAGAATTACAGCTCATTCCACTAGAGCTGTGGCTTCCACTTGGGCCTTTAAGAATGAGGCCTCTGTTGAACAGATTTGCAAGGCTGCAACTTGGTCTTCGCTTCATACTTTTTCCAAATTTTACAAATTTGACACTTTTGCTTCTTCGGAGGCTATTTTTGGGAGAAAGGTTCTTCAGGCAGTGGTTCCTTCTGTATAATGAGCCTGCCTATCCCTCCCGTCATCCGTGTACTTTTGCTTTGGTATTGGTATCCCAGAAGTAATGATGACCCGTGGACTGATCACACATAACAGAAGAAAACATAATTTATGCTTACCTGATAAATTCCTTTCTTCTGTTGTGTGATCAGTCCACGGCCCGCCCTGTTTTTTAAGGCAGGTAAATATTTTTTAAATTATAATTCAGTCACCACTACACCCTTGGCTTCTCCTTTCTCGTTGGTCTTTGGTCGAATGACTGGAGGTGACGTAGAGGGGAGGAGCTATATAGCAACTCTGCTGGGTGAATCCTCTTGCACTTCCTGTAGGGGAGCAGATAATATCCCAGAAGTAATGATGACCCGTGGACTGATCACACAACAGAAGAAAGGAATTTATCAGGTAAGCATAAATTATGTTTTTTATAACCAAGCCAAATAAAAACAAAAAAAACACGAACGGTTTCAAAAGAGGTAGAACTAAAAAGAGGTAGAACTATCACTGTTTATAACATTGTATTATTCACTCTCTCAGAAACTTTGCATTCAAATGCAAAAATGACAACATGATCACATGCTCCTGGCTGAGGCTGGCTCTCTTTTTGCAGCTATTCTGTCTGCAGAAGATAAGAGGCGCTCAGATGGTGTTGAGGTGCCTGGGATGCATAAGTAGGGTTTTGACAATATCACCAAGGTGAGATATTAATCTTTGTTAGCTCCTCCAATGTAAGGGGCCTTTCAACAAAGTAAGCCTAGACTTCATTATAACATAAAAATATCTTGAATATCTATATGCAGTGGTGAATAACCAGCTATAAGGTTAGGGAAAAATATCTAGTCCACACTTAAAATAACAGATGTACATTTATAGAGGTTGAATTTGGTACATATTACAATTAATAAAAAATATAAAAAAACAAGAAAAGTAAAAAGCGCTAAGGACAAAGCCTTGCACATTTATCTATACAGTACATATAATCAGCAATAACAAGCGATCCGCTAATAATTGTGCAAAACAGAAAATAGTGCACATTAATTCAAATGGCAAATTCCATCAATTCAGGGCTAGGTATAAATAACAAGCTTGGCACTATATCATGCAAAGCATAGTCCCAAATCATCTGATTTAATATAAACAATCCAAATGCTGACTCCTATTGTTTTTGGGTTGCGCATAAGCCAGGAGTAGTAAACTTATACTGTTCTGTGAAAAGTAAATGTCTGTAGACGTCCTTTAGGCTAAGGGCATAACCATAAAGTAGAATACCATGTGCAGGAGCTCATTGTAGTGAAGCAGTTGGTCCCATGCACAGACCAACTGATTACAAACCAACTAATCGATTATGAGATTCGTTGACAACTATTTTCATAATCGATTCTTATCAATTATATCTATTAGTTGTTGCAGCTTTAAAAAAAATAATATATATATATAGTATTTTCAAAATAGGACTGCACTCGCTGGATTTAAGCATAAAACTTGTTTTATTTTATTGTGGTAACGTTTCGGAGTCCACAGACTCCTTCCTCAGACCAGTACAAACATGCAAGTGAACACAGTGCCTTATATATACAATAAGCCCCACCCATCTAACAATACCTGTGTGAATTGCGCCAAAAACATGGTTGTCATGGTGATGACCCCCTCAACCAAACAATATTGCCATACTACTAAGCTAATAAAATAGTAAAATATATAGAGCAGAAATACAAACATATCATTATAGCAATGTATATCCATGTAGACCAACATTTGCAGTATCAGGTTACACTGTGTTAACAATAATTCAGCACGTGATTCATGTTATAAAGTCACATTAAGCATGGAACAATTGAGTCACAATAATCTATCCCTAATTTATAGCTAGTTGGTTACTTATATGAGTCTGTATGTGTCCATAATTGAGGTTATTACACAGTCATCATATCACATATTGTTTAAATAAGCGTTACCCAGAATTGGAGAATCCTAGTAAATCTCTTTTATGGACACATACAGACTCATATAAGTAACCAACTAGCTATAAATTAGGGATAGATTATTGTGACTCAATTGTTCCATGCTTAATGTGACTTTATAACATGAATCACATGCTGAATTATTGTTAACACAGTGTAACCTGATACTGCAAATGTTGGTCTACATGGATATACATTGCTATAATGATATGTTTGTATTTCTGCTCTATATATTTTACTATTTTATTAGCTTAGTAGTATGGCAATATTGTTTGGTTGAGGGGGTCATCACCATGACAACCATGTTTTTGGCGCAATTCACACAGGTATTGTTAGATGGGTGGGGCTTATTGTATATATAAGGCACTATGTTCACTTGCATGTTTGTACTGGTCTGAGGAAGGAGTCTGTGGACTCCGAAACGTTACCACAATAAAATAAAACAAGTTTTATGCTTAAATCCAGCGAGTGCAGTCCTATTTTGAAAATACTGTGAATATTACTGACCTGGCACCCTGGTTGATGACTGGAGGAGATTGAGAGTGCAGATACACATGGAGGATATATATATATATATATATATATATATATATATATATATATATATATATATATATATATATATATATATATAACTTGAGAAAACCAAAAAATCACAGTCTGTGAGCCTTCTTTAGGAGCTATGAGTAGCAAAACTCAGTGTATACAAAGTATGTGTATAGTTCAGGATAGTTCAGCTCGGTAGGCTTATTGGGCAAAAACAATGCAGGTCATAAAAAACGCTTCCACTCCTAATTAGGAGAAAGCGTATGACTCACGGATCTTCAGGCCGTACAGGTACACGGGAACTGGCTCTTAATCCTCACCACCAGGGCTTTTTCACAGCACCGCCAACGCCGCGCTCGTAGGAGCCAGGGGAAGCAGCCTCGTCCTCATTCCGTCTGTAGCCAAAGAACAGCAAGCCGCCCAGCACGTCGGTGACGTGTTCACTACCGCTCCACCAATCCTGAAGAAGATAGACCGAAGGTTGCGCTCCAACACTTTAGCCAAGAGAACATACATCCAGCCTGAGTCCCAGAAGAGGTTAAGACGTTCTTATCTGATTATTGTTATGCTTTTAATGGACCAATAAAGTTGGACGTTTTATTCTTACAAGTTCCCTGATTTTTTACTTTTTTTTGTTATATCATATATATATATATATATATATATATATATATATATATATATATATATATATATATATATATATATATATATATATATATATACACACATACAAAACACGGAAGGGAACTGCACTCTCATACCGGACCGGGTACACATCCCATGACCCTGCAACATGCTCAGCCCTGGGTGCCACTGGCACTCACAGGAAGCTGTGCTGTCCCCAGAGCCACAGGCAGTTAACCCCAGACAGGTCTGGGTGCAAGAACCATAGGGAAAATTACAAAACAAATGAATACAACACACAGAGAAAACCCAGAACTCACAAGCTCTCAGCTAAGATTTAAAAGCAAAAATGGAAAGGTTAGTTACCGCATCTGGCCAAATGGGACAAGCCCGGGTACCTCGTCAAGGTCCTTTCCAATACCTGGGACCCTAAAACAGCCACACAATGACGAGGTACCTAGGCTTGTCCCATTTGACCAGATGCGGTAACTAACCTTTCCATTTTTGCTTTTAAATCTTAGCTGAGAGCTTGTAAGTGAGTGCTGGGTTTTCTCTGTGTGTTGTATTAATTTGTTTTGTAATTTTCCCTATGGTTCTTGCACCCAGACCTGTCTGGGGTTAACTGCCTGTGGCTCTGGGGACAGCACAGCTTCCTGTGAGTGCCAGTGGCACCCAGGGCTGAGCATGTTGCAGGGTCATGAGATGTGTACCCGGTCCGGTATGAAAGTGCAGTTCCCTTCCATGTTTTGTATATGTCTAGGGTGATTACATATGCCTGTGCACCCTTCCCTTGTTGTTCCCAGTTTGTTTGGATTTGAAAGCTTGCATTGTGTGGCTTTTTTAGGGTCCCAGGTATTGGAAAGGACCTTGACGAGGTACCTGGGCTTGTCCCATTTGGCCAGATGCGGTAGCTAACCTTTCCATTTCTCTTGTTAAGTGTATCCAGTCCACGGATCATCCATTACTTGTGGGATATTCTCCTTCCCAACAGGAAGTTGCAAGAGGATCACCCACAGCAGAGCTGCTATATAGCTCTTCCCCTCACTGCCATATCCAGTCATTCTCTTGCAACTCTCAACTAAGATGGAGGTCGTAAGAGGACTGTGGTGTTTTATACTTAGTTTATTTCTTCAATCAAAAGTTTGTTATTTTTAAATGGTACCGGAGTGTACTGTTTATCTCAGGCAGTATTTAGAAGAAGAATCTGCCTGCGTTTTCTATGATCTTAGCAGAAGTAACTAAGATCCTTTGCTGTTCTCACATATTCTGAGGAGTGAGGTAACTTCAGAGGGGGAATAGTGTGCAGGTTTTCCTGTAATAAGGCATGTGCAATTAAAATATTTTTCTAGGGATGGAATTTGCTAGAAAATGCTGCTGATACCGAAGTAATGTAAGTAAAGCCTTAAATGCAGTGATAGCGACTGGTATCAGGCTTATTAATAGAGATACATACTCTTATAAAAGTGTATTTTAAAACGTTTGCTGGCATGTTTAATCGTTTTGCCTAGAAACAGTTCCCTGAGGCTTCCCACTGTTGTAATATGAGTGGGAGGGGCCTATTTTGGCGTTTTTTTGCACAGCAAAAATTACAGACACAGACATCCAGCTTCTTCCTGCATGATCCAGGACTTCTCTGAAGGGCTCAAAAGGCTTCAAAAGGCATATTGAGGGAGGTAAAAAGCCACAGTAGAGCTGTGGCAGTTGTTGTGACTGTTTAAAAAACGTTTTTGTCATTTGTTATTCCGTTTTTGGTATTAAGGGGTTAATCATCCATTTGCAAGTGGGTGCAATGCTCTGCTAACTTATTACATACACTGTAAAAATTTCGTTAGTGTAACTGCATTTTTTCACTGTCATTTCAAAATTTGGGAAAATTTGTGTTTCTTAAAGGCGCAGTAACGTTTTTTATATTGCTTGTAAACTTGTTTTAAAGTGTTTTCCAAGCTTGCTAGTCTCATTTCTAGTCTGTTTAAACATGTCTGACACAGAGGAACCTACTTGTTCATTATGTTTGAAAGCCATGGTGGAGCCCCATAGGAGAATGTGTACTAAATGTATTGATTTCACCTTAAACAGTAAAGATCAGTCTTTATCTATAAAAGAATTATCACCAGAGGGTTCTGTCGAGGGGGAAGTTATGCCGACTAACTCTCCCCACGTGTCAGACCCTTCGCCTCCCGCTCAGGGGACGCACGCTAATATAGCGCCAATTACATCAGGGACGCCCATAGCGATTACCTTGCAGGACATGGCTGCAATCATGAATAATACCCTGTCAGAGGTATTATCTAGATTGCCTGAATTAAGAGGCAAGCGCGATAGCTCTGGGGTTAGGAGAGATACAGAGCGCGCAAATGCTGTTAGAGCCATGTCTGATACTGCGTCACAGTATGAAGAACATGAGGACGGAGAACTTCAGTCTGTGGGTGACATCTCTGACTCGGGGAAACCTGATTCAGAGATTTCTAATTTAAAATTTAAGCTTGAGAACCTCCGTGTATTGCTTGGGGAGGTATTAGCTGCTCTGAATGACTGTAAATTGTGTAGGCTGGATAGATACTATGCGGTGCCGGTGTGTACTGACGTTTTTCCTATACCTAAAAGGCTTACAGAAATTATTAGCAAGGAGTGGGATAGACCCGGTGTGCCCTTTTCCCCACCTCCTATATTTAGAAAAATGTTTCCAATAGACGCCACTACACGGGACTTATGGCAGACGGTCCCTAAGGTGGAGGGAGCAGTTTCTACTTTAGCAAAGCGTACCACTATCCCGGTTGAGGACAGTTGTGCTTTTTCAGATCCAATGGATAAAAAATTAGAGGGTTACCTTAAGAAAATGTTTATTCAACAAGGTTTTATTTTGCAGCCCCTTGCATGCATTGCGCCTGTCACTGCTGCGGCGGCATTCTGGTTTGAGGCCCTGGAAGAGGCCATCCAGACAGCTCCATTGAATGAAATTATTGACAAGCTTAGAACGCTTAAGCTAGCTAACTCATTTGTTTCTGATGCCATTGTTCATTTGACTAAACTAACGGCTAAGAATTCCGGATTCGCCATCCAGGCGCCTAGGGCGCTATGGCTTAAATCCTGGTCAGCTGACGTGACTTCAAAGTCTAAATTACTCAACATTCCTTTCAAGGGGTAGACCTTATTCGGGCCTGGCTTGAAGGAAATTATTGCTGACATTACTGGAGGCAAGGGTCATACCCTTCCTCAGGACAGGGCCAAATCAAAGGCCAAACAGTCTAATTTTCGTGCCTTTCGAAATTTCAAGGCAGGAGCAGCATCAACTTCCTCCGCTTCAAAACAAGAGGGAACTGTTGCTCATTCCAGACAGGCCTGGAAACCTAACCAGTCCTGGAACAAGGGCAAGCAGGCCAGAAAGCCTGCTGCTGCCCCCAAGACAGCATGAAGGAACGGCCCCCTATCCGGAAACGGATTTAGTGGGGGGCAGACTTTCTCTCTTCGCCCAGGCATGGGCAAGAGATGTTCAGGATCCCTGGGCGTTGCAGATCATATCTCAGGGATATCTTCTGGACTTCAAAGCTTCTCCTCCACAAGGGAGATTTCATCTTTGAAGGTTATCAGCAAACCAGATAAAGAAAGAGGCATTCCTAAGCTGTGTGCAAGACCTCCTAGTAATGGGAGTGATCCATCCAGTTCCGCGGACGGAACAAGGACAGGGATTTTATTCAAATCTGTTTGTGGTTCCCAAGAAAGAGGGAACCTTCAGACCAATCTTGGATCTAAAGATCTTAAACAAATTCCTCAGAGTTCCATCATTCAAAATGGAAACTATTCGGACCATCCTACCCATGATCCAAGAGGGTCAGTACATGACCACAGTGGACTTAAAGGATGCCTACCTTCACATACCGATTCACAAAGATCATCATCGGTTCCTAAGGTTTTCCTTTCTAGACAGGCATTACCAATTTGTAGCTCTTCCCTTTGGGTTGGCCACTGCCCCGAGAATTTTTACAAAGGTTCTGGGCTCACTTCTGGCGGTTCTAAGACCGCGAGGCATAGCGGTGGCTCCGTATCTAGACGACATCCTGATACAGGCGTCAAGCTTTCAAATTGCCAAGTCTCATACAGAGATAGTTCTGGCATTTCTGAGGTCGCATGGGTGGAAAGTGAACGTGGAAAAGAGTTCTCTATCACCACTCACAAGAGTCTCCTTCCTAGGGACTCTTATAGATTCTGTAGAGATGCAAATTTACCTGACGGAGTCCAGGTTATCAAAACTTCTAAATGCTTGCCGTGTCCTTCATTCCATTCCATGCCCGTCAGTGGCTCAGTGCATGGAAGTAATCGGCTTAATGGTAGCGGCAATGGACATAGTGCCATTTGCGCGCCTGCATCTCAGACCGCTGCAATTATGCATGCTAAGTCAGTGGAATGGGGATTACTCAGATTTGTCCCCTCTACTAAATCTGGATCAAGAGACCAGAGATTCTCTTCTCTGGTGGCTTTCTCGGGTCCATCTGTCCAAGGGTATGACCTTTCGCAGGCCAAATTGGACGATTGTAACAACAGATGCCAGCCTTCTAGGTTGGGGCGCAGTCTGGAACTCCCTGAAGGCTCAGGGATCGTGGACTCAGGAGGAGAAACTCCTCCCAATAAATATTCTGGAGTTAAGAGCAATATTCAATGCTCTTCTAGCTTGGCCTCAGTTAGCAACACTGAGGTTCATCAGATTTCAGTCGGACAACATCACGACTCCAGGCATTTTGTCAGGATTTGGTTAGGATTAAGCCTGTGTTTAAAACTGTTGCTCCCCCGTGGAGCTTAAACTTGATTCTTAAAGTTCTTCAGGGAGTTCCGTTTGAACCCCTTCATTCCATTGATATTAAACTTTTATCTTGGAAAGTTCTGTTTTTGATGGCTATTTCCTCGGCTCGAAGAGTCTCTGAGTTATCTGCCTTACATTGTGATTCTCCTTATCTGATTTTTCATTCAGAAAAGGTAGTTCTGCGTACCAAACCTGGGTTTTTACCTAAGGTGGTTTCTAACAGGAATATCAATCAAGAGATTGTTGTTCCATCATTGTGTCCTAATCCTTCTTCAAAGAAGGAACGTCTTTTGCATAATCTGGACGTAGTCCGTGCCTTGAAGTTTTACTTACAGGCTACTAAAGATTTTCGTCAAACATCTGCCCTGTTTGTCGTTTACTCTGGACAGAGGAGAGGTCAAAAAGCTTCGACAACCTCTCTCTCCTTTTGGCTTCGGAACATAATACGCTTAGCCTATGAGACTGCTGGACAACAGCCCCCTGAAAGGATTACAGCTCATTCTACTAGAGCTGTGCCTTCCACCTGGGACTTTAAAAATGAGGCCTCTGTTGAACAGATTTGCAAGGCTGCGACTTGGTCTTCGCTTCACACCTTTTCAAAATTTTACAAATTTGATACTTTTGCTTCTTCGGAGGCTGTTTTTGGGAGAAAGGTTCTACAGGCAGTGGTTCCTTCCGTTTAAGTTCCTGCCTTGTCCCTCCCATCATCCGTGTACTTTAGCTTTGGTATTGGTATCCCACAAGTAATGGATGATCCGTGGACTGGATACACTTAACAAGAGAAAACATAATTTATGCTTACCTGATAAATTTATTTCTCTTGTAGTGTATCCAGTCCACGGCCCACTCTGTCCTTTTAAGGCAGGTCTAAATTTTAATTAAACTACAGTCACCACTGCACCCTATGGTTTCTCCTTTCTCGTCTTGTTTCGGTCGAATGACTGAATATAGCAGTGAGGGGAGGAGCTATATAGCAGCTCTGCTGTGGGTGATCCTCTTGCAACTTCCTGTTGGGAAGGAGAATATCCCACAAGTAATGGATGATCCGTGGACTGGATACACTACAAGAGAAATAAATTTATCAGTTAAGCATAAATTATGTTTTTTGCTTTTAAATCTTAGCTGAGAGCTTGTAAGGGAGTGCTGGGTTTTCTCTGTGTGTTATATATATATATATATATATATATATATATATATATATATATATATATATATATTGTATTTTTTTAAAAATTTAAAGCCTATTTATCAGATTTTTTTCATTTAAATCAGTTGCTTTTTAAGATCCATTATAATCTAAAAGGTTATTCATCCTGAAATATAGATTAATTTTTTTAATATATAGCAAGATGCTTTATATTCGTGGTTGTAATGTTTATTTTTCTCTTGTTAAGTGTATCCAGTCCACGGATCATCCATTACTTATGGAATATATTCTCCTTCCCAACAGGAAGTTGCAAGAGTCCACCCACAGCAAAGCTGCTATATAGCTCCTCCCCTAACTGCCATAGTCAGTCATTCTCTTGCAAGCCTCAACATAGATAGGAGGTCGTGAGAGTCTGTGGTGTTTTATACTTAGTTTATTCTTCAATCAAAAGTTTGTTATTTTTAAATGGCACCGGAGTGTGCTGTTTATCTCAGGCAGTATTTGGAAGAAGAATCTGCCTGCGTTTTTCTATGATCTTAGCAGATGTAACTAAGATCCATTTGCTGTTCTCACACATTCTGAGGAGTGAGGTACTTCAGAGGGGGAATAGCGTGCAGGTTTTCCTGCAGATAAGGTATGTGCAGTAAAATATTTTTCTAGGAATGGAATTGACTAAGAAAATACTGCTGATACCGAAGTAATGTAAGTAAAGCCTTAAATGCAGCGATAGCGACTGGTATCAGGCTTATTAATAGAGATACATACTCTTATAAAAATGTGTTTTAAAACGTTTGCTGGCATGTTTAATCGTTTTTTAACGTACATTGGTGATAACACTGTAATGTTGGTATAGCCTTAAATGCAGTAAAAGCGACTGGTATCTGGCTTATTAATAGAGATACATACTCTTGTAAAAGTGTGTTTTAAAACGTTTGCTGGCATGTTTAATCGTTTTTTAACATATGTTTGGTGATAAAACTTATTGGGGCCTAAGTTTTTTCCACATGGCTGGCTTAAATTTTGCATAGAAACAGTTAACTGAAGCTTCCCACTGTTGTAATATGAGTGGGAGGGGCCTAATTTAGCGCTTTTTTGCGCAGTTAAAATTACAAAATGAATCATCCAGATTCCCTCAGCAGTCCCATGGATACTACAGGACATTTCTAAAGGGCTAAAAAGACTTCCAAAATCGTTTATAGGGAAGGTAATCCACAGCTCTGCTGTGGCAGTTTTGTTGTGTCTGTTTTTAAAAACGTCTATGTCGTTTTTTTGATCTGTTTTTTGCATTAAGGGGTTAATCATCCATTTGCAAGTGGGTGCAATGCTCTGTTACCTTATTACATGTACTGTAAAAATTTCGTTTGTTTTACTGCCTTTTTTCACTGTTTTTCAAATTTTGACAAAATTTGTTTCTCTTAAAGGCACAGTAACGTTTTATATATTTGCTTGTTAACTTGATTTAAAGTATTTTCCAAGCTTACTAGTCTCATTATTAGTCTGTTCTAACATGTCTGACATAGAGGAAGCTCTGTGTTCATTATGTTTTAAAGCCATGGTGGAACCCCATCTTAGAATGTGTACCAGATGTACTGATTTCATGTTAAACAATAAAGATCATTTTTTGTCTTTAAAAACATTATCACCAGAGGATTCTGTCGTGGGGGTAGTTATGCCGACTAACTCTCCCCACGTGTCAGACCTTTTGACTCCCGCTTTAGGGACTCACACTCAAATGGCGCCAAGTACATCAAGGGCACCCATAGCGTTTATTTTACCAGAGGATTCTGTCGAGGGGAAAGTTATGCCGTCTAACTCTCCCCACGTGTCAGTCCCTTCGACTCCCGCTTCAGGGACTCACGCTCAAATGGCGCCAAGTACATCAAGGGCGCCCATAGCGTTTATTTTACAAGACATGGCAAAGGTGGTGAATAATACTCTGGCAGCAGTATTAGTCAGACTACCTGAAATTAAAGGAAAGCAGATAGCTCTGGGGGTAGATACAGAGCATACAGACGCTTTAAGAACCATGTATGATACTACCTCACAATATGCTTAGTCTGTGGGTGATTTTTTTGACTCAGGGAAGATGATTTAACCTGATTCTGATATTTCTACATTTAAAATTTATGCTTGAGAACCTCCACTTGTCGCTCAGGGAGGCTTTGGCTTCTCTGAATGAATGTGTACAATCGCAGGGCCAGAGAAATTGTGTAGACTGGATAAATAATATGCAGTGCCGGTGTGTACTGATGTTTTTCCAATACCTAAAGAGGTTTACTAAAAAATTTTTAATAAGGAATGGGATAGACCAGGTGTGCCGTTCTCTTCCCCTCCTATTTTTTAGAAGAATGTTTTCTAATAGTTACCGCCACACGGGACTTCTGGCAGACAGTTCCTAAGGTGGAGAGAAGAGTTTCTACTCTAGCTAAGCGTACCACTACCTCTGGCGAGGACAGTTGTGCTTTTTAGATCCAATGGATAAAAAATGTTTATTCAACAGGGTTTTATCCTGCAGCCCCTTGCATACATTGCTTCTGTCACTGCTGCTGCGGCGTTCTGGGTTAAGTCTCTTGATGAGGCTTTACAGTTAGCGACTCCATTGGATGAATATATTTGACAAGCTTATGCTAGCCAATTCCTTTGTTTTCTGATGCCTTTGTTCATTTGACTAGACTAACGGCTAAGAATTCTGTTTTTTACTATACTGGCGCGCAGAGCGCTATGGCTTATATCATGGTCAGCTGTCGTGACTTTAATAAATAAGCTATTTAACTTCCCTTCAAGGGGCAGACCCTATTCGGGCCTGGTTTGAAGGAGATTATTGCTTATATCACTGGAGGAAAAGGTCATGCCCTTCCTCAGGATAGGTCCAAATCAAGGGCCAAAAAGGTCTAATTTTCGTGCTTTTTAAAACTTCAGGGCAGGTGTGGCATCCACTTCCTCTAAGGCAAAACAAGAGGGAATTTTTGCTCAGTCCAAGGCGGTCTGGAGACAATCGGACCTGGAACAAAGATAAGCAGGCCAAGGAACCTGCTGCTGCCTCTAAGGCAGCATGAAGGAACGGACCCCTATCCGGTAACGGATCCTATAGGGGGCAGACTTTCATTCTTCGCCCAGGCGTGGGCAAGAGATGCCCAGGATCCCTAGGCATTGTAATTTATATCCCAGAGATATCTTCTGGATTTCAAAGATTCCCCCCCCCAAAAAAGGGGAGATTTCGCCTTTCACAATTATCTGCAAACCATATAAAGAAGGAGGCATTCTTACATTGTGTACGAGATCCATCCAGTTCCAAGAGAGGAACAGGGACAGAGTTTTTACTCAAATCTGTTTGTGGTTCCCAAGGAGAGGGAACCTTCAGACCTATTTTGGATCTAAAGATCTTAAACAAATTCCTCAGAATTCCGTCATTTAAGATGGAAACTATTCGTACCATCTTAACTATGATCCAGGAGAGTCAATAGAGGACTACAATGGATTTGAAGGATGCTTATCCTCACATTGTGATGCATAAAGATCACCATCGTTTTTCAGGTTTGCCTTTCTAGACAGGCATTACCAGTTTGTAGCTCTTTCCTTTGGGATATCTACAGCCCCAAGAATCTTTATGGAGGTTCTGGGGTCGCTTTGGCGGTCCTTAGGCCGCGGGGCATAGAAGTGGCCCCTTATTTAGACGACATCCTGATACAGGCGTCAAACATCCAAATTGCCAAGTCTCATACGGACGTAGTACTGGCATTTCTGAGATCACATGGGTGGAAAGTGAACATGGAAAGAGTTCTCTATCCCCAATCTCAAGGGTTTCCCTCCTAGGGACTCTGATAGATTCTGTAGAAATGAAAATTTACCTGACGGAGTCCAGGTTGTCAAAGTTTCTAAATTTCTGCTGTGTTTTTCATCCCATCCGCGCCCTTCGGTGGCTCAGTACATGAATGAAATCGGCTTAATGGTAGCGGCAAGGGACATAGTACCGTTTGTACGTCTACATTTCAGACCGCTGCAACTATGCATGCTCAGTCAGAGGAACGGGGATTATACAGATTTGTCCCCCTGTTAAACCTGGACCAAGAGACCAGAGATTCTCTTCTCTGGTGACTATGTCTGGTCCATCTGTCCAAGGGTATGACCTTCCGCAGGTCAGATGGGACAATTGTTACAATAGATGCCAGCCTTTTAGGTTGGGATGCAGACTGGAACTCCCTGAAGGCTCAGGGATAGTGGACTTAGGAGGAGACCCTCCTTCTAATAAATATTCTGGAACTGGGAGTGATATTCCATGCTCTTCAGACTTGGCCTCAGTTAGCAACTCTGCGGTACATCATACTCAGTCGGACAATATACACGACTGTGGCTTACATCAGCCATCAAGGGGGAACAGAAGTTCCCTAGCGATGTTAGAAGTCTTACAATAATTCACTGGACAGAGACTCACTCTTGTCTATCAGCTATCCATATCCCAGGTGTTGAGAACTGGAAGGTGGATTTTCTAAGTCGTCAGACTTTTCTTCCGGGGGAGTGAGATTTCCTCCGGAGGTCAAGACCAAGCAGGAGAGGGCTTTGGTGTTTTTGACAGCGCCTGCGTAGCCACACAGGACCTGGTATGCAGATCTGGTGGACATGTCATCCTTTCCATCATGGTCTCTGCTTCTGAGACAGGTCCCTCTACCTCAGAGTCCTTTGAACCATCTAAATAGAATCAATCTGAGATGGACTGCCTGGACACTGAACGCTTGATGTTATCAAAGCATGGCTTCTCCGAGTCAGTCATTGATACCTTAATACAGACATGAAAGCCTGTCTCTAGGAAAATTGAACATAGATATGGTGTAAATTTCTGATTGTTATGAATCCAAGGGTTACTCATGGAGTAAAGTCGGATTCCCAGGATATTATCTTTTCTCCAAGATGTTTTTGAGAAAAGTGTTGTCAGCTAATTCCTTAAAAGGGACAGATTTTTACTCTGTCTATTTTTTTTGCACAAGCGTCTGGCAGGTATTCTAGACGTTCAGGAATTTGGTCAGGCTTTGGTTAGATCCAAGCCTGTGTTTAAAACTGTTGCTCCGCCATGGAGCTTAAACCTGGTTCTTAAGGCTCTTCAAGAAGTTCCATTTGAACCTTTTTTGTTCCATAGATATCAATCTTTATCTTGGAAAGTTCCTTTTGGGTAGCTATTTCCTCGACTCGTAGAGTCTCCAAGTTATCTGTGTTACAATGTGATTCTCCTTATCTGGTCCTTCGTACGGATAAGGTAGTCCTGCGTACCAACCTGGGTTTTTTCCTAAGGTGGTATCTAACAAGAACATCACTCAAGAGATAGTTGTTCCATGCTTGTATCCTAATCCTTCCTCAAAGAAGGAACGTCTATTACACAATATTGGACGTGGTTTGTGCTTTAAAGTTTTACTTACAAGCTACTACAGTTTTCACCAAACGTTCACCTTGTTTGTTGTCTATTCTGGACAGAGGAGAGGTCAAAAGACTTCAGCAGCCTCTCTGTCTTTTTGGTTAAAAAGCATAATTCATTTAGCTTATGAGACTGCTGGACAGCAGCCTCCTGAAGGGATTACAGCTCATTCTACTAGAGCTGTGGTTTTCACTTGGGCCTTTTTTAAATGTGGCTTCTGTTGAACAGATTTACAAGACGGAGTCTTGGTCTGCGCTTCATACTTTTTCAAATTTAACAAATTTGATACCTTGCTTCTTCGGAGGCTATTTTTGGGAGAAAGGGTTTTTTACAGGCAGTGGTTCCTTCCGTTTAAGTACCTGCCTTGTCCCTCCCATCATCCGTGTACTTTAGCTTTGGTATTGGTATTCCATAAGTAATGGATAATCCGTGGACTGGATACACTTAACAAGAGAAAACATAATTTATGCTTACCTGATAAATTTATTTCTCTTGTAGTGTATCCAGTCCACGGCCCGCCCTGTCACTTTAAGGCAGGAAATTTTTTCATTTGAACTACAGTCACCACTGCACCCTATGGTTTTTTCCTTTCTCTGCATGTTTTCGGTCGAATGACTGAATATGGCAGTTAGGGGAGGAGCTATATAGCAGCTTTGCTGTGGGTGGACTCTTGCAACTTCCTGTTGGGAAGGAGAATATATTCCATAAGTAATGGATGATCCGTGGACTGGATACACTACAAGAGAAATAAATTTATCAGGTAAGCATAAATTATGTTTTTTGGTAATTTACATTAAAGGGACACTAAACGTTTGCGAAGACTTGTTTTAAATCGCTATATCCATCTTTAATAATGATATTTCTAATAGGCTTTACTTATCTTATTATTAGCGTTCTCCAAATATCCATCTACTAAAATTAATTGTTTTCCAAACCCACCGTTAGAAGCTGTATTCTTTATAACAAATCGTTCACGATAACCTGAGTTATCAATATGGCCATTTTCGTCCGTACTGCGCATGCGCAATCTATGTTATGCGTCATCATTTATATCACCGTTCTCTGAAGCATCAGACCGTCTGAATCGATACTCGCAAAAACAGATGTGACAGCGGTCTAGAACAGGTAAGATCGTAACGCTGCGATGCGAGAATTCCCCTTTGCAATAATGAGCAGTAAATGTAATTCATTATTTCAATGTACAACTAATTATGAATGAAACCCCTATTAATTTAATATATATGATTTTTTGGATATGCGTTTTTACTCTTACGATTAAGTTAAATATTAATTCCAGTGACCATAATTTTAATAATTCCCAATACCGTAACTTTTTATATTGCACTCTGCTCCTTATATATTGCACTCTGTTCCTAACAGCCATAACTTATAAGTTCAGATAACAATTTGTAAGTGCATTAACCGGCTTTGCTCGTAGACAAGCCGTATCCTGTGTGTGATGGAATACAGATCCAAACGATCGTTTTTTGTACCAGTTTTGGGCCAGTACATGCATTAGGTTACATGTGGATTCAAAGTGGTAATATGCGCATGCGTGAAATGCCGGATTGAATTGCACATGCGCCGGATGATGAAAAAATGCATTAATCATATGCACGATAACGCATTGTGATTGGACACACAAATTTTTAATGAAGGCACACTAGAAGGGGGTTTGGCTTGGATGACGTTTTTTCTCAGATATCCTTTGTAGAAGGAGAGCAATGCTCTACTGGGGCCTAGATGAGCACATTTGGTGAGACAGTGACAAGCAGGCGGCTCACATTATTGCACTGCTTCTGAGACTACCTATGTATGTTTTTCAACAATGGATACCAAAATAACAAAGCAAATTAGATAAGATAAGTAAAATTGTAAAAAATTGCATGTTCTTTAAGAATCATGAAAGTTCAATTTTGACTTTACTGTCCCTTTAATGCCAATGCTCCCCTTTAACTCTATGTACACATTATCAACCCACACTAAGTTTCAAGAAGCTCACTGAAGATGTCGACTATGGGCCAGATTACGAGTGGAGCGGTAATTATCACTCACACTCGCATGCTAACTCCTCTAGAAGTAAGTTTTTTACGTGCGTCGGATATCGCGCATAGTACAAGTTGAAAGTAAAATGTTTTTGCTTGTGTGCAAAAAGCCAAACTTACAATATTGCGATTGTGTTAACGTATTCCCCCACAGACTTCAATAGAGCATGAACAGTGGGGGGGAAAAAACTAAAACGCTACTTGCGCGTAAGCCTGATCACGTTTAACCAAGTGCGATAACCCAACATGAAATATTAATAAAAAGGACATTATCCTGTAAGTGAAGAACATTGGAATCTGAAAAATGCACATTTAAATATACAGTAAAACACATATACATATGTGCACACACACATGCACATATATTTATATATATACTTTTTCCAAGTGTATTAGGCACTCCACGAGTAAGTTGTACTAAGTATTACTATGTTTATATAGAAGGCTCAGTGTTTCTTCAAATACACCAAATTATTATATTATATATATTTATACAGGAAAAACAAATCCTCCCTCCTAATCCAGCCACCTGGGTGCAAATATAGCCAAATATACTTCCAATAAATAGTCCTCTCTCAGGATTTTGTGAAAAAGGGTCAACTTTATTAGATGACGTTTCAGGGAACTCAAGTCCCTTTCTTCAGATAAAAAAAAAGCACTTTAGGTTCAGCACCTGGGTAGTGCTTGCTGATTGGCGGCTAAATGTAGCCACCAATCAGCAAGCACTACTCAGGTGCTGAACCAAAATTTGTCAGGCTGCTATGCTTATATTCCTGCTTTTCAAATAAAGATAGCAAGAGAACAAATAAAATAATATAATAGTAGTAAATTAGAAAGTTGCTTAAAATTGCATTGAATCATGAAAGAAAAAAATTGGTTTTGTGTCCCTTTAAACTTCTTTTCTTTTTTTTTTTTTTTTTAAATTTAAAATAAACTTTATTAAGCCATGTCAATAATACAACATCATAGGTCACAGATGCATGATCTCTTACGATACATTTGAATTGTAGGAATCAAAGGCCAACTATAAACAAGAGAAATCGTGGTATACACATAATCATACATGTGTGGCTAGCAAATAGCATGGCATGTGATATAATCAGGGAAGTAGCGTCTAACAATGTAGGGCACGTGCATAGCTAGGTAGCTATTAGAAGGACTTATGCGTAAGGAGAAATATCAAAACAAAAGGAAAGGAAACGTGCCAGAACGGATAAATGAGGTGAGGGGGAAGAGAAGATAAAAAATAAAAAAAGAAGGGGGGGGGGGGAAGGTTACGTAAACTCTTAGCCGAGATGACTCCACATCTCCCATGTTTACAGAGCTATCTGATTTGTTTCCACAACTCCCATGCTTGGCAATGTAAGGTAATATTATTATTAACAGGAAAGATAGGGCTCTCCATCAACTCTAAGTAATCTATAGTTTTGGTGATGTCATTCCAATTAGGGAGCACAGCCTGTTTCCAGAGGCGGGTGATGGCTAACTTAACAGCTGTTAATAAATAAATGCTAAGCAGACCCCTAGGAGAGAGGGGAGACCCAATGGACAATAGCACAGTCTGTGGTCTAGTCCAGAGGGGAGGATCGAAGTCAATGCATTTACCCAAGAGCATATTCCAGAGGGGCTGCAGGACGGGACATTCCCACCACACATGAGCCGGCGACCCTACTACTCCACATCCTCTCCAACATAATGGGAAATTTATAGGGGATATTTTAAAAAGCCTCAAGGGAGTCAGGTGCCATTGCATACACACCTTAAGATATAGCTCTAGTAATGTGATGCACTGAAGAGCCTGTTTTCTGACTAGGGCAGCTTTAGACCAGTTCTCGGGAGGGGAGGGGGGGGGGCGTGGAATTTTAGCTCTCTCTCCCATGAAACAATATAGGCCGACATAATAAGTAGGAGGGTTAAGAACGTCCCGATAGGAAACGGACAGTGCTCTGGGGATTCTTTTAACTGTGCACCAGCGCTGTTCCCAGCCGGTGGGAGCCCGTAAGGGAAGTGCAGTAATTCCCCACGATTGAACCGGTGAGGGATGGGGGGTAATTTGGGGTAGGGACCTGATTTCATCCCAGAATCGCAAGGCTGAGAAGACTATATAGTTTTGGATTTTGAAAGAGACTCTTGTGTGTTTAGGAATCCATAGTAAATCTGAGAATGTAAGCGAATCTGGCAGAGTAGCTTGCTCCAATATCCACCATTTGCAGTCCGAGATTTCGGAATTCCATAGGAGAATGTGGGCTAACCTAGAAGCTTCATGGTATTGTGTCAGGTTAGGGGCGCAAGCATCCCCACATAGCAATGGTTGTTGCAGGATTCTAGTGGCCACTCTTGGGTGCTTGTACTTCCAGATTAACTTGTTACTAAAAGTTGGAATTTCCCGACAAGAGATTTGGGTATGGGTATCGGCAGGGTTCGGAAGAGTCATTTTAAAGGCTGCTACTCTACCTAACCATGAAATGCTTGGTACATTCCAGTGGTCGACAGATTTTTGAAAGGAGTGGAGGAGTGGGTAGAATTTAGACTCAACAATAGTCGAGATATTCCAGGAGAGGAAGACTCCTAGGTGTTTGAGAGGTGTTCAAGAGGCGCCTGGTATTGTCAGGGCCATCTCTGCCTGGGGTAAATCCTACTTGATCCCAGTGTATCAGGGAAGGGAGAATACAATTTAGCCGAGTGGCTAGAACCTTGGCAAAATGCTTGGTGTCTACGTTTAGGAGAGATATGGGTTGAAAGTTCTCACATGCGTTGGGGTCCTTGCCAGGCTTCTGGATTGTTACTATTATCGCAGTAAGGAATTCAGGGGGGATGGTACCAGAGTTGCCTGCCAAAGAGAAGACTCTAGTAAGTAGGGGAACAATGAGGGGACTATACTTTTTATAAAAAATAACGGTATACCCGTCTGGGCCTGGTGCTTTGTGGGATTTTAAAGACTTAATAGCTACTGTTACCTCTTGTGGGGTGAGAGGCGAGTCTAAGAAATCTTTTTGGCTGTCCGTCAGTGTTGGGAGGGAGAGCAGGTCAAGGAAGGACTTAATTGTCATGGAGGTAGGAGCAGGGTGGTCTTGGGAGTTTTTTAGGTTATAAAGATCATGGTTGTATTTAGCAAACGCTTTGCCTATGTCCACTGGAAGCCTGACCTGACCATTTGGGGTCTTAATGTAGGGTATGCGAGCATCTGCTGCCCGCTGTCTCAGCATATTGGCCAGGAGGCAATCAGCCTTATTCCCGTTAGCATAGTACAGTTGTTTGAGTTTTTGTAATTGCCATTGCATTCTAGCATTTTCTAGGTTAGAGATTTGAGATTTTACCGATTCAATTTGTGCGAGGGTCAAGTGTGGCTTTATGGTGAGAGGCGAAAGTGCGGAGACGTATGTGAAGCTGCGCCAGGGTCCCTCCCTGGTGTTTTCTATGTTTGGATACCAGTTTAAGAAAGATGCCCCATATATAGGCCTTGAGCAAGCCCCAGAGGCAATAATCATCTACTGCTCCATTATCATTGATGGATAGGAATTGTCTGATCTCTTCCCGTACTTGGTTTATGTTATCTAATTCAGCAAAGAGGTACTCAGGTAACTTCCAGGTGGGCCTAGAGGTCGAAGAGACAGGGGAGTGCATTGTCATTTGTATTGGGGAGTGATCCGACCAGGTGCAATTTGGCATTTGCGCAGTCTGTATGGAGTCTAAAAGGCGTGGCTCGCAGAAGATAAAATCAATGCGTCAGTAAGAGTTATGAACCACGGAGTAGCACGAATAATCCCTGGATGTGGGGTGCAAAAATCGCCAAATGTCAAACAAATTGTGGTGTGCTAACAGTGTATTAAACTGTTTAGAGATTTTAATTAGAGAGGGATCATAGGCCCTATGTTTAGGGGAACGCCTGCCCAGTGTGGTGTCAAGAATCATATTAAAATCTCCAGCAAGGAGTAAATTTCCTATATAAAGTGTCTAAGTAGTAGCGTAGGAACTTCCTGAGCGACGGGATTTGGCCTGTGTTGGGCCCATTGTAGGACGCAAGGGTATACGGGATTCCTTCCAGCTTGCAATTTAACACCAGGAAGCACCCCTAGGGGTCAGCATAAACATTCAATTTTTCGTAGAGTATGCTCTTGTGAATGAAAATCGCTACACCTCTGGATTTGCCTGTAATCGATGCCACCTCAACTGTTGGGTATTGTTTAGATTTAAGGGGGATTGGGGAGCCATCTATCCAGTGGGTCTCTTGGAGAAATACTATCTTCAATTTCGCATGGTTAAGATAAGAAGAGTCTGCTGCGCTTATTGGGGGTATTGAGGCCTCTGACATTGTGGGAAGTAAGTACTTAAAACTTATTTCTGCTTGTACCTTTAGAGCAGTTTATTCTTCTTAGGCCTTCAGTATCAAGGCATCGTTGCACCAAGGAATATTATAAACCAGCTATGTAGTCTTTTTACTTAGCTATTTCTACCATTTTATTTTTTTTCTATAACTTTCAAAGGCAACAAAGTGCTGCGTGCCCTGGTGCCTGATCAGTAACAAACACAACTTACCTATTTATTCATTTCTCTCATCATGGTAAGAGTGTATGAGCCCCGCCCTTGTTATTCTGTTCAGTTAGTTGTAGGACTTTTTTTGTACCTCATTTGTCCTGCTTTGTCCTTTTCTGCTTTTCTAGTTTTCCTCCTTAAAGTGAATGTAAACTTTGATAAAATAGTGCCCAGTTTTTAAAATACTATTAAAAACAGGAGCACTTTCATTCATCAAAGTTTACATTGCACCGGATTTTACAAATACTTACTTTCTTCTCCTGAAACGCCGAATCGCCGATCCCCCCACCTGCTTCTTTCTGCTGTATTTACACAACAATGACGAAACCGGCTTTCTCCAGTCACGGCGTGGCCTCACCAGATGGACGCTCCTGGGGGGGGAAGCCGTGATTGGAGGAAGCCGGTTTCGTCATTGCTGACGAAGTACAGAGGACCAGCAGGCGGAGGATCGGCGATCCAGCATTTCAGGAGAAGAAGGTAAGTATTTGTAAAATCCGCTGCAATGTAAACTTTGATGAATAAAAGTACCCCTGTTTTTAATAGTATTTTTAAAAACCGGGCACTAACCGGGCACTAATTCATCAAAGTTTACATTCACTTTAACTTGGCTGTATGTATGACTGATGCATTCTGGGAGAGTGGGGGATTAAAGCTCTGGAATGTTGATGTGTTTTTGCCTGTTTCTGGTGGAGTGGAGTATAATCCCACATGTAATGATCGCATGGACTCTCATCATTATGAAAGAAATTCATTTATCATTTAAACATATATACAGTATATATATTTTTTAACATGATTAATTAAGTGAAGCCTCAACTGACTAAAATATTAGCTTGACAAACTAATGGGAGACTGGTGCCATCATATAATTGCCCTGAATATTAATTACTCTTATGTTCTGTTTTTGTTATTTATTCCTGTACCCTTCTATCAGGATAAATGATCCCACTGGGGCAATGTGTAAACCATACAGATAACATGTATTACATGTATAAGGGTCATTAATCTGATATTTGTAGTCTGTTTGCAGATGCATACAATCAGGGCTCTGATCACGTAGTAACCGTTAGAGCAGACCGAACATAGGAAACATTTTCTATTTCTGGATGTAATGTACCCAGTTTATAATTTTTTCCCAGGGCCATTAGCTACCCTAACAAAGCTAGATATAGAGAACTGCTCACAGTTTTGTTTCATATCTTTTGTATTCCTCAGTAAATTCTGTCATTCATTTAGATGTCTCCTGTTTCATTTTGCAACTTAAACATTTTCTGTAGGTGTATTAAACGCAGCCTTAAAAGAGGTAGATGGTTTAAAAAACTATTAAATACAGTAGAACTGCATAATCAACAAATGCATAATACAAAGACAATGCAAAAAGCACTGCATTTTACATGAGTAGTAGACTTTTTTCCGACAAATATTAAAGTTCTATTTTCTTTCCCACTGCATTATGTCACAACCATCATCAAATCAGTCACCAAATGTATATATGTATATTCTTTGAATTCTAGCACATGATCAGTAGAAGGGGGAGCCTCAGAAAGTGTGCACATAAAAAGATTGTGCACATTTTGATAATGGAAATAAAATGTTTAGTTGTTTAAAATTGTTTGCTCTATCTGAATCATGAAAGTTTCATTTTGACTTTAGTGTTCCTTTAAAATCTTTACAATAAAGGAAACATTAGTTTTAAATAATTGAACAAAGGCAGTGTCTATTTTAGATAAAAGCTATTAATTTGATGAGGTCATACAACATTTGTCATATACTGAAGTGTACTATCTTCTAGCTTTCAGTCCTGTTTCTGGTACAGTATACAGAATGGGTATGGAATAGGATCACAGAGCATAATATGTAATTCTGGGCAAAGATTTATAGACTGGCTACAGTATCAGTCAGTTCAGTTGTCACATAATTGATAGATTGATCATGTTACAAAACCAAGGTTTGAACTCATATTAAAACAGTTTTTTTCTTTTTCTTTCCGCTAAAGAGTCTCTATTTTAAACACAAGATTTTGTGTTCATTTCCATGGTGTAATATGTTTTTGTGACCAGTAGATGGAGCAATTTTTATTGTAAAGTAAATGATGTAAGGAAATAAGGGTTAAAATCAGCAACTGTTTTGGCGCCACATTTATATTAAATAGCATTTGTGAATGCATTTTGTATATGACAACTTCAATCTTCTATGTGAGTAAAGGAGTTCCATTCAAGTTATCAGTGTTGCTGCAATTATGGATTTTTCAGATATGTGAAAAACCTGCATTCAAACAGGCATTCATTATCAATACTAAATGATCTATTGTGTTTTACTTTTGCTTTAGCTGCTAATCTTTTGCTTCCATAAAGGTCCATGAAAATCTTTGTGAAAACCAACTTGAAAAGCTTGTGGAAAACTAAATATTTTGTATTTTTTTCCCCATACATTTTTCTACAGATTTAGGACCAGATTACGAGTGAAGCGCAAATTAATGCTTCTGCTTGAGCGTTAATTGCGCTAGAAGTAAGCTTTTTTTGCTTGTCTGGTTGCGCTCTTATTACAAGTTGAAGGTAAACAGTTTTCGCTCTCTCACTAACCCGACAAGTGCAAAAAGCTGACGTTAGAATATCGCGTGCGCATTCACGTATTCCCCCATAGAAGTCAATTGAGAAAATAAAGATGAAAAAAACGTCGCACAAACCCGATCACATATTCTCATTTGCACTAACCCAACATGAAGATAGGAATATTTCACATTCCAATGTTCTTCACATAACAGAATATGTTCTATTTATTCATAAATACATTATACATAGATATATACAGATATATATAGGAATATCTATTTAGAAATAATTAGAACATATTCTGCTATGTACAGAACATTGGAATGTGACATATTTGCAGTAAATACATAGTTAAACCTTTATTAAAAATGAATATTGCATAAGTATGCTTTTATATGTTTTCCTCTACTTGACTGCAAAGGGCTCCAATGCACTTATATATATGTCTATATATGTGCACATATGTATTTATCTGTTTATATGTGTATACATGTCTGTAAATACATATATAAATACTTCTGTACACATATATAGACATACATATACAACTTTAGATATGCACATACATGTATTTATCTGTTTATGTGTATACATGTCTGTAAATACACATATAAATACATCTGTACACATATATAGACATACATGTACAACTTTAGATATGCACATATATGTATTTATCTGGTTATATGTGTATACATGTCTGTAAATACACATATAAATACATCTGTACACATATATAGACATACATATACAACTTTAGATATGCACATATATGTATTTATCTGTTTATGTGTATACATGTCTGTAAATACACATATAAATACATCTGTACACATATATAGACATACATATACAACTTTAGATATGTACATATATGTATGCATGTGTTTATTAAAGCTCTTTGCCTGCCTTTTTTTTCTAACACCTGAGACCTCATATCTTTGATCCCTTTTAACTTTTGTGTGCAATATTTCTTTCATATAGGTGGCAAGTGTCCATGAGCTAGTGACATTCCTACCAGGAGGGGGCAAAGTTTCCCAAACCTCAAATGCCTATAAATACACCCCCCACCTCACTCATACCTCAGTTTTACAAATGTTGCCTCCTTAGGAGGTGGTGAAGCATGATGTGCTTGATTCTTCAGTAAAAGGCTCTTCTAAGCATATTGAAGCCCAGTTACTCTCTAAGTGCAGTGTTTGTCTGAGGGATGTGAAGGGAGTATTGCCTGACGATACCATGTTTTCGCCTATGGGAAATCTATTCATAATGCTCTCTGTAAATCGGTCGAAGGGAATTCATATGCTGCCTCCCTTTACAGATTGATGTTATACTCCTCTACCTCTGCTGATATGTTTCAGTACTGGTTTGGCTGTCTGCTATATGTGGACGGGTGTCTTCTGGTAAGTATATATCATTTTTAAGACACTCTCAGCTATGGAAGGCTCTTTATATTATAAAGTTCTTAATGTATATTGCATATGTTAGCCATGAGTCAGATCGCAAATATTTTTGGCGCGAAAACATGCCTGCTGTGACGCGAGTTGCATCATTTCATTGCGTCATTTTTGGTGCAAAATCGCACCTGTTATGACGCGAGTTGCGTATTTTTAGTTCGTAGTTCTTGGCGCTTAACTTTGTTATATTAAGCCTCTCCCTCTAATGCTCGCTGCTCTCATTATATTATAGAGAGCTATGATGCTTGCTTTTGATTTTACTTTTTGTATAAGAATTTTATCATAAACATTTTTTCCCATTCCTGAAACTGCTATATTGAGGAAATTGGATATTTTTATACTGGTTTGGTTGTCTGCTATATGTGGGGATGGGTGTCTTCTGGTAAGTATATATCATTTTTAAGACACTCTCAGCTATGGAAGGCTCTTTATATTATAAAGTTCTTAATGTATATTGCATACGTTAGCCATGAGTCAGGTTTGTTAATATTTCCCTTTGCAGTCACACAGTTTCAGAAAGGAAATTCTACTATGGAAGAATTTAGGTATTTTTTTTCTTACCTGGGGTTCCAGTTAGCTGTTAACATGGAGTCTGTTTTTAAATTGTTCGCGGGCAAATTAGGCTCGCAATGACGCAAATTGCATCATTTTATGGCGTATTTTTTGGCGCGAAAACATGCCGAGTTGCATCATTTCATTGCATCATTTTATTGCGTAATTTTTGGCGCGAAAACATGCTGAGTTGCGTCATTTCATTGCATTATTTTTGGCTCAAAATTGCGCCTGTTATGACACGAGTTGCATATTTTTATTGCGTCGTTCTTGGCGCCAAATTTTGTTATATTAAGCCTCTCCCTCTAATGCTCGCTGCTCTCATTATATTATAGAGAGCTATGATGCTTGCTCTTGATTTTACTTTTTGTATAAGAATGTTATCATAAGCATTTTTTTCCCATTCCTGAAACTGCTATATTGAGGAAATTGGATATTTTGTTTAAATTTTCTTTTTTGTTACATTTTGCAAGATGTCTCAAACTGATCCTGCCTCTGATGTTACTGTAGGAACTAAGCTGCCTGAACACAATTCTACCAAAGCTAAGTGTGTTTGTTGTAAAAAAGCTGATCTTATTTCTTCAGCTCAATTATGTGGCATTTGTTATGACAAATTATTACATGCTGATATTGTTTCTATGAGTACAAATATATCTACTTCCTTCTCAGTCTAATGTACCTGATATTCCTGCAGATATGAAAACATTTATTGCTGCAGCCATAGAGAAGGCTATGACTGTTATTCTACCTTCAAATAAACATAAAAGGTCTTTCCAAACTTGTCATAGATCTAATTAATTTTGTACTGACCGACAGCATACTAAAATATCCTCTACTGATGAGGGTTCCTCTGACTCCTGCATCAGAGACAGAAATTGACAAATCTTCTTTTTTATTTAAAATGTAACATATTTGTTCCTTTTTAAAAGGAAGTATTGTTTACTTTGTGTATTGAGGAGTCTAGTCCCCCTGATAGCAAAGCTAATAATCATTTAAATTCTGTATTTAAGACTTCTGAGGTTACTCCTAAAGTTTTTTCTATTCCAGATGCTATCTCCAATATGATTGCTAAACAATGTTTAGCAATCATTGCTAAACAATGTTCAGCCTTCATTCAGCAAGAAGACGATTGAACTGGATGCTCCGCGCCGGATGTCTTGAAGATGGAGCTGCTCCGCGTCGGAAGGATGAGGATAGATGATGCCATCTGGGTGAAGACTTCTGCCCGTCTGGAGGACCACTCCAGGCTTCGTTGAGGACATCTTGCCGTTTGGATGAAGACTTCTCCCGGTAAGTGGATCTTCTGAGGTTAGTGTTAGAATTTTTTAAAGGTGTATTGGGTGGGTTTTATTTTTAGGTTAGAGCTTTGGGCCGCAATAGAGCTAAATGCCCTTTTAAGGGCAATGCCCATTCAAATGCCCTTTTCAGGGCAATGGGGAGCTTAGGTTTTTTTAGTAAGGGTTTTATTTGGGGGGTTGGTTGTGTGTGTGGTGGGTTTTACTGTTGGGGGGGTTGTTTGTATTTTTTTTTACAGGTAAAAGAGCTAATTTCTTTGGGGCAATGCCCTGCAAAAGGCCCTTTTAAGGGCTATTGGTAGTTTAGTTTAGGCTAGGTTTTTTTTAATTTTGGGTGGGCTTTTTTTATTTTGATAGGGCTATTAGATTAGGTGTAATTAGTTTAAAGATTTTGTAATTAGTTTTTTATTTTCTGTAATTTAGTGTTTGCTTTTTATGTAATTTAGCTAATTGTTTTGAATTTAGTTAATTGTATTTAATTTAGGGAATTCATTTAATTGTAGTGTTAGGTGTTAGTGTAACTTAGGTAAGGTTTTATTTTACAGGTAAATTTGTATTTATTTTAGCTAGGTAGTTATTAAATAGTTAATAACTACCGGATTTAATAACTATTCTACCTAGTGAAAATAAATACAAACTTGCCTGTAAAATAAAAATAAACCCTAAGCTAGCTACATTGTAACTATTAATTATATTGTAGCTAGCTTAGGGTTTATTTTATAAGTATTTAGTTTTAAATAGGAATTATTTAGTTATCAATTGTAGGTTTTCTTTAGATTTATTTTAATTACAGGTGGCCCTCGTTTTACAACGGTTCATTTTACACCGTTTCAGAATAACAACTTTTTTTCCAGTCATGTGACTGCAATTTAAAAGCATTGAGAAGCAGTGCATTTATTAAAATAGCCAGTAGGTGGAGCTGTCCGCTTGTGTTGCAGCAAAGCCAAGCAAGCTGAAATTAATCAGTTTAACCAGACCTGAGCTATCGATCAGATTTCAAAGAAACAAGATCTTCCTGTCTACTAATCAGTCCAGTTTGTAATGCATAGAAAGAACTGTTTGCAGAAAAATGCAAGTGAAGTCTGTGTTGTGTGATTATTTTATTAGGTTTATAATGCTGTTTAGCAAATGTTTTTGTTCATTTAACTTAGTTTAATTATATATATTCTGTGTTGTGTGATTATTTTATTACATTTATAATGCTGTTTAGCATTTAAAGTCTTCATTTAAAAAAATAATGTATTAAGTGTTACTTATGACAATTTTGAGTGGGGCCTGGAACCTATCTCCCTCACTTCTCATTGACTTACATTATAAACTGGGTTTCAATTTACAACCATTCCTTCTGGAACCTAACCCCGGCGTAAACTGAGTTCTACCTGTATATTTAAGTTAGGGGGTGTTAGACTTAGATTTAGGGGTTAATAAATTTAATAAAGTGGCGGCGACGTTGGGGGCGGCAGAATAGGGGTTAATAAATGTAGGTAGGTGGCAGTGATGTTAGGGGCAACAGATTAGGGGTTAATAATATTTAACTAATGTTTGTGAGGCAGGAGTGCGCCAGTTTAGGGTTAATATGTTTATTCTAGTGGCGGCAATGTTCGGAGCGGCAGATTAAGGGTTAATAATTTTATTTTAGTGTTTGTGATGCGGGAGGGCCTCATTTTACTGGTTAATAGGTAGTTTATGGGTGTTAGTGTACTTTTTAACACTTTAGTTATGAGTTTTATGCTACAGCTTTGTAGTGTAAAACTCATAACTACTGACTTTATGCGGTACAAATCTTGCGGGATAGGCTGTATCGCTCACTTTTTGGCCTCCCAGGGCAAGCTCGTAATACCGGCGCTATGGAAGTCCCATAGAAAAAAGGCAATACGCAATTTGCATAAGTTGATTTGCGGTAAGTCCAAAAAAGTGTGCGGTGCCCCTAAATCTGCAAGACTTGTAATACCAGCGGTAGTAAAAAAGCAGCGTTATGAGGCTTAACGCTGCTTTTTTACTCATAACACAAGTCTCGTAATCTAGCCGATGGTGTCTAAATCTAGATTATTATCTCTATCTTCTCAGGGTAATAATTAGTTTGGTTCTCAATTGGATTCTATTATCTAAACTATCACTGGGGGTAAGGGAGTTTTTCTGCCCCAAGACAAGAAATCTAAGGGTAAATTTAAAGCTCCCAATCGTTTTCGTTCCTTTCGTCAGAATAGAGAACATAAAGCCTCTCCTTCCCCTAAGGCCTCTGGCTCTAATTCGAGACCATCTCTAAATTATAATAAATCCAAGTCTTATAAGAAACCAAATCCAGCCCCTAAGACTGCATGAAGGTGCGGCCCTCAAACCACTTCTTCTGGTGGGGGGGCAGGCTAAAGTTATTTCAAGACATTTGGACATATTCTGTCCAAAATCAGTGAATATAGAATATTGTTTTTAAAGGGTATCAAATAGGTTTCAGAATAAGGCCTCCCATGGGAAGATTCTTTCTTACTCATTTTCCAACAAACCCTTTAAAGGCTCAGGCTTTTCTGAAGTGTGTTTCAGACCTAGAGCTTTCAGGGGTGATTGTACCAGTTTGTCAGCAAGAACAGGGATTGGGTTTCTATTCAAATCTATTCATTGTCCCAAAGACGGAAAATTATTTCAGACCAATCCTGAATCTGAAAGCTTTAAATCGTTTTGTAAGAGTCCCAACTTTCAAGATAATGACTATAAGGACTATTCTGCCTTTTGTTCAGCAAGGTCATTTCATGTCCACAATAGAATTACAGGACGCTTATCTTCACATTCCAATTCATCCAGACCACTATCGTTCTCTGAGATTCTCTTTTCTTCTATAAGATACGACGAGTCCACGGATTCATCCTTTACTTGTGCGATATTATCCTCCTGCTAACAGGAAGTGGCAAAGAGCACCACAGCAGAGCTGTCTATATAGCTCCTCCCTTGACTCCACCCCCCAGTCATTCTCTTTGCCTACTCTAAGTAATAGGAAGGGTAAAGTGAAAGAGGTGATAAAATGTTAGTTTTTATTTTCTTCAAGCAAGACTCTTTTACTTTAAATGGTACCGGTGAGTGCTATTTTTTCCCAGGAAGCAGATGGATGAAGATTTCTGCCTGGAGACTGATGATCTTAGCAGTTGTTACTAAGATCCAGAGTAGTTCCCACAGAATGGCTGAGGAGTACTTAAGAAACTTCAGTGTGAGGAACGTTTTTCATGCTACAAGCATTGAGGTATGTTCAGTCATTTTTTTTTCTGAAGAGACTGTGTTATTTCAGAATTGGCTGACAGTATCCCCATGAGGGTAAGGGTAAGCAGTAATCCTTATGTATAGAGAGGGGTATTACTGAACCTGTATGTTGGGCTGTAAAAAATGGTTGACACTGATGACATGATGTTTGTGGGCAAACGATTCTATATTGGGAGGTTAAATGACGTTTTTTGTGGCAAACGTTTTTAATTTAATTTGGCAATGGGTACACATGGCTTCATTTAGATGGGTATATGAACCCACATGGCTAGGCTTTTTTAGACCGCTCTGGTGCGGTTATTGTTTAAGGCTGTGAGAAACCGAGTTAGATGGGTGGGGCCTATTTTCGCGCCTCAGTTGCGCAGTTGTATTCCCTATGCAAGCAGCAAACTTCAGCTCCGGTGGGCCTTTCAGGACAGTTTGGGCCTAATCGAAGGGTTAATCTGATCTTGCAGACCCCTGAGGGAAGGTAGGCGCCACAGCAGGGCTGTGGCGAAGTGCAGGGAGTGTTTTTGTTTAACTATAACGTTTCTTGGTATAACGTTTTGTGTTTTTAAGGGTTAAGTATTCCTTTTCTTGTGGGGCAATCATAGCTGACAAGTTGGGATACATTTATCATAAATTTGAGACAATTTTATCGTTTTAAGGCAGTTTTGGAAAAATTGTATGCTTTTTTTCTTAAAGGCGCAGTACCGTTTTTTTCAGATTGTTATTTTTTCACAAAATAAAGTGTTTTCAAGACTGTTTGTGGTCATTACTAGCCTGTTTTAACATCTCTGACATTGAGGAAAGCCAATGTTCCATGTGTTTAGAAGCCATTGTGGAACCCCCACTTCAAATGTGTTCCTCATGTACTGAAAGGGCCTTACATTGCAAAGAACATATTTAAGCTGATAAAAGTATGTCTCAGGATGATTCTCAGTCAGAAGAGAATCAGGTAAACCATCCTCTTCTCCCCAAGTGTCACAACCTTTAACGCCCACCCAAGCGACGCCAAGTACTTCTAGTGCGTCAAATTCTTTCACCCTGCAAGATATGGCTGCAGTTATGTCTACTACCCTTACAGAGATATTATCTAAACTGCCAGGTTTACAGGGTAAGTGCAGTAGGTCAGGTATTAGAGTAAATGCTGAGCCCTCTGATGCTTTATTGGCCATCTCTGATGTACCCTCACAGTGTTCTGATCTGGGGGTGGGGGAATTGCTGTCTGAGGGAAAGCTTTCTGACTCAGGAAAGATGTTCCCTCAAACAGACTCAGATGTGACGGCCTTTAAATTTAAGCTTGAACACCTCCGCTTGTTACTCAGGGAGGTCTTAGCGATGCTGGATGATTGTGACCCTATTGTCATCCTGCCAGAGAAACTGTGTAAAATGGATAAATATCTAGAGGTCCCTACTTACACTAATGTTTTTCCAGTCCCTAGAAGAATTTCGGACATTGTTACTAAGGAATGGGATAGACCAGGCATTCCGTTCTCTCCCCCTCCCACTTTTAAGAAAATGTTTCCCATATCTGACACCATTCGGGATTCGTGGCAGACGGTCCCTAAGGTGGAGGGAGCTATTTCTACCCTGGCTAAGCGTACAACTATACCTATTGAGGACAGTTGTGCTTTCAAAGATCGTATGAATAAAAAATTAGAAGGACTTCTAAAGAAGTTGTTTATTCATCAGGGTTTTCTTCTGCAACCTATAGCGTGCATTGTTCCAGTAACTACTGCAGCAGCTTTTTGGTTTGAGGCTCTAGAGGAGTCTCTTAAGGTTGAGACCCCATTAGATGATATTTTGGATAGAATTAAGGCTCTCAAACTAGCTAATTCTTTTATTACAGATGCCCCTTTCCAAATTGCTAAATTAGCGGCTAAGAATGCAGGCTTTGCCATTTTAGCGTGTAGAGCGTTATGGCTTAAGTCATGGTCTGCTGATGTGTCATCTAAATCCAAGCTTTTAGCTATTCCTTTTAAGGGTAAGACCCTTTTCGGGCCTGAACTAAAGGAGATCATTTCTGATATTACTGGAGGTAAAGGTCATGCCCTTCCTCAGGACAAGACGGTTAAAATTAGGACCAAACAGAATAATTTTCGTTCCTTTCGAAACTTTAAAGGCGGTCCCTCTACCTCCTCGTCCACCTCCAAGCAGGAGGGGAATTTTGCTCAATCCAAGTCAGTTTGGAGACTGCACCTCTTTTTTCCTCATCACTGGAATAAAGGTAAACAGGCCAAGAAGCCCGCTGCTGCTACCAAGACAGCATGAAGGGGCCCCCGATCCGGGACCGGATTTAGTAGGGGGCAGACTTTCTCTCTTTGCTCAGGCTTGGGCAAGAGACATTCAGGATTCCTGGGCATTAGAAATTGTGACCCAGGGATATCGTCTAGAGTTCAAAGATTCTCTCCCAAGGGGGAGATTTCATCTTTCACGTTTGTCTGTAAACCAGATAAAAAGAGAGGCGTTCTTATGTTGTGTAGAAGACCTATATACCATGGGAGTAATCTGCCCAGTTCCAAAATTAGAACAAGGGCAGGGGTTTTTCTCCAATCTGTTCGTGGTTCCCAAAAAAGAGGGAACCTTCAGAACGATTTTAGATCTCAAAACTCTAAACAAATTTCTCAGAGTCCCATCGTTCAAGATGGAGACCATACGAACAATTTTACCAAAGATCCAGGAGGGTCAATATATGACCACCGTGGATTTGAAGTATGCGTATCTTCACATTCCTATCCACAGAGATCATCACCATTTCCTCAGGTTCGCCTTCCTGGACAAACATTACCAGTTTGTGGCCCTTCCTTTCGGGTTGGCGGTTCTAAGGCCGCGGGGCATAGCAGTGGCTCCCTATCTGGATGATATTTTGATTCAGGCGTCAACTTACAATCTAGCCAAATCTCACACGGACATCGTGTTGGCTTTTCTTAGAACTCACGGGTGGAAGGTGAACATAAAAAAGAGTTCACTTGTTCCTCTGACAAGAGTTCCATTACTAGGAACTCTGATAGACTCGGTAGACATGAAGATTTTTCTGACGGAGGTCAGAAAATCAAATATCTTAACCACTTGCCGAGCACTTCATTCCATTCCTCGGCCATCAGTGGATGGAGGTAATTGGACTAATGGTAGCGGCAATGGACATAATTCTGTTTGCTTGCTTACATCTCAGACCACTGCAGCTGTGCATGCTCAGACAGTGGAATGGGGATTATGCAGATTTATCTCCGTGGATAACTCTGGATCTAGAGACCAGAGACTCTCTTCATTGGTGGTTGGCACAGGATCATCTGTCCCAGGGAATGTGCTTCTGCAGGCCAGCATGGGTCATAGTGACGACGGACGCCAGCCTCTTGGGCTGGAGTGCAGTCTGGTATTCCTTGAAGGCTCAGGGTGTATGGACTCAGGAGGAGTCCTTACTACCAATAAATATTCTGGAACTGAGAGCGATATTCAACGCGCTTCAAGCGTGGCCTCAGCTGGCTTCGGCCAAATTCATAAGATTCCAGTCGGACAATATCACGACTGTAGCATATATCAATCATCAAGGGGAAACAAAGAGTTCTCTAGCGATGATAGATGTTTCCAAAATAATTCTATGGGCAGAGACTCACTCTTGCCATCTATCTGCAATATATATCCCAGGAGTGGAGAACTGGGAAGCGGATTTTCTAAGTTGTCAGACTTTTCATCTGGGGGAGTGGGAACTCCATCCGGAGGTGTTTGCAAAATTGATTCATCAATGGGGCACACCGGAATTGGATCTGATGTCATCTCGTCAGAATGCCAAACTTCCTTGTTACGGGTCCAGATCAAGGGATCCTCAAGCAGTACTTATAGATGCTCTAGCAGTACCATGGTTGTTCAACCTGGCTTATGTGTTTCCTGCTTTTCCTCTCCTACCTCGTCTGATTGCAAGAATCAAACAGGAGAGGGCTTCGGTAATATTGATAGCGCCTCTGTGGCCATGCAGGACTTGGTATGCAGACCTGGTGGAAATGTCATCTCTGCCACTGTGGAAACTGCCATTGAGATGGGACCTTCTCATTCAGGGTCCGTTCCAACATCCAATTCTAGTTTCTCTGCAGCTGACTGCCTGGAGATTGAACACTTGATTCTATCTAAGCGGGGTTTCTCTGAGTCGGTCATTGATACTTTGATTCAGACTCGGATGCCTGTCACTAGGAAAATTTATCATAAGATATGGCGTAAATATCTTTATTGGTGCGAATCCAAAGGCTACTCATGGAGTAAGATCAGGATTCCTAGGATTTTGTCCTTTCTCTAAGAAGGATTGGAGAAGGGGTTATCAGCTAATTCCTTAAAGGGACAGATTTCTGCTTTGTCAATCTTACTACACAAGCGTCTGGCAGATGTCCCAGACGTTCAGTCGTTTTGTCAGGCTTTGGTTATAATTAAGCCTGTGTTTAAACCTGTTGCTCCGCCATGGAGTTTGAATTTAGTTCTTAATGTTCTTCAAGGGGTTCCGTTTGAACCCATGCATTCCATAGATATTAAACTTCTATCTTGAAAAGTTCTGTTTTTAGTTGCTATCTCTTCTGCTCGAAGAGTTTCTGAGCTATCTGCTTTATCTTATATTCCATTCTGATAAGGTGGTTTTGCGCACCAAACCTGGATTCCTTCCTAAGGTTGTTTCCAGTAAGAATATTAATCAGGAAATTGTTGTTCCTTCTCTGTGTCCTAATCCTTTTTCTAAGAATGAGCGTCTGTTACATAACTTGGACGTGGTTCATGCCTTGAAGTTTTACTTGCAAGCGACCAAGGATTTCCGTCAAACATCTTCTCTGTTTGTTGTCTATTCTGGAAAGCGTAGAGGTAAAAAATCTTCGGCTACCTCTCTTTTTGGCTGAAAAGCATCATCCATTTGGCATAGGAGACTGCTGGACAGCAGCCTCCTGAAAAAATTATAGCTCATTCTACCAGAGCGGTGGCTTCCACATGGGCTTTTAAAAACGATGCTTCTGTTGAACAGATTTGTAAGGCTGCGACTTGGTCTTCCCTTCATACTTTTTCCAAATTTTACAAATTTGATACTTTTGCTTCTTCTGAGGCTATTTTTGGGAGAAAAGCTCTTCAAGCAGTGGTGCCTTCTGTTTAGTTATCTGTCTTGTCCCTCCCGTTCATCCGTGTCCTGTAGCTTTGGTATTGTATCCCACAAGTAAAGGATGAATCCGTGGACTCGTCGTATCTTATAGAAGAAAAGGAAATTTATGCTTACCTGATAAATTGATTTATTCTAAGATACGACGAGTCCACGGCCCGCCCTGTCAATTTAAGACAGATTATATTTTTTGTTTAAAACGTCAGTCACCTCTACACCTTTTGTAGTTTCTCCTTTTTCTTCCTATACCTTCGGTCGAATGATTGGGAGGTGGAGTCAAGGGAGGAGCTATATAGACAGCTCTGCTGTGGTGCTCTTTGCCACTTCCTGTTAGCAGGAGGATAATATCCCACAAGTAAAGGATAAATCCGTGGACTCTTCGTATCTTAGAAGAAATCAATTTATCAGGTAAGCATAAATTTCCTTTTCTACACAACCATTACCAATTTGTCGCTCTTCCATTTGGCCTAGCAACAACACCAACAATTTTCTTGAAGGTTCTTGGTGCCCTTCTATCTGTAATCAGAAAGCAGGGTATTGTGATGTTTCCTTATTTGGACAATATCTTGGTACTAGCTCAATCTTTTCATTTAGCAGAATCTCACACAAAACTACTAATGTTGTTTCTTCAAAGACATGGTTGGAGGATCAATTTACAAAAGAGTTTCTTGATTCCTCAGACAAAGGTCACCTTCTTAGGTTTTCAAATAGATTCAGTGTCCATGACTCTTTCTCTAACAGACAAGAGACAAATTAAATTGGTCTTAGCTTTTCTAAAACTTTAGTCTCTATTATTCCTTTTAGTGGCTATGTTCATGGAAGTTTTAGGTCTCATGATTGCAGCATCTTACGCAATCACCTTTGCTCTTTTTCATATGAGACCTCTACAGCTTTGCATGTTGCACCAATGGTGCCAGGATTATACTCCGATATCACAGTTGATATACTTAAATCTTAACACTCAACTCTCTCTGACTTGGTGGTTAAACCATCACTTTCTTGTTTAAGAGGCCTCCTTTAATCGTCCTTCCTTACAGGTTAGGGAGCTGTCTGGCGGTCCCTGACAGCACAAGGGGTTTGGAATTTTAAGATGCAAGGTTACCAATCAATATTTTATAACTCTGCTATTTTCAGAGCTCTTCAGGGTTGCCTCTATTGAAGAGAGACATTTACATTTGTTTTCTAACAGACAATATCACAACTGTGGCATATGTCAATCATCAAGGGGGGACTTGCAGTCCTTTAGCAATGAAAGAAGTTTCTCTGATGTTTTCTTGGGGGAAATCCAACTCTTGTCAAATCTCTGCATTTCATATCCCAGGTGTAGACAATTGGGAAGCAGATTATCTCAGCCATCATTCTCTACATCTGGGGGAGTGGTCTCTCCATTAATATGTGTTTTTTCAACTTGTACAAATGTGGGGTCTTCCAGAAATAGATCTGATGGCCTCTCGTCTGAACAAGAAACTGCTCAAATACATTTCCAGATCCAGGGATCCTCAGGCGGAAATGATCAATCCTCTAGCAGGTCTCTGGTTTTACCAACTTGTTTACATTTTTCCGCCTCTGGTTCTTCTTCCAAAGGTGATCTCCATGATCATAATGGAACAATCTTATGTGTTTCTGATAGCACCAGCATGGCCTCACAGGTTTTGGTATGCAGACCTTGTCCGAATATCCAGTTGCCAACTTCGGTCACTTCCTATAAGACCAGACCTTCTGTCTCAAGGCCCAGTTTTCCTTCAGGATCTCAAATTTCTAAATTTGAAGGCATGGAAATTGAACGCTTAGTTCTTTGTCATTGAGGTTTCTCTGACTCAGTAATTAACACTATGATACAGACTTGTAAGTCTGTTTCAAGGAAGATGTATCATAGGGTTTGGAAAACCTATATTTCATGGTGTTCCACTCATGATTATTCTTGGCATTCTTTTAGAATTCTTAGGATTCTACAGTTTCTTCAGGATCGTTTGGATAAAGGTTTGTCTGCAAATACTTTGAAAGGACACATCTCTGCTCTTTCTGTCTTATTTTATAGAAAGATTGCTAAGCTTCCTGATATTCACGGTTTTGTTCAGGCTTTGATTCATATCAAACCTGTTATTAAATACATTTCTCCTCCTTGGAGTCTCAATTTGGTTCTACAGATTTTGTAAGCTCCTCCTTTTGAGCCTATGCATTCTTTGGATATTAAACTACTTTCTTGGGAAGTGTTATTTATTTTGGTTATCTATTCTGCCAGAAGAGTTTCTTTATTGTCTGCTCTCTCTTGTGAGTCTCCTTATCTGATTTTTCATCCAGATAAAGCTGTTTTGCAGACTTTTTTAAATTTTTACCTAAAGTTGTGAATTCTAACATCAATAGGGAAATTATTGTTCCTTCCTTGTGTCCTAATCCTAAGAATACTCTTGAAAGGTCTTTACATTCTTTGGATGTGGTAAGAGCTTTGAAATATTATGTTGAGGCTACTAAAGATTTCAGAAAAACTTCTAGTCTATTTGTTATTTTTTCTGGCTCCAGAAAAGATCAGAAAGCCTCTTGGCATCTTGGTTGAAACTTTTGATTCACAAAGCTTATTTGGAGGCGGGGCAGTCTCCGTCTCAGGGAATAACAGCTCATTCTACTAGATCAGTCGCCACATCTTGGGCTTTCAAGAGTGAAGCTTCAGTTGATCAAATTTGCAAAGCAGCAACTTGGTCTTCTTTGCACTAAATTTTACCATTTTGATGTGTTTGCTTCTTTGGAAGCAGCTTTTGGTAGAAAGGTTCTTCAGGCTGCTGTCTCAGTTTGATTCTAGTGCCTATGATTTGAGTTTTTTGAATTTTTTAAAGAAAACATAATTATTTTTTGGATTTAATTTCTCAGTGGAAATAGCTGTTTTTATTTTATCCCTCCCTCTTTAATGACTTGTGGACTTCCACATCTTGGGTATTATATCCCATACGTCACTAGCTCATGGACTCTTGCCACCTATATAAAAGAAAACATAATTTATGTAAGAACTTACCTGATAAATTAATTTCTTTCATGGTGGCAAGAGTCCATGAGACCCACCCAATTTTTTGGGAGTTATGATTTTTTTTATATAAAGCACTTTATTTAGTTCCTCTTTTTTATGCTTTTACTCCTTTTACACCTCACTAACTTGGCTATACGTTAAACTGAGGTATGAGTGAGGTGGGAGGTGTATTTATAGGCATTTGAGGTTTGGGAAATTTTGCCCCCTCCTGGTAGGAATATATACCATACGTCACTATCTTATGGACTCTTGCCACCATGAAAGAAATTAATTTATCAGGTAAGTTCTTACATAAATTATGTTTTTTTATAATACTTTTTATTAGATGGTGTTGTTATGAGTGTAAGTGTACTTTGTAATGTATTTTTGATGTCTTTTGTGACACTTTTGTGTTTTGCAAAACAGTTAACCAAAGCTTTGAAGTCGTAGTAATAATTCTTGCATAAATCGCAATAGCACTCAAGTGATCGCGTGGATCGCGTAATACCAGCGGTAAGCCCTGCGAGCACAAAACTTCGAGATAAACCCCTTATCGCTCTGGCGCAAATGTTTGTGCTCCACTTGTAATCTAGCCCTTAGTGTTCTTTTAGCAAGGACAGCCTTTGGTTTTGCGAGAATTATTATATATCATCAACTCATATATGTAAATTCACAGTTTGGAATGTGCCCCTTATTTAAAAAGGCATTCAAATACAATTTATAAAAAAAATATTATTTATTATTATAATGTATTACTCATTATCCTGAGTATGGCCTCTTTGTTAAAAGAAGATACCTTGGACAGGCAGGCTTGTGAGGTCACATGCTAAAGAAAATTTAAGGGGAACTGATGAGAAAGGAGATGCTTCTGAGGAGAAAGGAGATGCTTCTGAGGTAAGGGTTTTATGGAGCGAGAATTCCACAAAATAGGTGCAGCTTTAGAAATCCTTTAGGTGCAAATGTGAAGAGGTCACCACAGAGATGAAGTGAAGTAGAGAGAAAAAGTGTTGGGTAGGGAATAATTGCAAACAAAGTGAAGATGTAGTAGGGGTTCAGTGTCATATAAGCACTTTTATGTTAGGGTTATAATTTTACATTTTATTCCTGAGACTATAGGGATCCATTTGAGTGGTTGTGCAGCAAACGAGGAACAATGTGAGAGGAAGTTCAGTCTTGCAGGCGTTAATTATGTAGGAAACCGACAGTAGTTTGCGAGACCCAAGAGGAGAATAGCCTCCTATTGGCACTAGTGAAAGTATTATAGTACATTACAATCTTGGTAGTGTCTTAAGCAAGGAAGTGACACATTTCAGTGATATTTTTAAGGTGCAAGTGGCAGGAACGGACTAAGGATATGATGTTGGGAAAGGATATATCAGAATGAAATGTGACTACAAAGCATCAGGAATGGGGGGTGGGAGTAATCACAGTGTTGTTAACAGTTATTGAGATTTGAGATGTAGGGATATTGGATGAAGGGGGGAAAAAGAGGATCTAGATTTTGAAGAGGAGATCTGTTAGAGAAGAGATGAGAAGACATCCAGGGTGAGATGCTGGAAAAGTAGTTAGTGACACAAATGAGCGTGGAAGAAAACCGGTCAGGTGCATAGAGAAAGAATTAGGCGTTGTCAGTATACAAAAAATACTTAAAACCATGGGACATTTTCAAAGAGCCTTTCCATCAGAGAGGGTAAAGGGGTTGAGGATATGTCAGAGAAAAATACACTATAGGAAGCTTACAAGAAGGAGGTCGATAGTATTAAAGGATGTAGATATATTAAGAAAGATTAGAAGTAAATAAGTCACCTAACCAATTGCAGTTTCTGTGGAGTGTTGGGTACAAGATCCAGATTGCAGGGTTTCAAGAAGCATGTTTGATTTGAGGAATACCAACCCTTACAAAGAGTGATTATATAAATAAGTTGTAGCTGGAGGATTAACAAAAGGTTTAGGTATGACTAAGTGCATATTTTAGAGCGGAGGGAACTGTAGTAGTAGAGAGAGTTTGAGTATGTGTGTGAGGACTGGTATGAGAGTACATTAAAGGGAGAAGCAGTGGCGATTCCATGGGGGTGCTGTTTACCTCCAAATGCTTATGTAGCACCCCTCCTTGATCTATGAAGTATGTTATGCGTGCTGTGTCTTAAGTTTTTCAAAACCTTTGTTAGCCCCAGTGGCGGTTCTGAAACTTAATATTTTGGGGGCTAACAAAGATGGTGAAAAAGTTGAAAGACACATCCCACATAATATATGGAGCCAGTTACAACGGGTTGCTACACTGTTTAGTCTCTTCCCCCCACATATTAGCAGTGTTCTCACCAGGACCTGTTTATAGGTTGCACCACCTATCTAATTTTACTGACACCCGCCTAAAATTTTAGCCAATATTATGCTCAAATGACTAATATTAAAAATGTTAAATTCTTATTGCACAAATTATCATTAAATAAATTTATGTTAAATGATTCAATTAATTTGTGCTTTGGATTGCAGAAAATGATATAATATTAGAAAACATTACACTGCCCACTCCTGGCTACTTCATAATGCCACCCGGATGGCAGAATTTTCTGCGGAGAACCAGTTATTGTGAATGAAAATGATAAACAGGACAGAGATGGTAGATGGAAGAATAAGGGGGACAGGTACCTCATTCTCTATAACAGGTGCAGAGGAATAGAGTTTGTGGTCAGGCAAGTCTTGGTGGTTGATGATCTGTTGTGAAGGTTGCAATTTGTTAGTGGGATGTTATTGTCGAATAGAGTCTATTTTATTGTTAAAGTGGTTTTTAAAAACTTGCGTTATAGGGAATTGACCGTTCTTGGTGGCAGAGAAGGTTATTAAAAGTGTAGAATATGCACTTGGGATTAGCGGACAGAGAAGAAATGAGAACTAAAAAGTAATCTTTCTTACAGAGGTTAAGAGGAGCCCATAGAATAAATTTGCAATGAAAAAGGTCAGCTTGGATGTTAAAGTGCTACACACAAAGATCTGTGTAAATCCAGATCTTTGTGTGTTGCACTTTAACACTAATAAATCTGACACAGAACATTAAAAAATGCTGCAGCCTGTGGCCATATTTAGCATTTGTTTAGTTACCGAATGCCGAATAACACATTTTTGCCCATGCCTTTAATAAGCCAAGAAAAATAATTCATGGCCAATAAATCCTGAATAGACCAAATGAAACTTAAAGGGACATTAAACCCAAATTTTTTTCTTTCATGATTCAGATAGAGAATACCATTTTAAACAACTTTCTAATTTACTTCTATTATTTAATTTGCTTCATTCTCTTGATATTCTTTCCTGAAAAGCATATCTAGATAGGCTCAGTAGCTTCTGATTGGTGGCTGCACATATTTGCCTCATGTGATTGGCTCACCCGTGTGCATTGATATTTCTTTAACAAAGTATATCTAAAGACTGAAGCAAATTAGATAATAGAAGTTAATTGATATGTTGTTTAAACTTGTATTCTCTATCTGAATCATGAAAGAAAAAATGTGGGTTTAATGTCTCTTTAAATGTGCTGTTATTCTACTCATAACAGTGTAAAAAATGTCAGGAGCACAATTCAGTAGGGCTGTTTATACCCTGTTTGATGTCATTCATTATGATATTCCACTTAGAAAAAGGCTATGTTTGTTTTCATTCAATCAAATCTTGTCACATATTTTAATTAAGTGGTTCAGAAACTGTCATTCTTCTGTTTGAGGCATCTTAACCTTTATAACTGGTGACGCCCATTACTACTTAGGTGAATTAATAGGATATCTCTGACTAATACAACAAAATTATTATTGTAAATAACATGACAAAACTCTAAACGATGCTTTAACCAAAGGCTGAAGGTAGGAGTAAACATATGCAATATTTTACATAAAATGTGTTCTTTGGAACTAAAGATGTCACCATAGTAACATGGATGGATGTGATATTGTTCACTGAACTCTCAATTTTCTTTCAATTTTTTGCAATAGTAAGTATTATGATCAGTATTCCAACGCCCAATTATCTCTTACAGAATGCACTTTTTACTGATCCCACTTACCAACACATGGACCAAACGTTTGTGAGATCTTTTACAAGAGCTTTTGATGTAGTGCTTGGGCAATTATTAAGCAATGTTTTTATACTTAAATAGTGTTGTGGTCATTTCTTAACTTTTGATTGGCTGCTGTATTTATTTTCTGGAGCAGCATTTAAAAAATCAGGAGCCCTTAACCCCTTAATGACCGCAGCACTTTTCCATTTTCTGTCCGTTTGGGACCAAGGCTATTTTTACATTTTTGCAGTGTTTGTGTTTAGCTGTAATTTTCCTCTTACTCATTTACTGTACCCACACATATTATATACCGTTTTTCTCGCCATTAAATGGACTTTCTAAAGATACCATTATTTTCATCATATCTTATAATTTACTATAAAAAAAATTATAAAATATGAGGAAAAATTGAAAAAAAATACACTTTTTCTATCTTTGACCCCCAAAATCTGTTACATATCTACAACCACCAAAAAACACCTATGCTAAATAGTTTCTAAATTTTGTCCTGAGTTTAGAAATACCCAATGTTTACATGTTCTTTACTTTTTTTGCAAGTTATAGGGCCATAAATACAAGTAGCACTTTGCTATTTCCAAACCCCTTTTTTTCAAAATTAGCGCTAGTTACATTAGAACCCTGATATCTTTCAGGAATCTCTGAATATCCATTGACATGTATATATTTTTTTTTAGTAGACAACCCAAAGTATTGATCTAGGCCCATTTTGGTATATTTCATGCCACCATTTCACCGCCAAATGCGTTAAAACAAAAAAAATTGTTCACTTTTTCACAATTTTTTTCACAAACTTTAGGTTTCTCACTGAAATTATTTACAAACAGCTTGTGCAATTATGGCATAAATGGTTGTAAATTCTTCTCTGGGATCCCCTTTGTTCAGAAATAGCAGACTTATATGGCTTTGGTGTTGCTTTTTGGTAATTAGAATGCCACTAAATGCCACTGCGCACCACACGTGTATTATGCCCAGCAGTGAAGGGGTTAATTAGGGAGCATGTAGGGAGCTTTTTGGGGTAATTTTAGCTTTAGTGTAGTGTAGTAGACAACCCCAAGTATTGATCTAGGCCCATTTTGGTATATTTCATGCCACCATTTCACCGCCAAATGCGATCAAATTAAAAAAAACGTTAAATTTTTCACAATTTTAGGTTTCTCACTGAAATCATTTACAAACAGCTTGTGCAGTTATGGCACAAATGGTTGTAAATGCTTCTCTGGGATCCCCTTTGTTCAGAAATAGCAGACATATATGGCTTTGGCGTTGCTTTTTGGTATTTAGAAGGCCGCTAAATGCCGCTGCGCATCACACGTGTATTATGGCTAGCAGTGAAGGGGTTAATTAGGTAGCTTGTAGGGAGCTTGCAGGGTTAATATCACATTTAGTGTAGAGCTCAGCCTCCCACCTGAAACATCAGACCCCCTGATCCCTCCCAAACAGCTCTCTTCCCTCCCCCACTCCACAATTGTCCCCGCCATCTTAAGTACTGGCAGAAAGTCTGCCAGTACTAAAATAAAAGCTATGTTTTTTTTTTTTTTTTTTTTTTTTAAAGCATATTTACATATGCTGCTGTGTACTATCCCCCCCTTAGCCCCCAACCTCACTGATCCCCCCCAAACAGCTCTATAACCCTCCCACTCTAACTTAATCTGCGCCATTTTGGGTACTGGCAGCTGTCTGCCAGTACCCAGTTTAGCAGAAAAAAATGTTTTTTTTTTAGTTTTTATTAAATTTTTCTGCAGTGTAGCTTCCCCCCACACAAAACCAACCCCCCACCCCTCCATGATCTCTTTTTGTGCTTTTGCACAAACAAGATTTGGCCATTTGTTACCAAAAAAATTTTCCATAGTGTAGCGGTTCCCACCCGCTCCCGCCCCGTGCACGCGCCCGCCCGCCACCCTCCGTGCACGCGCGCGCGCCCGGGCGCGCCCCCGAACGGCCCGCACCCGATCCCGCCCCCCTTGATGACACAGGGAACACCGATGGCCGCCCACCCGCCTCCCAAGTTGGCTCCCACCCACCAACGATACCGGCCATCGATGTCCGGTGCAGAGAGGGCCACAGAGTGGCTCTCTCTGCATCGGATGGCCGTGTAAGGTTATTGCAGGATGCCTCCATATCGAGGCATCACTGCAATAACCGGAAAGCAGCTGGAAGCGAGCAAGATCGCTTCCAGCTGCTTTCCACACCGAGGACGTGCAGGGTACGTCCTCAGGCATTAACTGCCTTTTTTTTGAGGACGTACCCTGCACGTCCTCGGTCATTAAGGGGTTAAACGCAAATTAAAGGGATAGTAAACTCAAAATCTTTTCTTTCGTGATTCGTATAGAGCATGCAGTTTTATTCAACTTTCTAATTTACTCCTATTATCAATTTTTCTTTGTTTTCTTTCTATCTTTATTTGAAAAGGCAGGAATGAAAGCTTTGGAGCCAGCCTATTTTTTAGTTTAGTACCCTGGATAGGGCTTGCTGATTGGTGCCTGCATTTAGCCATCCAATCAGCAAGTGCAACCCAGGTTCTCAACCTAAAATAGGCCGGCTCCAAAGCTTTTATTCCTGCTTTTTCAAATAAAAATAGCAAAAGAACGAAGAGAAATTGATAATAGAAGTAAATTAGAAAGCTGCTTAAAACTACATACTCTATCTGAATCATGAAAGAAAACATTTGGGTTTAGTATCCCTTTAAGCATTCCTTGCTTTTTTTTTTTGTAAAATTGTGCCTGTCCCAGACTCCCTAGAGATGCCAAAAAGCAATTTGTGATCGGCAAATGCTGCATAATTTTTAACACAAAAACAAAAGATCTTAAAGTGGTGGTAAAGCCGAGCTTTTTTAAAAAAATGCTAGGATTCACCATCACTAAAAATAAAATGGACTTTCAGTGATGAGTTTTTGAAAAAAGGGTGCTAAACTCACCCTTTCTGTGCCGCGGCCTCCTCGCTAAAGTCAGTACCTCTGGCCGCCCACGGCACAGCGCTCTTTTCTCAATGAGGTGACGTTTTCACCTCTTAACCAATGGCTGTTAAGCTAGCATACAGATCACTGTCAGATGACTAGCACGGCTCTTGTGTATGTCTAAAAAAATCATTTTTTTCCCTAAGACATGGAGAGTCCATGATGTCATTCCAATTACTAGTGGGATATTCAATCCTGGCCAGCAGTAGGAGACAAAGAGCACCACAGCAAAGCTGTTAAGTGTCACTTCCCAGACCCATAACGCCCAGTCATTATCTTTGCCTCTGTCAATGGAGGAGGTGAAGCTCGGTGTCTGAAGAATGTTTTCCTTTTTTGGGTACTTTTCCCTGCAAGCAAAGATTTGGGTTTAGCTGTGTCCACGTTAACCTCTTGAGTAAGAGTAGTGCTGGCTTTTAAGCAGTTAGGAAGTGGTGAGGTGGTCCTTACTTTGTTTTCCTAACATTTTTGCTGCCTTAGTCACAGAAAGCCAACGTTTGTTCTTTCTTTTTCCACAGGTCTCTGTAAGGAGTATGTGTCCTTCCATGCCTGGTGAGCTGTCTTCCTGCAGGACAGCTAGATTGCAGGTAAGTGCTTTTGTCTTCTAGGTGTTGGAGACTTTCAGTTCAGGCAGATAGTTAACTCTGCAGTAAGGGGACATGAAAAATCCTAAAAACAGTTAACTCTGAAATAATAAAAAGGGACATGATAATCCTTTATATATAGGATTTATTGGGGCAGGTGCAGGCACTTTTGTATGTGAAAGGTTAATTTTCCCTTCCTATTTGAGAATGTTTATTTTGGCTCCTAAGCTAATCACTATTGTAGTGTGACAGGAGATGTTTCAGGCATTGTGTTAGCACAGTAGGGCAGTTTTTTGCGGCCATTAATGTGATTAATTAAAAGGGGACTGTTTTTTTTCTGTTTCTCTGCAGTTGGAACACGCGCTTTTAGTTGCTGCACAGTTCCTGTTTGCCGGTCACGTGACTTGTCGCTAATCCGACTCGAAGAGGAGCTGCGTCACTGTTTCCCTGCATTTTCTGTGTCGACTTGTTGATGAGTCATTCGCAAGCAGTCTCTGTGTTCAGTTGCATTGGGATTCCTCTAAAAGTAAGGAAGGGCACCTCAGACTGTCTGAGGTGTAGAGGTGATAGTGTTATTAGCGTATATAACGCCTTGAGACATAAAATTTATTTTTAAAGAGACAGTAGTTTTTTTTTCCAAACAAATTTTAGTTAAAATTTTTTGGGAATTTTATATTCAAGCTATGGACATGGAATCAGATGCTGCTTCTATTGATAAATGCTTACTATGCCTAGAGGCCCAAATTGTTTTTCCTATGCAATTTTGTACTGCATGTTTAGCTAGAATGCTAGAATGTAAAGATATATTATTGCCCCTCTGAGCCTACTGTCTCCCAGGATAATGCTGTTCAGGTTATGCCGCAGCTTTCTCCTCAAACGTCCCAAGCCTCAATGGTGTCACATACAGTGCCCTGCGGTTCCTCTCAGCCTCCTGGAGGCGTATAGATTTTGTTGCTCGGATATCTTCTGCAGTATCTGCGGCATTGTCTGCTTTTCTCATGTTGGAGAAGCGCAAAAGGAAATCTAAATGTTTTTCTGATAGTAAGGTGTCTGTTGCCTCTGCTGCTGAGAACCTCCATCCTAAGTCTGATGAGGAAAATACCTTGGTAGCATCTGAGGGTGAAATCTCAGATTCGGACAGTATAATTCCTTTGACTCTGAACAAAGCTTCAGATTTAAGCTTGAACTCCTCCGGGTACTGTTAAAGGAGGTACTGGCTACTTTGGACAACTCTGATTCTTCTGTCGCTGTCAACCCTAAAATATCTAGTAAACTTAACAAATACTACGATATTCCTTCCCCTGTGGAAGTGTTTCCTGTTCCAGACCGTGTGTCAGAGATCATTGCACTGGAGTGGGATAAGCCAGAGGGATCTTTCTCCCCGTCTCCCGTTTTTTAAAATATGTTTCCTGTTGCTGACTCCATTCGAGACTCATGACGCACAGTGCCTAAGGTAGAAGGGGCTATTTCTACTCTGGCTAAGAGAACCACAATTCCTATTTAGGATAGCTGTTCCTTTAAGGATCCCATTAACAAAAGGCTGGAGGCTTATTTAAAGAAAATGTTCATCAGGGTCTTCAATGGAAACCTGCAGTCTGTATTACCACAGTGACAAGTGCAGCATCTTATTGGTGCAATGCTTTGTCAGAGTTGGTTTTAGAGGAAATTCCGATGGATGATATCCAAGATAGGATTAAGACCCTCAAACTAGCCAATTCCTTTATTTCTGACGCGAACATGCAAGTCAGTAGACTGGGAGCCAAGATGTCTGGCTTCACTGTTCTAGCCTGCAGGGCTTTGTGGCTGAAATCAGCTGATGTAACCTCCAAGTCCAAGCTTCTGTTGCTACCTTGCAAGGGTAAGACCCTGTTTGGTTCTGGTCTGACAGAGATAATTTCTGAAATTATGGGTGGAAAGGGGTCCATTCTACCACAAAACAAGAAGAATAGACCTAAGGAGCTTCAAAATTCGAATTTTCGCTCCTTTCGTAACTTCAAATGTCAGAAGTCTTCCTCTTCGAAGCCGGAGTAGTCCAAGTCCTCTTGGAGACCCAATCAGTCTTGGAATAAGGGGAAACATTCTAAGAAGCCTGAAGGGTCCGCACCGGACCGGTAATAGATCAAGTGGGGGGCAGACTTTCCTTGTTTCATCAAGCTTGGAAATGCGATGTCCCAGACCCTTGGACTGTGGACATAGTATCACAGGGTTACAAAATAGTCTTCAAGACTTGTCCTCCCAGGGGCAGATTTCTCCTCTCATGATTATCTGCAGACCAGGTAAAAAGAGAGGCATTCTTAAACTGCATTCAGGACCTTTTTTCCCTGGTTGTGATTGTTCCAGTTCCACTAAGGGAACAGGGCCTAGGATTTTATTCAGATCTGTTTGTGGTTCCCTAAAAAAAGAGAACTTTTCATCCCATTTTAGACCTGAAGTGTCTGAACAAATTTCTCAGGGTATCGTCCTTCAAAATGGAAACCGTTCGTTCCATTCTACCTTTGGTCCAAGACGGTCAGTTCATGTCGACCATAGACCTGAAGGATGCATATCTTCATGTTCCCATCCACAGGGATCATCACAAATTCCTGAGATTCGATTTCCTAGACAAGCACTTTCAGTTTGTAGCTCTTCCGTTTTTCCTTGCCACAGCTCCCAGTATTTTTTTAAAAGTTCTGGAGTCTCTTTTGGCAGTTGTCAGGTTTCAGGGAATCGCAGTGGCGCATTTTCTTGGTGACATCTTGATTCAGGCGCCATCTTTTCAACTAGCAGAATCTCATATGGAGATCTTCTTGTCTTTTCTTCGTTCCAACGGATGGAAAGTGAATTTGGAAAATAGTTCCCTTGTGCCAGCTACAAGGGTGGTTTTCTTAGGGACCATCATAGATTCCCTATCTATAAAGATTTTTCTGACGGAGGTCAGAAAAGCAAAGATTATCTCTTCTTGCCTCTTTCTTCAATCTACTGTCCGGCTCTCAGTAGCTCAAAGCATGTAGGTAATTGGTCTGATGGTCGCCTCCATGGACATTGTTCCCTTTGCTTGATTCCATTTGAGAGCTCTTCAAATCTGCATGCCCAGACAATGGAATGGAAACCATTCTGATCTGTCCCAGACGATAGATCTGGACCAGTTGACAAGAGACTCTCTACCATGGTGGCTTTCTTAGGACCATCTTTCTCAGGGAACATGCTTCAAGAGACCCTCCTGGGTAATTGTAACCACAGATGCCAGCCAGTTAGGTTGTGGAGCAGTTTGGGACTCGCTAAAGTTTCAGGGCCTATGGACTCAAGAGGAGTCTTTTCTTCTGATAAATATATTGTAGTTGAGAGTGATCTTCAATTCTCTAGTGGCTTGGCCTCAGTTGTCTTTAGCCTGGTTTATTAGATTCCAGTCGGACAACATCACCTCAGTGGCCTACATCAACCACCAGGGAGGAACTCGGAGTTCCTTGGCCATGAAGGCTGTACCTCTCATTCTGCAGTGGGCAGAAGCTCCCAATTGTCTTCTATCTGCCATCCACATTCCAAGAGTGAACAACTGGGAGGCGGATTTCCTGAACAGACAGACCTTCCATCCCGGGGAGTGGGCTCTCCATCCAGAGGTGTTCTCCAGGTAAACCCTCAAGTGGGGGGTGCCGGAGTTGAATCTAATGGTGTCTCGTCAGAATGCCAAGCTTCCAAGGTACAGTTTAAGATCAAGAGATCCTCAGGCCGCCCTGATAGATGCTCTGGCGGTTCCTTGGGATTTCGGTCTAGCATACCTGTTTCCTCCGTTTGCTCTCCTTACACGAGTCATTGCTCATATCAAACAGGAGAGAGTGTCTGTAATGTTAATAGCTCCTGCATGGCCTTGCAGGATCTGGTTTGCGGACCTAGTAAAGATGTTATCTCTTCCACCTTGGAGGTTACCTCTGAGGAAGGACCTTCTAACTCAGCGTCATTTCCTCCATCCAAATCTCGTTTCTCTGAAGCTGACTGCTTGGAGATTGAACGCTTAGTTCTGGCTAAGTGTGGGTTTTCTGAGTCGGTCATTGGTACTATGATTCAGGCTCGCATGCCTGTTACTCGTAAGGTTTACCATAAGGTATGACGTAAATACCTTTATTGGTGTGAATCAAAGGGCAACTCTTGGAGTAGGGTCCGGATTCCTAGAATTTTGTCTTTTCTCCAGGATGGTCTGGAGAAAGGGTTGCCAGTCAGTTCTCTGAAATGTCAGATTTCTGCATTATATATTCTTTTACATAAGCGTCTGGCGGATGTGCCAGATGTTCAATCTTTTTGTCAGGCTCTGGTTAGAATCAGGCCTGTGTTTAAATATGTTGCTCCTCCTTTGAGCCTTAACCTAGTTCTTAGAGTTTTGCAGCAGGCTCCGTTTGAGCCAATGCATTCCATAGATACTAAGCTGTTTTCTTGGAAGGTTTTGTATCTTATTGCTATTTCTTCTGCTCTGAGAGTTTCTGAACTCTCGGCTTTGCAGTGTGATTCGCCTTACCTTATTTTTCATGTCTATAAGGCGGTCCTTCGTACTAAATTGGGGTTTATCCCTAAGGTGGTTTCGGATAGAAATATTAGTCAGGAAATTGTTGTTCCTTCTCTATGTCCTAATACTTCTTCTTATAAGGATGGTTCTTCAAGCGATGGTGCCTTCTGTTTAGGTCCGCCTGTCTTATTCTGCCTCCCTGTTCATTCCGTGTCCTCAAGCTTGAGTATTGATTCCCACTAGTAATTGGAATGACGTTGTGGACTCCTCATGTCTTAGGAAAGAAAACAAAATGTATGCTTACCTGATAAATTTCTTTCTTTCCGGACATGGAGTCCACGGCCCCACCCTTTAGATTAGACAGTAATTTTTTACTAAACCTCAGGCACCTCTACACCTTTGTGTTTATCTTCTTTTTCCATTTCCCTTTGGCTGAATGACTGGGGGTTATGGGTAAGGAAGTGACACTTAACCGCTTTGCTGTGGTGCTCTTTGCCTCCTCCTGCTGGCCAGGAGTGAATATCCCACTAGTAATTGGAATGACGTTGTGGACTCTCCATGTTCGGAAAGAAAGAAATTGATCAGGTAAGCATAAATTTTGTTTTTATTTGATAACTCTCTGCTTTATATGAATGGCATTGATTACCGCACATTTCAATAGAAAAAAGAGTTTCATAACACAACACATTTATTTGTGCATGCATGGCATACACATATTAACACTGATCTACATTACAAAGAAAACATTATTGTTGTCAATTAGAAATAAGGCGAGAAATGTTGTGGGGGTGGCATTGTTGAATTCCTTTAAGGTGAGAACAAGCAAATGTAATTCTAGAGCAGTGGCTGGCAATCTATTATGTTCTGAAATAATACTATAAAGTGACCATCAGTGAAACACTCATTTCTTTTGGAAGGTGGTGAGAGTCCACAAGTTCATTACTTCGGGATTCAACTCCTGGTCACCAGGAGGAGACAAAAAAATCCCAAAATATTCCATCTCTCCCACCTCACTGATTATCCAGTTTTAATCTTTGCCTCCTATGAGGTGAGTGAAGACTAGAAGTGCTCCAGATTCTTCGTAGAAGGGGGTTCTCAGACTGATTTCAGGTCAATGCTCCCCTATTTGAGCTGCTACAGTAGGACAAGGGGATAATGGAGTATAGGGTAGTGTCACAAGTACTCATAGTGATGGAGTTGGTCACAAGCCTGCTACAGATGTTGCAGGGACTGGTCCCCTAGCCTCCTTCTGTTTGGCCAATTAAATACTCCTTACAACATTCATCTACTGGAGATACTCAGGAAGCAGGCGTGAAACCAGTGGGTTGCAACACAGGTAAGTACTACTTTTACTATTTGCACTCTATTCAGCCCACAAACTATTAGCAGGTACACTGGGACACTGTATATCATAGCCAGGGTACAAGGTTTGTCAGTTACACTTCATTCATATTGAGACTACAGGAATGTTCATGATGCAGACTTTTGGGGTCTGTGGAGCCTTCAGATATCCAATGACAGTAATTGTTAGCACATATATTTCACAGTTTTTCCTGCTCTTTATTGTATATCTACATTTTTGGGTCAATGTTAGTAAACTTTTTAGAGGGACTGGTCACTATAAGAAATTGGCTTTTGGCTCTGTACTTAGAGCTCTCTGTTTTCAGCTCTTCTTGCCTGAGGGCTATTGATGTGCGCTCCTGTCATTTTTACACTGCACTGTGTGTACTCTTTGGCAGCGGCTACAGGAAGCTAGAGCAGTTAATAGCGCAAAGGTTAACTTCTTCCAGCCTCTGTCTTTGGATGTGCTGTTGCTGGAAGCAGTTTCAGGTGTTTTTCTTCCTCATCTGTGACCAGCATTTTGTTCATCTGGACGTACATTCCTTATCTCCCGCTGTAATGTGCTAAGATTTACCTTAATTCCAAGAGTTTGTATGTGGGTTTTTTTCTTATCTGTTAGGGCTTTATAGTATTCCTTTATTTTCTCTTTATTTACTTGTATTCCATTGCGTTTTTGGTCTTTACAGGGACCCTGAACTTTATCTCAACATTTTATTTAAAATTGTGGTGTTAACGTTTACTGTGATTTACATATTGTTTTGTATTTTACGTTTGCCTGTCCCAACTTTTGTCATTTATTATGGAGCAATCTGGAACTGACCCCAATGCAACCTATGTTAATTTTGATGCTAGATCCTTTGATTCTACATTTCAGTGTAAATGTGCAATGTAGGAGTTAGCTATGGTTATTCCTCCAGCTCTATTGTGTGAATATTGTATGGATAACCTTGGCATGTTAACCCTTCTAATCCTGTCGCTGCCTTTAAAGGGACAGTCAAGTTCAATTTTTTTTTCATGATTTAAATAGGGCATGCAATTTTAAACAACTTCCCAATTTACTTTTATCACCAATTTTGCTTTGTTCTCTTGGTATTCTTAGTTGAAAGCTAAACCTAGGATGTTCATATGCTAATTTCTTAGACCTTGAAGACTGCCTCTAATCTGAATACATTTTGACCAATAGAGGGCATTAGTTCATGTGTTTCATATAGATAACATTGAGCTCATGCACGTAAAGTGACCTAGGAGTGAGCACTGATTGGATAAACTGCATGTCTGTCAAAAGAACTCAAATAAGGTTGCAGTCAGCAGAAGCTTAGATACAAGATAATTACAGAGGTAAAACGTGTATTATTATAACAGTGTTGGTTATGCAAAACTGGGGAATGGGTAATAAAGGGATTATCTTTCTTTTTAAACAACAAAAATTCTGGTGTTGACTGCCCCTTTAAAGGAATATGTCCTTCCTATGTTTGCTCTACGCTAGGGAGTTTTCAGATTTTTCTAAAACAACACATGACAGAAAGTGTAGCTTGCTCTAAATGTAACGATTTATTGGAATTTAAAAATGCAAGTAAAAGAATAACTCACTAGAACCAAGTCGATAAAAAACGTGTCATGAATCCACATGAAAACAGTCCAACACCGGATACCTCCTCGTGACTGTTGCAGAAACTGGCGCCTTCTTTTCCTACAAGCCGTGCAGCAAATAGTCAGATGAGCAGGAACCAGTTTCCAGGTGCCAGTGAGGGTACAAGAACCTCAACGTGTTTCGTCTGATCACAGGTAGACTTTATCAAGAGGTATTATTGCTTGCTAGCTTGCTAATGTAGCCCAAGTAGCAGAACATGCATATAAATATAACAGAATATATTAATAGATGGTGTGACGTACAACCTCTCCTGCTCAGACTGTGCAGGTAATGCTGTGATTGAGATGCAGGGATGAAAGGGTTAACAAAACACTTTCTAAACTATTTTAGCTCCAGAAAGTACAAAAATCCCTTTTATCATCACCCCTATCTGCATCTATAACTCCAAATACTGACACCAAAAAGTATAGTTAAAATTTCTTTCCAACTACACAGATTAAAATCCAAAAACCCAAATTGGTAAAAAAAAATCTTCTAAAAACACAGTATTAATATTGCCAGCCTCGTTCAGTAACATGGTTCAAATATTAGATAAAGGCAAAACTTAATGGGACAGTCTATTCTAGAATTGTCCCTTTATTCCCCATTCCAGTTTTGCATAACCAACACTGTTATATTATTACACTTTTTACCTCTGATTACCTTGTATCTAAGCCTCTGCATACTGCTCCCTTATTTCAGTTCTTTAGCAGACTTGCATTTTAGCCAATCAGTGATTACTCATAAATAGCTACACAGGAGTGAGCACACTGTTATCTATATAGCACACATGAACTAGTGCTGTGTTGCTGTAAAAAAACCTGTCAAAATTCACAGAGATAAGAGGTGGCCTTCAAGGGCTTAAAAATTAGCATATGAACCTACCTAGGTTTAGCTTTGAACAAAGAATACCAAAAGAAACAAAGCAAATTTGATGATAAAAGTAAATTGGAAAGTTGTTTACAATTGCATGCCCTATCTGAATCATGAAAGTTTAATTTTAACTAGATTGTTTCTTTAATAAAGTAACATTTATTATGAGGAAAAAGGAGTCACAGGGCATTCATATATATAAAAAAACTGTTAAGAAACTATTTACACACAGCAAACAGTGTCTAAAATAAAAAGAAGACACAACAGAAGCCTGAAACTTTACCTGAAGTCGTATAGTCTTCTGTTTCCATGGAAATGGACAGATACACTGTAATGCACAGTTTCCCATGTAAAATGACAGTTATATTGTTGAAACCAAAGTTATATACAGTTAAATCTGATATCAGATTTATTGACCAAACTTCCTTCCAGAGTGGGCCAGGGAGGTAGCCACCCCTCTCTTTTATGACATGTCATCAAAGCTCTGAATCCTTGGCTGAAATTACAGAACACCTTATAACGTCTGTTATGTATATTTCGTTCATACACACAGATAGGCAACCCCCCTGTGGTGTCATTAGGATTATTTTAATATCAAACATGGAATGTACAGCAGAAGAGGCTCATGAAAGGCCTAATATTCATAAAATCTTGTAAGTAATTATTTTACTTGCATTTTTATATTGCAATAAATCTCTACACTTCTGTCTTTCTGTGCTGTTTTAGTCTTCAATTGAAAGATGGCTTACAGAGAACTCCTTCTAAACAGAGAACAGCACTCAAGTGGAAACTTTTCTACCATATCCTTTAGATGAAAGAACAGAGAACCATATACTCTTGTATACTGTACAGGGAGTGCAGAATTATTAGGCAAATGAGTATTTTGACCACATTATCCTCTTTATGCATGTTGTCTTACTCCAAGCTGTATAGGCTCGAAAGCCTACTACCAATTAAGCATATTAGGTGATGTGCATCTCTGTAATGAGAAGGGGTGTGGTCTAATGACATCAACAACCTATATCAGGTGTGCATAATTATTAGGCAACTTCCTTTCCTTTGGCAAAATGGGTCAAAAGAAGGACTTGACAGGCTCAGAAAAGTCAAAAATAGTGAGATATCTTGCAGAGGGATGCAGCACTCTTAAAATTGCAAAGCTTCTGAAGCTTGATCATCGAACAATCAAGCGTTTCATTCAAAATAGTCAACAGGGTCGCAAGAAGCGTGTGGAAAAACCAAGGCGCAAAATAACTGCCCATGAACTGAGAAAAGTCAAGCGTGCAGCTGCCAAGATGCCACTTGCCACCAGTTTGGCCATATTTCAGAGCTGCAACATCACTGGAGTGCCCAAAAGCACAAGGTGTGCAATGCTCAGTGACATGGCCAAGGTAAGAAAGGCTGAAAGACGACCACCACTGAACAAGACACACAAGCTGAAACGTCAAGACTGGGCCAAGAAATATCTCAAGATTTTTCTAAGGTTTTATGGGCTGATGAAATGAGAGTGAGTCTTGATGGGCCAGATGGATGGGCCCGTGGCTGGATTGGTAAAGGGCAGAGAGCTCCAGTCCGACTCAGACGCCAGCAAGGTGGAGGTGGAGTACTGGTTTGGGCTGGTATCATCAAAGATGAGCTTGTGGGGTCTTTTCGGGTTGAGGATGGAGTCAAGCTCAACTCCCAGTCCTACTGCCAGTTTCTGGAAGACACCTTCTTCAAGCAGTGGTACAGGAAGAAGTCTGCATCCTTCAAGAAAAACATGATTTTCATGCAGGACAATGCTCCATCACACGCGTCCAAGTACTCCACAGCGTGGCTGGCAAGAAAGGGTATAAAAGAAGAAAATCGAATGACATGGCCTCCTTGTTCACCTGATCTGAACCCCATTGAGAACCTGTGGTCCATCATCAAATGTGAGATTTACAAGGAGGGAAAACAGTACACCTCTCTGAACAGTGTCTGGGAGGCTGTGGTTGCTGCTGCACGCAATGTTGATGGTGAACAGATCAAAACACTGACAGAATCCATGGATGGCAGGCTTTTGAGTGTCCTTGCAAAGAAAGGTGGCTATATTGGTCACTGATTTGTTTTTGTTTTGTTTTTGAATGTCAGAAATGTATATTTGTGAATGTTGAGATGTTATATTGGTTTCACTGGTAAAAATAAATAATTGAAATGGGTATATATTTGTTTTTGTTAAGTTGCCTAATAATTATGCACAGTAATAGTCACCTGCACACACAGATATCCCCCTAAAATAGCTAAAACTAAAAACAAACTAAAAACTACTTCCAAAAATATTCAGCTTTGATATTAATGAGTTTTTTGGGTTCATTGAGAACATGGTTGTTGTTCAATAATAAAATTAATTCTCAAAAATACAAGTTGCCTAATAATTCTGCACTCCCTGTATAACCATATTTTATTGGTGGATATATATGCAGTGGCTTAAAGGGACAGTCTAGGCCAAAATAAACTTTCATAATTCAGATAGAGCATGTAATTTTAAACAATTTTCCAATTTACTTTTATCACCATTTTTGCTTTGTTCTCTTGGTATTCTTAGTTGAAAGCTTAACCTAGGAGGTTCATATGCTAATTTCTTAGACCTTGAAGGCCACCTCTTTTCAGAATGCATTTTAACAGTTTTTCACCACTAGAGGGTGTTAGTTCACGTATTTCATATAGATAACACTGTGCTTGTGCACGTGAAGTTATCTGGGAGCAGGCAAAACTGCAAGTCTGTCAAAAGAACTGAAATAAAGGGGCAGTTTGCAGAGGCTTAGATACAAGATAATCACAGAGGTTAAAAGTATATTAATATAACTGTGTTGGTTATGCAAAACTGGGGAATGGGTAATAAAGGGATTATCTATCTTTTAAAACAATAAAAATTCTGGTGTAGACTGTCCCTTTAAGACTTTAAACTTTTCAACTTTTCAATTTGATGTTGCACCCCATTCTCTATTTCTACCTTACCAGTCCTTTACTTATTACCCTAGAGCTGTGTGCTTTGTCAATATCAGTTAACAATGTTGGTAATTGAGCGCATTATCTTTCTTTGAATTAGATTTTTCTCCAGGTTTTAAAAATCTACAATCCTATCGGTTGTTTCAATTAGTCAATAGGATTTCAGAAGCTCTCATCCTATTGGCTGATTTAAACAGCCAATAGGATTTAAGAAGCTCTTATCCTATTGGCTGATTTGAATTTGAAGAATCAAATCAGCCAATAGGAATGTAAGGTACGTCATTTTTAAATGGGTACCTTCCATTCAACGTCAGTGTACAGCGGTGATCATATGAGGAGGACGCTCCGCGCAGGATGTCATCGCCCTCCAGGATTACTCCGTGCTGCCAGGATGAAGATAGAAGACATCCCCGAGATAGATGAAGGTGTCGCCGCCTGGATGACGACTTCTCGCCGTCTGGATGAAGATAGATGTCCGGACTTCAGCAACTGTGAGTAGATTTTATGAAGTTAGTGTTAGTTTTTTTTAAACATTTTTGGGGTGTTTTTTTTTAGATTAGGGATGGGCACTTGTAAAATAGCTAAATGCCCTTTTTAAGGGCAGTAAAAGAGCTGAATGCTTTAGGGGCAATGGGTAGCTTAGGATTTATTAGATTTAGGTTTTTTTTTATTTTGGGGGTTGGTTGGGTGGGGGGGTTTACTTTTAGGGGGGGACTTAGTAATTTTTTAAGGTGTTTTTATTTTGGGGGGAGGGGGGTTTATTTTTATAGGGCTATTAGATTAGGTGTAATTGTTTTTTTCTTTCATCTAAGTGGCAAGAGTCCATGAGCTAGTGACGTATGGGATATTCATTCCTACCAGGAGGGGGCAATGTTTCCCAAACCTCAAAATGCCTATAAATACACCTCCCACCAAACGTTGCCTCCTTCCCTGCTCACTCTGAGCTTCTCACCCCTTCTCTTCTCACCTTGAGATTCTCTCCCTTTCCCTGCTCACACTGAGCTTCTCACCCCTTCCCTGCTCACTCTGAGCTTCTCTCCCATTTTCTGCTCACTCTGAGCTTCTCACCCCATTCCTGCTCACTCTGAGCTTCTCACCCCTTTCCTGCTCACTCTGAGCTTCACACCCCTTTCCTGCTCACTCTGAGCTCACCCCTTTCCTGCTCACTCTGAGCTTCTCACCCCTTCCCAGCTCAATCTGAGCTTCTCACCCCTTTCCAGCTCACTCTGAGCTTCTCTCCCCTTTTCTGCTCACTCTCTGCTTTATATGAAAGGCATTGATTACCAACTTTTCTAGTTACATGGCACATTTCAATAGAAAAAATAGTTTCATAACACAACACATTTATTTGTGCATGCATGGCATACACATATTAACACTGATCTACATTACAAAGAAAACATTGTTGTCAATTAGAAATAAGGCGAGAAATGTTGTGCGGGTGGCATTGTTGAATTCCTTTAAGGTGAGAACAAGCAAATGTAATTCTAGAGCAGTGGCTGGCAATCTATTATGTTCTGAAATAATACTATAAAGTGACCAGCAGTGAAATACTAATTTCTTTTGTAAGGTGGTGAGAGTCCACAAGTTCACTACTTCAGGATTCAACTCCTGGTCACCAGTAGGAGACAAAAGAATCCCAAAATATTCCATCCCTCCCACCTCACTGATTATCCAGTTTTAATCTTTGCCTCATATGAGGTGAGTGAATCTAGAGGTGCTCCAGATTCTTCGTAGAAGGAGGTTCACAGACTGATTTGAGGTCAATGCTCTCCTATTTGAGCTGCTACTGTAGGACAAGGGGATAATAACCAAATGTTGCCTCCTTCCCTGCTCACTCTTAGCTTCTCACCCCTTCCATTCTTACCTTGAGCTTCTCTCCCCTTTCCTGCTCACTCTGAGCTTCTCTCCCCTTTCCTGCTCACAATTAACTTTGCACCCCTTTTCTGCTCACTCTGAGCTTCTCACCCCTTTTCTGCTCACTCTATGCTTCTCACCCCTTTTCTGCTCACTCTGAGCTTTTCAACCTTATCTTTCTCTACTTACTCTGGGCTCCTCGTCTCATTGTCTCACTCTGGGCTCACACCTCTCCCTTCCCTGCTCACTTTGGGGTTTTTCTCACCCCTTTTTTGCTCACTCTGAGCTTCTCTCCACATCTCTGCTCACTCTGAGCTTCTCTCCCCTTTACTGATCGCTCTGAGCTTCTCTCCCCTTACCTGCTCACTCTGAGCTTCTCTCCCCTTCCCTGCTCACTCTGAGCTTCTCTCCCCTTCCCTGCTTACGAGAACGTCACTCCCCTTTCCTGCTTACTAGAGCTTCTCACCCTTTCCCTGCTCACTCTTAGATTCTCTCCCCTTCCCTGCTCACTCTGAGCTTCTCTCCTCTTCCTTGCTCACTCTGAGCTTCTCCCCTTCCTTGCTCACTCTGAGCTTCTCTCCCCTTCCCTGCTCAATAGAGCTTCTCTCCCCTTCCCTGCTCACTCTGAGCTTCTCTCCCCTTCCCTGCTCACTCTGAGCTTCTCTCCCCTTCCCTGCTCACTCTTAGCTTCTCTCCATTTCCCTGCTCACTCTGAGCTTCTCATCCCTTCCCTTCTCACCTTGAGCTTCTCTCCCCTTTCCTGCTCACTCTGAGCTTCTCTCCCCTTCCCTGCTTACTCTTAGCTTCTCTCCCCTTCCCTGCTTACTCTTAGCTTCTATCCCCTTCCCTGCTCACTTTGTACTTCTCACCCCTTCCCTGCTCACTCTGAGCTTCTCTCCCCTTCCCAGCTCACTCAGAGCTTCTCTCCCCTTCCCTGCTCACTCTTAGATTCTCTACCCTTCCCTGCTCACTCTGAGCTTCTCTCCCCTTCCCTGCTCACTCTTAGCTTCTCTCCCTTTCCCTGCTCACTCTGAGCTTCTCACCCCTTCCCTTCTCACCTTGAGCTTATCTCCCCTTTCCTGCTCACTCTGAGCTTCTCTCCCCTTTCCTGCTCACTCTGAGCTTCTCTCCCCTTTCCTGCTCACTCTGAGCTTCTCTCCCCTTCCCTGCTCACTAGAGCTTCTCACCCCTTTCCTGCTCACTCTGAGCTTCTCTCCCCTTCCCTGCTCACTAGAGCTTCTCACCCCTTCCCTTCTCACTCTTAGCTTCTCTCCCCTTCCCTGCTCATTATATGCTTGTCTCCCCTTCCCTGCTCATTCTTAGCTTCTCTCCCTTTCCCTGCTCACTCTGAGATTCTCTCCCCTTCCCTGCTCACTAAAGCTTTTCACCCCTTTCCTGCTCACTCTGAGCTTCTCTCCCCTTCCCTGCTCACTAGAGCTTCTCACCCCTTCCCTTCTCACTCTTAGCTTCTCTCCCCTTCCCTGCTCATTATGTGCTTGTCTCCCCTTCCCTGCTCACTCTTAGCTTCTCTCCCCTTCCCTGCTCATTATGTGCTTGTCTCCCCTTCCCTGCTCACTCTTAGCTTCTCTCCCTTTCCCTGCTCACTCTGAGCTTCTCACTCCTTCCCTTCTCACCTTGAGCTTCTCTCCCCTTTCCTGCTCACTCTGAGCTTCTCTCCCCTTCCCTGCTTACTAAGAGCTTCTCTCCGCTTCCCTGCTTACTCTGAGCTTCTCTCACCATCCCTGCTCACTTTGTACTTCTCACCCCTTCCCAGCTCACTCTTAGCTTCTCTCCACATCTCTGCTCACTCTTGAGCTTCTCTCCCCTTTCCTGCTCACTCTGAGCTTCTCTCCCCTTCCCTGCTTACTAAGAGCTTCTCTCCGCTTCCCTGCTTACTCTGAGCTTCTCTCACCATCCCTGCTCACTTTGTACTTCTCACCCCTTCCCAGCTCACTCTTAGCTTCTCTCCACATCTCTGCTCACTCTGAGCTTCTCTCCCCTTTACTGATCGCTCTGAGCTTCTCTCCCCTTACCTGCTCACTCTGAGCTTCTCTCCCCTTCCCTGCTCACTCTGAGCTTCTCTCCCCTTCCCTGCTTACTAGAACGTCACTCCCCTTTCCTGCTTACTAGAGCTTCTCACCCTTTCCCTGCTCACTCTTAGATTCTCTCCCCTTCCCTGCTCACTCTGAGCTTCTCTCCTCTTCCTTGCTCACTCTGAGCTTCTCCCCTTCCTTGCTCACTCTGAGCTTCTCTCCCCTTCCCTGCTCAATAGAGCTTCTCTCCCCTTCCCTGCTCACTCTGAGCTTCTCTCCCCTTCCCTGCTCACTCTGAGCTTCTCTCCCCTTCCCTGCTCACTCTTAGCTTCTCTCCATTTCCCTGCTCACTCTGAGCTTCTCATCCCTTCCCTTCTCACCTTGAGCTTCTCTCCCCTTTCCTGCTCACTCTGAGCTTCTCTCCCCTTCCCTGCTTACTCTTAGCTTCTCTCCCCTTCCCTGCTTACTCTTAGCTTCTATCCCCTTCCCTGCTCACTTTGTACTTCTCACCCCTTCCCTGCTCACTCTGAGCTTCTCTCCCCTTCCCAGCTCACTCAGAGCTTCTCTCCCCTTCCCTGCTCACTCTTAGATTCTCTCCCCTTCCCTGCTCACTCTGAGCTTCTCTCCCCTTCCCTGCTCACTCTTAGCTTCTCTCCCTTTCCCTGCTCACTCTGAGCTTCTCACCCCTTCCCTTCTCACCTTGAGCTTCTCTCCCCTTTCCTGCTCACTCTGAGCTTCTCTCCCCTTTCCTGCTCACTCTGAGCTTCTCTCCCCTTTCCTGCTCACTCTGAGCTTCTCTCCCCTTCCCTACTCACTAGAGCTTCTCACCCCTTTCCTGCTCACTCTGAGCTTCTCTCCCCTTCCCTGCTCACTAGAGCTTCTCACCCCTTCCCTTCTCACTCTTAGCTTCTCTCCCCTTCCCTGCTCATTATGTGCTTGTCTCCCCTTCCCTGCTCATTCTTAGCTTCTCTCCCTTTCCCTGCTCACTCTGAGCTTCTCTCCCCTTCCCTGCTCACTAGAGCTTCTCACCCCTTTCCTGCTCACTCTGAGCTTCTCTCCCCTTCCCTGCTCACTAGAGCTTCTCACCCCTTCTCTTCTCACTCTTAGCTTCTCTCCCCTTCCCTGCTCATTATGTGCTTGTCTCCCCTTCCCTGCTCACTCTTAGCTTCTCTCCCCTTCCCTGCTCATTATGTGCTTGTCTCCCCTTCCCTGCTCACTCTTAGCTTCTCTCCCTTTCCCTGCTCACTCTGAGCTTCTCACTCCTTCCCTTCTCACCTTGAGCTTCTCTCCCCTTTCCTGCTCACTCTGAGCTTCTCTCCCCTTCCCTGCTTACTAAGAGCTTCTCTCCGCTTCCCTGCTTACTCTGAGCTTCTCTCACCATCCCTGCTCACTTTGTACTTCTCACCCCTTCCCAGCTCACTCTTAGCTTCTCTCCCTTTCCTGCTCACTCTGAGCTTCTCCCCCCTTCCCTGCTTACTCTGAGCTTCTCTCCGCTTCCCTGCTTACTCTGAGCTTCTCTCACCTTCCCTGCTCACTTTGTACTTCTCACCCCTTCCCAGCTCACTCTTAGCTTCTCTCCCCTTTCCTGCTCACTCTGAGCTTCTCTCCCCTTCCCTGCTTACTCTGAGCTTCTCTCTGCTTCCCTGCTTACTCTGAGCTTCTCTCACCTTCCCTGCTCACTTTGTACTTCTTACCCCTTCCCTGCTCACTCTTAGCTTCTCTCCCCTTCCCTGCTCATTATGTGCTTGTCTCCCCTTCCCTGCTCACTCTTAGCTTCTCTCCCTTTCCCTGCTCACTCTGAGCTTCTCACTCCTTCCCTTCTCACCTTGAGCTTCTCTCCCCTTTCCTGCTCACTCTGAGCTTCTCTCCCCTTCCCTGCTTACTAAGAGCTTCTCTCCGCTTCCCTGCTTACTCTGAGCTTCTCTCACCATCCCTGCTCACTTTGTACTTCTCACCCCTTCCCAGCTCACTCTTAGCTTCTCTCCCTTTCCTGCTCACTCTGAGCTTCTCCCCCCTTCCCTGCTTACTCTGAGCTTCTCTCCGCTTCCCTGCTTACTCTGAGCTTCTCTCACCTTCCCTGCTCACTTTGTACATCTCACCCCTTCCCAGCTCACTCTTAGCTTCTCTCCCCTTTCCTGCTCACTCTGAGCTTCTCTCCCCTTCCCTGCTTACTCTGAGCTTCTCTCTGCTTCCCTGCTTACTCTGAGCTTCTCTCACCTTCCCTGCTCACTTTGTACTTCTTACCCCTTCCCTGCTCACTCTTAGCTTCTCTCCCTTTCCTGCTCACTCTGAGCTTCTCTCCCCTTCCCTGCTTACTCTGAGCTTCTCTCACCTTCCCTGCTCACCTTGTACTTCTCACCCCTTCCCAGCTCACTCTGAGCTTCTCTCTCCCCTTCCCTGCTCACTGTGAGCTTCTCACCCCTTCCCTTCTCACCCCTTCCCTTCTCACCTTGAGCTTCTCTCCCCTTCCCTGCTCACTCTGAGCTTCTCTCCCCTTCCCTGCTCACTCTGAGCTTCTCTCTCCCCTTCCCTGCTCACTGTGAGCTTCTCACCCCTTCCCTGCTCACCTTGAGCTTCTCTCCCCTTCCCTGCTCACTCTTAGCTTCTCTCCATTTCCCTGCTCACTCTGAGCTTCTCACCCCTTCCTTTCTCACCTTGAGCTTCTCTCCCCTTTCCTGCTTACTCTGAGCTTCTCTCCCCTTCCCTGCTCACTCTGTACTCCTCACCCCTTCCCTGCTCACTCTGAGCTTCTCTCCCCTTCCCAGCTCAATCTGAGCTTCTCTCCCTTTCCCTGCTCATTCTGAGCTTCTCTCCCTTTCCCTGCTAACTCTGAGCTTATCTCCCCTTTCCTGCTCATTCTGAGCTTCTTACCCCTTTTCTGTTCACTCTAAGCTTCTCACCCCTTTTCTGCTCACTCTAAGCTTCTCACCCCTTTTCTGCTCACTCTAAGCTTCTCACCCCTTTTCTGCTCACTCTGAGCTTTTCAACCTCATCTTTCTCTACTTACTCTGAGCTCCTCGCCTCATTGTCTCACTCTGGGCTCTCATATCTCCCTTCCCTTCTCACTTTGGGGTTTTTCTCACTCCTTTCTTGCTCAATCTGAGCTTCTCTCCCCTTCTCGGCTCACTCTAAGCTTCTCTCCTCTTACCTGCTCACTCTGAGCTTATCTCCCCTTCCCTGCTAACTCTGAGCTTCTCTCCCCTTCCCTGCTCACTCTGAGCTTCTCTCCCCTTCCCTGCTCACTCTGTGCTTCTCTCCTCTTCCCTGCTCACTCTGAGCTTCTCTCCACTTCCCTGCTCACTCTGAGCTTCTCTCCACTTCCCTGCTCACTCTTAGCTTCTCTCCCCTTTCCTGCTCACTCTGAGCTTCTCACCCCTTTCCTGCTCAGTCTGAGCTTCTCACCCCTTTTCTGCTCACTTTGAGCTTCTCACCCCTTTTCTGCTCACTCTGAGCTTTTCAACCCCTCCTTCTCTGCTCACTCTCGCATCCTCGCCTCTTTGTCTCAGTCTGGGCTTCTCAACGCTTTGTCTCACTCTGGGCCCTCACCTCTCCCTTTCCTGCTTACTTTAAAGGGACAGTCAAGTCCAAAAAAAACTTGTGTTTCAAATAGGGCATGTCATTTTAAACATCTTTTCAATTTACTTTTATCACCAATTCTGCTTTGTTCTCTTGGTATTCTTAGTTGAAAGCTAAACCTAGGAAGGCTCATATGATAATTTCTAAGCCCTTGAAGGCTGCCCGCCTCTAATCACATGCTTTTGTATTTGCTTTTCACAACAGGGGAGAGCTAGTTCAGATAAACCATATAGATAACATTGTGATCATGCCCGTGGATTGTGGCAGACACTGCACTTATTGGCTAAATTGAAAGTCAATAGATAATAAATAAAATGTCATGTGATCAGGGGGCTGTCAGAAGATTAGATACAAGGTAATAACAGAGCTAAAAAGTATATTAATATAAACGCGTTGGGTGTGCAAAACTGGGGAATGGGTAATAAAGGGATTATCTATCTTTTAAAACAACAAAAATTCTGGTGTTGACTGTCCCTTTAAGTTTCCTGTATGAGAATCAAATTTGTTTTGTTCTCTTATCTACATGTGCTGCCTTTTTACTTTATTACATCTATTTTCATCTAACATTTTTTTTGCATCTATTCCTCTCATGTGTTCTCTCCTTCTTCTAATTTATTTTCCCTTTTTCTGTCTCTCTGCCCTCCTCCCCTACACAACTCTTACTCCCTTTGCCCTTGTGCCCCTCTGTTCCATTGGGGGTACATTGGGCAAGATTCCCAGGCTGGCTGTGCAGGATGCCTTTTTACTCAGTAGGAGCTGAGCTATTACTGGGCCTGTCGGAGCCACACTCAGCTCTCTAGGCGTTCCTGCTCTCACTATTCTGTTACCATGGAAACTGCCGGTATGTCCCAGATGTGGCGAACTTTGAAGTCCGAACATGATGGAATTGGCCCAAAAATAACCAAAAAGGAAAATATAGAGGGGGTTGGAGGGGAAAGAAAAATAAAAGTAGGAGGAGAGAAATCTAGGAGTTTCTTAAGGTGGAACTATCAGATGTGAGCTTTTGTATGCATACACTTTATTAGAGTATTTGTTTCATGTAAGGACATATGTTTTTGTAGCTGTGAATAAAGACACCTACTTGTAACTGATACAGCCAAGTTTACATTGTCCTGAGTGCAATATTTTGATTGATAGACGGATACAAACTGCTTTGTACTTTAGGCAATCTAATGAGGACTGCAGATAAAAGCAATGCATTCATGTTGCATTATTATTATTTATGTCTAAGGAAGATGTGTCATTGTAACTATAATGCAGTTTAGAATGATTGGCTATTCTGATCAGTTAAACCATCTTTAGATGTGTGCAGCATAAAGCTGTCTTGTTCACGCTGTATGCAGGACTTATCAATGTACATATTACTGTATGGTAAACAGATATTTCTTTTGCATGAATATTTAATCAGGATTGCTTTTTTTGAGAATTAGAGTTGCTAATAGATGATAAACTGTGATCGTCATATTGAGATGTTAGTTTTTTTTTGTATTATTTGTTATCTTTTTGCTTTCTTATCATGTAAAACCTGATCGTATTAAGATATTAAAACAGGTCAATCAATGCTGCCTCACAGATTTTCAATAAGACAGCGCAATTAATATGTATGGAAGATTATTCAAAAGCAATGTATATAGATAATATTAGACACTTATTAAAGGGACATTTGAATTAAACACTCGTATTTGTGTGAAAAAAATAGTTTTTGATCCATGCTACCTAGAGTGGATGAAAAGCAAATTCTGAAACCAAGGTTCTATTTAAATTCTGCAAATAACTGGTTTCGGCAGTTTTATTGCTTAGGGCATTGAACACTGTCATTTGCAGCTAGCCCTAAATGGTCACCTTTAAGAGTGCTGAGATAAAGATACCCACCAGGGTTTTAAAGGAAAGTAAAACTTTGTAATATTTGCAATATTTACTTGTAATAAATAAACATGCTGCTAGGTGAATGTAAAAAAAATAAATTTAAATAGTTTTCAATAGTCAAACTCCACCCAGCAGTTGCCTTATCCAAAGGTGCCAATCACAACTTATTAATGGAACAGACCAGATAGTCACTGCCATTTTGCTAGCAATATAAATTTGACAATAATTTACATGAAAGGGGGACAAATCAATAATGAAAGTGAACTGCAAAGCTGGTTTACTAGGAATAGTATTTTAAATTGTTTAAAGTACCTTTAAAGTAGTTTTGCCAATCTTTAATAATGTCTAATGCAATGCAAGATATTAGCAGCATATGCACAGATGCTGTGAGGGACTGTGCACCAGTATTCAATCTCACAGAGTTGGCGGTGGTGGGTATTGTGCAAGGTGGATTTGATTAAAATCATGATTGAAATCACTAGTCAGTAAGACCAATTTAAATCAATTTAAATCATATTTTTCATTTTTTAGTATAATAACTTTTCAGATTATTTTTTCAGTTATATATCAGACCTTTACTAATTTGGTTATATGTCATTAAATATGCATAAATAGATTGAATTGGAAGACATTATTGGAAGGTGAACTATCTCCAGTTTAATAGGTTAATCAGTCATATTTGATCAACTTTTCAGCTGTACTTTATTGGAAGGAGAAAAATAATGACCTTAATAACAACAATTTAAAAAACGTTATTTAACTAAAGAAAAATAAACATTACGGTAATAACAATTTAAATAGCTTTATTTAGATGAAACTATAAAATTATCTTTCATTTGTAATGCTTGCCCCTCACACTGTACATAGATTTGCAGGGGAGCAATGGCATTGGACAGTAACATCAAAATTATACTTTCATGATTCAGAAAGGACATGCAATTCTGAACAATTTTCCAATTTACTTCTATAATCTAATGATATTTGTCCTTTATCAATTGTGGAACTATGGTGAGCTAGCTGCTTATCACTTTCTCATCGAATGTGATCAGCTAGGCCCCAGTAGAGCATTGCTCTCCTTCAACAAAGGATACCAAGAGAATTAAGCAAATTTGATGATATAAGTAACTTTGAAAATTGTATGCTCTATCTGAAAGCCAAACGTTTTCTTTCATGATTGCTGTGAAGAAGGGGCATGTTATTGCTGCAGACACAAATTAAAGGGACAGTATACACCAGTTTTTGTATAACTGCATGTAATAGACACTACTATAAAGAAGAACATGCACAGATGCTGATCTACAACATCCAGCGTAAAGCCTCTTAAAAACGTACTTATAAACTCCCAGTTTAGCACTGTTAATGAGGTTTAGCTGGGACACCCAGTGAAAGGGGCTGGGAAAATATGAAAAGTCAGCTAACATAAACAGCCAGCAGTAGTCTGTAAAAGCATGTATATATCTGGCACTTAAGGGCTTGTTTAGGAATCTGAAAATCAGCACAATGTTATTAAAAAATAAGCAAAACTATACATTGTTACAAATACACGCTCAGGCTATATAAAAGGGTCATCTACAAAACATTTATGCAAATAAAAATCTAGTGTACAATGTCCCTTTAACAGTTTTGACAACCACAAAACCAATAATATGTGATAATATCTTATGCCCCAAAAAATCTGACAAAAACCTCTGGGAGAGCATGACATTGTGAATGGTTTAATGTAATTCATTTACCCAAAAAATTAAACATCACATCCATGGATAATACAACATCTTGTTATACAACTACATACCTCCCAACATTTCAAAATTCAAAAGAAGGACACCCCCCCCCCCGGCAAAAAAAATGAAATGTGGTGGGCGGGGCTTAAAAAAATCATAAGACCAAAGTAATAAAAATAAAATTCTAAATAAAGTCATATATTTTTATACACTTAGGCAGCAAATCAAACACAAGCTCAAACCACTGGTATGGCTATGTGAGCGCTGTATTTAATTAGCCTTTGCAAAGACATTGCTAAATATTTTTATCTTAATTGCACATTTATTAATACATTCTTTAAAACTACTCTCTGCATTCCCCATTAATATTCTAGATTCTGGCCTTTAAAGTCAGCAAAAATGGACAGTAGCACGCTACATAGCATACACTTACACATGCAGATACACACACACACACACACACACTACATAGCATACACTTATACATGCAGATAGACACACACTACATAGCATACACTTACACATGCAGATACACACACTACATATCATACAATTATACATGCAGCATACACTTATACATGCAGATACACAGACACTACATAGTATACACTTATACATGCAGACACACACACACTACATAGCATACACTGATACATGCAGATACACACACACTACATATCATACAATTATACATGCAGCATACACTTATACATGCAGATACACAGACACTACATAGTATACATTTATACATGCAGACACACACACACTACATAGCATAAACTTATACATACAGATACACACACACACAGTTATGGATACAGATAGACACACACACTACATCATATATGGGTATCTGTAATTCATTGTATGTGGTCCTGGGGTTGGCAAGCACATTAGCTGGCAGTCTGCGGCTGCCACTGTTCGTTACACTGTTCGTTACCCTGGTATTAGCACTGCTCATTGTATAAAACTGAAGGCATGCTAGTATTATCACCAGGGCTTAGACATCATCACTACCAGAGGTATGTTAGAGAGGTCACCATTACCCGTGGTCAGAGTGTATACAGCCTTCTTACTCCTGCTTAACCCACACACCATTCCTTTTCCACAGGGAATATAACAGGTATCTAACCCTGTGAGAGCAACGCCAGCTGCTTCTGAGTATGGGCCCAATAGAATTTAAAAAACAAAAAAATTTTTTTATTTTTTTTTAAATGCCTGGGGTAAATCGGGACAGATGGCTAACAACTCGGGACAGAGGGACAGACCCCTAAAATCGGGACTGTCCCGCGAAAATCGGGACAGTTGGGGGGTATGCAACTACAATTAGGGTTGCCACCCGTCCCTTAAAATACAGAACACTTATAAGTTACACATGCTGCAGGTTGTGCAGGGAGGATATGAATAGTGCCGTCCAAAAACACAATACATGTTCCTCCCTGCACACCCTGCAGCATGTGTAACTCATAAGTGTCCAGGAAAACATGGCTGAGGTGGCAACCCTAACTACAATATCCCAGAAAATCTGCCAGCAACTTTCAAGCTCACACACTAACTGCAATATCCCAGAAAATCTGCTAGGAACTTTCAAGCTCACACACTAACTGCAATATCCCAGAAAATCTGCTAGGAACTTTCAAGCTCACACACTAACTGCAATATCTCAGAAAATCTGCCAGCAACTTTCAAGCTCACACACTAACTGCAATATCCCAGAAAATCTGCCAGCAACTTTCAAGCTCACACACTAACTGCAATATCCCAGAAAATCTACCAGGAACTTTCAAGCTTGCACACTAACTGCTATATCTCAGAAAATCTGCCAGGAACTTTCAAGCACACACACTAACTGCAATATCTCAGAAAATCTGCCGGGAACTTTCAAGCTTACACACTAACTGCAATATCTCAGAAAATCTGCCAGCACTAGCCCTCCAAGCACCTCAGTGTTTACCTTAATATATAAACACCTCCTAACAGCAAGTGTCCAGGAAAACATGGCTGAGGTGGCAACCCTAACTACAATATCCCAGAAAATCTGCCAGCAACTTTCAAGCTCACACTCTAACTGCAATATCTCAGAAAATCTGCCAGCAACTTTCAAGCTCACACTCTAGCTGCAATATCCCAGAAAATCTACCAGGAACTTTCAAGCTTGCACACTAACTGCTATATCTCAGAAAATCTGCCAGGAACTTTCAAGCACACACACTAACTGCAATATCTCAGAAAATCTGCCGGGAACTTTCAAGCTTACACACTAACTGCAATATCTCAGAAAATCTGCCAGCACTAGCCCTCCAAGCACCTCAGTGTTTACCTTAATATATAAACACCTCCTAACAGCAAGTGTCCAGGAAAACATGGCTGAGGTGGCAACCCTAACTACAATATCCCAGAAAATCTTCCAGGAACTTTTAAGCTCACACCCTAACTGCAATATCCCAGAAAATCTGCCAGCACTAGCCCTCCAAGCACCTCAGTGTTTACCTTAATATATAAACACCTCCTAACAGTAATTGGGAATTTTTGAGTGATGCACTATATTGGGCTGGATGACGCTGGGGATAGTTACGGAGGCTATATTTTTTGTTTACTGAAGCTCCGGTACATAGCGGTATTTTATGTGATTGACAAGGGCTATTTTGGTTGTTACGCCCGCGAAGGGCGGGGCTTAGTGTTTTGCGCGCTTACAGCGCAGTTCGTAATTGCAGTTCCGGTTAGCCATCTTCTCACGGCTCCTATGTCCGCTTGTGGCGATATTTACAAGCGGCTTTAGGTGCACCGTGCTTGAGGATTTAAGTGGGGTCACATGGAGGTAGGTAGGAGCCGCAGCAGAGCTGCGGTGAGGTGACTGTGTAATATTTTAAAGGAAGGTGTACCAGTATGTTATTTTCAGGCATTCGTGCAGGGAGTGTGATATATGCTTTTTGCCATTCAAATAGCCTTCCTTAAAGTTACAGTACTCTGCTGTTTTTTATTATTAGACTGATTTTTGCAAGACATCTTATCAGTGTTGGTGACCAAGATTGTTTTTGTTTTAGGTTATCATGGATGACCTTGAATAAAGTACATGCCCTATGTGTTTGGATGCCATTGTGGAACCCCCTGTTACACTTTGTCCCCCATGTATTGAGAGGGCTTCACAGTGTAAAGAGCAAATTTTCTTTAATAAAGATATGTCTAATGATTGTCCTCAGACTGATGAGATTGAGGGTATGCCGCATCTTTCTTCCCAAGCATCACAGCCTTTAACGCCCGCACAAGCGCCACCATGTTCTTCAATGGCATCTGCGTCATTTACTCTGCAGGATATGGCTGTAGTCATGTCATCCACTCTTACAAAAGTTTTATCTAAGTTGCCAGTACTACAAGGCAAACTCAGAAGGACAGAGGCCCATGTGGTCCCGGCAACTTCCGATGCCTTAATAGCTATCTCTAATATTCCTTCCCAGGGCTCTGAATTGGGGGGTAGGGAGGCCCTGTCTGAGGGGGAACTGTCTGATTCAGGAAGTGCATTACCCCGACAGATTCAGACGTCTTGTCCTTCAGATTTAAACTTGAACACCTCCGCCTTTTGCTACGAGAGGTTTTGGTGACTCTGGACGACTGTGACTCTATTGTGGTTCTTCCAGAGAAATTGAGTAAGATGGACAAATACTTAGAGGTCCCTTCTTATTCCGATGTGTTTCCGGTTCCTAAGAGAATTTCGGAAATTATTACAAGGGAGTGGGAGAGACCGGATACCCGTTCTCCCCTTCCCCTATTTTTAGGAAAATGTACCCTATAGCTGACATGTTTCGGGACTCTTGGCAGACAGTCCCTAAGGTGGAGGGAGCTATCTCTACCCTGGCTAAGCGTACGACTATCCCTATTGAGGCAGTTGTGCTTTCAAAGACCCTATGGATAAGAAATTGGAGGGTCTTCTAAAGAAGCTATATATTCATCAAGGGTTTCTATTACAAACGACGGCCTGCATTGTAACAGTCACAACTGCGGCTGCCTTTTGGTTTGACGCTCTAGAAGAGTCCCTTAAGACTGAGACTCCTTTAGAAGAAATAATAGATAGAATTAAGGCCCTTAAGCTGGCTAATTCTTTTATTACAGATGCCGCCTTTCAGATCGCCAAATTGGCGGCTAGGAATTCAGGATTTTCCATCTTAGCCCTCAGAGCCTTATGGTTAAAAATCTTGGTCTGCGGATGTGTCCTCTAAATCAAAGCTCTTGGCGATTCCTTTCAAGGGTAAGACCCGGTTTGGGCCTGACTTGAAGGAGATAATTTCTGACATTACAGGAGGTAAGGGTCACCTCCTTCCTCAAGACAAAACAGCTATACAAAGGAGACGACAGAATAATTTTCGTTCCTTTCGAAACTTCAAGTAAATCCCCTCTTCCTTTTCTGTTAAATAGGAAGGGAATTATTCTCAGGCCAAACCCACCTGGAAACCTAACCAGGGTTGGAACAAGGGTTAACAACCCAAGAAACCTGCTGCTGCTACCAAGACAGCATGAAGGGGCGGCCCCCGATCCGGGACCGGATCTTGTAGGGGGCAGACTTTCTCTCTTTGTCCAAGCTTGGATGAAAGACGTTCAGGATCCCTGGACACTAGAAATCGTGTCTCAAGGGTATCAGTTGGAGTTCAAAAATTCCTTCCCAAGGGGAAGATTTCTTCTTTCACGATTGTCTGTAGACCAGATAAAAAGAGAGGCGTTCTTACACGTTGTGTAGAAGACCTCTCAACCATGGGAGTAATTTGTCCCGTTCCAAGACAGGAACAGGGGCAGGGATTTTACTCAAATCTTTTTGTGGTTCCCAAAAAAGAGGGAACGTTCCGACCTATTTTAGATCTCAAGAGTCTAAACAAGTTTCTCAGAGTTCCATCCTTCAAGATGGAGACTTTTCGGACAATTCTTTCATTGATCCAGGAGGGTCAATATATGACTACCGTGGACTTAAAGGATGCATATTTTCATATTCCAATTCACAAGGATCATCACCTGTTCCTAAGGTTTGCCTTCCTGGACAAACATTTTCAGTTTGTGGCTCTTCCCTTCATGCTGGCCACGGCACCCAGGATCTTCACAAAGGTTCTAGGGTCTTTGCTAGCGGTTCTCAGACCGTGGGGCATTGCAGTGGCGCCTTATTTGGACGATATTCTAATCCAGGCGTCGTCTTACCAACTGACAAAGTCTCATACCGACATGGTTCTGTCCTTTCTTAGGACTCACGGGTGGAAGGTGAATCTAGAAAAGAGTTCTCTAATTCCACAGACGAGGGTTCCTTTCCTGGGAACTCTAATAGATTCTATATCCATGAAAATCTTCTTGACGGAAGTCAGAAGGTTAAAGATTCTGAATACATGCCGAGCCCTTCAGTCCAATCCTTGGCCATCAGTGGCTCAGTGCATGGAGGTAATTGGATTGATGGTGGCAGCAATGGACATCATTCCGTTTGCTCGTTTTCATCTCAGACCTCTACAACTGAGCATGCTCAGACAGTGTAATGGAGATAATTCAGATTTGTCTCCTCAGATAGGTCTGGATCAGGAGACAAGGGACTCTCTTCTTTGGTGGTTGTCGCTGGATAATCTGTCCCAAGGGACGTGCTTCCGCAGACCCACATGGGTGATAGTGTCAACGGACACGTCTACTAGGATGGGGAGCAGTCTGGAATTCCCTGAAGGCTCAGGGTGTGTGGACTCGGTCGGAGTCGCTACTTCTGATCAATATTCTGGAGTTGAGGGCAATATTCAATGCGCTTCAGGATTGGCCTCAGTTGGCTTTGGCAAAGTTCATCCGATTTCAGTCGGACAACATCACGAGTGTGGCTTACATCAATCATCAGGGAGGAACAAGGAGTTCCTTGGCGATGAGAGAAGTATCCAAGATAATTCGGTGGGCGGAGGCTCACTCTTGTTATCTGTCAGCAATCTACATCCCAGGAGTAGACAATTGAGAAGCGGATTTTTTGAGCAGACAGACGTTTCATCCGGGGGAGTGGGAACTCCACACGGAGGTCTTTGCCACCTTGATTCTGAGATGGGGCAGGCGGGAGCTGGATCTTATGGCATCTCGTCGAAATGCCAAGCTCCTAAGATACGGATCCAGGTCCAGGGATCCTCAGGCCGAACTGATAGATGCCTTGACAGCGCCTTGGGCGTTCAACCTAGCTTATGTGTTTCCTCCATTTGCTCTCATTCCCCGGGTAATTGCTCGTGTCAAACAGGAGAGGGCTTTGGTGATTCTCATCGCTCCTGCGTGGCCTTGCAGGACTTGGTATGCCGATCTGATGGACTTGTCATCTCTGCCACCGTGGAAGCTTCCATTGAGGCAGGACCTTCTCATTCAGGGACCCTTCTACCATCCAAATCTGATTTCTCTGCAGCTGACTGCCTGGAGATTGAACGCTTGATTTTATCTAAGCGGGGGTTCTCTGATGCGGTCATTGATACCTTGATTTAGGCATGCAAGCCTGTTACTAGAAAGATTTACCATAAGATATGGCGCAAATATCTTTTTTGGTGCGAATCCAAGGGCTACTCATGGGGTAGGGTTAGGATTCCCAGGATTTTATCTTATCAGGAAGGATTGGAGAAAGGGTTGTCAGCAAGTTCCTTAAAGGGACAGATTTCTGCTTTGTCTATTTTGCTACACAAACGTCTGGCAGATGTTCCAGATGTTCAATCTTTTTGTCAGGCTCTGGCTAGAATCAGACCTGTGTTTAGACCAATTGCTCCTCCTTAGAATTTGAATTTAGTTGTTAATGTTCTGCAAGGGGTTCCGTTTGAACCTATGCATTCCATAGATATTAAGTTATTATCTTGGAAAGTTTTGTTTTTGGTTTCCATTTCTTCTGCTCGCAGAGTTTCTGAGCTTTCAATATTACAATGTGATTCTCCTTATCTTATTTTCCATTCTGATAAGGTGGTGTTACATACCAAACCTGGTTTTCTTCCTAAGGTTGTTTCTAACAAGAATATTAATCAGGAAATTCTAAGAAGGAGCGTCTGTTACATAATTTGGATGTAGTCCGTGCCCTGAAGTTCTACTTGCAGGCGACTAAGGATTTTCGTGAAACATCTTCATTATTTTTTGTTTTTGCTGGGAAACGTAGGGGTCAGAAAGCTACGGCTACCTCTCTTTCTTTTTGGCTGAAGAGTATCATCCGTGTTGCGTATGAGACTGCTGGACAGCAGCCTCCAGAACGAATTACGGCTCATTCTACTAGGGCTGTGGCTTCCTCATGGGCATTTAAAAATTATGCTTCTGTTGAACAGATTTGCAAGGCTGCAACTTGGTCGTCTCTTTTATTTTACAAATTTGATACTTTTGCCTCGTCTGAGGCTGTTTTTGGGAGAAAGGTTCTTCAAGCAGTGGTGCCTTCCGTTTAGGTTCCTGTCTTGTCCCTCCCTTTCATCCGTGTCCTTTAGTTTTGGTATTGTATCCCATAAGTAAGGATGAACTCTGTGGACTCGTCATATCTTGTAAAAGAAAAGGAAATTTATGCTTACCTGATAAATGTATTTCTTTTACGAGTCCATGGCCCTCCCTGTCGTTTATTTCTAAAGACAGGTTTTTATTTTTGTTAAACTTCAGTCACCTCTGCTCCTTGGCTTTTCCTTTCTCTTCCTAACTTTGGTCGAATGACTGTGTTGGGAGGGAAGGGAGGAGCTATTTAAGCAGCCCTGCTGTGGAGCTCTTTGCCTCCTCCTGCTGACCGGGAGGCGATATCCCATAAGTAAAGATGAAATCCGTGGACTCGTCATATCGTAAATAAATAAATTTATCAGGTAAGCATACATTTCCTTTTCCCTTCTCCCTTACCTTTTGTGTCCATTCCCTCTCCTTTAGATTGTAAGCTTGAGAGCCTTTCTACCTGCAGGCCACTTTGTATTTAAAGTGAACTACTTCTGATTGTGCTGAAGGGCAGGGCACCCCTTCTAGGGTTGCCACCTCGGCCATGTTTTCCTGGATACTTATGAGTTACACATGCTGCAGGGTATTCAGGCAGGAACATGTAATGTGTTTCTGAACAACACCATTTTATGCACTATTTATGTTTCTCCCTGCACACCCTGCAGCATGTGTAACTTATAAGTGTCCAGAAAAACATGGCTGAGGTGGCAACCCTAACTCCTCCCCTTTTGTATTACTCAATTATTGCACCTAAAACTGTAATGTACCCCAATACTGTACTTGTTTGTTTGTGTTTGTAATGCATCACTGTAATGTTTTATTATTACTTGAATAGCGCTGCGTAATCTGCTGGCACTTTATAAATACCTGATAATAATAATAATAATAATAATCTTGTTATATAATTAAAAACTAATATGTTTTTCAGGATTAATAGCCTTTAGATTATAATGTATCCTAAATAGAAACTATATCTTTCAAGCTCACACACTATTCTATTTAAATAAAGAAAAATCTGACTTAAAAAAAAAATTAGATTTAAAAAAAAAAAAAAAAAAATCGTAGATTTTTATCCACCCTGGTGTTGTGCCTGCAAAGATTTTACTGGGACAGTAAACATTTTGCAACATGATACATGTGCAGAATTATGTAAATTGAGGATAGCCTTTTGTTTGAAAAATTAACGGAAAATACCTAATTTGGCAGCCAAAAGTATACTTATACTTTATATACTTATGGCAGCCAAAAGTATACTTATAGCACTGCGGAATCTGTTGGCGCTCTACAAATAACTGATAATAATAATAATACCTCATAAGTGAAACTATCTCATCACTGGCTTACTGTCTGATCACAGCAAGCCTGATTACGCCATTCAGCTACATGTAGCACGCTTCTGTGCTAGGTAAAGCAGCTTATAGACAGTAGCGCGCTACATGTAATTAAGTGGAGAGATCAGGCTTGCTGTGATTGGACAGTGAGCTTGTGTCACACTAGTTTAAAAAACTGCCACACCAGAGAGGATAGATTCACTTACAAGGTAAGTATAATTTTAGCAGCCAAATTAGGTATTTTCAGGTAATTTTTTTAAAGAAAAACTGTGCATGGACATTTAGCATATGTACGTATGCCTCTGAAAAACAGTAATCATTTTTACTATAAGCATTTGTGCTAGTGAAAGTATATTGCAAAACATGTTTCTATTTAAAAAAATCTAAATGCACCCATGCATATATTTTTAAATTCCAACATTTATATCCCTTTATTTATCTGGACATTATGTGTCTGCTGAGAGAAATATGTTAACATAATACAAAGTAACTGAACTTTCTTGAAATTTCCAAATAGTTCACATATCCTGTGAGATGGTTAGAAAAACAAAGGTTGGTTTCCCAAACCTGTCTTCAGGATATCGAAGTCTTTTTATGTAGTTTTCCATTCCATGGCCTGTTTTTGTTCTATTTCACCACCAGCACGTCGGCTTTAACTCAATAAGGTATTGATTAGCTGAAGTCAGTGTGCTTCAGGTATTTAACAAAAACAGCCCAGGTAATGGATGGAAGGCCTTGAGGAGAGATTTTGATATGGCTGTGCTAATACTGTTTGACATACAATCATAGTTTTGCACCAACAAGAGAATTCTCAGCTAGGAATAGCCCTCTAAACCAGATATTCAAGAAGCAATGTTCAACTTTTCATAAAGCTGTTCAGTTCACATTTGTCTTTTTTTTCCTACAGAAATGTTCATTTTGTTAACCCTAAATATTGCTGAAGTATATCTGACATAGCTTGTGAAAAGCTGCAGGCAGATTTTTGTTATTGACTGTACTTTATTGCAGCTCTCAATATATATTGGAACCAGAATCAAAGCTAAAGGTAGTGCAGTTTTCCTTCCATAAGGCAGGGAGAGTCCACGACTTAATTAATTACTGTTGGGAAATACAACACCTGGCCAACAGGAGGAGGCATAGACACCCCAGCCAAAGGCTTAAATATTCCTCCCACTTACGCTATCCCCCAGTCATTCTTTGCCTTTCGTCACTATAGGAGGTGTCAGAGAAGTGTCAGAAGATTTGGATAGTCCAGTAATGGGAATGTTTCCTTCAAAGAAAGGACTGGAGTTTTAAGTAGTCATGTCAACCTCTCAGTGAGAGTATTGATGAAAGTTAGAGTCTGGAGATGCAGGGAAAGTTTTTCATGCAAACCCATCCAGACTGTTGCTATCAGCTCCCAGGCAATCAATGTTGACTAGTTTCACTGCTTGCTGCTACACACTCAAGTCAATGTCAGAAGGGTCGCTGCAAGACTGTAACACTTGAGAGGCTGTGCCTGTTCCACAACATGGATCCTGGAGGTAAGATTGTTTTATATATACATTGCAATACAGGGTCACAATGTGACTCCTTTATGCCTCGATAGGATCAAGGGTTAATATCTCCTTCAGTGAGATTATTAGAACAGCATGGGGTTATTTATAACTGCTTTTAAGTGAGAGTTTTTGGGCTCATAGTCTGTGTTTTTGGCTTGGAACAAACATTTTTCTTTCGTTTTGGTGTGTTGTGCAGCTCTTAATAGCTTGGCGCCTTTTTCATAGCAGGGGAAGTCCTGTCCTACGCGCTATATAACTGGGTGCATTTTTTTTTCATTTTTTCCTTCGATCTTGATGCGATCTTCGCTCCTAGGAGAGTGTTTTCTCTGTTAGCTGTCTGGGTCTAGGAGGTGGTGAGTGCCCCAGCCATTAGGAATATAACGGTGTCATTTTTTTAAATAACTGTTTACTTTTTGTCTGTCCTTCCTAGCTATGGAGGATTATATTACTTTAGAAGGTTACACTCCTTCTGTACTGATTAATAATTCCTGTTTATATTGTGAGGAGGCCGTGGTTTGCCCACCGACTCAATTTTGTCCCATTTGCTTAAGCATTGTTCTAAAGTCTAAGAAGGGAGACAAGCCTGCTAATAAGCATAGCGCTATTAGCCTCTCTGAGCTGCCTACTTCTCAAAAATCTGGATTCCGAGAGATTACTACCCTTTCTACCCTACCTGCTCCACATGCAGTTCCCCGCAGCACAATTAATCCTCAATTTGGAGGGGCCTTTTTTCTTGCAGACTTTACCGCTCAGTTACAATCGGAGGTGAGTGCCTTACCTCGCTCTAAAAATAGCAAGAGAAAGGTTAAACATAGCTCTCTTGACTTAGAATCTTCTAAATATTTGTCAGACTTAGCTATTATGTCCCAACTATCCAAGGGTGAGTTAACCTCTGTAGCTTTAGAGGGTGAACTTTCTGAGTTTGAGACTTCAGTTACAAAACCTCCTTCAGCGGAGGAACCCTCCTTTAGATTTCAAATTGAGCATCTGCATTTTTTATTAAATTATTATTATTATTCTGTCTATGCTACAGGTTCCAGAGGCTACTCTCCCTGAGGAACCTAAGATCCCTAAATTAGACAGGTTTTATGAAGACAGGATGGTCCCTTTGACTTTTCCTGTGCCAGCTAAGATGGCAACATTATTAGTAACGAATGGGAAAGAATAGGAACTTCTTTTTCCCCCTTGTCTACTTTTAAAAAATTATTCCCGGTCCCTGACTCTCAATTAGACTTATGGGGCTCCATCCCTAAGGGGGGTGGCACTATTTCTATGCTGGCTAAGCATACTACTATAACCCTGAAGGATAGTTCCTCTTTCAGATCCTATGAATAAGAAAACGGAATCCTTTCTGAACAAGATATATCAACATACAGGTTTTTTTATTTCAACCGACGGCAACTGTAGCCACGGTTGCTGGAGCAGCTACCTACTCGTGCAACACTTTGTCGGAGCTCATTGAGGTGGAGACTCCCCTCGAGGATATTCAGGAGAGAATGAAGGGTCTAAGAATTGCTAACTCCTTCATCTGTGATGCGAATATACAGATTATTTGCATAAATGCAAAGGCTTCTGGTTTTATGGTTCTAGCCCATTTTGGTCTTAGTCTGCAGATATGACTTCTAAATCCAGATTCGGTCCACGGCTGGACTCCCATTATTTCTACAGTTACCAGAGGGATGGGTGCCTTCCTATCGCAGGACAAGAAAAATAGGCCTAAGGAACGGCAATTGTCTAATTTTCATTCCTTTCGTTCTGACAAATCACGACAGCAATTCTCAGTACTGGAATAAGGCCAAACAGACTAAAAAGCCTGCCAAGAACAAATCGACGTGAAGGGGCAAGAAGGGGGCAAACTGTCTCTTTTTTCAGACGCTTGTTTCCAGGATGTACAGGATCCTTGTGTCCTAAAGGTTGTATCTCAAGGATACAGGATAAGATTCAAGTCTCATCCTCCCAGGGGCAGATTTCTACTCTCCAGTTTGTCTACAAGACCAGTGTCAGTATATGGCCGGGTTATAATACAATATATTTAATAATAATTCTTTAAAATAAACCCCCAATAAAATGCATATACAAAACTATTAAAATTAATGTAAATTCCTAAATTCTTTATATTAGTTAAAATGTATAGACACGTTGAATTATATTTATAGGAACCAGATTAGGAATCAAACAATACAGGCTTAGATTGTTACAATATTCTTTACAAAGCAAACCAAGCGTACCTTTATAATTAACCTTATTCACAATTGAATTGCATTAAAATACCACAATGAGATACCAAATTATAACCCACTAACTTTCAGACCAGCACAATTAAACTACTTAGCCTATAGCTTATCCTATATAACTCTAATTTAAAACATCAGAAATTGTATATATTTTTTGTGCAAACAACCAACTCCTGAGCTGAAATAAATTCTTAATTATCTACAATTAAGACAAATTCTTAAATATATTTATATATTTGCAAAGATAAATTAGTTATCACCAATGATTAGTTTTAAAATACACAGGGCTATGAAACACAAGTTTAAAATACACCTTGGGTTCTTTTAAATTTACTAACTGTAATTAGACCACAACAATCATGAATGTATTTGCTTTAAAATATCAAATTATATATCTAACAATTTCTTATACTTTACCCAAATAAGCAGATCAATGTTTCATATTCCAGAGTTTCTTGTGGGTCATCTACAATGCCTTGCAAAAGTATTCACCCCCTTGACTTTTTACCTATTTTGTTACATTAAAGCCTTAAGTTCAATGTTTTATTAATCTGACTTTTATGTGATGGATCAGAACACAATAGTCTAAGTTGGTGAAGTGAAATGAGAAAAATATATACATAAACTATTTTTTAGAAATAGAAAACAGAAAATTGGCATGTGCGTATGTATTCACCCCCTTTGTTATGAAGCCCATAAAAAGATCTGGTGCAACCAATTACCTTCAGAAGTCACATAATTAGTGAAATGATATCCACCTGTGTGCAAACTAAGGCCTAGATTTAGAGTTCGGCGGTAGCCGTCAAAACCAGCGTTAGAGGCTCCTAACGCTGGTTTTGGGCGCCCGCTGGTATTTGGAGTCAGTGATTAAAGGGTCTAACGCTCACTTTTCAGCCGCGACTTTTCCATACCGCAGATCCCCCTACACCATTTGCGTAGCCTATCTTTTCAATGGGATCTTTCTAACGCTGGTATTTAGAGTCGTTTCTGCAGTGAGCGTTAGAGCTCTAACGACAAGATTCCAGCCGCCTGAAAATAGCAGGAGTTAAGAGCTTTCTGGCTAACGCCGGTTCATAAAGCTCTTAACTACTGTACCCTAAAGTACACTAACACCCATAAACTACCTATGTACCCCTAAACCGAGGTCCCCCCACACCGCCGCCACTCGATTAAAATTTTTAACCCCTAATCTGCCGACCGCCACCTACGTTATATTTATGTACCCCTAATCTGCTGCCCCTAACCCCGCCGACCCCTGTATTATATTTCTTAACCCCTAACCTGCCCCCCACAACATCGCCGCCAGCTACTTAAAATAATTAACCCCTAATCTTCCGACCGCAAATCGCCGCCACCTACGTTATCCCTATGTACCCCTAATCTGCTGCCCCTAACACCGCCGACCCCTATATTATATTTATTAACCCCTAATCTGCCCCCCTCAACGTCGCCGACACCTGCCTACACTTATTAACTCCTAATCTGCCGAGCGGACCTGAGCGCTACTATAATAAAGTTATTAGCCCCTAATCCACCTCACTAACCCTATCATAAATAGTATTAACCCCTAATCTGCCCTCCCTAACATCGCCGACACCTACCTTCAATTATTAACCCCTAATCTGCCGACCGGAGCTCACCGCTATTCTAATAAATGTATTAACCCCTAAAGCTAAGTCTAACCCTAACACTAACACCCCCCTAAGTTAAATATAATTTTTATCTAACGAAATAAATTAACTCTTATTAAATAACTTATTACTATTTAAAGCTAAATACTTACCTGTAAAATAAATCCTAATATAGCTACAATATAAATTATAATTATATTATAGCTATTTTAGGATTAATATTTATTTTACAGGCAACTTTGTATTTATTTTAACCAGGTACAATAGCTATTAAATAGTTAAGAACTATTTAATAGTTACCTAGTTAAAATAATTACAAATTTACCTGTAAAATAAATCCTAACCTAAGATATAATTAAACCTAACACTACCCTATCAATAAAATAATTAAATAAACTACCTACAATTACCTACAATTAACCTAACACTACACTATCAATAAATTAATTAAACACAATTGCTACAAATAAATACAATTAAATAAACTATCTAAAGTACAAAAAATAAAAAAAAACTAAGTTACAGAAAATAAAAAAATATTTACAAACATAAGAAAAATATTACAACAATTTTAAACTAATTACACCTACTCTAAGCCCTCTAATAAAATAACAAAGCCCCCCAAAATAAAAAATTCCCTACCCTATTCTAAATTAAAAAAGTTACAAGCTCTTTTACCTTACCAGCCCTGAACAGGGCCCTTTGCGGGGCATGCCCCAAGAATTTCAGCTCTTTTGCCTGTAAAAAAAAACATACAATACCCCCCCCCCCAACATTACAACCCACCACCCACATACCCCTAATCTAACCCAAACCCCCCTTAAATAAACCTAACACTAAGCCCCTGAAGATCTTCCTACCTTGTCTTCACCATCCAGGTATCACCGATCCGTCCTGGCTCCAAGATCTTCATCCAACCCAAGGGGGGGGTTGGCGATCCATAATCCGGTGCTGAAGAGGTCCAGAAGAGGCTCCAAAGTCTTCCTCCTATCCGGCAAGAAGAGGACATCCGGACCGGCAAACATCTTCTCCAAGCGGCATCTTCGATCTTCTTCCATCCGGTGCGGAGCGGGTCCATCTTGAAGCAGGCGACGCGGATCCATCCTCTTCTTCCGATGTCTCCCGACTAATGACGGTTCCTTTAAGGGACGTCATCCAAGATGGCGTCCCTCGAATTCCGATTGGCTGATAGGATTCTATCAGCCAATCGGAATTAAGGTAGGAATTTTCTGATTGGCTGATGGAATCAGCCAATCAGAATCAAGTTCAATCCGATTGGCCGATCCCATCAGCCAATCAGATTGAGCTCGCATTCTATTGGCTGATCGGAACAGCCAATAGAATGCAAGCTCAATCTGATTGGCTGATTGGATCAGCCAATCGGATTGAACTTGATTCTGATTGGCTGATTCCATCAGCCAATCAGAAAATTCCTACCTTAATTCCGATTGGCTGATAGAATCCTATCAGCCAATCGGAATTCGAGGGACGCCATCTTGGATGACGTCCCTTAAAGGAACCGTCATTAGTCGGGAGACATCGGAAGAAGAGGATGGATCCGCGTCGCCTGCTTCAAGATGGACCCGCTCCGCACCGGATGGAAGAAGATCGAAGATGCCGCTTGGAGAAGATGTTTGCCGGTCCGGATGTCCTCTTCTTGCCGGATAGGAGGAAGACTTTGGAGCCTCTTCTGGACCTCATCAGCACTGGATTATGGATCGCCAACCCCCCCTTGGGTTGGATGAAGATCTTGGAGCCAGGACGGATCGGTGATACCTGGATGGTGAAGACAAGGTAGGAAGATCTTCAGGGGATTAGTGTTAGGTTTATTTAAGGGGGGTTTGGGTTAGATTAGGGGTATGTGGGTGGTGGGTTGTAATGTTGGGGGGGGGTATTGTATGTTTTTTTTTTACAGGCAAAAGAGCTGAAATTCTTGGGGCATGCCCCGCAAAGGGCCCTGTTCAGGGCTGGTAAGGTAAAAGAGCTTGTAACTTTTTTAATTTAGAATAGGGTAGGGAATTTTTTATTTTGGGGGGCTTTGTTATTTTATTAGGGGGCTTAGAGTAGGTGTAATTAGTTTAAAATTGTTGTAATATTTTTCTTATGTTTGTAAATATTTTTTTATTTTCTGTAACTTAGTTCTTTTTTATTTTTTGTACTTTAGCTAGTTTATTTAATTGTATTTATTTGTAGGAATTGTGTTTAATTAATTTATTGATAGTGTAGTGTTAGGTTAATTGTAGGTAATTGTAGGTAGTTTATTTAATTATTTTATTGATAGGGTAGTGTTAGGTTTAATTATATCTTAGGTTAGGATTTATTTTACAGGTAATTTTGTAATTATTTTAACTAGGTAGCTATTAAATAGTTCTTAACTATTTAATAGCTATTGTACCTGGTTAAAATAATTACAAAGTTGCCTGTAAAATAAATATTAATCCTAAAATAGCTATAATATAATAATAATTTATATTGTAGCTATATTAGGGTTTTTTTTTTACAGGTAAGTATTTAGCTTTAAATAGGAATAAGTTATTTAATAAGAGTTAATTTATTTCGTTAGATAAAAATTATATTTAACTTAGGGGGGTGTTAGTGTTAGGGTTAGACTTAGCTTTAGGGGTTAATCCATTTATTAGAATAGCGGTGAGCTCCGATCGGAAGTTTAGGGGTTAATAATTGAAGGTAGGTGTCGGCGATGTTAGGGAGGGCAGATTAGGGGTTAATACTATTTATGATAGGGTTAGTGAGGCGGATTAGGGGTTAATAACTTTATTATAGTAGCGCTCAGGTCCGCTCGGCAGATTAGGGGTTAATAAGTGTAGGCAGGTGTCGGCGACGTTGAGGGGGGCAGATTAGAGGTTAATAAATATAATATAGGGGTCGGCGATGTTAGGGCAGCAGATTAGGGGTACATAGGGATAACGTAGGTGGCGGCGTTTTACGGAGCGGCAGATTAGGGGTTAAAAGTGTAATGCAGGGGTCAGCGATAGCGTGGGCGGCAGATTAGGGGTTAATAAGTGTAAGGTTAGGGGTGTTTAGACTCGGGGTACATGTTAGAGTGTTAGGTGCAGACGTAGGAAGTGTTTCCCCATAGGAAACAATGGGGCTGCGTTAGGAGCTGAACGCTGCTTTTTTGCAGGTGTTAGGTTTTTTTTCAGCTCAAACAGCCCCATTGTTTCCTATGGGAGAATCGTGCACGAGCACGTTTTTGATGCCGGCCGCGTCCGTAAGCAGCTCTGGTATCGAGAGTTGCATTTGCGGTAAAAATGCTCTACGCTCCTTTTTTGGAGCCTAACGCAGCATTTGTTTGAACTCTCGATACCAGAGTTAAATTTATGGTGCGGCCAGAAAAAAACCCGCGGAGCGTTAACAGCCCTTCTACCGCCAAACTCCAAATCTAGGCCTAAGTGTCACATGATCTGTCATTACATATACACACCTTTTTTGAAAGGCCCCAGAGTCTGCAACACCTAAGCAAGAGGCACCACTAACCAAACACTGCCATGAAGACCAAGGAACTCTCCAAACAAGTAAGGGACAATGTTGTTGAGAAGTACAAGTCAGGGTTAGGTTATAAAAAAAATATCCAAATCTTTGATGATCCCCAGGAGCACCATCAAATCTATTATAACCAAATGGAAAGAACATGGGACAACAGCAAACCTGCCAAGAGATGGCCGCCACTCCACCAAAACTCACGGACCGGGCAAGGAGGGCATTAATCAGAGCGGCAGCACAGAGACCTAGGGTAACCCTGGAGGAGCTGCAGAGTTCCACAGCAGAGACTGGAGTATCTGTACATAGGACGACAATAAGCCGTACGCTCCATAGAGTTGGGCTTTATGGCAGAGTGGCCAGAACAAAAGCTATTACTTTCATCAAAACAACAAAATGGCATGTTTTGAGTTTGCGAAAAGGCATGTGGTAGACTCCCAAAATGTATGGAGGAAGGTGCTCTGGTTTGATGAGACTAAAATAGAACTTTTTGGCCATCAAAGAAAACGCTATGTCTGGCAAAAACCCAACACATCAAATCACCCAAAGAACACCATCCCTACAGTGAAACATGGTGGTGGCAGCATCATGTTGTGGGGATGTTTTTAAGCAGCCGGGACTGGGAAACTGGTCAGAGTTGAGGGAAAGATGGATGGTGCTAAATACAGGGATATTCTTGAGCAAAACCGGTACCACTCTGTGCGTGATTTGAGGCTATGACGGAGGTTCACCTTCCAGCAGGACAATGACCTCAAACACACTGCTAAAGCAACACTTGAGTGGTTTAAGGGGAAACATGTAAATGTGTTGGAATGGCCTAGTCAAAGCCCAGACCTCAATCCAATATAAAATCTGTGGTCAGACTTAAAAATTGCTGTTCACAAGCGCAAACCATCCAACTTGAAGGAGTTGGAGCAGTTTTGCAAGGAGGAATGGGTAAAAATCCCAGTGGTAAGATGTGTCAAGCTCATAGAGACTTATCCAAAGCGACTTGGAGGTGTGATTGCCGCAAATGGTGGCTCTACAAAGTATTGACTTTAGGGGGATGAATAGTTAAAAAAAAAAAAAAAAAATTATTCTAAGTTGTGGGCATGTTCTGTAAATTAAATGATGCAAATCCTCAAACAATCCATGTTAATTCCAGGTTGTGAGGCAACAAAACACGAAAAATGCCAAGGGGGGTAAATACTTTTGCAAGGCATTGTATGGAGGGTTTACTCACAGGTTTAGACTTCAAGAATTGTTAATCTTTCTTTGTTCAACAAAGTGTCCCCAAAAATTGCAGAGAGTATACTTGGCACCAAAGCCTATGTATTTTCTTTCCAAAAGTTAATGCTTCTTTCAGTCTGTTCCCTTTAGCAGTGAGCTCTCTGGACCTTTATTCCAAGAATAAAAAATTCCTCCCCCGTTTCTTTAATCTCTCCCACAGAATTTTGATTGGCCCTTGGAGCTTGTCCCTGGTCCGCCCTTAACGGATTTGAGCATTGATTGGTTATTTGGGAGACGCCTCCCTGATTGGCTCTGCATGTGTTCTAATAGACAATTTATTTGGCTGTCATACCATTTCTAATCCCCTATGGGGCAGCAGACATCAATAAATATAGTCTTACCATTCATTTTTGCTACATTCCAAATATATCCTTATATTGTTTATATTCAACATAATATAATTCCTAGAATTAATAAGTCACATGTTCAAATACACATGGATCATATTTTGTCATTTTTCCTCCTTATTTTAATATGAAACATCAGTATTATTTTTAACATCATATTATTATCTTATTCATTTAAAGTTGCATTTGAATATTTTCTTATATTCATATAAAAACACAGCATATTTCACATTCAGTACACCTCTTTCTCAGTGCATAGATTGATGCCCATGACCAACATTCATAGGACATCCTGCTGTCTGCAAAACAAAGAAATAATTGTTAAAAATGTCAAAAATTCATATATCTATTTACAGTATTTATCAAGCTCAGCAAATATTTACCTAATATGTTACTATTAGTCACTGCTTCTTAGGTTTCCAGCTTAAAATATTACCCTTCTTAGGCATAGACAATCTCCCAGATTCACGTGTCTGAATATACATGTTCATTTGAGTATCTTAAATTTATGAAAATCGGGCATAATTCCTTTATCTGAGATTTAATTTCCCATGTGCTGTAGGTAACTTGAGTTCAGATGCTTTATGTGTATTTAGATCTCAGCAGGGACAATTTAACACTCAGATGGTAAAAACCACAATTCCTTGAACATGTTTGTAGATTCAACCATTCCCACAGATGGGCCGTCTATTCCCCACAGGGTCCTGTGAGTTCCTGTGGGTTCACTGGTCTTATCTTATACAAAGCTTTAAACCTTTTGTTCTTTCTTAAGATAACTATGACAACAATTATTTTGATGAATGAGAGAGGGGGGCTGGTTTACACAGCCAAGAATCATTTGGCAGAGTAAATATAACTGCTGTAACAGTGACATATGGAGTTTTGCAAATAAAATTAATTATTTGGTGTACACAACCATATATATCTATTAAATATATATATATATATATATAAATATATATATATATATATATATATATATATATATATATATATATATATATATATATATATATATATATATATAGTATTTAATAATATTCACAGATCTCCTGACATCAGAAAAGAGGACTGCCTTCTTAGGTTGCGTACGGGATCTCTCCTCTCTAGGAGTAATTGTCCCGGTAGCTACAGCAGAAAGAGGTTTGGGGTTTTATTCAAACCTTTTCGAGGTTCCAAAGAAGGAGGGAACTTTTCGTCCAATTCTGGACCTAAATTGCCTAAACAAGTTTGAGTGTTCCCTCTTTCAAGATGGAAACAATTCGGTCAATCCTTCCTATGGTTCAGGAAGAACAGTTTATGACCACAATAGACCTGAACGATGCATACCTTCACGTCCCAATACACAGGGAACATTTTCAGTTCCTGAGGTTTGCCTTTCTGGACCAGCACCATTTGGCCTAGCTACTGCTCCAAGGAAACTTATGAAGTTTCTCTTCTAGCCGTTGCCAGAACACAAGGTATTGCAGTAGCGCCTCACCTTGACGATATCTTGGTACAGGCACCATATTTTCTTCAAGCAGAAGAACACATTAGGAGTCCCTTCTAAATCTTCTTTGATCACATGGATGGAAGATAAACTTGGAAAAGAGTTCTCTTACTCCAAGTACAAGGGTGAATTTTCTAGGAACTATAATAGACTCCATATCCATGAGAATATTCTTAACAGATCAGATACGTTGCAAGCTAACTTTTGCATGTCTTGCCCTCCAGGCCTCCTCGAGACCCTCAGTGGCTCAGTGTATGGAGATGATTGGACTCATGGTGTCCTGTATGGACACCATTCCTTTTGCCAGATTCCATCTCAGACCCTTACAACTATGAATGCTGAGACAATGGAATGGCGACCATTCAGATCTGTCTCAACAGATTGCGCTGGACAACCTGTCAAGGGACTCGATCTCCTGGTGGCTCTGTCCAGATCATCTGTCCCAAGGCACGTTCTTCTTGAGACCATCCTGGGAGATTGTGACTACGGACGCAAGCCTTTTCCGGCTTGGGAGCCGTTTGGGGTGCCAAGAAGGCACAAGATCTGTGAACTCAGGAGGAGTCGTCCCTTCCGATCAATATTTTGGAACTCCGGTCAATCTTCAACTCGTCCCAGTTTATCAGATTCCAATCAGACAGTATAAACTTGGTTGCCTACATCAAGCATCAGAGGGGAACGAGAATTTCCTTAGCGATGAGAGAAGTATCTCAGATACTAGAGTGGGCGAAGACTCACAGATGTGCGCTGTCAGCGATCCACATTCCAGGTGTGGACAACTTGGAAGCGGACTTCCTCAGCAGGCAATCCTTTCACACAGGGGAATGGTCTCTCAACCCTGAGGTGTTTGCAGATATATGCAGAGAGTGGGGGATGCCAGAGATAGATTTCATGGCAACCCGTCTCAATACCAAGCTACCCAGGTACGGGTCGAAGTCAAAGGAGTCTCAGGCAGAACTGATAGATGCTCTATCAGTACCATGGAGGTTCAGACTCATATATCTTTTTCCTCCATTACTGCTTCTCCCTCGTGTGGTGGCTTGCATCAAGCAGGAGCGAGCATCAGTGATTCTGATTGCTTCGTCGTGGCCTTGAAGGACGTGGTTTGTAGATCTGGGATGTCCTCATATCCTCAGTGGAGGTTACCTTGTTGCAGAGATCTACTAATACAGGGTCCCTTCATTCATCAAAATCTAGATTCTCTGAGGCTGACTGCGTGGAGATTGAACGCTTAGTCTTAAACAAAAAAAGGGTTTATCGACACTCTAGTTCAAGCTCCTAAGCCAGATACTCGTCATATCTACCATAAAGTGTGAAGGACTTACTTGTACTGGTGTGAAGAGCGTGGACTTTCCTGGCATAAGGTTAAGGTTGCCAGAATTTTAGCTTTTCTCCAGGATGGACTGGAGAAGGGTTTATCTGCTAATTCCCTGAAGGGACAGATATCGGCCCTGTCGATGTTACTGCACAGAAGATTGGTTGAGCTTCTAGATGTGCAGTCCTTTGTTAAGGCTCTGGCTAGGATCAGACCTGTGTTTAGATCTGGGGCTCCTCCTTGGAGCCTCAGTCTTGTTCTTAGTGTTTTGCAGCAGGCTCCGTTTGAACCTATGCATACTGTTGACATTAAATAGTTATCCTGGAAGGTTCTTTTTTTGTTGTTTATTGCCTCTGCGCGCAGAGTTTCTGAGATTTCTGCTTTGCAATGTGATCCCCCTTATCTGGTTTTTCATGCTGATAAGGCAGTTTTACGCAATAAACTAAGGTTCAAGAAATTGTTGTTCCTTCCTTGTGTCTTTATCCTTCTTCAACGAAGGAACGTTTGCTTCACAACCTAGATGTGGTTCGTGCTTTGAAGTTCTATCTTCAGGCGACTAAGGAATTCATACAATCTTCCTCTTTGTTTGTCATATATACGGTGAAGCGTTAGGTGCAGAAGGCTACTGCGACTTCCCTATCTTTCTGGTTGAGTAGTGTCATCCGCTTAGCTTATGAGACAGCTCGGTGACAGCCTCCTGAGAGGATAACTGCTCATTCCACTAGAGAAGTGGCTTCCTCTGGGGCTTTTAAGGCTACCTGGTCCTCCTTACACACTTTTTCTAAATTTTACAAGCAGCAGCTTTTGGGAGAAAAGTTTTGCAGGCTGTGGTCCTCCTCTTTTTTCTGTTCCCTCCCGTTATTCCTTCAGTGTCCTCTGGAACTTGGGTATAGTTTTCCCAACAGTAAGGAATCAAGTTGTGGACTCTCCCTGCCTTATGGAAGGAAAACATAATTTATGCTTACCAGATAAATTCCTTTCCTTCCTGGCAGGGAAAGTCCACGACCCCGTCCGTGATTTATGTTTTGATGGGCGGTTCCCTTTTTTATGTTATTTCTTCTGACACCTTTTTACCCTGATGTTTCTCCTACTTTTCCTTGTTCCCTCGGCAGAATGACTGGGGGATAGGCGAAGTGGGAGGGATATTTAAGTCTTTGGCTGGGGTGTCTTTGCCTCCTCCTGGTGGCCAGGTGTTTTATTTCCCAACAGTAAGGAATGAAGTCATGGACTCTCCATGCCAGGAAGGAAAGGAATTTATCTGGTAAGCATAAATTATGCTTTATTGGGTCTCAAAATGCAGTGCCCCTCTGGTTCCAGCCTAACTGCAAAACAAAACCACCAGACTGGTATACTACAAATTATTTAGAAGTATACATAGCAACACTTAGAAAGAAAACCGTAAAAATCATGCAAATAAAGGAGGTCTATTTAAAAATAAAAAAACAAAAAAAATATGGTTTAGTTAAAGCTGTTTTTTTCATTTTGAAGCTAACGGGAAGTCCATGTCTATGAACAGCTGGTCCTTAAAGGGATATACAAGTAAAAAAGTAAACTTTCACAGCATTCAGTTTTAAGACACTTTTCAATTGACTGTAGTATCAAATTGACATTGTTCTCTTGTAATCCATTGTTGAAAAGCATACCTAGGTAGAATCAGGAACAGCAATGCACTAATGGGAGCTACGCATATATGCCTGGGTTATTGACTCAGCAGGTGTGCTCAGCTAGGTTCCAATAGTGCATTGCTGCTTTGGAGCTGACTTTAACTATGTATTTAACCCCTTAGCAGGGATAAAAGCAATTAGTTCTATGTAAGCAACAGTGCAATAATGAAATGATCTAACTATTTAGAGCATTTTCTTTTGCATGGTTATATCCCGTTAAAGACTGATTTATAACTGGCTTATAAACATATATTTCTTTCATGTAATTAGCAAGAGTCCATGAGCTAGTGACGTATGGGATATACATTCCTACCAGGAGGGGCAAAGTTTCCCAAACCTCAAAATGCCTATAAATACACCCCTCACCACACCCACAAATCAGTTTTACAAACTTTGTAACTTTTACTGGTGAAGTAAGTTTGTGCTAGATTCTACGTTGATATGCGCTCCGCAGCAGGTTGGAGCCCGGTTTTCCTCTCAGCGTGCAGTGAATGTCAGAGGGATGTGAGGAGAGTATTGCCTATTTGAATTCAATGATCTCCTTCTACGGGGTCTATTTCATAGGTTCTCTGTTATCGGTCGTAGAGATTTATCTCTTACCTCCCTTTTCAGATCGACAATATACTCTTATATATACCATTACCTCTACTGATTCTCGTTTCAGTACTGGTTTGGCTTTCTACTACATGTAGATGAGTGTCCTGGGGTAAGTAAGTCTTATTTTCTGTGACACTCTAAGCTATGGTTGGGCACTTTTATATAAAGTTCTAAATATATGTGTTCAAACATTTATTTGCCTTGACTCAGGATGTTCAACGTTCCTTATTTCAGACAGTCAGTTTCATATTTGGGATAATGCATATGAATTAATCAATTTTTTTCTTACCTTAAAATTTGACTTTTTCCCTGTGGGCTATTAGGCTTGCGGGGGCTGAAAATGCTTCATTTTATTGCGTCATTCTTGGCGCGGACTTTTTTGGCGCAAATTTTTTTTTCTGTTTCCGGCGTCATACGTGTCAACGGAAGTTGCGTCATTTTTTTGACGTTTTTTTTGCGCCAAAAGTGTCGGCGTTCCGGATGTGGCGTCATTTTTGCCGCCAAAAGCTTTTAGGCGCCAAATAATGTGGGCGTCTTTTTTGGCGCTAAAAAATATGGGCGTCACTATTGTCTCCACATTATTTAAGTCTCATTATTTATTGCTTCTGGTTGCTAGAAGCTTGTTCACTGGCATTTTTTCCCTTTCCTGAAACTGTCATTTAAGGAATTTGATCAATTTTGTTTTATATGTTGTTTTTTCTATTACATATTGCAAGATGTCTCCGTTTGTCCCTGAGTCAGAAGCCACTTCTGGAAAAATGCTTAACTGAGTTTCAGTTCTACCAAACCTAAGTTCATTTATTTTAAATGTTATAAATGTTTATCTTTAGCTATGGTTTGTAATAAGTTATTATGATATACTTTTACATGCAGATTCCATTAGTATTTATGCTTTATACATTTCCATTCTTAAGTGCAAGAAATGTTTAGAAGATGTATAAGAAATATTTTTTCTGATTAAGGCTATGTCTGACTTTGTGCCTTCTAATACGATTTTTAGGTCTTTTTCACTTCTTTTTTAATTATTGAAGTTTCAAATGACCAACAACATACTGCTTTATCCTTCTCTGATGATGTTTTTTTCTCTTTCAGAAATTCTCTTCATCAGATATTGACACTAACAAATCTACTTTTTTATATAATTTTTTTTATTATTAAAGTACATTTGTTCTTTGTTGAAGAGGTGTTGATTATTTTGGATATTAAGGTAACTAGTTCTTTAAGACTAGCTGACACTATTTCTGCCTTTTTATTCTAATGTGATTTCAGAGGTTTTCTTTCCAATTCCCCATACTAGGGAATGGAATAGGCTGAGAATTTTCTTTTATTTTTAAACTATATTCTTTGTCAGCAGTTAAATTCAATTTGGAGGGTTCTCCAATTTATTGGAGCTATCTCTACTCCTACTAATTATGCTATTGTTTTTTATAGCAAAATAGTATTTCTTTTCCTTTATATAGTTGTATCTTATTTTTGGAAAATTATTTAGTTTCAGGTACTTTTCTTGGTCCTGTGATATTGCAATTGCTTCATTTTTTCTGTTTACTTTAAGATCAAGTATCAGATCATGATTTATTTTAGCATTGTTAAGGGACAACATTTACTAGACTAGGTGCCGTTGCATTTGTCTTGTTGTTTTTTGCAAGTCCTCTGTTTTGACTGGTCCTTTAAACTGGACTATCATGCTAATGATTTCATTTGTGTCTTCATTTTATTGAATATATTCGCAAATGAGGGTTAATCTATGTCTTTAGCTATTTTAGCTAGAAGAATTCTGTGATTTAAAAAAAAAAAAAAAAAATCCATATTTCTTTTGTTCTAAGATAATCAATTATAATTGGATTCAATTCTTAACTGTTACTATGGGCTTCAAGATTGAGTTCTAAGACTAAAACTTTAAGCTTATACTAGTTTGGTTGTTCTTATTAAGGAACAAATCCTGAGTTCTTTCCCAAGTAACATGTTTTTAATTGGGGTTCGAAATTAGCTCCCTAATGTTGCGATGCACTTGCCGTATTCCAGCTTGGCTGGTAAGGGGCAGGTTAAGACTTCTTTGAAATTTATTTGGTTCTATTTTGTCCAAATTTCTTTGATTTTATTCCAGTAAGACTAACACTTTCTTTCAGTGTGTTTCTGTCCTATATATTTTGGATACTGTTGAAGCATGGCTGGGTACCCATGGGGTTCAAGCGCTGCTCAGACCTGGAATCTTCTGGGGTTTTTATTCCAGTTCCTTTTCTAGGAACTGGGTTTTGGAGTTTTATTCAAACTATTCTGCCTTTTTGTGGTCATTGATAGCATTATTTGTTTTCTTTAGATAAAATAAATGCATATTCTTAATTTTTCTGTTTTCATTCAGATTATTTCCTGAGGATGCGGATTCTCATATGTTTCATTTGCTCTTCAGGACATAGTTAGAGGATCTTTTTTTCAAAAGCTCTTGATTCCTCACGCAAGGGTCACCTTTTTTTAGGTTTCCAGATGGTTTATGTCACTATCTTTGTCTCTATCAGACAAGGGACAATTTGTATTGGGTTCCGTCTGTCGGTACCTTTAGTCTCTATTATTTCCTTCAGTTGCTATATATGCATAGAAGTTTTAACAGCATTGGATTCAATTCCCTTTGCTCATTTTCAATGGAAAGATCCTTTCCAGATTTTTATGAGTGTTGTTTCTTCAAGAACATGGTTGGAGGATCAATTAACCAATCAGTTTGTTGATTCCTCAGACAAGAGTAACCTTTTTTAGATTTCCGGATAGATTCAGTGTCCATGTTGGACAGGAGACGTCTGAAATTGGTTTCAGCTTATCGAAACCTTCAGTCTCAATCATTCCCTTCGGTAGCCTTATGCATGGAAATTCTAGGTTCTTATGACTGCTGCATTGGACGTGTTCCCCTTTGCTCATTTTCACATGTGACCTCTTCAGCTCTGTATGCTGAACCAGTGGTGCCGGGATTATACAAAGATATCTCATTTAATATCTTTAAAACTGATTGTTCGACACCCTCTGACGTGGTACAGACCACCATCGTTTAGTTCAGGGGGCTTCTTTTTTTCTTCCAACCTGGACTCAACAGATGCCAGTCTGACAGGTTGGGGAGCTGTATGGGGGTTTCTGACAGCACAAGGGGTTTGGGAAATCTCAGGAGGTGAGATTACCAATCAATATTTTGGAACTCCGTGCAATTTTCAGAAGCTCTTCAGTCATGGCCTCTTCTAAAGAGAGAACCGTTCATTTGTTTTCAGACAGACAATGTCACAACTGTGGCATATATCAATCATCAAGGAGGGACTCACAGTCCTCTGGCTATGAATTAAGTATCTCAAATGCTGGTATGGGCGGAATCCAGCTCCTGTCTAATCTCTGCGGTTCATATCCCAGGTATTGACAGTTGGAAAGCGGATTATCTCAGCCGCCAAACGTTACATCCGGGCGAGTGGTCTCTTCACCCAGAGGTGTTTCTTCAGATTGTTCAAATGTGGGGACTTCCAGAAATAGATCTGATGGCTTCTCATCTAAACAAGAAACTTCCCAGGTATCTGTCCAGATCCAGGGATTCTCAGGCGGAAGCAGTGGATGCATTGTCACTTCCTTGGAAGTATCATCCTGCTTATATCTTTCCACCTCTAGTTCTTCTTCCAAGAGTAATCTCCAAGATTCTGAAGGAATGCTCGTTTTTTCTGCTGGTGGCTCCAGCATGGTCTCACAGGTTTTGGTATACGGATCTTGTCCGCATGGCTTCTTACCAACGGTGGACTCTTCCGTTAAGACCAGACCTTCTGTCACAAGGTCCTTTTTTTACCATCAGGATCTCAAATCCTTAAATTTAAAGGTATGGAGATTGAACGCTTGATTCTTAGTCAAAGAGGTTTCTCTGACTCTGTGATTAATACTATGTTACAGGCTCGTAGATCTGTATCTAGGAAGATATATCATCGAGTCTGGAAGACTTACATTTCTTGGTGTCTTTCTCATCATTTTTCCTGGCATTCTTTTAGAATTCCGAGAATTTTTCAGTTTCTTCAGGATGGTTTGGATAAAGGTTTGTCTGCAAGTTCCTTGAAAGGACAAATCTCTGCTCTTTCTGTTCTTTTTCACAGAAGGATTGCTATTCTTCCTGATAGTCATTGTTTTGTACAAGCTTTGGTTCGTATAAAACCTGTTATTAAGTCAATTTCTCCTCCTTGGAGTTTGAATTTGGTTCTGGGGGCTCTTCAAGCTCTTCCGTTTGAACCTATGCATTCGCTAGACATTAAATTACTTTCTTGGAAAGTTTTGTTTTCTTTTGGCCATCTCTTCTGCTAGAAGAGTTTCTGAATTATCTGCTCTTTCTTGTGATTCTCCTTTTCTGATTTTCCATCAGGATAAGGCGGTGTTGCGAACTTCTTTTAAATTTTTACCTAAGGTTGTGAATTCTAACAACATTAGTAGAGAAATTGTGGTTCCTTCATTATGTCCTAATCCTAAGAATTCTAAGGAGAGATCATTGCATTCTTTGGATGTAGTTAGAGCTTTGAAATATTATGTTGAAGCTACTAAGTATTTCCGAAAGACTTCTAGTCTATTTGTTATCTTTTCTGGTTCTAGGAAAGGTCAGAAGGCCTCTGCCATTTCTTTGGCATCTTGGTTGAAATCTTTAATTCATCATGCTTATGTCGAGTCGGGTAAATCTCCGCCTCAAAGGATTACAGCTCATTCTACTAGGTCAGTTTCAACTTCCTGGGCGTTTAGAAATGAAGCTTCGATTGATCAGATTTGCAAAGCAGCAACTTGGTCTTCTTTGCATACTTTTACTAAATTCTACCATTTTGATGTGTTTTCTTCTTCTGAAGCAGTTTTTGGTAGAAAAATACTTCAGGCAGCTGTTTCAGTTTGATTCTTCTGCTTATAATTTCAGTTTTCTTCATTATAAGATTTAAACTTTATTTTGGGTGTGGATTATTTTTCAGCGGAATTGGCTGTCTTTATTTTATCCCTCCCTCTCTAGTGACTCTTGCGTGGAAGATCCACATCTTGGGTAGTCATTATCCCATACGTCACTAGCTCATGGACTCTTGCTAATTACATGAAAGAAAACATAATTTATGTAAGAACTTACCTGATAAATTCATTTCTTTCATATTAGTAAGAGTCCATGAGGCCCACCCTTTTTTGTAGTGGTTATGATTTTTTTTGTATAAAGCACAATTATTCCAATTCCTTGTTTTTTATGCTTTCGCACTTTTTTCTTATCACCCCACTTCTTGGCTATTCGTTAAACTGATTTGTGGGTGTGGTGAGGGGTGTATTTATAGGCATTTTGAGGTTTGGGAAACTTTGCCCCTCCTGGTAGGAATGTATATCCCATACGTCACTAGCTCATGGACTCTTGCTAATATGAAAGAAATGAATTTATCAGGTAAGTTCTTACATAAATTATGTTTTTTCAACTTCTGTTTTTCTATTCCACAGTTCCCATTGATACCACGCAAGGGATAAAAATGCTGTATGTCTTTGTGGATATAAAGATTGATACATCCCATTTTGTTGACACCATCCGTTTCAACTTCTCCAGTGGCACTTCGCTTGCCTTTGTCAGCACAATCCAGTTTGTTTCGGCCCTTCAGGTAAGGTGACAAACATGCTCTTTGTATAAATAAAAAGGCATTTAACAATCAGGTTTGGATAGGAGAACAGTGTGACATATTTCTTCATGGACACAATAAGTCAGTAACAGTTAAAATCTGGTGGGAAGACCTCTTGAATTTAAAAGAGCATTGCAGACATAACACATATAATGTCTATATAGACCTTAAAGGGACAGAAAACCAAACATTTATCTTTCATATTTTTAAACAACATTCCAATTTACTTCTTTTTACTTTTATTTTTTAATTTGCTTAATTCTTCAGGTATCCTTCATTAAAGAAATAGCAATTCACATGGGTGAGCCAATCGCACTACGCATCTATGTGCAGCCACTAATCGGCAGCTACTGAGCCTATTTTCAATAAAATATATCAAGAGAATGAAGCATATTAAATATTAAAAGTAAATTGGAAAGCTGATTAAAATTGCCTGCTCTTTCTAAATCATGAAAAAAAAATTGGGTTTCATATATCTTTAAATTCATGCTACCATGTTGCAAAGGCTTTTCCTTAAAAACGAGAGAGACGGCTGAGCAGTCCAATACAGTACTGTGTTTGCTTGTTAGACATTTTTGCTGAAGACAACAAAGTTCAAATGAGGTGCACAGACAGCCAGTTGTGAATACAAATATTCTTTTCTTTATTGCAAATAAAATTACTGGTTCCCTCCAGGGATACAGGAATCACAAGTTTAGTAGTGAGTGGAGATAGCTTCACTCTAGTGACTGTCTGCTGACATGTTTCGGCGATGAAGCCGTAATCGTAGACATTTTTGCTGGGTATTTATTCTTTTCTCTTTTTTTTTTTTTTTTTAAAGTGTTGCCTGCTGGTTTCAGAAATCTTAAAGTAAGCCATACATTTGTATGCATTGGTAACAGGTTTAAAGTTGTCCCTTTAAGCCCAGCATAAATAACTGCAGATACTAACATCACCTAAAACAAACAAAACACATACACATATGTAAAACAGGGCTTATAAATGTAGAAATAACTTGACACCTCAAGTATTGCTCTTACCAATATAGTCAAGAACCAGAGACATTTAAGTAGACCAAACTATCACAAATATTTTCTAGACATTCACAGTGAACCTTAAGGGAGCCCAAATGACCCTGAATCACCATAAATATGTTGAGAATTTGCAATAAATAATGTATGCTGAGTAAATTCGACATCTCTAGTAGTGCACTCTTCATTGGAGCCAGCTGTTTACCTAAAACTTTCTTTTAGACTTCATAAACATAGCATCAGATATAGACACCCCAGGTCTTTTAATAGCTTGTTGGTTGCAATGAAAATGGACTGCTTATAAACAATGTTAGTGAGACTCTTCATATTTGCCATAGTGCACACTTATTAGAAATTACAAGTAGCACATTCATAATCTGTAGTAAATACAGAGTCAAGGACATTAGAGAGAAAATAGATATGAATATGATTGGAATGATTTAGTAAAATGTACACACAAAAAAAAAAAGAGAACAAGAGGGCCTGATGTGTAGATTTAGAAGTAATCTGCTGTTAACTCTCTAAGAATCTCTAAACTATGCATTAGGCTAAGTATTAAAGTGATGGTAAACTTTTCTCTTTGTATAAACAGATCAGGAATGTTAGTGATATTTTAGATGGAGTTTAATTCATCAGTTGTAATGAACTTAATTTTGAATACAGATATGAAATTCTAATACCACGCGCTCCGGCTGCCCACTTCAAAAGTACATTTTTTTTGTGAGCTAATAGTTTGAAATATTCTCCAATCAGCGCTCTAGCCCTACGCCACTATTGTTGTAACTAGAGCACTGAGGGTAGTCCTTGCTTAGTTACTCATCTTGGACCATGCTACATTACAGGATAAAATAAGCTTCTAAGTTCCAGGATCTTTACATGCTTTCATTTATTATTTTATTATTATTATTATCAAGTATTTGTAGAGCGCCAACAGATTCCGCAGCGCTATAAACATAGGCGGTATGCAAGGTAACATTTATAGGGGTTCAAATAGGTAGAGGTCCCTGCCGAGAGTTGCACTGTTGTAATCGGCTCTTATGCAGGTGATCTACAAACACCTTGGCTCATAGGCTTACATGCTAAGGGGTTCAAGGGGATAGCAGTGGTTAGTGTAGGTTGTATGCATCCCTGAATAGTACAGTCTTTAGGGAGCACTTGAAGCTTTCAAAACTAGGGGAGAGTCTTGTGGAGTGAGGCAGAGAGTTCCACAAGATGGGAACCAGTCTGGAGAAGTCTTGTAAATGGGAATTTGAAGAGGTTACAAGAGAGGAGGAGAATAGCAGATCATGGGCAGAGCGAAGGGGTCGGAGGGAGAGTATCTGAAAACAAGGTCTGAGATCTAGGGGGGAGCAGTGCAGTTGAGGGCTTTGTATGTCAGAGTGAGAATTTTGTGTTTAAGCCTGGAGGCAAGAAGAAGCCAGTAAAGGGATTGGCAGAGAAGTGCATCAGATGAAGAGCGACATGTAAGGAAGATGAGCCTGGCAGAGGAATTCATTATGGATTGTAAAGGAGCTAGGCGGCAGCTAGGGAGACCAGAGAGGATGAAGTTGCAGTAATCGAGTCTGGAAAGGATGAGAGAGTGGATTAGAATCTTAGTTGTGTCTTGTGAAAGGAAATGTCTAATTTTAGAGATGTTTTTATGATGGAAGCAGCAGGCTTTAACCAAGGACTGAATGTGAGGAGTGAAGGAAAGATCTGAGTCACGTGTGACCTCAAGACATCGAGCATGTAGGGTAGGGGTAGTGATGGAATTATTGACAGTTATAGAGAAGTTGGGGGTGGAGATTTTTGAAGAAGGGGGAAAATAAAGAGCTCAGTTTTGGAGAGATTTAGCTTAAGGTAGTGAGAGGACATCCAAGATGAGATATGAGAAAGACAGACAGTTAGTGACACGAGTTTGCAAGTAAGAAGATAGGTCTGGTGCAGAGAGGTAGATTGGGGCGTCATCGGCATACAAATGGTATTGAAACCCATGGGACTTTATTAAGGAACCTAAAGATGATGTGTAGATTGAGAAGAGAAGGAGACCAAGGACAGAGCCTTGCGGTACCCCAACAGAAAGTGGTAACGGGGGAAAAGGGGATGCCCAGAGAAGGCTCCACTAATTGTACCCTGCTGTTAATTCTACCCTGCTATACCATGTGATGTTCAATAAGTCGAGTCATGTCCCATATGCACTTTGGTGAACCACTTTATATGCACCTTTTTTATATTTGGCGTTACTTTTAGGTTCTTAAATGCTTTAATGTAAATCCTTTGCTTAGGCATTGGTTATGTTTTAGTGTTCTTGCCTACATTTGCTTTTATAAAGGTGCATTTTCTGTTTTTTCTGTTCCTTGGGTTTCCTTGTGTATAGTTGTTTTAAGTTCATTTTTTATTAAAACTTTACAAATACACAAATAGACAAACAAAATATATGTAGACTTATTTAAAAAGAGTAATCAAGTAGGTTAAATAAGAGTCCATGTTTTGCATAGGGGAACTACCGGAGGACAAATATCAATTGCCAGTTCAGATCACACAGCATTAAAATGGTTATCTGTACCGATCATAGGTGATATGAAAGAACATTGTATATATAGAGTATACAAAGGAACAGAAGTACCACATGGCCTAGCACTGTATGTACTCTTGTAAGATGGTAAATGAGAAAATTACACTCACATTTGGTGAAGCACCCCTTATGGTGCAAGTAGAGCAGGCTGGAATCTAACAGTCACCCAGCAGACTGACCTCCAGGGTGGCTCGAACTACAACAGTGCAGGGTCCAAAATCCCAGCGAGATATCACCAAATTCCAGGTGTACAGCAGAGAAATAAATGGTATATAGGCAAGAAGTGTAACAACTTACTTTATTAAAACAGATAAAAACAAGCAACGCGTTCGTTAGTCAACCGGTAACTTTCATCAGGCTTAATACAAAAATTAAAAAAAAAAACCTGCCTTATATACCAAACAACTAATCATACTCAAATTGAGGCACCTGGAAGGAGGTGTGTTATCCAATTATGTGTGTCATAGCAACCAACATAAACAATCCATAGCTTACAATTCAAAAAAATACGTAAATCCATAACAAATCAAATATAACAGATGATCCATCAAATATCTATATATACAGAGAAAATATGCAGAGTGATTTCATAATATGTGCAAACTCGTATATATAACAACACATTAGTCAAAAGTAGATCAAATCTAACAGATGATTTATCAAATATATGTATATACATAAAAGAATGTAGAATAATTTCATAATATGTACAAAGTTATATATTTATCAGACGCTAAAGAAAACCGATATATGTTCACAGTGGAAGTGTCAAAACATTTGTCGGGCCTATCATGTAAACGCATCTATAATTCTAAACATTCTCATTTGTAACACTCACAGGTTAAAATCAAAGTGGCCAGGAAAAGGGGGGAAATAGTAATCTCAATTACCTTACTAATATCGTATATAACAAGGTTAATTTTCATGACACATTTAGCCACGATGAGATCCGCTATGTACATATCACAAAGTAATCATAATACCAGGTGGACCAGGGGTGTTGAATACAAATCCTATCTGATAGGTTATAATACAATGCCCTCTTGATGATGCTATGAATTTTGAACAAAAGATTCTGTTTAACTCATAAACATATGTGTTCAATAGCAGCACTCACCGTGTGCTGCATCATTAGTTACCCGGCCTATAACTGCTAGGGGGCGTATGTGGTGGAACACCACCGAAAAGAGATCCAATCCAGGGAAGAGGGATGGCTTCACATAGCGTATTGATTTTGGTATACAATGTTAATACAACTCGTATAGTGTGTGACATAATTATCGATCAAAAACTGACATATTAAATTATTTAGAAAAAAACATAGATAATGGTGTTAACGAAATAAACATGGGTTTGTACTGATGAAAAACTATGTGGAAAATATTGATACAGATGTTTAACACTGAAGACGTTTATACCATGGGAGTGAAGAGAAAGGAATAATGTTATTGTTGTTATTGTGAAACAGTCTAAATATCCTATAAATATAAATAATAATGCTACTAATGTACCATTCTAGATTTATTCATTTATAAATGTATTAATGTGGAATATAAAATAATGAATGAATGATGTAGGTATTGATGAGTGTTATACTGAAAAAATGAAGATATTAAGTACACAATTATACCTGGGTCTCGGATATTTGAACAAATAATATAAATTGCTGTACTAACTATTTGGTATAGAAGACACAATGATACATAAGCCATTATATAAGGATATTAAAAGGGAGGGGAAGACGTGATGGAATATAAAAAAATATACTAAATTGTTAGTGAAGTAAGGATGATAATATAAGTGATTGGAAGCTAGTGAGTGTAAGTGATGTGAATGTAGTGAAATTGTCTAAAATAAATATGTAAAAGTCCCTTTAGGGGTGTTTGGTAATTATTATTGACTGATTCTTATTCAGATAAATAGTTGTGAGGGTGAGTGAACACAGTCATAAAAAACTGTGTGCGCATGTTAAGGGGTGGGTATATCAATATCAAAAATATAAAGTGTTATAAATTAAAAGCTGCCAGATCAACACATTCATTAAGGCTTTCTGGAATCTAGGTGTGCAGTTTGTGTATCCAGAAAGTCTCCCTACGTCTTAGTAGCAATAGAGCATTATGGATATTTCTAGATATTTGTTCAATGGGTCAAATGGAAAGTGTTTTGGAACTTTCCCTATGAGCATATGTGCAATGTCTTGAAACACTATATTTCAGAAATGTATTCTTCACATTGCGAATGTGTTCGCTTCAGCATCTCTTTATTTTGCAGCTAGGGCGCCCTGCGTACTGGACCTGTGATATTCTGTGTTTACTCTGTTACAATTATGAATATAGTTTTGGATCTCAATTGCAGTGTTGCATAAAATGAGTTTGTTCCACCTGAGTTTCTGTATTCAATGTGGATGAATACAGATTAACTATCAGTGAAAAGTTATTAAAGGTTAAAGTTAATCTGGGCACAATGTAACAACACAAAGGCTCTGGTGTTATAGTAAACAAAGTCTCTGTTAGCTAGTTCAGGCAAGGTGTTACCTTGTATCAGATAGTGTAGAGATGGAAACAATCCTATTCAGACTTGCTGACACACTGAATCAGAGTAGGCTGCACTGAAGCTGAATGAACAGAGAGAGATGTCACAAAAAGGGGGTGTGGTTAAGTTCCGGTTTTACAATCCAATTTTCCTCTTTGTAATTGCTTTGGTTTTCTTCTGGTAAGTTGACTTGTACTCCGGAAACAACCACTAAGTGCCAGTGGAGTTGTGGCAAGAAGGGAGCGCAAGATTTTGTAATAGGAAGGTGTGCTGTGAAATATGTTGCGGTCCAATGTAGCTTCAGAAACTGCAGGGCCAATAAATGCTGCAGTAGTAGAGAGGAGTTTTAATCCTTAGTTCAGATGTCCAAGTGGCTTAGAGAAAGGAGATTATGTTAGGTTTGTATCCTAAGAAACAACTGCACATACACCTGCTAGGAAGCAGTTTCAATACTAAGCACTTGTTTACAGGAAACAGGATACTCTTAAAGACAAAGTGGGAAGGGCTATGAAATGACTGACAGGAGACCTGACATGACCCCCCACCTAAGCAAGCTGTCCCACAGCTTGAGGCCGGGGACGATCCGGATTTCGCCTATGGAATCGTGCCACCAACTTAGGAGCGGAAAGATTAGAGGAGGGTTCCCAGGTGTCATCTTCCTCGGTGTAGTTCTTCCAGCGCACCAAATACTGGAGTTCGCCCCTGGAAATCCTAGAATCCACCAGACTTTCAACTTCATACTCCAGCAAATCGGAAGGAACTGAAGTAGATGAAGCATTTGGAGTAGATACTCTAGTTGGTTTTGCCGGTTTCAGTAGTGATACATGAAAGGTTGGATGAAGTTTTGATGATGGAGGCAATGTCAAAGTGACTGCATTCTGGTTAACGACCTTGGCAATAGGAAAGGGTCCAATAAACAGACTACCAAGTTTTTTATTGGGTACTTGCAGTTTTAAATTCTTGGTGGATAACCAAACAAGATCTCCAACCTGATAGTTTGGTGATGGTCTTCTACGCATATCATAGTATCGTTTTTGGGTCTCTTGTGCAGCAATTATGTTGTGTCGGATTTGTTTGAATATTTCAAGTAGTGAATTATGGAACTCATCGACCAATGGTGAAGGTGATGGAAGTTAATCAGTCAGTAGTATTTGAGGATGATATCCATAATTCGCAAAGAATGGAGATAATTTAGTTGAAGAATTGGTATTATTGTTATAAGCGAATTCTGCTAGATGAATGTGTTGGAGCCAATCTTGTTGATGTTGAGAACAATAGCAGCGAATGTACTGTTCAAGCCATTGATTAAGTTTCTCAGTTTGGCCATTGGTCTGAGGATGGAATGAAGTGGAATATCTATGGTCTATTTGGAGTTTGTCATACAATTTTCTCCAAAATTGAGAGGTGAATTGAGTTCCACGATCAATGGTGATTCTACGTGGGATCCCGTGATATTTGACAACATGTTTCATGAATAAATCTGCAGTTTCTGTAGATGTAGGTAATTTGTGGAAGGGTATAAAGTGACCCATCTTCGTAAAGAGATCTATGACTACCAGAATGGTGTTCTGTTTGCCAGAAGGAGGTAAGTCGACAATAAAATCCATTCCAATATGTTCTCAAGGTTTGGTAGATGGAGCGATAGGCATTAAGAGTCCGTAAGGTTTCTGTCTTTCTGGTTTGGTAGTAACACATACATGACAGGTGTCTACATATTCTGTAATGGACCTCCTCATAGCTGGCCACCAAAACTGTCTTGCTATGATTGCTATAGTTTTATTCACTCCGAGATGACCAGAGATGGGAGAATCATGGTACATTTTAAGTATAGGTTCAACTAATATGTCAGGTAGGTAAAGTTGTTCACCATGATAATATAATCCATTGGTATGCTTTGTTACCAAAGAATGTGGAATCTCTTTGTCGTCGGTAAGTGCTTTGCGTAAAGATGTTATGAAATCCTGTTGTGTTGACAGATGGATAAAACGTTCTGCTGGAATGATAAAAGATGGATTTGTGCTTTGTGTTGGTTTGGTATCCTTTCTTGACAAAGCATCGGCTTTGCCATTCTTACTGGCTGGTCGATACATGATATGAAAATCAAAACGTGAGAAGTAAAGACTCCATCGAACCTGTCTTGCAGATAGTGTTTTGTTTTTTTGAAGAAACTCTAAATTTCTGTGGTCTGTGTATATGAGTATTGGAGTAGAAGTCCCCTCAAGCAGGTGTCTCCAGTGTTCCAAGGAGTTTCTTATTGCCAAAAGCTCCTTGTCTCCAATGGAGTAATTCATCTCAGCAGCAGTCATCACCTTAGAATAAAAAGAGACTGGATGAATGGGGGAATCTATCGTTTCTCTTTGCGAGAGTACTGCACCAACTGCAAAGTCAGATGAATCCACTTCTAGGATATACTGAAGCTTTGGGTTTGGAAAACGTAATATAGGTGCAGATGTAAAACAATGTTTTAGGTATGAAAATGTTTCGGCAGCGCTAGGTGTCCAACGGAACGGAGTAGTCGAGCTGATAAGTTGTGTGAGAGGTCTTGCAATCTTGGAGTAGTTTTTTATAAATTTTCTGTAATAGTTTGCAAATCCCAAAAAACGTTGCAATTCTTTTTTAGTAGCGGGTTCTTTCCATTCTAAGACTGTCTGGACTTTGTTGTCTTGCATTTGGATCCCAGTTGGACTGATATGGTATCCAAGAAATGACACCTCCTTAGTATGGAACAAACACTTCTCTGGCTTAGCGTATAATTGATGAGATCGAAGTCTTGTCAAAACCTTCCTGACATCTTTAACATGTTGCTCCATAGTGTCTGAATATATAAGGATGTCATCAAGATAAATGACAATGCATACATCAAGTAGATCTCTGAATATTTCATCGATGAAATGCTGGAAAGTGGCTGGCGCATTACATAAACCAAACGGCATTACCAGATACTCGAATAAACCGTATCTGGTTCTAAATGCCGTCAGCCACTCATCCCCTTCTCGTATGCGGGTTAAATTATATGCGCCACGTAGATCGAGCTTTGTGAATATTTTAGCATCTTGTAGGCGTTCTATGAGTTCCGGTATCAAAGGTAGAGGATACCTGTTTTTGATTGTTCTTTTATTGAGTTCTCGATAGTCTATGATAGGTCTTAAAGACGAGTCCTTGTTGCTTAAGAAGAACATTCCCGCTCCCGCGGGTGAGGTAGACGGTCTGATAAATCCTTTCCTCAGATTTTCTTCAAGATATTCTTTCAAATGTGCCAACTCTGGCGGGCTGAGTGGGTATAGGTGTCCAAACGGTATGGATGACCCTGGTATTAACTCAATTGGACAATCGTACTTGCGATGAGGTGGTAAAGTTTCTGCCATCTTTTTGCTGAACACGTCCTGAAAATCAGTATATTGAGGGGGTAGTGTCGGAATAGGATCTGGAATTTGTATTAGTATATCCCTTGGGTAACAGGTTTGTTGACAATAAGTGGGGTTTAGTTCAACAGCTAGAGTTTTCCAGTTTATGCCAGGTTGGTGTAGCCGCAACCAATCTAAGCCTAGTACAATGGGAAACAAAGGTGAAGGCAATACATCGAAAACAATATACTCTGTGTGACCAGTGTGAGTTGTAACTAATAATGGTATAGTACTGTGTGTTATAGGACCTGTGGATATTGTAGTACCATCAATAACTCTAATTACAACAGGAGTTTGCTTAAGCACTAGTGGAATTTTATTATTTACAGTGAAAGTCCTATCTATGTAGTTTCCTGTAGCTCCTGAATCTATGATGGCATCAATCCTCGTTCGGTTTTGGTCCCACTGTAAAAATAGAGATAGATGACAGTAAGTTGGTTTTAGATCTTTAGGCATAACAGAATGTATATAAGTAAATTTACTTCTCTTTGTACGGATAAGTAGTGGGCAATCCTTCACACTGTGATTAGGGTTAGCACAGTACATACATAATTGTTGTGCTCTCCGACGGCTCCTCTCTTCTGACGTCAGGGGTCCTCGAATAACCCCGATATCCATTGCTTATGGATTACTGTTTGATATTGCTTGGGGATTAGGAGACTCTGAAAAGTGAATTTGAGGTAGCCGCGGCGTGTACTCTGAGGATTGACGTTCTGCCTTCCTCTCTCTAAGACGCCTATCTATTTGCACAACTAACTTCATTAAATCTTCTAGCTTCTTGGGAGGTTCAATGCGAGCTAGCTCGTCTTTTATTGGATCAGACAACCCAAGCCTGAATTGATTTTTCAGCGCTACTGAATTCCACTGTGAATCTGTGGCGTAATGTTTAAATTCAGTGAGGTATTCTTCTGCATTTTTCTTTCCTTGTTTTAATGCTCTCATTCTTGTTTCAGCTGTGTTCTGGATGTTGCTATCCTGATACAGATCATCCATTGCTTCATAGAATTCATCAAGAGAGCTTAAAATAGGATCATCATTTTCATAGAATTGGTCGGCCCATGCCCTGGGTTTTCCACGTAAAAAGGATATTATCGTTAATACCTTTATTTTATCAGTATTATATGTTTTATTTCTTAAATCAAAAAACAAATTGCAAGCATTTTTAAACTGTCTATAGAGCTTCCTGTCACCATGAAACATATCTGGTTGAGATACTAATGGTTCTAGGATAGTTTCAGTATGACCTGATTTTTGTTGTATTGAGTCCTTTATTATTTTATGCAAAGTTTGATTTTCTAGCTGAATTTCCCTTAACCCTTGATTAAGTTGATCCACACGTTGAGAAAGTGAATAAACATACTGAGGCAGCTCTGCTGGATCCATTTCACTGTTTGGCTTAGTATTATGTGATATTCTGTGTTTACTCTGTTACAATTATGAATATAGTTTTGGATCTCAATTGCAGTGTTGCATAAAATGAGTTTGTTCCACCTGAGTTTCTGTATTTAATGTGGATGAATACAGATTAACTATCAGTGAAAAGTTATTAAAGGTTAAAGTTAATCTGGGCACAATGTAACAACACAAAGGCTCTGGTGTTATAGTAAACAAAGTCTCTGTTAGCTAGTTCAGGCAAGGTGTTACCTTGTATCAGATAGTGTAGAGATGGAAACAATCCTATTCAGACTTGCTGACACACTGAATCAGAGTAGGCTGCACTGAAGCTGAATGAACAGAGAGAGATGTCACAAAAAGGGGGTGTGGTTAAAGGGACACTCAATCAAAATTACACTTTCATGATTCAGATAGAGCATGCCATTTTAAACAACTTTCCAATTTACTTCCATTATCTAAATGTGCACAGTCTTTTTATATTTAAACTTTTTGAGTCACCAGCTCCTACTGAGCATGTGCAAGAATAAGTGTGTATGCATTTGTGAATGGCTGATGGCTGTCACATGGTATGTGTATGCATTTGTGATTGGCTGATGGCTGTCACATGGTACAGGGGGAGTGGAAAAAGACATAACTTAAAATTGTCAGAAAAAAAAAATCTACTACTCATTTGAAGTTCAGACTAAGTGCTATTGCATTGTCTTGTTATCTTTCATTTGTTGATTATGCAAATCTACTGTGTTGACTGGTCCTTTAAGTTCCGGTTTTACAATCCAATTTTCCTCTTTGTAATTGCTTTGGTTTTCTTCTGGTAAGTTGACTTGTACTCAGGAAACAACCACTAAGTGCCAGTGGAGTTGTGGCAAGAAGGGAGCGCAAGATTTTGTAATAGGAAGGTGTGCTGTGAAATATGTTGCGGTCCAATGTAGCTTCAGAAACTGCAGGGCCAATAAATGCTGCAGTAGTAGAGAGGAGTTTTAATCTTTAGTTCAGATGTCCAAGTGGCTTAGAGAAAGGAGATTATGTTAGGTTTGTATCCTAAGAAACAACTGCACATACACCTGCTAGGAAGCAGTTTCAATACTAAGCACTTGTTTACAGGAAACAGGATACTCTTAAAGACAAAGTGGGAAGGGCTATGAAATGACTGACAGGAGACCTGACAGGACCCCACAAACACACTGTACTAGATAGATAATGTAGGTAGATTCACAAGAGAGGCGTTTTTTAATGGGAAATTGTTCCCCTGTAAAATTGGACTGAGAAGTTTTTGTACCATTTTTGACACATTTGCACATGCTATATCTAGATTTGTGGCATTCGAAAACCCTGCATTTAGGAATAAAGTTACCTAGAAAAGTCATTTTAGTTACATTTGTTTTGTTCAATGAATTTTTTTCTGTTACTATCTTACTTGGTGCCAATTTATTTTTAATCATAGGGGCGCTTCTGAAAACCACTCTGGGTTTAGAAGATATCTGATTTTTCAAATGAGGGTCATCATGTAAGATTGACCAATGTTTTGAGATTATTCTCTTAATCTCCTGATGGTGACTACTAAAGCCAGTGACAAACAGCGGTGTGTTTGAAGCACACTTCTTAGTGGATTTGTGTATATTTCTGATAAAATATTTGTCCCTATTGTCATTTAGGGCTCTTAGATACCCTTGTTGGATAAGGTCTAAAGGATACCCTTTTTCAAGAAATCTATCTCAGAATTTTGGATTGTGTTTCATATTTTTCTATGGTACTACCATTTCTTCTTATATGTCTAAATTGTCCGTAAGGGACGTTTTTCTTCCAACTTAGGTAATGGTTACTATTGAAATCTAAAAAATTATTACTGTCGACTTTCTTAAAGAAGGTCTCTGATAATATATGGCCTGATGTAGAAAATGATAAGGTCAAATCTAGAAAATCTATCCTAATGGATTGAATATTACTTGTAAATTCTAAACCAAAATTGTTCCTATTGAGGGACTCTGTGAATAATGAGGCTTCAATCAGAGAAGTTAAAAATAAACATCAAATAATCACTATAACGGCCATAGAACTCCAGACTTACAACAATAACATTATTTCTATAGTCTACCTATAGCCTTTCTCTTTACTCCCATGGTCCCAAAGGCAGAACTTTTTTTCATTTTCTGCAATGAGATTTTTTTAGTGAATAATTTTCTGCAGTGTCTGAGGAGCCAATGTTCTTTGCCCTTACTCGGTGTGCATGAGGACAGGTTCATGTATAGCCTCGCTGACGTCTGCTGTACGTTCCCACAGTGTCAGTCTGCCTGGGAACCTGCTCTACTGTACTGCTGGGGTCTATATGCTTATTTTGGAGGGGCTGCTGCTCAATGCTTATACTGCTGATGTATATGATTATATTTATATATATATATGTATATGATATAGAGATAAATATATATATGTATATATATATATATATATATATATATATATATATATATATATATATATATATATATATATTTATTTATATGTATATATACACACACATTCACTCACACACACACACATTAACTGTACTGCTCTCGTAGTAACACCAGCACCAATATCTTGAATTCCAATACTTTTATTAGAGGTTACATAAAAAGCAACGTTTCGTGGTGAACCCACTTAATCATGCTGTTTGTATAACATTGTTTCAAGCAATTTATATCTTTCTTTGGCGCCAACTGGCTTCAATTTTGGCAGTTTTACACCCCCTAGTGGTTACCAATTGCAATGTGTATACAAAAATGTTAAAAACAAATGTATATGACTAAACAGATTATGTATGGCAATAATAAACGTACAAGTACTTTAACATTACTGTGCATACTTATATTATCACAAATATTTAACATGCTTATATTGATTTTTCAGTTTTAATATCTTATTATAATATAATCTCAAATAATGTAAACACATAGGTAAAGTACCCTTGATATTTTTAACTTATCATATAAAGAAAATTTCTATACAAAGAAATCTTTTCATATAGTGAACTCTTTTCATATAGTAAATTTTTAATTCTGCATATAGTTATAATTTGAGTGGTAATAATGTTGAAGTTATAATTTCATGATTTAAGGGAATTTCTTTAAGAGAAACAATTAAGATCAAAATCCCTGTTCAACCCCCTGGGAATAAGAGTATCCAATTGATATATCCATCTCATCTCTTGTTGTTGGAGGATTTTTTCTCTATTTGTCCCATTGACATATAGTGAAGAGAGTATAACATTTCTTGACACTAAGATTACTAAAGGACATAATAGACTCGACATAGATATCTTTTCAAAAGAGACCGATAGGAACACCTTATTGGAATATAACAGCTTCCATCCAAAAGGCCTTATCAACTCATTACCCAAGAGTCAATTATTAAGGGTACAGAGAATAGTAAGCACACCAGAAGTGAAGGATAAAAGGCTGTTGGAAATGTCAAACAAATTTAAACAGAGAGGATATCCTACACAATTGTTGAGTGAAACAATTAAAGATATCACTACACCTAGGGCACCTAAAGAAAAAACTAAAGAACAAGATAGACTAGTATTTGTGTCTCAACATAGCTCACATAGCCAAGCAGTAGCAAAAGCCATAAAAAAGCATTGGCATATACTTAAGGATTGTAACCCTAGTATTGAACAGTTTAGGGATTACCCTTTAATGGCATATAGGAGGGTAAAGAATATCAGGGACCACCTTGTAAGAAGTGATGTGGGATCAGAGAGAAAAGATACACAAACATACATGCAAGCAAAAAGGAATGGCTGTTACCCCTGCCTAGGATGTGTTAGTTGTAACTCAGTTATAAAAGGTCCTAACTTTTATCATCCACATAATGGCAGACGTTACAACATCAGGGGATTTTATACTTGTGACACTAGTTACGTAGTCTATCTCATAAAATGCCCATGTTCTATGTATTACTTAGGAGAGACCACACAGAAAGTAAAGGATAGATTGAGTCAGCATAGGTCAAACATAAGGAAAAAGAATTTGGAGGCACCCCTGTCCAAACACTTTTTAGAAAAAGGACATAGTGTAAGCCAGCTACGCTGGCAGATCATACAACACATCCCTGTTCAGCGCAATGGGACAAATAGAGAAAAAATCCTCCAACAACAAGAGATGAGATGGATATATCAATTGGATACTCTTATTCCCAGGGGGTTGAACAGGGATTTTGATCTTAATTGTTTCTCTTAAAGAAATTCCCTTAAATCATGAAATTATAACTTCAACATTATTACCACTCAAATTATAACTATATGCAGAATTAAAAATTTACTATATGAAAAGAGTTCACTATATGAAAAGATTTCTTTGTATAGAAATTTTCTTTATATGATAAGTTAAAAATATCAAGGGTACTTTACCTATGTGTTTACATTATTTGAGATTATATTATAATAAGATATTAAAACTGAAAAATCAATATAAGCATGTTAAATATTTGTGATAATATAAGTATGCACAGTAATGTTAAAGTACTTGTACGTTTATTATTGCCATACATAATCTGTTTAGTCATATACATTTGTTTTTAACATTTTTGTATACACATTGCAATTGGTAACCACTAGGGGGTGTAAAACTGCCAAAATTGAAGCCAGTTGGCGCCAAAGAAAGATATAAATTGCTTGAAACAATGTTATACAAACAGCATGATTAAGTGGGTTCACCACGAAACGTTGCTTTTTATGTAACCTCTAATAAAAGTATTGGAATTCAAGATATTGGTGCTGGTGTTACTACGAGTGCATTATCACAGAGGCTATTGCAGCTACCTCCCACACCGTGCACCACCTTTACACTAAGTGCTGTATTCACCTACCATTAACTGTACTGCTGGGGTCTATATGCTTATTTTGAAGGGGCTGCTGCTCCATGCTTATAGTGCTGATATATATATATATATATATATATATATATATATATATATATATATATATATATATATAGAAGAAGGTATGTCCCACCAGGGGGAGGAAAGATAGGAGACCCGGAGACAGGAAACTTGATGCAAAAAGTATCTTTATTCAGCCAGATTGCCAAATAACAGGTGCAGGTTCAGATGAACACCTGACGCGTTTCGTGCATGCGCACATGCGCTTCATCATATATGTATATATATATATATACACACATTACCACACACACACATATTAACACACACACACACATTAACACACACACACACTCACACACACATTCACACACACACACATTAACACACACATTAACACACACATTAACAAACACATTAACACACACATTAACACACACATTAACAAACACATTAACATACATATTAACACACACATTAACACACACATATTAACAAACACACACTTATATATATTAACACACATTTATTTAAAAAAACTAAATCTGTCTGCTAAGTATTTTGGTTGGCTCCTTTACTCATAGACTACAGTTGTTAAGCCCTGACCTTTTCTTCAATGTGCTGTTACCCTGTACCGCATTGGAGTTCAGGAAGTGGTAGAAAATTAAAAAAGAGAGGAACGTAGTAAATATTTATACTGTGATAGAACGGAACAGTGACACCTGCAGGTAGAAATTAAAAGTCAGAAAGAGAAGGGGCGCCTCATAGTGAATTCTGTTTTCAAATGTGGTTAAAGAAAATATGAAATAAAACTCACAATTGTGGTGGCACTTAAAAAGTGCAAACAGGCAGGCTGACACTCTCAGTAGTCAGCTAACTGGATACTTCTCCCGTATCAGGGTGGATGTATTCTCCGATCTCTCAACATCCAAACAGGAACAGGATATTATGCAGCTTCCAGCAAGCACTGAGTTCACTATGAAGTACCCCTTCTCTTTCTGACTTAGATCCTTACGGTGATTTGAGATCATTCTCCACAAGTGGAACAGCCTTATGTCATTCCAAGAATTGGAACTAATACACCATATATTTGATAAATCATCTGTTAGATTTGATCTGCTTTTTTTTTTAAAAAAAATATAGTTTTTATTGAGGTAGCAATGACATACATAACATACTCATACAGTTATCATGGCAACATGCCTTTCAATATACATCACTTTCCAAATATCCAATACAGCAGGCATGTCTTAGAGTCCTTAAACTGTAGTATATCCTTGACAGTAGGAAATATATAAAGCCAGGCGCGGCACCTCTTTTTTTATAAATATAAGTAACAAGTGGTAGTCATATGGCCTGACTTTAATGTAGAAATTCTAGGGAACAAGTAGTAGAACTTTATGCGTCCATAGCATTCACAGCAGAACATATAACAATTTAATACAAGTTATAGGATTGTGAAATTGGGGGGAGAGGGGTAATATGGCCACTCTTGGGTCCAATCTTATATAGAGTACAAAAATGCACAATATAATACAAGTAATTGCCATCAGAGTGGGACTTAAACATTTCTAAAGAAGAATATACATTATATCATGCCAACATGCCCTCCAAAATATTATGGGCTTCTAAGGGCCTCAAGTTACACAGACACCTAATGTAAGGGGTTACAAGATGTGCAGAATTTAGGGAAATGTTTAAGGTGCAAACTTAACCACCTCTTGTTTTTGCCCTATAAAATATTCTAGGTCGCTCTTGGGCCACACGTTAGCCAGGTGCACGATTTGAGGGAATAAGTAAATACCAAGTGGCCATGGGAAATTTACCCCACACATATCTTTTAACCTAGACAGCAGCATGGATAAACGCATGGATGATATGGGAAATTAAAGCCCCTCACCCGCAAGAGCCCCACAATAACTACATAGCACATCATATAATGGAAAGTAAAACAGTATAACCAGCATTGCATATAATTGTACACGTCTTACTATCCAAATGAAGCATCCACTTTTTGCAGATCATACCATAATTATATCCAACTAAGAAGCCTTCATCCAGAGTATGATCATAAAGTCCTATGCATTCGATACCAATCTTGAGTCGGAGTGGTTGTGGGAGGGTAATCATACATCCCTGCTGTAGAAGCAACAATCATTTAAACTCTGTTGCAGTCCGTAGGCACCCCACTCTCCACCTCAACAATCACAGCAACTGCCTTCTTCTTGTCTTCCTCTAGAGGGCCGGCCGCTTCCCCCTGGGACACAATAGAAGGCAGGGTACACACACTTTTGTTGGGCCGTATGTAGATTAGGCTTTCCAGCTCGGGAGGTGCAGACAAATGTAGTAGCTTTCCTGTTGCCATGGCTTTTGGCTCTGCATCAGTCTGTGTTTCAAGTATAGGTGCCGCCTCGCCCAAGTGTGTATGCTCCATGAGGGACAAGAAACGGTCTAATCTAGCGCACATTTTGCGCTCAAAAGAGGTCATCAGTTCTTGTAGGATCGCACATAAATCCCCCATGTTCAGTATAGGCAATTAGGCAGAGGGTATCAATAATCTCTGCTTACCCGGTTCCCCGGGGGGGGGGGGGGGAGCTGAGCTTTCTCTTCTTAGAGGCCGCCAAAGACACTCAGCTGTCCAGTCTGGTAAGTCCTGTTGCTCTATGAACACACATTTTTACATTATTCCACTCAGCAAAGTGTCCTATATGTCCTGAAGTATGATTACTTGCTGAATGGTTATTTATTATTCAGATCACAGGCGGATTGTTATTCTGAATTGCAGAGCTCCTAGTTTAGCGGCCATCTTGGACCCTAGCCCGGACATGCCCCCTTGATCTGCTTTTGAATTATGTGTTGTTATATGTATGACTTTGCACATATTATGAAATCACTCTGCATTTTTTCTCTGTGTATATAGATATTTGATGGGTCATCTGTTATATTTGATTTGTTATGGATTTATGTATTGTTTTTAATTGTAAGCTACGGATTGTTTATATTGGTTGCTATGACACACATAATTGGATAACACACCTCCTTTCAGGTGCCTCTACTTGAGTATGATTAGTTGTTTGGTATATAAGGCATGTTTTTTTAATTTATGTATTAAGCCTGATGAAACAGTCACTGGTTGACTGAGAAACGCATTGCTTGTTTTTATCTGTTTTAATAAAGTAAGTTGTTACACTTCTTGCCTATATACCATTTATTTCTCTGTTGTACACCTGGAATTTGGTGTTATCTTGCTGGGATTTTGGACCCTTGCACTGGTGTAGTTCGAGCCACACTGGAGGTCAGTCTGCTGGGTGAATGATTCCAGCCTGCTCTACTTGCACCATAAGGGGTGCTTCACCAAATGTGAGTGTAATTTTCTTATTTACCATCTTACAAGAGTACATACAGTGCTAGGCCATGTGGCGCTTCTGTTCATTTTGTATCCTCTACAGATTACTGACTTTGGATCGCGGCCTTGGATCCCACCACAAATAGCTGCCTGGACCGTTTGGGTTACATTTATATACCCATTCCCTTTGACATTCAGGACTTGAATATTTCTATGTTATCTAGTTACTTGATAACTGTCACTGTATTTTGAGCTTTTTGCTTTGTAACAGTGATACTCTGAGTCTTTGTTTTGGTTTTATTGTTTTCCAGCATTTTATTGCTATTATCACATTATCTATTAATCTGATCTGCCCAAGGGCGCCCCCTATATATTTTATTTAACATTGTATATATACTGTACATCATGTTCTCAGGTTATAGAACTTGTTGTCAATTACTTAAACGGACAGTGAAGTCCAAAATAAACTTTCTCCAACATAGGTGTGTCCGGTCCACGGCGTCATCCTTACTTGTGGGATATTCTCTTCCCCAACAGGAAATGGCAAAGAGCCCAGCAAAGCTGGTCACATGATCCCTCCTAGGCTCCGCCTTCCCCAGTCATTCTCTTTGCCGTTGTACAGGCAACATCTCCACAGAGATGGCTTAGAGTTTTTTAGTGTTTAACTGTAGTTTTTATTATTCAATCAAGAGTTTGTTATTTTAAAATAGTGCTGGTATGTACTATTTACTCTGAAACAGAAAAGAGATGAAGATTTCTGTTTGTAAGAGGAAAATGATTTTAGCAACCGTTACTAAAATCGATGGCTGTTTCCACACAGGACTGTTGAGAGGAATTAACTTCAGTTGGGGGAACAGTGAGCAGACTTTTGCTGCTTGAGGTATGACACATTCTAACAAGACGATGTAATGCTGGAAGCTGTCATTTTCCCTATGGGATCCGGTAAGCCATTTTTATTACAGACAGAAAAAAAGGGCTTCACAAGGGCTTTTTAAGACTGTAGACATTTTCTGGGCTAAATCGATTTATATATAAACATATTTTATACTCCATAGCCTTGAGGAATTATTTTAATCTTGGGAATTTTGTAAAATAACCGGCAGGCACTGTATTGGACACCTTATTCTCTAGGGGCTTTCCCTAATCATAGGCAGAGTCTCATTTTCGCGCCTGTATTGCGCACTTGTTTTTGAGAAGCATGACATGCAGATGCATGTGTGAGGAGCTTAGATACATAGAAAAGACTTTCTGAAGGCGTCATTTGGTATCGTATTCCCCTTTGGGCTTGGTTGGGTCTCAGCAAAGCAGATACCAGGGACTGGGGTTAAATATAAAAACGGCTCCGGTTCCGTTATTTTAAGGGTTAAAGCTTCCAAATTTGGTGTGCAATACTTTTAAGGCTTTAAGACACTGTGGTGAAATTTTGGTGAATTTTGAATAATTCCTTCATACTTTTTCGCAATTGCAGTAATAAAGTGTGTTCAGTTTAAAATTTAAAGTGACAGTAACGATTTTATTTTAAAACGTTTTTTGGGAACAATAATAGACTCCTTAGAAATGAGGATTTTTCTGACAGAGGCCAGAAAAACAAAACTTCTGAACTCTTGTCAAATACTTCATTCTGTTCCTCTTCCTTCCATAGCGCAGTGCATGGAAGTAATAGGTTTGATGGTAGCGGCAATGGACATAGTTCCTTTTGCGCGCATTCATCTAAGACCACTACAACTGTGCATGCTCAGTCAGTGGAATGGGGACTATACAGACTTGTCTCCGACGATACAAGTAAATCAGAGGACCAGAGATTCACTCCGTTGGTGGCTGTCCCTGGACAACCTGTCACAGGGGATGAGCTTCCGCAGACCAGAGTGGGTCATTGTCACGACCGACGCCAGTCTGGTGGGCTGGGGCGCGGTCTGGGGACCCCTGAAAGCTCAGGGTCTTTGGTCTCGGGAAGAATCTCTTCTACCGATAAATATTCTGGAACTGAGAGCGATATTCAATGCTCTCAAGGCTTGGCCTCAGCTAGCAAAGGCCAAGTTCATACGGTTTCAATCAGACAACATGACAACTGTTGCGTACATCAACCATCAGGGGGGAACAAGGAGTTCCCTGGCGATGGAAGAAGTGACCAAAATCATTCAATGGGCGGAGACTCACTCCTGCCACTTGTCTGCAATCCACATCCCAGGAGTGGAAAATTGGGAAGCGGATTTTCTGAGTCGTCAGACATTTCATCCGGGGGAGTGGGAACTCCATCCGGAAATCTTTGCCCAAATTACTCATCTGTGGGGCATTCCAGACATGGATCTGATGGCCTCTCGTCAGAACTTCAAGGTTCCTTGCTACGGGTCCAGATCCAGGGATCCCAAGGCAACTCTAGTAGATGCACTAGTAGCACCTTGGACCTTCAAACTAGCTTATGTATTCCCGCCGTTTCCTCTCATCCCCAGGCTGGTAGCCAGGATCAATCAGGAGAGGGCATCGGTGATCTTGATAGCTCCTGCGTGGCCACGCAGGACTTGGTATGCAGACCTGGTGAATATGTCATCGGCTCCACCATGGAAGCTACCTTTGAGACGAGACCTTCTTGTTCAAGGTCCGTTCGAACATCCGAATCTGGTCTCACTCCAACTGACTGCTTGGAGATTGAACGCTTGATCTTATCAAAGCGAGGATTCTCAGATTCTGTCATTGATACTCTTGTTCAGGCCAGAAAGCCTGTAACTAGAAAAATTTACCACAAAATATGGAAAAAATATATCTGTTGGTGTGAATCTAAAGGATTCCCTTGGGACAAGGTAAAAATTCCTAAGATTCTATCCTTTCTTCAAGAAGGTTTGGAGAAAGGATTATCTGCAAGTTCCTTGAAGGGACAGATTTCTTCCTTGTCTGTGTTACTTCACAAAAAGCTGGCAGCTGTGCCAGATGTTCAAGCCTTTGTTCAGGCTCTGGTTAGAATCAAGCCTGTTTACAAACCTTTGACTCCTCCTTGGAGTCTCAATTTAGTTCTTTCAGTTCTTCAGGGGGTTCCGTTTGAACCCTTACATTCCGTTGATATTAAGTTATTATCTTGGAAAGTTTTGTTTTTGGTTGCAATTTCTTCTGCTAGAAGAGTTTCAGAATTATCTGCTCTGCAGTGTTCTCCTCCTTATCTGGTGTTCCATGCAGATAAGGTGGTTTTACGTACTAAACCTGGTTTTCTTCCGAAAGTTGTTTCTAACAAAAACATTAACCAGGAGATAGTCGTGCCTTCTTTGTGTCCGAATCCAGTTTCAAAGAAGGAACGTTTGTTGCACAATTTGGATGTTGTTCGTGCTCTAAAATTCTATTTAGATGCTACAAAGGATTTTAGACAAACATCTTCCTTGTTTGTTGTTTATTCTGGTAAAAGGAGAGGTCAAAAAGCAACTTCTACCTCTCTCTCTTTTTGGATTAAAAGCATCATCAGATTGACTTACGAGACTGCCGGACGGCAGCCTCCTGACAGAATCACAGCTCATTCCACTAGGGCTGTGGCTTCCACATGGGCCTCAAGAACGAGGCTTCTGTTGATCAGATATGTAAGGCAGCGACTTGGTCTTCACTGCACACTTTTACTAAATTTTACAAGTTTGATACTTTTGCTTCTTCTGAGGCTATTTTTGGGAGAAAGGTTTTGCAAGCCGTGGTGCCTTCCATCTAGGTGACCTGATTTGCTCCCTCCCTTCATCCGTGTCCTAAAGCTTTGGTATTGGTTCCCACAAGTAAGGATGACGCCGTGGACCGGACACACCTATGTTGGAGAAAACAGAATTTATGTTTACCTGATAAATTACTTTCTCCAACGGTGTGTCCGGTCCACGGCCCGCCCTGGTTTTTTAATCAGGTCTGATAATTTATTTTCTTTAACTACAGTCACCACGGTATCATATGGTTTCTCCTATGCAAATATTCCTCCTTTACGTCGGTCGAATGACTGGGGAAGGCGGAGCCTAGGAGGGATCATGTGACCAGCTTTGCTGGGCTCTTTGCCATTTCCTGTTGGGGAAGAGAATATCCCACAAGTAAGGATGACGCCGTGGACCGGACACACCGTTGGAGAAAGTAATTTATCAGGTAAACATAAATTCTGTTTTCATGAATCCAATAGGACTTGTAATTTTAAAAAACTTTCCAATTTACTTTTATCACCAATTTTGCTTTGTTCTCTTGGTATTCTTTCTTAAAAGCTAAACCTAGGAGGTTCATATGCTCATTTCTTAGACTTTGAAGGCCACCTCTAATCTTAATGCATTTTGACAGTTTTTAACCACTAGAGGGCATTAGTTCATGTGTTTCATATAGATAACATTGAGCTCATGCACATGAATTTACAGAGGAGTCAGCCCTGATTGGCTAAAATGCAAGTCTGTCAAAAGAACTGAAATAAGGGAGCAGTCTGCAGAGGCTTAGATAGAAGGTAATTACAGAGGTGAAACGTGTATAATTATAACTGTGTTGGTTATGCAAAACTGGGGAATGGGTAACTAAGGGATTATCTATCTTTTAAAGCAACAACAATTCTGGTGTTGACTGTCCCTTTAATCATGAATTGCAAAAAGACAATTGTGAATAGCAACATCATTACAATTTTTTTTTTTTTTTATAAAACTCGATTGAAAGGGAAACTTTACTGTGTAGAGTTAAGTTTGCAGTGAGTAGGGGGCGCACTTAAAAAATGAAATCCTGCAGCCAATATAAATCACATCACGCTGTTTTCTACGCATATCATTTCGCCTATATTTTCACATGCATGTGTTTTTCTATTAGGGTATTAAGTATTTTGCTTGCCACCTTTTCATTTGCGAGAAAAAATGGTGAGAAATGTAGGGCGGAAATGTTTAGAGAATTATGCTGGGATTTGAGAGACCATTTCATATACACCCATTGAACACTGTTAAAATGTCTTCCATAAGGCCACACCTTCATTCCTTACTGTTGGGAAATACAATACTTGGCCAAAAGGAGGAGTCAAAGACGCTCCAGCCAAAGGCTTAAATATCCCTCCCTCTTCCTCTAACCTCCAGTCATTCTTTGCCTTTTCGTCACTATAGGAGGTGACAGAGAAGTGACAGAAGATTTGGATAGTCCTATATGGGTATGTTCCCTTCGAGAAAGGACTGGAGTTTTACGTAATCATATCAACCTCTCAGATTATTGATGAAAGTTAGAGTCTGGAGATGCAGGGAAAGTTTTTCTGTGAACCCATCACTAACAGCTCCTGAGCAATCAGTGTTGACAAGTTTCACTGCTTGCTGTTACGCTCTCAAGTCCATGTCAGAAGCGCTGCTGCAAGACTGTCACACTTGAGAAGCTGTGCCTGTTCCACAGCATAGATCCTGGAGGGTAAGACCGTTTTTTATATATAAATTTTAAAACGCTATACAGGGTCACGGTGTGGCTCCTTTATACCTTGATAGGATCAAGGGTTAATATCTCCTTCAGGGAGATTATTTGAACAGTTTGGGGATTTATATCTGCTTAATGTGAGAGTTTTTTTTAGGCTCATAGGCTGTGTGTTTTTGACTTCGAACAAACAGGTTTCACTTTCGTTTTTGAAGTGTTGCACAGCTCATAATAGCTTGGCGCCCTTTTTCATAGCAAGGGAAGTTCTGTTTTACGTACCACATGACCGGGTGCGGTCTCTTTCATTTCCTAAGATCCTGCTGCAAACTTCACTCCTGAGGAGAGCGTTTTCACTGTTAGCTGTCTGGGTCTAGGAGGTGGTGAGTGCCCCAGCCATTGGGAGTATTAAGGTGCCGTTTTGTAAATAAAAGTGTTTCTCTTTGATTGTCCTTCTGTGGGTATATACAAAGCTATAGAGGACTATGATACTACATTAGAAGAACTCTGATACTACATTAGAAGGTTCTGCTACTTCTGTACTGATTAATAAATCCTGTTTATATTGTGAGGAGGCTGTGGTTTGCCCGCCTGCTCAGTTTTGTTCCATTTACCTAAACAATGTTCTAAAGTCTAAGAAGAGAGACAAGCCTGCTAATACTCATAGCGCTATTAGCCCTTCTGGCCGTCTACTTCTCAGGAATCTGGGTCTCGAGAAATTACTACCCTTTCTACATTACCTGCTCCACATGCAGTTCCCCGTGGCTCAACTAATCCTCCATCTGGAGGGGGCTTTTTTTCCAGCAGACTTTACTGCGCAGTTACAATCTGCGGTGTCTGCGGCAATGAGTGCATTACCTTGCTCTAACAAACGCAAGAGAAAGGTTAAACATAGTTCTCCTGACCTAGAGTCATCTAAATATTTTTCAGATTTAGCTACTATATCCCTACTATCCGAGGATGAGTTAACCTCTGTAGCTTCAGAGGGTGATTTTTCTGAGTCTGAGACTTCAGTTACTAAACCTCCTTCAGCGGAGGAACCCTCCTTTAGATTTAAAATTAAGCATCTGAGTTTTTTATTAAAGGAGGTACTGTCTACTCTAGAGGTTCCAGAGGCTACTCTCCCTGAAGAGCCTAAGATCTCTAAATAAGACAGTGTTTACAAAGATAGGAAGGTCCCTTTGACTTTTCCTGTGCCAGTTAAGATGGTGAACATTATTAGTAACAAATGGGAAAGAGTAGGAACTTATTTCCCCCAGTCTACTTTTAAAAAAATTATTCTCGGTCCCTGACTCTTAATTAGATTTGTGGGGCTTCATCCCAAAGGTGGATGGTGCTATCTAGATGCTGGCTAAGCATACTACTATCCCTCTGGAGGATAGTTCTTTTAGAGAGCCTATGGATAAAAAAATGGAAACTTTTCTGAGGAAGATGTTTCAACATACAAGGTTTTTATTTCAACCGGCTGCAGCTGTAGTCGTATTTGCTGGAGAAGCTACCTACTGGTGCAACACTCTGTCTGAGCTCATTGAGGTTGAGACTCCCCTCAAGGATATTCAGGAGAGAATTAGGGCACTGAGAATTGCTAACTCCTTCATCTGTGATGCGAATATGCAGATTATTCGCATAAATGCAAAGGCTGCTGGCTTTGTGGTTCTAGCCCACTGGGCTTTCAGATCAGAGACGTTGCAAGCTAACTTTTGCATGTCTTGCCCTCCAGGCCTCCTTGAGACCCTCAGTGGCTCAGTGTATGGAGGTAATCGGACTCATGGTGTCCTGCATGGACATCATTCCTTTTGCCAGATTCCATCTCAGACCCTTACAACTATGCATGCTGAGACAATGGAACAGCGACCATTCAGATCTGTCTCAACAGATTGTGCTGGACAACCTGTCGAGAGACTCGCTCTTCTAGTGGCTCTGTCCAGATTATCTGTCGCAAGGCACGGGCCTTTTTCACACAGTCCTGGAAGATTGTGACTACGGACTCAAGCCTTTCCGGCTGGGGAGCCATTTGGGGTGCCAAGAAGGCACAAGGTCTGTGGACTCAAGAGGAGTCCTCCCTACCGATCAATATTTTGGAACTCCGGGCAATCTTCAATGCCTTGAAGACTTGGCCCCTTTTGGTTTCGTCCCAGTTAATTAGATTCCAATCAGACAATACAACTTTGGTTGCCTATATCAACCATCAAGGGGGAATGAGAAGTTCCTTGGCAATGAGAGAAGTATCTCTACTAAAGGGGGTGGAGACTCACAAATCTACGCTGTCAGCGATCCACATTCCGGGTGTGGACAACTGGGAAGCAGACTTCCTCAGCAGGCAATCCTTTCACCCATGGGAATGGTCTCTTCACCCTGAGGTGTTTGCAGAGATATGCAGCAAGTGGGGGACGCCGGAGATAGATCTCATGGCATCCCGCCTCAATACCAAGCTACCCAGGTACGGGTCGAGGGATCTTCAGGCGGAGTTGATAGATGCCCTATCAGTACCATGGAGGTTCAGTCTGATATATCTTTTTTCTCCATTACCGCTTCCTCCTAGTGTGGTGGCTCGCATCAAGCAGGAGTGAGCATCTGTGATTCTGATTGCTCCACCGTGGCTGCAAAGGATGTGGTTTGCGGATCTGGTGGGAATGTCCTCATCTCCTCAGTGGATGTTACCTTGTCACAGAGATCTGCTAATATAGGGTCCCTTTGTTCATTAAAATCTAGTTTCTCTTAGGCTGACTGCATGTAGATTGAATGCTTAGTCTTAGCCAAAAGAGGGTTCTCTGAGAGTGTTATCGTCACTCTGGTTCAAGCTCGTAAGCCAGTTACTCGTCATATCTACCATAAAGTGTGGAGGACTTACTTGTACTGGTGTGAAGAGCGTGGCTTTTCCTGGCATAAGGTTAAGGTTGCCAGAATTTTATCTTTTCTCCAGGATGGACTGGAGAAGGGCCTATCTGTATGTTTTGTATGTATTGGGTACTTGTAAAGCGCGGCTAATCACCCGTAAGGGTCTCAAGGCCCTTCTTATTTTATCGACCTCGGAAGGATGAAAGGCTGAGAGGACCTCGCCGGGGATGGAACCTTCAACCCTTGGGTTGCTACAGAGATCAGCCACAGTGCCTTAGCATGCTGAGCTATCTGTCCGGCTTTGCTGACCTATCTGCTAGTTCCCTAAAGGGACAGATATCGCCCCTGTCTGTGTTACTGCACAAAAGATTGGCTGAGCTTCCGGATGTGCAGCCCTTTGTTAAGGCTCTGGCTAGGATCAGACCCGTGTTTAGATCTGGGGCTCCGCCTTGAAACCTCAATCTTGTTCTTAGTGTTTTGTAGCAGGCTCTGGCGTTTGAGCCTATGCATACTGTTGACATTAAATTGTTATCTTGGAAGGTTCATTTTTTGTTGGCTATTGCCTCTGCGTGCAGAGTTTCTGAGATTTCTGCTTTGCAATGTAATCCCCCTTATCTGGTTTTTCATGCTGATAAGGCGGTTTTACGCACTAAACTAGGGTTCCTCCCCAAGGTGGTGTTGAATCGTAACATTAATTAAGAAATTGTTGTTCCTTCCTTGTGTCCTAATCCTCCTTCAGAGAAGGAACATTGCACAATCTGGATGTGTATTTTTGTGTGAATGGTTCAATTCTTCATTTTGTATGATTTTTAAATTACGGATTTAATTGTGTACTTTTTTAAATACCATTAGCGAGACACCCTGTTTTCCAGGTAAAAAGGCGCTTTATAGAAGTCCACCAGGAAAATAGAAGGACTGGCGGGCATTCTTATAGAATCTCACTAGCCCAGAGAGCTTTAGATAATCAGTTCCTTACGGCTAGATTTAGAGTTCGGCGGTAGAAGGGCTGTTAACGCTCCGCGGGTTTTTTTCTGGCCGCACCATAAATTTAACTCTGGTATCGAGAGTTCAAACAAATGCTGCGTTAGGCTCCAAAAAAGGAGCGTAGAGCATATTTAGCGCAAATGCAACTCTCGATACCAGAGTTGCTTACGGACGCGGCCGGCCTCAAAAACGTGCTCGTGCACGATTCTCCCATAGGAAACAATGGGGCTGTTTGAGCTGAAAAAAAACCTAACACCTGCAAAAAAGCAGCGTTCAGCTCCTAACGCAGCCCCATTGTTTCCTATGGGGAAACACTTCCTACGTCTGCACCTAACACTCTAACATGTACCCCGAGTCTAAACACCCCTAGCCTTACACTTATTAACCCCTAATCTGCCGCCCCCGCTATCGCTGACCCCTGCATTACACTTTTAACCCCTAATCTGCCGCTCCGTAAACCGCCGCCACCTACGTTATCCCTATGTACCCCTAATCTGCTGCCCTAACATCGCCGACCCCTATGTTATATTTATTAACCCCTAATCTGCCCCCCACAACGTCGCCGACACCTACCTACACTTATTAACCCCTAATCTGCCGAGTGGACCTGAGCGCTACTATAATAAAGTTATTAACCCCTAATCCGCCTCACTAACCCTATCATAAATAGTATTAACCCCTAATCTGCCCTCCCTAACATCGCCGACACCTACCTTCAATTATTAACCCCTAATCTGCCGACCGGAGCTCACCGCTATTCTAATAAATGTATTAACCCCTAAAGCTAATTCTAACCCTAACACTAACACCCCCCTAAGTTAAATATAATTTTTATCTAACGAAATAAATTAACTCTTATTAAATAAATGATTCCTATTTAAAGCTAAATACTTACCTGTAAAATAAATCCTAATATAGCTACAATATAAATTACATTTATATTATAGCTATTTTAGGATTAATATTTATTTTACAGGTAACTTTGTATTTATTTTAACCAGGTACAATAGCTATTAAATAGTTAAGAACTATTTAATAGTTACCTAGTTAAAATAATTACAAATTTACCTGTAAAATAAATCCTAACCTAAGATATAATTAAACCTAACACTACCCTATCAATAAAATAATTAAATAAACTACCTACAATTACCTACAATTAACCTAACACTACACTATCAATAAATTAATTAAACACAATTGCTACAAATAAATAAAATTAAATAAACTATCTAAAGTACAAAAAATAAAAAAGAACTAAGTTACAGAAAATAAAAAAATATTTACAAACATAAGGAAAATATTACAACAATTTTAAACTAATTACACCTACTCTAAGCCCCCTAATAAAATAACAAAGACCCCCAAAATAAAAAATTCCCTACCCTATTCTAAAATACAAAAATTACAAGCTCTTTTACCTTACCAGCCCTGAACAGGGCCCTTTGCGGGGCATGCCCCAAGAAGTTCAGCTCTTTTGCCTGTAAAAAAAAACATACAATACCCCCCCCCCCCAACATTACAACCCACCACCCACATACCCCTAATCTAACCCAAACCCCCTTAAATAAACCTAACACTAATCCCCTGAAGATCTTCCTACCTTGTCTTCACCATCCAGGTATCACCGATCCGTCCTGGCTCCAAGATCTTCATCCAACCCAAGCGGGGGTTGGCGATCCATAATCCGGTGCTCCAAAGTCTTCCTCCTATCCGGCAAGAAGAGGACATCCGGACCGGCAAACATCTTCTCCAAGCGGCATCTTCTATGTTCTTCCATCCGATGACGACCGGCTCCATCTTGAAGACCTCCAGCGCGGATCCATCCTCTTCTTCCGACGACTAGACGACGAATGACGGTTCCTTTAAGGGACGTCATCCAAGATGGCGTCCCTCGAATTCCGATTGGCTGATAGGATTCTATCAGCCAATCGGAATTAAGGTAGGAATTTTCTGATTGGCTGATGGAATCAGCCAATCAGAATCAAGTTCAATCCGATTGGCTGATCCAATCAGCCAATCAGATTGAGCTCGCATTCTATTGGCTGATCGGAACAGCCAATAGAATGCGAGCTCAATCTGATTGGCTGATTGGATCAGCCAATCGGATTGAACTTGATTCTGATTGGCTGATTCCATCAGCCAATCAGAAAATTCCTACCTTAATTCCGATTGGCTGATAGAATCCTATCAGCCAATCGGAATTCGAGGGACGCCATCTTGGATGACGTCCCTTAAAGGAACCGTCATTCGTCGTCTAGTCGTCGGAAGAAGAGGATGGATCCGCGCTGGAGGTCTTCAAGATGGAGCCGGTCGTCATCGGATGGAAGAACATAGAAGATGCCGCTTGGAGAAGATGTTTGCCGGTCCGGATGTCCTCTTCTTGCCGGATAGGAGGAAGACTTTGGAGCACCGGATTATGGATCGCCAACCCCCGCTTGGGTTGGATGAAGATCTTGGAGCCAGGACGGATCGGTGATACCTGGATGGTGAAGACAAGGTAGGAAGATCTTCAGGGGATTAGTGTTAGGTTTATTTAAGGGGGTTTGGGTTAGATTAGGGGTATGTGGGTGGTGGGTTGTAATGTTGGGGGGGGGGTATTGTATGTTTTTTTTTACAGGCAAAAGAGCTGAACTTCTTGGGGCATGCCCCGCAAAGGGCCCTGTTCAGGGCTGGTAAGGTAAAAGAGCTTGTAATTTTTGTATTTTAGAATAGGGTAGGGAATTTTTTATTTTGGGGGTCTTTGTTATTTTATTAGGGGGCTTAGAGTAGGTGTAATTAGTTTAAAATTGTTGTAATATTTTTCTTATGTTTGTAAATATTTTTTTATTTTCTGTAACTTAGTTCTTTTTTATTTTTTGTACTTTAGATAGTTTATTTAATTTTATTTATTTGTAGCAATTGTGTTTAATTAATTTATTGATAGTGTAGTGTTAGGTTAATTGTAGGTAATTGTAGGTAGTTTATTTAATTATTTTATTGATAGGGTAGTGTTAGGTTTAATTATATCTTAGGTTAGGATTTATTTTACAGGTAAATTTGTAATTATTTTAACTAGGTAACTATTAAATAGTTCTTAACTATTTAATAGCTATTGTACCTGGTTAAAATAAATACAAAGTTACCTGTAAAATAAATATTAATCCTAAAATAGCTATAATATAAATGTAATTTATATTGTAGCTATATTAGGATTTATTTTACAGGTAAGTATTTAGCTTTAAATAGGAATCATTTATTTAATAAGAGTTAATTTATTTCGTTAGATAAAAATTATATTTAAGTTAGGGGGGTGTTAGTGTTAGGGTTAGACTTAGCTTTAGGGGTTAATACATTTATTAGAATAGCGGTGAGCTCCGGTCGGCAGATTAGGGGTTAATAATTGAAGTTAGGTGTCGGCGATGTTAGGGAGGGCAGATTAGGGGTTAATACTATTTATGATAGGGTTAGTGAGGCGGATTAGGGGTTAATAACTTTATTATATTAGCGCTCAGGTCCGCTCGGCAGATTAGGGGTTAATAAGTGTAGGTAGGTGTCGGCGACGTTGTGGGGGGCAGATTAGGGGTTAATAAATATAACATAGGGGTCGGCGATGTTAGGGGCAGAAGATTAGGGGTACATAGGGATAACGTAGGTGGCGGCGCTTTGCGGTCGGAAGATTAGGGGTTAATTATTTTAAGTAGCTTGCGGCGACGTTGTGGGGGGCAAGTTAGGGGTTAATAAATATAATATAGGGGTCGGCGGGGTTAGGGGCAGCAGATTAGGGGTACATAAGTATAACGTAGGTGGCGGTCGGCAGATTAGGGGTTAAAAATTTTAATCGAGTGGCGGCGATGTGGGGGGACCTCGGTTTAGGGGTACATAGGTAGTTTATGGGTGTTAGTGTACTTTAGGGTACAGTAGTTAAGAGCTTTATAAACCGGCGTTAGCCAGAAAGCTCTTAACTCCTGCTTTTTTCAGGCGGCTGGAATCTTGTCGTTAGAGCTCTAACGCTCACTGCAGAAACGACTCTAAATACCAGCGTTAGAAAGATCCCATTGAAAAGATAGGCTACGCAAATGGCGTAGGGGGATCTGCGGTATGGAAAAGTCGCGGCTGTAAAGTGAGCGTTAGACCCTTTAATCACTGACTCCAAATACCAGCGGGCGGCCAAAACCAGCGTTAGGAGCCTCTAACGCTGGTTTTGACGGCTACCGCCGAACTCTAAATCTAGGCCTTAGTCTGTTAGTTTAACGTATAGCTTAACATCTAAATTTATCAGTGAGATAGGCCGATAACTACAACATTGAGTATGATCTTTTCCCAGATTAGGAATTTTTCAATATTGTAGCTTCAAGAAATTCTTTGCGAAAGCTACCAAGGTCTCTGACCTCATCAAAGGCTTGCAGCTAGATAGGGCGATAGTCAATTTTTTGTAAAAAAAATGAAACGGCAGAAGCTTATCATTCACTAGGCATTTGATGGGATCCTAAATTATACTGCTTTTCATAATATTTAGCAACAACAAATTCTACAATCTCCTTAGGGGAGTAAACCAATTTCCCTTCACCCTTAATAGCAGACATTCAGGATCTTGCAATTGTACTTTTAAGTTTATTAGCTAATATAGTTGATGCTTTGTTTTACTGTCATTACCCGCTCTATCTCCCTTTCTTTAATTTGCTATCTAAGCGCTTCAATTTCCCCCACAAAGATATCAGAAGGATTTGATTTACTCAAGGACCCTTTACTATGAAGGGTGTTCACCAGCTACCCTAATGGAGCTCCCTGAGTTTTTTTCAAAGAGGACTGTTTTTTAATACTAAATCCCCAAACAAAGGCCTTTACAGAGAGGCCCATAGGACTTGAACCAAGACCTGGTGTTTGGCATTTGTCATAATAAATTAATTCACGGAGGATTCTAGAAATAATATGAACTGAATATGGAGCCGCTTTGGGAATCCCCCAGGTAGAGAGTAGCTCCATACCAGACTTAGGCACAGTGACTGTATGGAATAAGCTATCCCTATTATATATAGGTTTAGGGCCAGATTACGAGTGGAGTGCAAAATTGGGCTTTCGTAACGTGCACCACTCGTAATACCAGTGCACACAATTGTGCTCTGGTATTTGAAGTGGCCCGCAACGCCTGGAAGTTTTGCACTCAATAGAGCGCACTTCCATAGGCTCCAATGGGAGCCTCGTTCTCATGCCGTGAGATACGGCATGAGAACCTAGCTCAGTGAAGAGCAACAGAAGTTAAATATATAAGTATATTCTTATATACATATATATTTGTGTTTATATGTGTATATAAACATATGCAAACATAAATATATATATATGTATATAAGCATGTACATACACTAACTCCGCACACCTGCCTCTTTTAACCCTTAAAAACTGATTTGTGCAGTTTTATTTAAAAAAAAAAAAAAAGCTACATTTTAAAGCTTAAATTTGGGGGCAATTGGGGCACATTTAGAAAATTAACCAGAGATCAGATATCTGGTTAATTTTCAGAGCGCTAATTGCTACTGCAAGCTAGAGGTAGCAAATTTAACTAGCCAATTGTAATGGTTATTTATCATGTGCCCGTAAACGGGCGAATGGATCCGTTTACAGGTGCACAATAAATTAGCGCTCCACTTGTTATCTAGCCCTTATTGGGGTATCCCCACCTATACTTGATACCTTGTGATCTGAGGCATTGAGTGACAAACAGGAAAGTCCTCCGCTTCTGCAGGGTGAATTGGGAGAGATCCAGAAATATAGAAACTGACTTGAACTTATCAGGCATAGTTGGACGGTTGATCATTTCTCGCAAAAAAAAAAAAAAAATTGAGTGTGAAATAGGCTTACCGCTAGGAACATTCCTTCCTCTAAGCATACTGTTTATTTGCCTATAAGAAAATGCGGTGGGCTGGGAAAGATAGGAACACCAAGCATAATTCTGTGATAAACCCCTTAAGATCAGTTGTGGCAACTTTCTCCAGCACTCCTCTAAATGGGATCTGTACTCCATATCAGCAAACCTGTGTTTCAAATCTGATATTTGTCCTGCTAAGTTTTGAGAATAAAATAATAAATTTAAATGATCTTGTGCCAAGTCTTCATGTTTCCTTTCCAGAGCTTCAGTTCTTTGTCCAGTTGCAGCGATATCACTGAGTAACTCAGCTGCAGACCCCTTAATGGCTTTAGTCAGGTTGCCCTGCATAGCATTCATACGCTGAGTTAGGGTGTCCACTATATCTGATGCCCAATAGCTTTCCATTAACCTCTGTGAAGAGTGCACCATTTGAGAAGGGGACTCTCAGGAATCTAGATCTGGGGAAAAGACTAGATATTGGAAAGGTACACCGATCATGTTAGCTCTTTAAATTGGTCAACTGTTATGTTTTGGCTTTCTTTTTGGTAGACTGCGACATATCCCAGGGGCAAATAAAAAAAAAACTTCATGGAAGAGCCATAGTTAGACAAATAGCAGATATATATATTAAATTGCGACTTGTGATGTTCTGAAAGGCGATTTCCACACAGGCCCCTAGATGTGGGAGATATATGTCCTTATAACTGCATGACTTTCAGTTTAATTTATAGCGACTACAATCTGCAGCAATGTCCTCAAGGAGCTTCGGCAGCTAGAATGTAACAACAGACAACTCCTCCTAATGTCTCCGACACCAGCGGTCCCGGGTAAACTGCAGCAAAGTAGCACTTTCTGGCAAATCACTTCTGTATGATTACTGAGTAATGTCCCGTGTCCCCACAGTGTGAGGAGCCAGTATAATCCAAGTAGTGTAGGGACACTAAAGTAAAAATGTAACTTTCATGATTCAAATAGAGCAACGTCCATTCTCAAGTTTTGCATAGTCTTTTATACGCATATTTTCTGTGGCACCAGCTCCTACTGAGCATGTGCACAATTCAGAGTATACATATACTAATCTGTAATTCACTCATGGGTATCACATGATACAGGGGGCCGGCATATGGGGAAAATACATTTGTCACAAAAAATCTACTGCACTTGTTAATTATGCAATTCTAACGTATTTAATGGTCCTTTAAATTTCACATTAGCAGGCTAAAGGAATGTGTCATGCTGGTCGGCTGTTCCCTGTGAAGGAGGCCAAGGCTAACAAGTTATCCCTTATGGTTAGAATGTGTCCCATGTGCAAAACTATAACTGATTTCTGAGGCAGGTCCTCAGGAGAAGCTTACAGGGATTAAGTTGGGAGACTTCTATGGCCCTGCTGCTTTACTGTTTTTCTATATGGGATTTCTTGAAAGTGCCTCTTGTTTTAATTCATTTTGCAGAAAATTGTTCCTTTAGTTCATTAATCTCTCTTCTGCAGCAGTCTTTTATCCCAAGTAGCCCCTATAGTAGACACACACCTCACTGTTATGCATTTCTGTCTAGAATTTGATTGCAAAAGTCTAATATCCTTTGAGTTGCACGGGGCAAGAGGATGATGGAGTTATGATATAATGGACATATTAATACATTATTCTTTGGCCAATTTGAAGTATGTGGAAAGAAGCCTTTATGCTCTGCTAAGTTTGGTTAACAAGTAGAATAACGGTTACAAATTCATACTACAAACACAAATCAGTGAAGATGGACACAATGGGGCATATGTATCAAGCTCCGTATGGAGCTTGATGCCCCGTGTTTCTGGCGAGTCATGAGACTCGCCAGAAACAGCAGTTATAAAGCAGCGGTCACAAAGACCGCTGCTCCATAACCTGTCCGCCTGCTATGAGCAGGCGCACACACATCGCCGGAAATCAACCCGATCGAGTACGATCGGGTTAATTGAAACCCCCCCTGCTGGCGGCCGCGAGTCTGCAGGGGGCGGCGTTGCACCAGCAGCTCTTGTGAGCTGCTGGTGCAATGCTGAATATGGCGAGCGTATTGCTCGCTGTATTCAGCAAGGTCTGGCAGACCTGATCAGCAGTGTCGGATCAGGTCCGCCAGACCTTGATAACTAAAGGCCAATGTCTGGGATGGAAAGGTTATCTGAAACATTTGAACCTTAGAAGAATTGATTGTAGAATTCTGCGCAATGTCATATACCATATAATAAATTAATGTATGGTTGTCTTCAACCGATGGTAAATGTACACTAGTTGTCTACCATAACCACACAACCATCTGTTATAAATCATGCCGCTTACACCAGGATGTGTTCAAGAATTATTGTAACTCAGAGACCTTTAGAGAGAATTATTTTATAACGACCTACAGAAAACTCAGTTCACGTTCTGACCTAGCATATATATGTTTAAAGCAACAGATTTACGGTTTTCCTTATATTTAAAGGAAACCGCAAATTCCACATGGGGGTGTATATCTAATAAGAATGGAAGTGTTAAATGGTCAATGTTATTATATAAAATATATATCCCCAAAAAACAAAAAGGAAAAAGAAAGTGTCCTTAGTGTAAAATCACCCAAAGTTCCAAAATATATCATACACTATGGCTGCGTCTCTTAAAGTGGTACACCCTGCAGATAAATCACTTTGTGAGGACCAAATTACAGAAGTGCACCACATAGTGTAGTATCTTCTTGATAATAAGAGCTATCAGATAAGATATACCCAACTCACAAGCAGAAAGCACCAGCATACTGGACCTTCAGTCCCTCGGCTAGACTGAACCTCCATTCTGGTAGCTCCACTGCTGCATGCACTTCAACTTGGTACTCTCATGAACCAATTAAAGGTTCAACCACAGGTAAACCAAGGACAAAACAAATATTTAAATCAACAAAATATATATATAAAAAAACAAGCAACAGGTCTCTCCGCCCTATTTGTTGTTTTTTTCATCAGGCTTGTCTGTACAATAAATTTTTGCTTGCCAGGCCAGGCAGATTAAAGAAGGCTGTTTGTCAGAAGCATGGATTAGCAAAATAATTACGGTATAGTTTTTGTCTCACCTCTTTTTAATTATCATAGTTATCTGCACTTATAGCAGCAAGGTATTCTTTCCATACCCCTTTAATGACAACTTCTGCTATGCAATTTACAGCTTCAGAACATATCCCTTTGAAATATATAAACAGATTTCAACAGAACCATGTTTAATCAAGCAGATGGGGAATTGTAAAACACAATACAAGACCACTATATAATCCAGTGAAATTTAATGTCTCACAAAGTGTCTTTTTCGAAATTGTATGACCTTACGTTTCAGCAATGTTTGGTAAATATGGGCCTAGATGTTCAGGCATAAAAGTTAATTTATCAAATGAAACCTTTCCAAGGTTCCAGTCTTCTTCATCAGTGAGGTGTCTGATTCAATATTCTACAGAACAAATCAACTAGTCATGTGATATGTCATAACCCAAAGGTCAAAATTTTCCTCTTTTTATTATATATCAAAAGGAAATAATCATTCACATCAAATGCATTTATCACAAAGACCAAGATATGAAAAATTGTCTGTAGAAAAGGACCTTTCCAAATAGTCATTGCAAATTTACCAGAAACAGTATAAAAATATTAATAAACTATAGCACACTACTCAGTTGTGTCATTAAAGTAGGCCTAGTCATATAATCAACTTCTAAAATCAATTAACGATATTACAAATTGCCTTGTCTGCTTAGAGTTGGGGTACAAAATATAATGCAAGAGGAGCAGGAACCTGCTTCTAAGAGCTTACAGTCTGGAGGTTACAGGGTGTGGAAAAATATGTGTGAGATAGTTTGTAGCAGTTTAAGATTGAAGTTGTCAGTTAAAGGGACAGTCTACTCCATAATATTTATTGTTTTAAAAGATAGAAAATCCCTTTTGTTACCCATTCCCCAGTTTTCTTTCATGTAATTGGCAAGAGTCGGGATATACAATCCTATCAGGAGGGGCAAAGTTTCCCAAACCTCAAAATGCCTATAAATACACCCCTCACCACACCCACAATTCAGTTTTACAAACTTTGCCTCCTATGGAGGTGGTGAAGTAAGTTTGTGCTAAGATTTCTACGTTGATATGCGCTTCTCAGCATTTTGAAGCACGATTCCTCCCAGAGTACAGTGAATGTCAGAGGGATGTAAAGGGAGTATCACCTATTGAATGCAATGGTTTTCCTCACGTGGGATCTATTTCATAGGTTCTCTGTTATCGGTCGTAGAGATTCATCTCCTACCTACCTTTTCAGATTGACGATATACTCTCATATTCCATTACTTCTACTGATAACCGTTTCAGTACTGGTTTGGCTATCTGCTATTTGTGGATGGGTGTCTTTTGGTAAGTATATTTTCATTACTTAAGACACTCTCAGCTATAGTTTGGCACTTTATGTATTTATATAAGTTCTAAATATATGTATTGTACTTATATTTGCCATGATTCATGTTTTCAGTATTTTTCCTTTTGCAGACTGTCAGTTTCATATCTGGGAAATGTTTTTTTTTAGGAAAAAATATTTCTTACCATGGGTTTAGTCTCTTTTTCAAATTGACTGTCTTTTAAATTCGCAGGCAGAATTAGGCTCGCGAGGGCGCAAAATGCCAAAGTTTATTGCGTCATTCTTGGCGCAAGATTTTTTTGGCGCAAAGTTATGTTTTTTTATGCAAAATCGTCATTTCCAGCATCTTAGTCGACGCCGAGTCCTTCACAAGGTTGTGTCATCTGTGACGCAAGTATGTCATTTCCGGACGTTTTTGGCGCCAAAAAAATATTTTTCTGTTTGTTGTGCATCATACTTGGTGCCAAATATTTTCTTTATTTAGGACCCCATTCCTATATGCCTCTTGCCTTTTTTTTCTCTATTAGAGGGCTAGGCTGTTTGCATTTTTTTCCCATTCCTGAAACTGCCATATAAGAAAATTGATAATTTTGCTTTATATGTTGTTTTTCTCTCTTACATTAGCAAGATGTCTCAATCTGATCCTTTCTCAGAAATCACTGTTGGAACCCTGCTGCCTGATAACAGTTCTACCAAAGATAAGTGCATTTGTTGTAAACTTGTGGAGATTATACCTCCAGCTGTGGTTTGTAATAGTTGTCATGATAAACTTTTACATGCAGAGAATGTATCCATCAGTAGTAGTTCATTACTTGTTGCTGTTCTCTCAACATCTAATGCACAAGATATACCTGTAAATTTAAAATAATTTATTTCTGATTCCATTCAGAAGGCCTTGTCTGCCATCCCGCCTTCTAATAAACGTAAAAGGTCTTTTAAAACTGCTCATAAAGTTGATGAAATTTCAAATGACTGGCAACATGCTGAATTATCCTTCTCTGATGGGGACATATCTGGTTCAGAAGAGCCTGCCTCAGATATTGACACTGACAATTATTATTCTACTATTTAAAATGGAGTATATCAGTTCTTTGTTAAAAGAAGTGTTGATTACATTGGATATGGAGGAAACTAGTCCTCTTGATATTAAAACTAGTAAACTTTTAAATGTGTTTATAAACCTCCTGTGGTTATTCCAGAGGTTTTTCTAGTTCCTGACGCTATTTCTGATATGATTTCTAAGGAATGGAATTGGCCTGGTACTTCTTTTTATTCCTTCTTCAATGTTTAAAAAATGGTATCCTTTGCCAGCAGTTTCTTTAGAGTTTTGGGAAAAGATCCCTAAGGTTGATGGGGCTATCTCTACTCTTGCTAAACATACTACTATTCCTACGGAAGCTAGTACTTCTTTTAAAGATCCTTTAGATAGGAAACTTGAATCTTATCTAAGGAAAGCCTATTTATATTTAGGTCATCTTCTCAGGCGTGCAATTTCTTTGGCTGATGTTGAAGCTGCTTCAACTTTTTGGTTGGAATCTTTAGCGCAACAAGTATCGGATCATGAATTTGTCTAGCATTGTTAACCTGATTCAACATGCTAATAATTTTATTTGTGATGCCATTTTTGATATAATCAAAATTGATGTTAAATCTATGTCTTTAGCTATTTTAGCTAGAAGAGCTTTGTGGCTTAAATCTTGGAATGCTGACATGACTTCTAAGTCCAGATTGCTATATCTTTCTTTCCAAGGTAATAAGTTATTTGGTTCTCAGTTGGATTCAATAATTTCAACTGTTACTGGGGGGAAGGGAGTTTTTCTGCCTCAGGATAAAAGACCTAAGGGTAAATCTAAAGCTTATATACAAGAAAATAAAGTCAGATGCGCCTATATACTAATAATGTGATTGCTGTATACAAAATCAAAATTGTGTCAGGCAATATATAATACAATTGCCCAATTAGTGGAAAAAATCAAAATGAAATAAAAATATTGATATTAAGTATCACACAACAAGAATGTGGTATAACCCACAGTGCTATGGAATAAATAGTATTATGACAATCACACAGATGAATCTGTTGAATAGACCTAAAAGTCCTAAGCTGAATTAGAGTTCATATGGCTGCAAACACTTCTTCCAAAACTTGAAGGCAATTCAAGCGGAGCAAATCTGTACAAAGGACGAAAAAGAAGAAGGCGCCAACATAGTGTGATTCAGTTTTTTAAAAAAACAACCAATCACAAGAACTTAGATACACACCCACTTTTTGATTGGGGCTTGCATACTCCTTCACGCATGCGCCTTGTTTAGGCATAGACGCCGAGCAAGGCCAATATAAGCTGTGATTTTTAGATATAGTTATTCACCTGAGGAAGCGGTCGAGAAGACCGGGAAACGCGTTGTGATATTATGTTTTATATAAACATTTGCTTTTAGACTTTATCTTAATCACGGCTTGAGTGATATTTTATGTCCCAGTCTCCTGAAGTGTTCGGTTGTCACGCTGTGAGCCCACCTGGTTGGGCTTATTTCCTGAGGGCGACTACTACGAGTAATAGAAGCACCATAGGATTAAAAGCTTCAGGGACCCTGCACACATTTGGCTAACAGGAGAGCCACTGTATCAAGAGATTCACCTGTGTGACGAGCAAGCAGCTACCTGGACAGCTGTTAATGTTCCAGAAGGCCTGTGTAGCACTTATCAAGTGCCTTACTTCTTGTAAGTACGATTAATTGAATGCGTGGGGAGTGAGAATTTTTTAGAAACTGAATCACACTATGTTGGCGCCTTCTTCTTTTTCGTCCTTTGTATAAATCTAAAGCTTCTAACCGTTTTTGTTCCTTTCGACAAAATAGGGAACAGAAACCTAATTCCTCCCCCAAGAAATCAGTTTCCAATTGAAAGCCTTCCTCGAACTGGAATAAATCCAAGTCATTTATGAGATCAAAGCCAGCCCCCAATTCCGCATGAAGGTGAGGCCCTCATTCCAGCTCAGCTGGTAGGGGGCAGATTAAGATTTTTCAAAGATGTTTGGATCAATTTGGTCTAAAATCAATGGATTCAGAGTATTGTCTCTCAGGGGTACAGAATAGGAATCAGAGTAAGACCGCATATGAGAAGATTTTTTCTCTCACGCATCCCTGCAAACCCAGTAAAGGCTCAGGCTTTCCTGAAGTGTGTTTTAGACCTGGACTTATCGGTGTAATCATGCCAGTTCCGTTTCAGGAACAGGGTCTGGGGTTTTATTCAAATCTATTTATTGTCCAAAAAAAAGAAAATTCATTCAGACCAGTTTTGGATCTAACAATTTTGAATCGATATGTGAGAGTACCAACTTTCAAAATGGTGACTATAAGGACTATTCTGCCTTTTGTTCAGCAAGGGCATTATATGTCCACAATAGACTTACAGGATGCATATCTTCATATTCCGATTCATCCAGATCACTTTCAGTTCCTGAGATTCTCTTTTCTAGACAAGCATTACCAATTTGTTGCTCTTCCTTTTGGCCTAGCGACAGCTCCAAGAATCTTTTCAAAGGTTCTCAATGCCCTACTCTCTGTAATCAGAGAGCGTGGTATTGCGGTGTTTCCTTATTTGGACGATATCTTGGTACTAGCTCAGTCTTTACGTTCTGCAGAATCTCATATGAATCAACTAGTGTTGTTTCTTCAAAGACATGGTTGGAGGATCAATTTACCAAAAAGTTCTTTGATTCCTCAGTCAAGGGTAACCTTTTTTGGTTTCCAGATAGATTCAGTGTCCATGACTTTGTCTCTAACGGACAAGAGACGTTTGAAATTGGTTCCAGCCTGTCGGAACCTTCAGTCTCAGTCATTCCCTTCAGTAGCTATGTGCATGGAAGTTTTAGGTCTCATGACTGCAGCATCGGACACAATCCCCTTTGCTCATTTTCATATGAGACCTCTCCAGCTTTGTATGCTGAACCAATGGTGCAGGGATTATACAAGGATATCACAATTAATATCCTTAGATCCCAATGTTCGACTATCTCTGACTTGGTGGTTAGATCATTGTTCTAGGGGCCTCTTTCATTTGTTCAACCTGGAATGTGATCACAACAGATGCAACTCTTTCAGGTTGGGGAGCTGTTTGGGGACCTCTGACAGCACAAGGGGTTTGGAAATCTCAAGAGGCGAGATTACTAATATATATTTTGGAACTCCGTGTGAATCTCAGGGCTCTTCAGTTTTGGCCTCTATTGAAGAGAGAACCGTTCATTTGTTTTCAGACAGACAATATCACAACTGTGGCATATGTCAATCATCAGGGTGGGACTCACAGTCCTCAAGCTATGAAAGAAGTATCTTGGATACTTGTTTGGGTGGAATCCAGCTCCTGTCTAATTTCTACGGTTCATATCTCAGGTATAGACAATTGGGAAGCGGATTATCTCAGTTGTCAGACTTTACATCCGGGAGAGTGGTCTCTCCACCCAGATGTGTTTTCTCAGATTGTTCATATGTGGGGTCTTCCAGAAATAGATCTGATGGCATCTCATTTAAACAAAAAAACTTCCCAGGTACCTGTCCAGGTCCAGGGTTCCTCGGGCGTAAGCAGTGGATGCGTTGACACTTCCTTGGTGTTATCAACCTGCTTATATTTTCTTGCCTCTAGTTCTTCTTCCAAGAGTGATCTCCAAAATCATCATGGAACAATTGTTTGTGTTGCTGGTGGCTCCAGCATGGCCTCACAGGTTTTGGTATGCAGATCTTGTTCGGATGTCCAGTTGCCAACCTTGGCCACTTCTATTAAGACCCGACCTTCTGTCTCAAGGTCCGTTTTTCCATCAAGATCTCAAATTATTACATTTGAATGTATGGAAATTGAATGCCTAGTGCTTAGTCATAGAGGTTTCTCTGATTCAGTGATTAATACTATGTTACAGGCTCGTAAATCTGTTTCTTGAAAGATTTATTATCGAGTTTGAAAGACTTACATTTCATTGTGTTCCTCTCATAAATTCTCTTGGCATTCTTTTAGAAATCCTAGAATTTTATATTTTCTTCAGTATGGTTTGAATAAAGGTTTGCCTGCAAGTTCCTTGAAATGACAAATCTCTGCTCTTTCTGTTTTATTCCACAGAAAAATTGCTAAACTTCCTGATATTCACTGTTTTGTACAGGCTTTGGTTCGTATCAAGCATGTCATTAAATCAATCTCTCCTCCTTGGAGTCTTAATTTGGTTTTGAAGGCTTTACAGGCTCCTCCATTTGAGCCTATGCATTCTTTTGACATTAAACTACTTTCTTGGAAAGTGTTTTTCCTTTTGGCCATCTCTTCTGCTAGAAGAGTTTCTGAATTATCTGCTCTCTCTTGTGAATCTCCTTTTCTGATTTTTCATCAGGATAAGGCAGTGTTGCGCACTTCATTTAAATTCTTACTTAAGGTTGTGAATTCTAACAACATTAATAGACAAATTGTTGTCCATTTTTTGTGTCCTAATCCTAAGAATCTTTTGGAGAGATCTTTAAATTATTTGGATGTGTTGAGAGCTCTGAAATATTATATTGAAGCTACTAAAGATTTCAGGAAGACTTCTAGTCTATTTGTTATCTTTTCTGGTTCCAGGAAAGGTCAGAAGGCTTCTGCCATTTCTTTGGCATCATGGTTAAAGCTTTTGATTCATCAAGCTTATTTGGAGTCGGGTAAGGCCCCGCCACAGATAATTACAGCTCATTCTACTAGATCAGTTTCCACTTATTGGACTTTTAGGAATGAAGCTTCAGTTGATCAGATTTTCAAAGCAGCAACTTGGTCTTCTTTGCATACATTTACTAAATTCTACTATTTTGATGTATTTGCTTCTTCGGAAGCAGTTTTTGGTAGAAAAATTCTTCAGGCAGCAGTTTCAGTTTGATTCTTCTGTTTATGTTTTATGTTTTTACTTTTTGAGAATAACTTATATTTGGGTTGTGGATTAATTTTTTTCAGCAAAATGGCTGTTTTTATTTTATCCCTCCCGCTCTATTGACTCTTGTGTGGAGTTCCACTTCTTGGGTATTGCTATTCCATACGTCACTAGCTCATGGACTCTTGCCAATTACATGAAAGAAAACATCATTTATGTAAGAACTTACCTGATAAATTAATTTCTTTCATATTGTCAAGAGTCCATGAGGCCCACCCCTTTTTTATGGTGGTTATGATTTTTTTTGTATAAAGCACAATTATTTCCAAATTCCTTTGTTGATGCTTTTTACTCCTTTCTTTATCCCCCCACTACTTTGCTTTTCATTAAACTGAATTGTGGGTGTGGTGAGGGGTGTATTTATAGGCATTTTGAGGTTTGGGAAACGTTGCCCCTCCTGGTATGTTTGTATATCCCATCCGTCACTTGCTCATGGACTCTTGCCAATATGAAAGAAATTAATTTATCAGGTAAGTTATGTTTTTTCACAGCCAACATGGTTATACAGGGAGTGCAGAATTATTAGGCAAATGAGTATTTTGACCACATCATCCTCTTTATTCATGTTGTCTTACTCCAAGCTGTATCACCAATTAAGCATATTAGGTGATGTGCATCTCTGTAATGAGAAGGGGTGTGGTCTAATGACATCAACACCCTATATCAGGTGTGCATAATTATTAGGCAACTTCCTTTCCTTTGGCAAAATGGGTCAAAAGAAGGACTTGACAGGCTCAGAAAAGTCAAAAATAGTGAGATATCTTGCAGAGGGATGCAGCACTCTTAAAATTGCAAAGCTTCTGAAGCGTGATCATCGAACAATCAAGCGTTTCATTCAAAATAGTCAACAGGGTCGCAAGAAGCGTGTGGAAAAACCAAGGCGCAAAATAACTGCCCATGAACTGAGAAAAGTCAAGCGTGCAGCTGCCAAGATGCCACTTGCCACCAGTTTGGCCATATTTCAGAGCTGCAACATCACTGGAGTGCCCAAAAGCACAAGGTGTGCAATACTCAGAGACATGGCCAAGGTAAGAAAGGCTGAAAGACGACCACCACTGAACAAGACACACAAGCTGAAACGTCAAAACTGGGCCAAGAAATATCTCAAGACTGATTTTTCTAAGGTTTTATGGACTGATGAAATGAGAGTGAGTCTTGATGGGCCAGATGGATGGGCCCGTGGCTGGATTGGTAAAGGGCAGAGAGCTCCAGTCTGACTCAGACGCCAGCAAGGTGGAGGTGGAGTACTGGTTTGGGCTGGTATCATCAAAGATGAGCTTGTGGGGCCTTTTCGGGTTGAGGATGGAGTCAAGCTCAAATCCCAGTCCTACTGCCAGCTTCTGGAAGACACCTTCTTCAAGCAGTGGTACAGGAAGAAGTCTGCATCCTTCAAGAAAAACATGATTTTCATGCAGGACAATGCTCCATCACACGTGTCCAAGTACTCCACAGCGTGGCTGGCAAGAAAGGGTATAAAAGAAGAAAATCTAATGACATGGCCTCCTTGTTCACCTGATCTGAACCCCATTGAGAACCTGTGGTCCATCATCAAATGTGAGATTTACAAGGAGGGAAAACAGTACACCTCTCCGAACAGTGTCTGGGAGGCTGTGGTTCCTGCTGCACGCAATGTTGATGGTGAACAGATCAAAACACTGACAGAATCCATGGATGACAGGCTTTTGAGTGTCCTTGCAATGAAAGGTGTCTATATTTATCACTGATTTGTTTTTGTTTTGTTTTGTTTTTGAATGTCAGAAATGTATATTTGTGAATGTTGAGATGTTATATTGGTTTCACTGATAAAAATAAATAATTGAAATGGGTATATATTTGTTTTTTGTTAAGTTGCCTAATAATTATGCACAGTAATAGTCACCTGCACACACAGATATCCCCCTAAAATGGCTATAACTAAAAACAAACTAAAAACTACTTCCAAAACTATTCAGCTTTGATATTAATGAGTTTTTTGGGTTCATTGAGAACATGGTTGTTGTTCAATAATAAAATTAATCCTCAAAAATACAACTTGCCTAATAATTCTGCACTCCCTGTAGTAATATACTTTTTAGCTCTGTGATTACCTTGTATTTAAGCCTCTGCAGACTGCACCATTATCTCAGTTCTTTTGACAGACTTGCATTTTAGCAAATCAATGCTGACTCTTAAATAACTCCACAGGATTGAGCACATTGTTATCTATATGACACACATGAACTAGCACTGTCTAACTGTCATAAACTGTCAAAATGCACTGAGATAGGAGGTGGTTTTTAACAGTTTATATATCAGTTTGAGCCTACCTAGGTTTAGCTTTCAGAAAATAATACAAATAGAACAAAGCATATTTGATGATAAAAGTAAATTGCCCTATCTGAATCATGAAAGTTTAATTTTGACTAGACTGTCCCTTTAAGGTCAAGAGAAACTTTCAGATGAGGTGGAAGGCCTCTCTTTAGGTGGTTTTAGAGCTATGGAAGTTGTGATACAGATGGAGTAAGAACACCAGTGGAGAAGAGCTTTCAGATATGTTGTGCCCTGAGCAAAATAAAAAGCCAAATTCTTTGTGTGCATTTATTTAATGGACTTGAATATCAAACTGTTTTCTTTATTTTTTTGGTGTGTTGTACAATAATAAAAAAATAACCAAACTTACTTTGTTTTCCTTATATCCTATGTTGAAAAGCAGGTAGATAATCATAGTAGAGTACATGTGTCTGGACTGTCATATAGCAGCAGTTTTTCCAAGAATACTTATAACAGTGTTATGCACTGTCACTGCTGCCATTTAGTGCTTAAAAGCATTCTTGCAAAGTAGCTACCATATAGTTCTCCGGACATGTGCACTTGACCTACTTTCACAAAGAATGCTATGAGAACAAAGTAAGCTTGATAATAGAAATAAATTAGAAACTTATATTTAATTGCGTGCTCTATTTGAATCATGTAAGAAAATAATTTCAGAATGAATTGTCCTATTGTTATATAAATTGTAGAATACATTCTTGGCGTCTTTTAAGAGAAAATCTTCTATTTGAAACTATTTTATTGTATTTGAAAGTATTTTCTTAGTATGTAACCAGGAAAATAGAATCCAATAATTAGAGTGGTCAGCAGTGTGTTTATAGCAAAATTAACTGGTGATTATCCAAGTGATACAAAAGAGATGTGCAATAATTATTAAACTTTTATATACATTTTTTAAAATATTAAAATTGATGATAATATTGTCCCCTATTTTTAGGTAAAGTTTATATAGTTTTAAATATATCTATTAACTAAGGTCAACAATACATTAACAAATTGGCTGTTCTGATACTCCTGCTTCTCGGTTATGCCACACACCTACTACTTTCTCACTCAAAAGAAATGTAAGTGTAGGAGAAGTAATTTGTAATCTTTAAGCCTTCCAATTGCCTAAACTTTAGAATTTAAAGGGGCATTCTAATTATGTCTATTTTGTTAAATGATGTCATTTTTACATTACTGACCCTAGTTAACTAGCCTCTGCACTGCCCCAGAAGAAAAGTATAGGACGGAAAGTCACAAGTACTTACCAATGTCCCGCATTGTTTTTTAATTTTTTTTATTATGTATTTTTATTTAAGTTATGGTGGAGATAAAATAGTGAGATAAAAATCCTCCATTCTATAAAAATAAGAGCCACAGCAATTTTTGTATAGCCAATTAGAACATCTGGGCAAGAATTCCCGCTTTTTCCCAAGAGTTCCTACCATTGCACCAGAGATCTCTGGGTGGGATATGCAAATGAGATATACAACATTAATGTTTTTTGCTTCTATTACTGTGTTTAACCACAGAAATCCCCTTATGGGGTAGGTGCAGCAAAATCAAAACCACTTCTCCCTGGCCTTTCTAATGGACACGCCACCCGTGGATTTTTCTGGCCACCCAGGCTACAATTTAAGCCAATATGAAGCTTGAATTATCTAATATTCATTTTTTCAATGCATTTTGCCCTATTAATCATTAAATATTTTGTTAATTTATGCAATTATTTGTGTGTGTTTATATGTAATGTGACTTTCCTTAAAGGCTGCTGCAGTTCTGTTTTACACTGTGGCAGGGATGGTGAATCCAAAGCCCCTAACTTAAAAGACAGTGGGGAAAACAGATTTGCAGACCATAAAAAAATCAAATCTTGTCTTCACAGCCTTTCTAATGTCACGGACACTTATTTCAGAAGTGTTAGAAAACAATGCCTTGCACATGTGAACTTGTAATGTTGTAAATACATCTGACAGTGAGTTTCTAGCAGTAACTATAATCATTTAGACATGTACATATATTCTCAAAAGCTGATCTTCTGTCTGTGACCTGCAATAACACTGGATTACTTTTGCGTGTCTATGGAAACAAATATCCTCACAGGTATGGTCCGTAAGCCTCCCCATGGATAATGGAGGCTGTATCGCTATACAAAATCTCTTGACATGCTAATTATACCTGATAACCATAGAAAAAAAAATACTTTTACTGCAAGCTGTACAGAGCTCTAAGGTTTTAGCCTTTATATTCCTTGCAGTAAAAGGAACCAATTATTTGTAGTTTTTTGTATATTTTATCGGTTTTACACATATTAATCATTGTATCTAGATATTTTGTCTGATTAATATGTTGGTGTAATAAACTATTTGACAATCTAATGGGAAAGGAGAGAAGAGCAATTTAGATAAAGTTATGCAATTACACCTGGATAGTTTATACAATGAACAATTCTATCATGCATGTCTGTTTATAGTTGGCCCCAACAAGAACACTGTGCTGAAACATTTTCTACCACGTGTATAAAGAGCAGCCGTTAGCAGCGCCCATAGAGAAAGTTGGTTGATTCAGCTTAGGAAAATTAATTAATTTAAAAAAAAAGTAAAATAATATATTTAGACTGAACAGAAAAAAAATGAGTATCACATTCCTTTAAGACATAACGATGTAGTAGGACCTAGGAAAATACCTTTCTCTTGTTAAGTGTAGTCAGTCCACGGGTCATCCATTACTTATGGAATATATCTCTTCCTAACAGGAAGCTGCAAGAGGATCACCCAGCAGAGCTGCTATATAGCTCCTCCCCTCACATGTCATATTCAGTCATTCTCTTGCAGCCTAACTAGATAGGTCGCTGTGAGAGGTCTGTGGGCATTACCAGTTTGTAGCTCTTCCCTTCGGATTAGCTATGGCTCCAAGAATCTTTACAAAAGTTCTGGGCTCACTTCTGGCGGTACTAAGACCGCGAGGCATAGCGGTGACTCCGTACCTAGACAACATTCTGATACAAGCGTCAAGTTTTCAAACTGCCAAGTCTCATACAGAGATAGTTCTGGCATTTCTGAGGTCGCATGGGTGGAAGGTGAACGTGGAAAAGAGTTCTCTATTACCACTTACAAGAGTTCCCTTTCTAGGGACTCTTATAGATTCTGTAGAGATGAAAATTTACCTGACAGAGGCCAGGTTATCAAAACTTCTAAATGCTTGCCGTGTCCTTCATTCCATTCCACACCCGTCAGTAGCTCAGTGCATGGAAGTAATCGGCTTAATGGTAGCGGCAATGGACATAGTACCATTTGCGCGCCTGCATCTCAGACCGCTGCAATTGTGCATGCTAAGTCAGTGGAACAGGGATTACTCAGATTTGTCCCCCCTACTAAGTCTGGATCAAGAGACCAGAGATTCTCTTCTATGGTGGCTCTCTCGGCCACATCTGTCCAAGGGGATGACCTTTCGCAGGCCAGATTGGACGATTGTAACAACAGACGCCAGCCTTCTAGGCTGGGGCGCAGTCTGGAACTCCCTGAAAGCTCAGGGATTATGGACTCAGGAGGAGAAACTCCTCCCAATAAATATTCTGGAATTAAGAGCAATATTCAATGCTCTCCTAGCTTGGCCTCAGTTAGCAACTCTGAGGTTCATCAGATTTCAGTCGGACAACATCACGACTGTGGCTTACATCAACCATCAAGGGGGAACCAGAAGTTCCCTAGCGATGTTGGAAGTCTCAAAGATAATTCGCTGGGCAGAGTCTCACTCTTGCCACCTGTCAGCGATTTACATCCCAGGCATAGAGAACTGGGAGGCGGATTTTCTAAGTTGCCAGACTTTTCATCCGGGGGAGTGGGAACTTCATCCGGAGGTCTTTGCTCAACTGATTCTTCGTTTGGGCAAACCAGATCTGGATCTCATGGCGTCTCGCCAGAACGCCAAGCTTCCTTGTTACGGATCCAGGTCCAGGGACCCGGGAGCGGTGCTGATAGATGCTCTGACAGCCCCTTGGGTCTTCAACATGGCTTATGTGTTTCCACCATTCCCGATGCTTCCTCGTTTGATTGCCAAGATCAAACAGGAGAGAGCTTTGGTGATTCTGATAGCGCCTGCGTGGCCACGCAGGACCTGGTATGCAGACCTAGTGGACATGTCGTCCTGTTCACCGTGGTCTCTACCTCTGAGACAGGACCTTCTAATTCAGGGTCCTTTCAAACATCCAAATCTAATTTCTCTGAGGCTGACTGCATGGAGATTGAACGCTTGATTCTATCAAAGCGTTGCTTCTCGAGTCGGTTATTGATACCTTAATACAGGCTAGGAAGCCTGTTACCAGAAAAATTTACCATAAGATATGGCGTAAATATTTATATTGGTGCGAATCCAAGAGTTACTCATGGAGTAAGGTTAGGATTCCTAGGATATTGTCCTTTCTACAAGAGGGTTTAGAAAAGGGCTTATCTGCTAGTTCGTTAAAGGGACAGATTTCTGCTATGTCTATTCTTCTACACAAACGTCTGGCTGAAGTTCCAGACGTTCAGGCTTTTTGTAAGGCTTTAACTAGGATTAAGCCTGTGTTTAAGACTGTTGCTCCGCCGTGGAGCTTAAACTTAGTTCTTAATGTTCTTCAAGGCGTTCCATTTGAACCCCTTCATTCCATTGATATCAAGCTGTTATCCTGGAAGGTTTTGTTTTTGATGGCTATTTCCTCGGCTCGAAGAGTCTCTGAGTTATCTGCCTTACATTGTGATTCTCCTTATCTGATTTTTCATTCAGACAAGGTAGTTCTGCGTACTAAACCTGGGTTCTTACCTAAGGTAGTTACTAACAGGAATATCAATCAAGAGATTGTTGTTCCATCACTGTGTCCTAACCCTTCTTCAAAGAAGGAACGACTTTTGCATAATTTGGACGTAGTCCGTTCCCTGAAGTTCTATTTGCAGGCAACTAAAGATTTTCGTCAAACTTCTTCCCTGTTTGTCGTTTACTCTGGACAGAGAAGAGGTCAAAAGGCTTTGGCTACCTCTCTCTCTTTTTGGCTTCGTAGCATAATACATTTAGCCTATGAGACTGCTGGACAGCAGCCTCCTGAAAGGATTACAGCTCATTCTACTAGAGCTGTGGCTTCCACCTGGGCCTTTAAAAAGGAGGCCTCTGTTGAACAGATTTGCAAGGCTGCGACTTGGTCTTCGCTTCACACCTTTTCAAAATTTTACAAATTTGACACTTTTGCTTCTTCGGAGGCTATTTTTGGGAGAAAGGTACTTCAGGCAGTGGTTCCTTCTGTTTAATGTTCCTGCCTTGTCCCTCCCTTCATCCGTGTACTTTAGCTTTGGTATTGGTATTCCATAAGTAATGGATGACCCGTGGACTGACTACACTTAACAAGAGAAAACATAATTTATGCTTACCTGATAAATTTATTTCTCTTGTAGTGTAGTCAGTCCATGGCCCGCCCTGTCTTTAAGGCAGACCTAAACTCCAGTCACCACTGCACCCTATGGTTTCTCCTTTCTCGTCTGCTTTGGTCGAATGACTGAATATGACATGTGAGGGGAGGAGCTATATAGCAGCTTTGCTGGGTGATCCTCTTGCAGCTTCCTGTTAGGAAGAGATATATTCCATAAGTAATGGATGACCCGTGGACTGACTACACTACAAGAGAAATAAATTTATCAGGTAAGCATAAATTATGTTTTTCTCTTACCTTATTGAGATTCTTCTATATATCTTTATACAAAAAAACTATTTCAAGGCTCCAAAAAAAAAGTTTGTCAATCCGTGAAATATAGAATAACTACCCATCAGCAGTGACAATGGCTAATAGAACAAGTGAAATGACCAGGCCTAGTTAATCAAGTGATTGAGTGTACAGTCAAATTGGGGAGGGGGTGGGTTCTCCATAGGTGTGTGTGTGTGTGTATATATATATATATATATATATATGTATGTGTGTGTGTGTGTGTGTGTTAAAAACCAGAGCAAACATTCTAGTTTCTTTGGATTCTTTAGGTTGGTGCCTAACATGGTAAGTTGGTAGTCAAGAACTTCTCCCAAAAGCAAAAACATGCACAATAACTTACATTCCATTTATTTTGTAGATGTTGTCTGTGGGTGGTTTGCAACATTATAATGCCTTGCTCCGTGCTTCTGTAGGAAACAGGAGGTGGAATAGATTGATAATGTTAATAACAAGAGAAGGAGGGGTCAAGTCTACAATTACTAAAGGAAAAATAAATCTCACAATTATATTCTTCATGCTTTATTTTAATCTCATAGTGGTTACTTATTGTTCTGTCTAAAAAATAAGGACGTTAAGGGCATTGGAACCATTTTGTTATTTATTTTACTGTCCTTTCTATCTTCAGCTATTCGTTTTAAAATAGATGTTGACAAATTCCATTCACAGTACAATAATCGCTCCAGTATCACTATCTGAGCCTTTCATTTTTCATACAGTGTATAAGAGAAATTGTTTACTTGATAAACCACTAAAGAAAATCAGAACTGTTTTGTCTCATCATACCAGCTCATATAATGCAATAAATTAAATCCCTGGTTTCCAGCAAACATAGAAAACTAGCAGTCTCTTTGGATCAATTAAGATCTCATGAAAAGTCAGCCAATCACAACCACATATCCCTATACTTTAAACATTTTAACCTAATGAGCAGGTTTTTCTTTTGCTGTAATTTCACTTTATCATCTGTTCTTTATGCGCATACACATACATATATATGTCCCAAATCGGCTCTATGTGTATATTAAGAGCGTTCAATCAAGCTACCGCTGTAGACATATTATGTTCTATATTTTGGCTGTATGAGTAACTCCATTATCCTTTTATTTTGTCCTCTGAAATCAAAGGATGGGTTTTGTTATCTGTTTTGAACAGCAATTGCAGAACTATAACAACAAGTTGATGGATGTTTCCTGGATTTACAGGCTACTATGGGGAACAGAAATGATCAGTAGGAAAAATATGTCTTGAGTCTAGAGTAGGTTAAATTTAGAAATATGGCAGAGGAAGACATATTTCAGAGTTAAATGTATTGTATTGTTTTTTTTCAGGTGGGGGTTGGGTTGGTAATTTTCCTAGGAAGATGCATAAAGATGTTGCAATACTGCTTTTTACTGATGAAGTGGCTGCTTGAAAAACCTCTCTGATGTAAACTTGGCCTTTATGTCCTTAGGGACTACAGGCTGCCTTAATTTCACCCTCTATAGGCATCCAATAAACTGCTATGCCACACCAGTGAGAGGCAGCTTTATTCCTTTATATTGTTTGTCATGCACCCTCAGTACTCTACAACATTCTAATGGAATCATTAAAGGTTATATTTTCACTTTTTTGTCTTTCTGATTATATTCCTTTTGGTGTAAAGACAAAGACGTCCAGGCATTTTGCTATTGCGCGTAGGGAGACCATTCCCCAAGGTTTTTTTAAACACATCTTCCCTAGATGTTTAGTTTATAACATTAAACTGTAACCTACTGTTTTTATTTTACATGCACTCCTGTAGATATTATCACTAGACCTGAGCATTTGTTTTTGCACATGTGTAAAAAAACACATTTTTACATATAAGAAAAAAAAATGAGTTGACTCATTTGTATGGTTAAAACAGTTACTGTGAAGTTAACTTTCATGATTCAGATAGGGCTTGCAATCTTAAACAACTTTCCTATATTCTTTTATCATCAAATGTGCTTTGTTCTCTTGGTATTCTTTTTTTAAAGCTAAACCTAGGTAGGCTCAAACTGATTTCTAAACCTTTAAAAATCGCCTCTTATCTCAGTGCATTTTGGCAGTTTTTCACAATTAAATAGTGTAAGTTCATGTGTGTCATATAGATATCTTTGTGCTCACTCCCTTTTCAGCACTGATTGGCTAAAATGCATGTCTGTTAAATGCACTGAGATAAGGGGGCAGTCTGCAGAGGTTTAGATACAGAGGTAAAATAGTGTATTAATATCACAGTGTTAGTTATGCCAAACTGGGGAATGGGTAATAAAGGATTATCTATCTGTTTAAACAATAAAAATTTCAAAGTAGACTGTCCCTTTAAATTTACAGTATTTTGACAGGATAGGCTTCACAATTTAAAACATATTCAATAATGATTTGGCAATGTCCTTCTCAGTTGATTGATTTTGTTGTCAAGTATGTAATTTTTCCTTTTTTAGTTGGCAAGTCCGGACCCTACTGAAAAAAATAGGGGGGTTTGTGCTGCTGCTTGCTTGTAGCAGTTGCACTAGTATTACTTTATTACTTCAAATGGATTAAAAGTTTAAGATGCCATCCAGCATCTCCTCTGCTTCTATAAGAAGTATTGAATGAAGGGATTTTTGTTAACAAATTCCAAAAGACCACTTTAATGGATATCGGACAAAATTAAAAGAGATATGAAAACCATTTTTTTTTTCATGATTCAGATAGAGCATGTGATTTTAAACAACTTTCTAATTTACTTCTATATAATTTTTTATTTGTTCTCTAAGTATCTTTTGTTAAAATGCAGGGATGTAAACTTAGGAGCCTGCCCATTTCCGGAGCACTATATGGCATCAGTTTTGCAAGAGCACTAGTTGGCAGCACTATTTCCTGCAATTTAGTTCTCCATATGCCTACGTAGATATTTTGTCAACAAATAATTCCACGGGAACAAAGCATATTTGAAGCTAGAAGTAAATTGGAGACTTTGTAAAATGATATGCTCTGTCATAATCACAAACAAATGTTGGGGTTTCATATCCTTTAAAGAATTTTCTTTTCATGATGAATTATTTGTCTGTAACATTTTTTTGTCTGTGCAAATACAGTATCTAATTATTTATCTAAAAGGAAAAGCAACAGGCAGTTTTAACATCACAAGACCAGCAAGACCACCCCCACCCCTATTAAATTCTTAAGGATTGTTATTAATCTGGTTTACTATTTACATTTGGTTTAAAAAAATAGCATATGAACTTAATAGTTAATATCTTCACAGCCTAAACCTTAAAGGGATACTGAACCCATGTTTTTCTTCTTTCATGATTCAGATAGAGTATGCAATTTTAAGAAACTTTCTAATTTACACCTATTATTTTTTTTTCTTCATTCTCTTGGTATCTTAATTTGAAAAAGCAGAAATGTAACGCTTAGGAGCTGACCCATCTTTGGTTCAGCACCTGGGTACAGCTTGTTGATTGGTTTCTAAATGTCCCCACTAATCAGCAAGCGCTATCCAGGGTGCTAAACCAAAAATGGTCCGGCTCGTGAACTTGCATTCCTACTTTCTTTTACAAGGTATGCCGAGTCCACGGGTTTCATCCTTACTTGTGCAATATTAACCTCCTGCTAACAGGAAGTGGCAAAGAGCACCACAGCAGAGCTGTTACATAGCTCCTTCCCTAACTCCTCCCCCCAGTCATTCTCTTTGCCTGTGCTAGTAATAGGAAGAGTAAAGTGATAGTGGTGATAAAATTATAGTTTTAATTTCTCCAATCAAGAAGTTTTTTATTTTTAAATGGTACCAGTGAGTACTATTTTACTCAGGGAGGATATGGAAGAAGATTTCTCCCTGAAATTGATGATCTTAGCAGCAGTTACTAAGGTCCGTTATGGTTCCCACAAATCTGAAGGTAATATGAAGGAAACTCTTCAGTGTGGAGGACGGTCTCATGCAATAAGCAGCATTTGAGGTATGTGTCAGCCTAATTTTTCTGAGGAAACTTTGTATATCAGAATTGGCTGTATTTGGTTCCTTATAAGGAACAGGGTAAGCAGTAGTCCTAAATGTAAAGGGGAGTTACTGTCCTACTGGGTGTTTTTTCTTTCTTACATTATTGCAAAGCATATACATTGACACTGGGACCTTTTGTTCATAAGTTTATTATGAAGAACAACAGTAAAGAGATTTTATTTATTTATTTTATTTTAAGACGTTTGGGGACCACTTGGCTGTTTATAACCGCTTCCCATGCGGTAGTTGAATTTCTAAGTGCGACGTCCATTGTGGGCAGGGCCTGTTTTTGCGCCTCAGTTGCACAGTTTACTCTGAAGGAGACAGCAGACATTAGCTCCAGTTGAGCCCTATCTGTGTTTTACACTATCTGGATTGGTGTTGATTCATTTGGCAGTTCTCTGGGGGCAGGTAGGCACCACAGCAGAGCTGTGGTGAGGTGCAGCGGTCATTATTTAGAAAATTGTATTATTTTTTTTATTTAATGTTCCTGTAGAGAGTAAACTCAATCGTTGCATGTGGATGCAATAATTTTTGGCAAACGAATATATACATACATAGGCTTTAAACGTTCATAGACGTTTTTAAGCGTGTTTGGGAAAAAATTGTGTGCATTTATTTTTTAAAGGCACAGTACTCGTTTTTTTGCAAAATTGTTTTTGTTAATTAATAAACTATTTACCAACTGTTGTGGTTATTACTACTTTGTTCAACATGTCTGACATTGAGGAAACTCATTGTTCTATATGTTTAGAAGCCATTGTGGAACCCCCTCTTACATTGTGTACCTTTTGTACTGATAGAGCCTTACAATGTAAGGAACATATTTTAGGAAATGAAAGTGTGTCTAAGGATGATTCTCAGTCTGAAGAGAATCAGGATATGCCATGTAATTTTCCTCAAGTGTCCCAACTTTTAACACCCACACAAGTGACACCTAGTACATCTAGTGCGTCTAATTCTTTTACTTTGCAAGATATAGCTACAGTTATGTCAACTACTCTCAATGAGGTATTTTCTAAACTGCCAGGTTTGCAGGGTAAACGCAGTAGGCCAAGTATTAACGTAAATACTGAACCCTCTGATGCTTTATTAACTATTTCCGATGTACCCTCACAATGCTCTAAATTGGGGGTTAGGGAATTATTGTCTGAGGGAGAAATTTCAGATTCAGGGATTATATTACCTCAGACAGATTTGGACTTAGCGTCCTTTCAATTTAAACTTGAACACCTTCGTCTGTTACTCAGGGAGGTCCTAGCAACTCTGGATGATTGTGAACCCATTACATTTCCTCCAGAAAAAATGTGTAGGATGGATAAATATCTAGAAGTTCCTACTTACACAGAATTAAAGCTCTCAAACTAGCTAATTCTTTTATCACTGATGCTGTTTTTCAGATTACTAAATTAGCAGCAAAAAATGCAGGTTTTGCAATATTGGCTTGCAGAGCGCTATGGTTAAAATTGTGGTCTGCTGATGTATCATCAAAGTCTAAACTGTTAACTATTCCTTTCAAGGGTAAAACTCTGTTTGGCCCTGCATTGAAGGAAATCATTGCTGACATTACTGGAGGTAAAGGCCATGCCCTACCTCAAGATAAACCTCTTAGGAAGGGTAAACAAAATAATTTTTGTCCCTTTCGAAATTTCAGAGGAGTACCCTCTGCATCCCCTTCCACCAATAAGCAGGAAGGAAATTTTGCTCAGTCCAAGTCTGTCTGGAGACCTAATCAGACCTGGAATAAGGGTAAACAAGCCAAAAAGCCTGCTGCTGCTACAAAAACAGCATGAAGGGCCAGCCCCCGATCCAGGACCGATCTTTGGACCCTCCAATTGCAGATGTTGCATCAATGAAATAGTCCCTGGTTCAAGGAATGTACTTGTTTCCCATCCAGTGTGGAATGTAATGTCCACAGATGGCCGAATGTTAGCTTTGGGTACAGTCTGGGGATCTCAGAGAGAGCATTGAAACTCCATGCAACCTTTAGGGCACTCCAGAGTTGGCCCAACCTCAGACACAATTTTTTTCTTAAATTCCAGTTAGCCAATGTCACTGCACTGGCTTATGTCAATAATCAGGGAGGAACTTTTAGAGCCTTAGTGATGAGGGAAGTTTCCCGCATCATCAGTTTGGCAGAATGCTATCATTGTAGGATGTCTGTAATCCATATTCCTATTGATCAGATTTGTAAAGCAGCTACTTGGTATTTGCACACTTTTTCTAAATATATGCTTCTCCTAAGGCTTCCTTTGACAAGCAAGTTCTGTGGGCTGTAGAGCCTGAATAGTAACGTTCTGCTTTCACTGTTTGTCCCCCTCTATTAACGGTGGTCTTATGGACTCCACAGCTTGGGCATTGATTTCTACACATGATGGCTTATGGACTCTCACCGTCTGAAGAAAAAAAAAAACATGCTTATCTGATAAAAAAAAATGTCATGATGGTAAGTGTCTACAATACCCACTCTCTCTTACTGTTCAGGCGGTGGCAGGACTTGTTTTGCACTTATTCACCCTGATTTATCTTTCCTGTTTTTCTTTTTTCCTCATCTACTTACCTATATCTATGTCAGAGAATCAATTGGAAGTGGGAGGGATTTAAAGCTCTGGTGTGTAGGGGTGTTTTTTCCGACTTTTAGTGGTCAGGAGGGGACTCTCACCATCAGGAAAGAGATAAATTTATCAGGTAATTTTGTTTTTTAAATAGTGATAATTTATTATTGGGGATACCTACTGTATAGGATTACAATTTGCAGAGGTTTAATTTATAATGATTTAGAAGCCCAAAGTGTTTAATAAATTCAACCATTGCTTCTGCAAAAGATTTCATTAGCAGAGCTTTAAAGGTGAAAGGAGTCAATCCTATCTCTTTTTATAGGAGATAATGAATGCAGGAGAGTAGAAGCTTGATCCTTGTTGGTCTCTATGACATTATATAATCATCTAGTGTTATTTCATCCTTGCCGTCATAAAGCATAGACGTTTGACATCAAGCTTGACATCCCAGATTTGATATAGGACAGTAGCCTAAGTTGGAAAAAAGTTGGATTTAGAAACTCTAGGAAATGAGCCTGTCCTCATTGTCTGATTAAATACTTGCATAAGCATTAAGCTAAGAGAAAGTGGAAAGCACTTAAAATAATAGGTGAGTGTGCTTATCAGGCAGGAGAGCTCTGTGAAATGTAAGGTGTTAAATGATGTTGCTTCTGGAGTCGACAGTGAGTAAATGGCTTGAGCTGTTAGCAAAGTTTACAAGGAATATGTAGAATCTGTAGCAAGCTTTATGTCTCTAAGAAAATGAGGTGAATAAATGGGATCTGATTATAGATATTGGTATAATTAGGGATACAATGTTCCAAGTCTCTTGTGAGGTAATAAACTGTTTAATCTGGTATTGCATAGCAGGTATGTGGGCCATATCCATTTCCTTTTTGTATTATGAGGAGCTTGCAATACTGCAACAAGTAGATTACATTATCCACAATCTATAGGTATTGGAAGAACTACAGCTTCATGCCTCTAGAAACCTTCATCCCCCTTAGGAAAGAAGATTGAATACAAAGTTCCTTATATCCCGGTCAACAATTTTACTGGAAATCCCCAGCAGTGGCTTTCTTAGGATCCCAGTAATTAATGAGTACGTGGGTTGCAGTATAGTGCTTAGAAAGATCAGGAAGGAAGGTCTTGAAAATTTCAGATGAAAGGTATGGACATCATGCTGCAGCTCTTATAACTTCTTCACATTTGAAATAATGCAGTCAGAGTATTATTTATTTATTTTCAGAGAGGTTTCAAGATCTAAGAGCTCTATGTACTCATTCTCTTATTGCCTCCTCTCAATTTAGCTCCTCTATGATCTTCTTGAAGAATTCTAGCAGATATTATATACATTCAGCTGTGGAGCTGGAGATACCACATATTCTTATACTGTTTTGTCAATGTTCTTACATTAATGGATAATGCTAGAGTAATCTGCACACAGCTCTCTTCCGCTCTCATTGCAGAATCAACTGCGCAGATAATGGTGTTTATGGTTAAATTATACATCTGGAGTTAAAACCTTTCCTTATTGAGAGGAGTCTTGCTTTTAATTAAGGGTGGAATGTTCTTTTGGACAGGCACAGACTGGTATAGCTATTAACTATAAAAGTGTCAGGCAGAAATAATATATTGTCTCATTATTAAGAAATTGTTATCTTGTAAGATATTGTATTAGTGACCCACTTTATAATCTCCCCTTTATTAAAGGGATATGAAACCCACATTTTTTTTTCTTTCATGATTCAGATAGAGCATGAAATTTTAGTCAACTTTCTAATTTACTCCTATTATCAATTTTTCTTCATTCTCTTGGTATCTTTAATTGAAAAGCAGGAATGTAAAGCTTACAAGCTGGCCCATTTTTGGTTTAGCACCCGGGTAGCACTTGCTGATTGGTGGCTAAATGTAGCTCTTTAAAGAAAAATTAAGCCCAACTTATTTCTTTCATGATTCAGATAGAGGTACAATTAAAAAAAAAAATCCCAATTACTTCTGTCATCTAATAAACTTTGTTTTCTTGGCATCCTTTGTTGAAAATCAGGTAGGGATGCTATGGAGTGTGCACGTGTCTGGAGCACTATGTGGATGCAGTTTTTAATTGTAACAGTGTAATTCATTGTGCAAACACTGCTGCCATCTAGTGCTCAAAAGCATTCTTGCAAAACTGCTGCCATCTAGTGCTGCTGACACTTGCACACTATCTACCTAGGTATTCTCTTTAACAAAGAATATAATAAGTACATTTTATAATGGAATGACATTTTTTTTTAACTTGAATTCTCTGAATCATTATATAATAGTGTTAGGGTTCATGATCCTTTAAGCCATTCCTCTAATCAGAAGCCCGTTACTGATGTAGACTTTGTTGTAAGGTATTGTAAAATGTTTAACTCTTTTGCTGCGGATGATGACACGTTGTTGTCATGTACACAATGCCTTCACTGTGGATGACGACCACTTGTCATCAGGGAGATGAAGGGACACTTTAAGAGCTAATCATCCTTTAACAGTGATAACAGCACATAGTCAGTTGCACTGGCAGATATCATTAAGTTACGCGTTTCATAACATTTCAGCTTGATGTATGTAGGAAATATTCTAAAGAGACATTCTAGTGTAAAAGTATGGATCTCTATTTTAATTTTAAACATTTCCTTCTTTGACCATGTGTTTAACCTTTTGAAAGATTTAAGCACAGAAAGAGTTGCACTCCTGGATCAGCTTAAAGGGACATGCCACCCACATTTTTTCTTTTATGATTTAGAAAGAGAATGCAATTTTAAACATCTTTCTAATTTATTTATATTATCTAATTTGTTTTATTCTCTTGATATTTTTTGATGAAAAGCATATCTATATATGCTCACTAGCTGCTTATTGGTTGCTGCACATAGAAGCCTCGTGTGATTGGCTCACCATGTGCATTGCTTTTTCTTCAACTAAGGATATTTACAAAATGAAGCAAAATAAATAATGGAAGTAAATTGTAATGTTGTTTAAATTTCTATTCTCTATCTGAATCATGAAAGAAAGATTTTGGGTTTAGTGGCCCTTTAATTTTGCTCAAGAGAAAGCTATAGCCAATAATTTGAGTATACGCATGTGCGCTTGCTTTTCTTGTTTCAGTTGTATTCTCACCTAAAGTGCTGCATGACCACATCTTTCAATACATTTATAAATCTGTGGGTGGACAAGTTTCCAGGGTAGCAAACTTATCCAGCCATGTTCAAGGCAAGCAGTCAGCATCCACTGCTCTCATCATTACAGATTCAAATACTTGCGCAGCCCCACCCCTGCTTTAGAGGAACTAATCTTGCAAGCACAGCACTTGTCAGTCATCATTGGGCTGATTTAAATTGAGGTCAGGAAACTGGTTTTATGACCAATCCTGCACCACAAGGGCTCCCAAGCCGATTTTTGCAGATTGATAAATGGAACCCCATGTATATAACCCCATTGCAAAATAAAGTAATTTGTTTAAAAATAAATGCTGTGATAAAATAGGACATTTTATTTTTACACAACTTTTTGTCTTTAAACCTGAAACTTTCCTCTATACCTACACAAATTAAAAAAATAAAAATAAAATAGAAAATGGATTATTATGCTCAGTGAATTCTCAATGTATAAATATAACCTCTAAGATTAAGGTTCTTCCAAGTTCCTTGTGAGTAACTCAGGAATCATGGAGGTGGTAGGGTGTAGGAAGAAGCAGAAAGAAAAGCCAAGTTAGAGATGAGGATGCAGCAAGACTAAATAGAAAATACCGGTAAAACTATTTTTCTTTCTAATAGTAGTGAGAGTCCAAGAGTCCTTACTGTTGGAAATTACATCATCTGTCCACTGGGAGGAGGCGAAGACACCCTACAAGAGCTGTAAATATCTCTTCTACTTCCCTCCCCTCCCATTAGTTCTTTGCCTTGTCAAAGAGGGTATAAATGTAATGTAATTTTTTTTTAGTTTTTGTTTTCAGTGCTTAAGGTGACTGTGCACAGTGAAAGTTTGTGCACAAAATAGCATCTTTAAATGACACAGGAGGTCCAGAGTTTTTATACATAGCTTGGGATATGTGTTTGTATGATAGGTCAGTGCTTCACCCTCACAGTTTATGCCCAGATTGTGGCCTTGAGGCAATATTTCTTTAATTACCCGCCATCTCTGGTACCTCTGCGATCCGTTCACCTTAGATACAGGTTATGCACAGAGGAAACGGCGGTGGCTACACCGGTAGGCAACAGTTATTGCTATGGGGTTAGCAGGGGTTAAACCATTTTCCAGGCACAGATCGAATTGAGCGCATTCCTGCCCCCTTTTCTCTTACTTGCGTCATCTGTGAGCAGGAGAGTGATCCACTGCTATTACGGTCTGCATCGCATTGTTCCTTAGCCCTTCGGAAGGGGTAAGGCACTTTACCGGAGCATAGGGGGTACATTTTCATGAAGTGCTTGTTGTCATTGTGTGTATCGCATTACGTCTGAAAATTTGGGCTGCGTTGCACTCTAGGATAGCGATGGCCTAGAAATTACTCACTTTACAGAGGGCTCTTTTTCTAGATATAAGGGGCTTACTGTAAGGATATTTATCGATATAGTTGGTGGCCCAGTGATTTTTCTCTACTGTTTCTAACACTGGCCACAAATTTGATTCCTTGCTGTAGCAGCTTATAGAATATTATTCTTTGAGGGGAGTTGCTTTATTTAGCTTTCTGACAATAGAGCAAACTGGGCTTGCTGAAGTTAGTACATTTTCCTCTGAGGACACTCCCTTGGATGTTGTTCTCTCCACCAACAAATATCTATTATGTAAAACTGTAGTAATTTGTCCACCTGCTCAGCTTTGTAGAAATTGTTTTAGCTTTTGTTCTACAGTCTCATTCTCAAACCCTTTGTTCCCTTGTAATACAGTCTGCGGTACTGGTTACCCAGTGGGAATCTGATTTTACATCTGGATTAAAGACTCCTTTGCAATCAGCAGTTTCTGAGGCTCTTGAGGCTTTACCTCCTCCAAGTAAGTGTAAGCAGAAGCACTGCTCTCCAGAGACCAAGGGTTATATCTTTTCTGGCACTGTTTTTATCAGACAATCTCGGGGTTCTGAATTAGACCGTTCATCTTCCTGTACTCAGGGGGGGGTTGCTGCTGATAATTCTTCCTCAGAGACCGATAGAGAATCTGAGGATGTGACTTTCTAATTTAAAATGGAACAGCTATGCTACTTGCTTAAGGAGGTATTTAGAACCCTAGGAGGATAAGCCATATGAGGAAGAACCTGTTCCTAAATTAGATATGATTTTTAGGCTCAGGTCTAGGACACCTTAAACATTTTCTGTACATTCTCTAGTTTCTAAGATCATTTCAAAAGAATTGGCTAAGCCAGGAGTAACATTAACGCCATCTCAAACATTAAAGAAACTTTTATCCTGTTCAAAAGTGGATCTCTGGGTTACTATCCCCAAGGTAGGCAGAGCCATCTCTACTCTAGCCAAGAGAGCTACTATCTTTCTGGAAGATAGTACGTCCTTCAAGGATCCTATGGACAGGAAGTTGAGGCTTACCTTAGTAAGGCTTTTTTGCAGAGCAGTTTACTTTTCCAGTCCTTAGTCAGTATTGTGGCTGTTGCGGGAGTGGCATATTTTTTCTGTGACTCCTTATATGATCTGGTGTCAAGGGAATCTTCCATGGAGGACTTTCAGAACTGTATTAAGGCTTTAAAGACAGCAAATGTATTCATTTGTGATGCAATTATTCAGATTTTTGTATTAATGCTAAGAACACAGCTTTAGTTGTTCTTGCCAGAAGGGCTCTCTTGCTTAAGTCCTGGTCTGCGGATATTTAATCCAAATTCAGACTCATGACTCTGGCTTTTAAGGTTAGGAATTATTTTGTCCCGGGCTTAGATTCTATTATTTTCACTGTTACAAGGGGTCAAGTGAGCTTTTTTGCCCCAGGACAAAAAGTATTAACAAAAAGATAAATCAGTAGGTTGTTTTCGTTTCTTTCGTCAGAGCAAAAATCAAAGATCTGCATCCTCTCTAAAGAATGAGTCCTCCAAAGCTACCTGGAGACAAAATCCCGTCGGGTCTAAATCCAAAGAGACAAAGAAGGCTTCCTATGATTTAAAAAAAACACATGAAGGTACAGCCCCCATTCCAGATCTTTCTCCGGTAAGGGGCAGATTAAGCCGATTTTTGGAGGCATGGGCTGAGTCCACTCAGGATCCCTAGGTGTACAGGAGATCGTATCTCAGGGGTACAAAATAGGATTAAAATCTCGGCCTCCAAGGGGAAGGTTTTTCTGTCTCGCATTTCCTGAAGACCAGAAAAGAGAATGGTGTTGCTGCAGTGTGTAAGAAATCGAGAGGACATGGGAGTGATTGTCCCAGTCCCTGTGCAGGATCAATGAAATGTGTTTTACTCAAATCTATTCATTGTCTCGAAAAATGAGGGGACTTTCAGAGCAATATTGGATATAAAGACGCTAAACAAAATTTTAAAGATGGAGACCATCAGATCAGTCCTTCTACTGGTTCATCAGGGTCAGTATCTTCACATCCCTATTCATTGAGAGCATCAACAGTACCTAAGGTTTGCTTTTCTGGACAGGCATTACAAACTCACTGCTCTACCTCTTGGTTTGGCGACTGTTCCATGGATTTTTAGCAAGGTGTTGGGAACTCTTCATTCAGTAATCCAGGGACAAGGGTAGCGGTGGCTCCATACCTAGATGATATCTTGGTTCAAGCTCCATCTTTACATTTCGCTACATTGCCGAGAAGTTACTTTGGTTTCTTCTGAGACATGACTGAATGGTCAACATTGCCAAGAGTTCTCTCACACCTCAAACAAGAGTGTTTTTCTTAGGAGTTATCATAGATTCAGTAAAGATGAAGATCTTCCTAACAGATCAACGCAAACTCAAGCTTCAGTCGACTTGTCGCAATCTTCAATCTCTTCCTTCACCTTCAGTGGCGCAGTGCATGGAAGTATTGGGTCACATGGTGGCGTCTTCGAATGCCATTCTATTTGCACGGTTTTATTTGATGCCACTACAACTCTGTATGTTCAGACAGTGGAACAGAGATTATTTTGATCTGTCTGTTAGTGACCCTAAACCCTCTTTCGAGACAGTCTCTGTCTTGGTGGATTTCCCTTCGCTCGGTATCTCTGGGCATGGGTTTCCACCATCTGGTGTGGGAGATCATGAATGCCATTCTGTCCATTTGGGGTGTGGTATGGGGTCAGCTGAGTGCTCAGGGAGTTTGGTCTCTTCAGAGAGAGGTCATTGCCCATCAATATCCTAGAACTGTACAAGCATTGTCTCATCTACACTCTGTTCCATTTTTTTTTTGTTTCTAGTTTGACAATGTTACTACAGTGGCATACATAAATTGTCAGGGGGGAACAAGGAGTTCACTATCCATGAATAAGGTGTCTCGCATTTTGTTGTGTTGGCGGAAATGCATCAATGCACCATTTCAACTATTCACATTCCAGGAGTGGAGAACTGGGAAGTGGGTTATCTAAGATGTCAGATTCTTCATTCAGTGGAATGGTCTCTAACTCAAGAGGTTTTCAATCTCCTCCTGACCTGATGAGGCTTTACAGAAATAGATCTCATGGTGTCCCTATTAAATGAAAAACTTCCAAGATACGGTTCAAGATCAAGGGATCCTCAGGCAGAATGGATAGATGCTTTGACTGCTTTATGATGGTATAGTCTGGTTAACCAGTTTCCTCCGATTGTTCTGCTTCTGCGAGTAGTCGTGCAGATCAAACAGGAGGAGGTCTCGGCAGTTCTCATAGCTCCAGCGTGGCCTTGCAGGGCTTGGTATGTGGATGTTGTACGGCTCTCCAGTGCTGCTCCCTGGCGTTTACCTCAGAGAGGGGTTTCAATGACTCTGTTATTGACACTTTGATTCAGGCATGGACACTGTTTACCAGATAAATTTACCTTAAGGTATGGAAGGTTTATTTTTCCTGGTGTTCCGATCGGGATTTTCTTGACATTTGGGGAGAATTCCTCAGATTCTTCAATACCTTCAGGAGGGTCTAGATAAGGGCTTATCTAGCTTTATAAAGGGTCAAATTTCTGCGTTGTCAGTTCTGTTACACAGAAAGTTAGTTTGTGTACCTAATATTCAATCCTTTGTAAAGGTCCTATGTAGAATTAGACCGATCATCAGGCCTATTGCTCCTCCTTGAAGCCATAATTTGGTTCTTCAGGCTCTGCAACATCCTCCTTTTGAACCACTGCACACTTTAGATATCAATACTTGGAAGGTGTTGTTTTTGCTGGCTATCTCTTCTGCTCATAGAATTTCAGAATTGTTGGCCCTGTTTAGTGAGCATCCGTATCTGGTATTCCATAAGGATAAGGTTGTTCTACGGATTAGGACAGGTTTTCTGCCCAAGGTAGTGTCAGCGAACAATATTAATCAGGAAATTGTTGTTCCTTCTTTTTGTCCAGACCCCAGTGCATCTAAGGAAAGGTTATTGCATCATTTAGACGTGGTTAAGACTCTAACGGTTTATATTCAAGTGACTAGAGATTTTCATCAGTCTTCCAGTTTGTACGGTTTTCTCGTAAGCATAGGGGCCAGAAGGCCACAGCAGTGTCTTTATCCTTTTGGTTAAAAAGTTTGAACCATGAAGCTTACTTGGTGGCGGGTCAACAACCTCCCTCAAGAATTACTGCTCACTCTACTCACATCCTGTGCTTTCAAGAATGAGGCTTCTGAAGAGCAGATCTGTAACGCCGCAGCTTGGTGGTCTCTGAATACCTTTACTAAATTTTATCATTTCAATGGTTTTGTTGTGGCGGAGGCAGCCTTTAGCAGAAAGGTTCTTCAGGCGGTGGTTCCTAGTAAATAGGTGCCTGCCTTACCTTTTGACACCCGTTTTTTTTCGTGGACTCCACAGCTTTGGTATTCGTTCTCAAGAGTAAGGATTCATAGACTCTCACTACCAGAAAGAAAACAAAGTTTATTCTTACCTGATGATAAATTAATTTCTTTCTTGGTAGTAAGAGTCCGCAAACTCAATGTTTTCTGGTGGCGGCAGTCTGATTTTGCACCTTTTTACCCTACTATCTTTCTTATTTTCTTCTTTCCTCTACAATCTATAAGCACTGCTGGGAGGGAAGGGGAAGTAGGAGGGGTATTTACAGCTCTGGTAGGGTGTCTTTGCCTCCTCCTAGTGGACAGATGATGCAATTCCCCATAGTAAGGACTTGTGGTCTCTCACTACCAAGAAACTTATTAAATTATCAGGTAAGAATAAATCTTGTTTTTTAATATTGCTAAAGTAACCGACAAAAGGGTCACTAGCTTTGGCCAATCACTGGGTGTTAAACTTGTTTTCTCTTTGCTCTCTTTTGCAGGCAGCAGCTCAGGCATTGCGCTCAGAGTACCAAGTAACTGTTCCACAGTGCAAGCCGCTGTCTCCAGGAGAAATTCTTGGCTGTACCTCTCCGCGGCTGGATAAGTCTGTAAATGCTGTTGTGTAAGTAACGTGTTGTTTTTTGTTTTTTTATTTTTGCTTTCAATGATGACTGTAAAATCTTCAAAACACATCATAACATTATACAGGGCTAAAATGAGTTTGTTGTGCGGTTTAACTGATGAATTATAATGTGTGCAATGTTAAAACAGCATTTATCTGCAATGCTATTGTTAAGTAAATAGCATATTCTCATTTTTGTTTTATACATGTTTATCAAAATAAAGTGCAACTTAATAATCCATTTGGAATATTATTTTTGTTAAATTTTGATTTATTGTGCTTTCAAGCTCCTGTGAAGAAACTTCTATTTACATTATTTTTTTCCCTAATATTATTGTAATTCAAAGCAATGCAACATATTTGATAGCATATTTCTATAGAGTGGTAAGGCAACAATAAATAATTACAGCCCTTAAGTACGAAGTAGATAATGAGCACCATGTTCTTAGAAGTCTACATTTCCACACTAGATTACTAGGTGCAGTGTAGGGAGAGGGTGGTGTTTCTGAAAGCTACTTAAGCTTTCAGCTATTTCTAGCTGATAATAGTTGTTGTGGTAGGGAGAAGAGGGAAGAAGTTGCATTGATTCCTTGAAGTAATGAGAAAAGGGTAGTTATCTGCCCTCTTTGCTTGCTAGAATATTTAGGATTTTTCCATTTAAACTTTTCATTATACAGTAATGGATTTCAGCTTTCTGTAGAAATGGTTATCATGGGAGAAAAGCAGGTCACATTTGCCTTCAAACATAGACACATTTCATGCAGCAAAGTAAATGGAGAGATAGATATAAACAAGAAACCTGGCCACAATTTTACATTTTATTTGCATATATCAAACTTTAAAAAGTGATTGTGTGTTCTGTTTTAAACAAAAACGTAAAGAAAAAAATCATAAGGCATAAAATCTTATAATATCCCACATGCATACAGCTGTAGAAAACTATATAAAATCTTGTGTTTATATATAAAAACATAATAACAACAGGAACCAAAAAGTATTTTATATATATGTGGCTGGTTTAATATACACAGTTGTTAAAACCCTCATGTGAATGGAACTGCTTTACGCACATGTGAAATAGCTTGATATATTTTGTAGTTAAAGGGACATTAAACACTTTGAGATGGTAATAAAAATGATAAATCGTATATAAAAATAAAAGTTTGCAATATACTTTCATTAATTATTTTGTCCCCTCTTCCTGAAATTCCATTCTGAAATTCTGAGCTTTTCAGTTCCTGATAGAAATGGAAGTGCAGAACACTGTTATATAACACACAGCCATTGGCTGCACACTCTAGTGACCTATTTATAACTGTCTCTAATTGGCCACAGCAGAGAAAGTAACTTAAGTTACAACATGGCAGCTCCGATTGTTTTATAGACACTAAACCTTTACACTTATTGTGTCTATATTTAAACAGCTAATTAAACGTTATATTATATATCTTCGTGTTATTCTCAGACTAATCTTTTCTTTGACTGCAGCATTCTATGTAGCATTTATTTAGTGTTTAATGTCCCTTTAACTTTAGTGAATTGACATAAAATGAGTTCCTTCAGCTTAGATTGCAAGCTATCTGTCCTACAGTTGTATTGAGAGGTAACTTTGCTTTCTTCCATGTCTTTTATTCTTGCAGCATGCTAGATTCAGTTCTTGTAGGAAATTCATGTGTTTGCATATGTGCATGTATTTTTGTGTGTGTATAAATATATTTCTATTGATTTGTTCTGGCTTGCAAATAGCTATGCACATTTGTTTAATATTTACTATAATTGATTACTGTGCAGTATATTCTGCATTCTACAGTAACCGTTATTGTTTCTCTTTATAAAAAAAGGAACAAAACATAATTTACAACAGAGAATAGAAAATAGCATGCTATAGAAAGTGGTACTGTGTGTGCATCAACCATCAGTCAGTATGTCCAAACGGTTTTAAAGAATAAAGTCGCAATGTGCACAAAGCCTGTTTTGTTGCTTAGGAAGAAGAAGTTTGTTTTATTTTGCCCCTCCCCCATTAAATAATTAAATTAATTAATTAATTAATAAATAAAAAAAAGAAGATAGGAAGTTAGGGGGAAGTCTTCTGCTGCCAGATGAGAATAGTATGTTTTCAAAACACTTCCATAGCAAATTCCTCAGTAAAATAAACTTATTTTTCTAATACATTTGCTTACATCATTTTCTACAGATCTCATTGTCTCTCCAGGATCTCGTATTACTCGGGTTCATAGACATTTGGGTCCATATCGTAATCTTACATTACACAAAGCAGTGGGTATATTTGGAATTGGAGAATTTGCCGCCCACTGATTGGCAGATCCAGATATTCCAGTGCAATAGCATATGAGGAGGTCTCAGAATGTTGAGGCAAAGAGGTTCAAAGGGCCGTCAGTAACTGAGGACAAATTAAAGTGGGCAACGAAACAGGGAGTGGAAACAATATTGGATAAAGTTCAGGTGTGTCAAATTGTAGTGGTGTTCATGGCGCATAATCAAATGACATAGTGCTGATAGACATTGTGATGCCACAAATTTTGTAATATCCTAATATCCTAACTACCTACCCTAAACATTAGCAGATGGCTACTTAACTGTGCAATGTAGTGAAAGGAATTAAGATATCCTATTTATAAATGACAATAATAAAGAAACTAAACTCATTGCAGAACTGGATTATTATTAGTAGGAATAAGTAACATGAGATTGAGGAATGATACAATTGGAAAGGCAAATGTAAAGGGACATTAAACTGAAAACCAATATATCCTGCTTACGAAAGGGTTTTATATATATATATATATATATATATATGTACTTTGTGCATGGAAGAAGGTTACAGTGATGGTAAACATTCCCTTTTGTATAAACAGATCCACAATGTTAGCAATATATTAGATGGAGTTCATCAGTTGTAATGAAGATACACTATGACTTACTTTTTAATGTAGCACTGAAATCAGTGCTTTAGCTACTAAAAAAAAATGGTGCAAGCGCCGTATGGATAGACTGCTGATTGGAGAACAGTTCAAGCTAACACGTTACTTTTGAAGTAGAGCCAGCTCTACATTAAAAAGTGAGTTCTAGCGTATCTTCATTACAACTGATAAATTAAACTCCATCTAAAATATCGCTAACATTTTGAATCTGTAAATACAAAGGAGATAGTTTACCATCACTTTAAAGGGATAGTAAGGGAAAAAATGATTATTGTTTTATTGCATAGGTTATCTGTAAATATAAATGTGCCCAAATACCTTGCACTTTTACTTCTAAACCATTTTACCACAATTTTCATCTGAAAACTGGCTTGTTTCCAAACAATCATTAGCCAATCACTGTGGGCAACCTGGGTTTGCTATTTCGCTGGAGTTTCCGGTGTTCCAAATGCACTGACGATCCGTAGGGAATGCTCAATGCAATGAAAAGCTTTGCTGTGACTACACAGACTAGGCGCTAGACTTCTGTCAATGCGCTTCATGTATTGTGGTGCACATGCATGAACAGGAAGAATTAAATGCGCATGGGTTGGCAGAGCTCCAAATAAAAAAAAGTAAGTAGGATTTTTTAAAATACTTATCACTATCGATCTATGCATTTTAATAATCAGTTTTATTATTTACCCCACTTTTCTAATCCTTTAAGAATTAAGTATTATTCTTGGCTAATAACGACAAAGTCCTAGACTTTTTTTTTTCCTGCAGTGAAACATCATTTTTTTCAAAGAATTAGAACTATAGTAATTGTATACATAAATGCCTTTTAAAAACAAAGAAAAAGGTTTTAATATTCCTTTAAGTAATCGAGGAGCCATTTGGAAGGGAAGTTATGTCAGGCATATTACTGAACACTGAGTATATATTTGTAGGATTTTCTATTACATAGAAACATACTTTGATGGCAGATAAGATACAGAAAACCCATGATCTCTGCTTATATTTCTTTCTGTAGTGAAAACTTAATTAATTCTCATGATAACATTATGCATAAACCAAGCGTTTGTGTGAATTCTCTTGTAGAATTTATCCCAACCACCTATTACACCAGTCGCTGCATTGTATAGCTGAACACAAACAAAAGCCAGAGATAATAGGCTGATTTAGTTACATGAATAAATACTTAAGCACATCTTTAAAAGGACATATATTCTTGAAGAAGACACAGGAACAGCAGGGGTATCTTAAACAAGCAACTTTAGATACAACTGTACACTGTATGTGGTTGATTTGTGGAGAGAAAGAATTAGATTTTATGCACAACAGGCAGACTCAGGGAATGGGCATATACTTTTGAAATGAGCTAATATATCTGGTAAGTTCAATAATATTCTGTTTTAAGACTGTGATGTTGTACTGTTTCTATTCAAATTGAAAATGTAATATTCAGTTGTTCCTGATAATACAGATCTTTTTCTATTTTTATTTTTATAAAAGGTTTACGTTTTTGTTGTAGCGCCATTTGCTGAACCTTTTTCTCTGTCACTTTTGTCATCAATAAAGCATAAAACTATTAGAGGTTTACAAAAGCTATGCTTTTTCATAAAAAGGGCACCGGAGAAGATTGTGGTAATGACAGACAGGCCTGTATGTTAGAAGTCAGTACTGGAATAATGAAGGAGGAAACTTTTAAACACAAAAACAATTGAAATATCATGTCATTTAAATGATATGATGCAAGGCAGGATGTTTTTACTCCAGACATTGTGTTGGCTTAATCCAGCTTGTTTCTTTTACTATGTAACTGAAATTATGCGCTGACTCGCCCACTCTGACATACAATATCTCATCTCTATGTTAATTATAGCTTTTGTGACTATCTGTACAATACACTAATTAAAGGGACTTTACAAAAACGTGTCAAATGAAAGTTATGCAGCATATCTGTTAAAAGCTGACTAGAAAATATCACCTGAGCAGCTTTATGTAAAAAAGGACAACATTTTACCTGACAGTTTTCTCAAAAGCCTTGTCCTGTTTCCTTAACGACCAGCGCCATACACTAGTCAAAAAATAAACTTTCATGATTCAGATAGGGTATGACATTTTAAACAACTTTTCACTTTTTTATCATCAGTTTTGTTTTGTTTCTCGTTGTAATTCTTAGTTGAAAGCTAGGTAGGTCATATACTAATTTCTTAGCCCTTGAAGGCCATCTGTTATCTGAGTGTCCTTGAAGTCCGCCTCTTATCTGAGTGCATTTTGACAGTTCACAACTAGAGGGCATTAGTTAATGTGTGCCATATAGATACCATTGTGCTCATCCACATGGAGTTACCTAGGAGTCAACACTGATTGGCTAAAATGCATGTCTGTCAAAAGAACTAAAATAAGGGAGCAGTCTGCAGAGGCTTAGATACAAGGTAATCACAGAGGTAAAAAGTATATTAAAGGGACAGTCAACACCAGAATTTTTGTTGTTTAAAAAGATAGATAATCCCTTTATTACCCATTCCCCAGTTTTGCAAAACCAACACTGTTATATTAATACACTTTTTTTATTTCTGTGACTAACTTGTATCTAAGCATCTTCTGACCTCCCCTAATCACATGAATTTTAGTTATTATCTATTGACTTGCATTTTAGCCAATTAGAGCAGTGTCTGCCACTAGCCACGAGCGTGATCACAATGCTATCTATATGGCCTACATGAGCTTGCTCTCCCCTGCTGTGAAAAGCAAATAAAATAGAGGTGGCCTTCAAGGGCTTAGAAATTATCATATGAGCCTTCCTAGGTTTGCTTTCAACTAGAATACCAAGAGAACAAAGCAAAATTGTTGATAAAAGTAAATTGGAAAATTGTTTAAAATTACATGCCCTATTTGAAAAATTAAAGTTTTTTTGGACCTTTTTGAATACCCCACCCAAATCATTCTTCTATAATATGTAAATGCAGTCGCTAAGTTTATTTTACTGTCTAGGCTTCCCTTTTAGGTGATATATACTTATTACTTTTATTACCATTTCCTTGCCGACTCCTCCCATCAGCTACTTCCGTGTTCCCCTGGTCCCACCCGCTCTCTACATCCGCTGAAAGTGCGTGCACAATGAAAATTTGATCTGCGCATGCACAACTTTCACTTGACACAAATTATTCTATGATCTAAAATCTTCATTGAGTACTATACTGCCCAAGCTAAGAAAAGCATATCGATCTTGCGCTTTCAATTATGCTTATAGCATAAGTTTACATATTTTATACATTGAATTCATGTTAAATTAATTGTTCAAATCAATATTATCAATATAAGATATAAACTGTTGTTTGTCAATAAATAGATAAAACGAAATATGTATAATATCTAGAGAGGTATTGTGTTTACATTCTTCATAATTTTTTTTTTTTTTTTAGACTCACTAGGAGAGTGATAGATGTTTTGTACCATTTTGTTATGATACTTGTAAGACAAATCAGACACAGCATGTGCGTCTCATACGTTAGGCTACGCTAAAAAAATACTTAGATTATATATTATTTACTTTAAAGTTTAATGAAAAATAATTTGCAATGTACTGCAAAAGGAATATCCATATCGCAATTACACTTATGTTTATAGGATCGGTATTTGTTAGTGCTTGATAATAATTGTATAAGATTAAAAATTTAAATAAAATATTGACCATTTCGTTCCACACTATATTATTATATCGAAAATGTTAAATTATTAAAATTGACATTTCATAATGAAAATAGTAGTCACTTACTTGGACCGCGATCGATGTCAACTCGTATTTTGTAAGCAGAATGGGAAGACAAGTCACACAGAGCATGCGCATCTCATGAACGAGCACGGTGAAGAAGTAGGATGATTCTTGTTTAACGTATACGCTTAGGACTCAAATGACGTTGTAATGGATGGGCTGCCCCCCCCGGGGGGAAACGATCATTGGAGGAACAAATATAGCTAGAGTGTCAATCAAGTATCACAAAATGGCAGACGGAGGAAAAATTATCGTTGGCTAATTATATGGTAATAAACTAAGTTATGTAATTACAGCTTTAAAAAACTATGAATTAAACTGGGGCTAATTTTAAATAAACTTGAAGATGGCGTTAACGAGTGTGGTTAACTTTACCTTACCTTTAATATAACTGTGTTGGTTATGCAAAACTGGGGAATGGGTAATAAAGGGATTATCTTTTTAAACAATAAGAATTCTGGTGTAGACTGTCTCTTAAAGCATTATTACATATAGATGTCAAGTGATTTAGCATATGGGTACCATATTCCTTTAATTGTTCCTTGCTCACAGATTTCATTGTAATCAAATGGCCATAGCCTCAGCAAATCTTTACCAATATATTAATTGATTCCTTTTTTTTATCTTAAAATATCCCAAAAACTATGGAACCAATCTGTAAAAATGTTTACTTTTGTAGTGAATGTCATTCAATACTTAAAAATATCATATTTCAGTCAAGTTTATTATTGGAGTACAGCATTTGTTACAATGGTAACTTTTGACAAACTAACTGTGCAGCCATATCTGACATAGCAGGTGATTGAAATCCGAAGTGACAAGTGAAATCTAAACATGAATGTCTGGGAAAGATGAAATGTTCTTTAGGTACAAGACATTCGGCTTGTAAAACTGCCTGCTGAACTTATAATGGTTTAAAATACATGTAAATATTAAGTCTATTAACCCTTTGGATGCTAAGTCATTTCCCGCCTGGGTGCTAAGCTAAGCATCATGCCCCCATCTCCCTATACATGTCATTGTAAACTTTAAATAAAGTTGCACGGTGACATCATCCCGTCATTGCGCGTGACGTCACCAGGCAAAACGTCAAGCCCTGTCGATGCCTATCATTATACAGGCCAGATCACCGGGGTGGGAGTAGGTGGGAGCCCCAAGATTGCCCTCAAGGTGGGTGAGTGCTAGTGACGACTCAGAGTGACGGCTCTGAGTCGTCATTAGCACTCAACGTGTTAAACTCGTAATAGAGATGCACATGCTTAAAGTTGTTATTAAAGGGACTGTCTACTCCAGAATTTGTATTGTTTAAAAAGATAGATAATCCCTTTATAACCCATGCCCCAGTTTTGTATAACCAACACGGTTATATTAATATACTTTCCTTCCTAAGATAGGGAGAGCCCACGGCTTCATTCCTTACTGTTGAGAAATACAACACCTGGCCACCAGGAAGAGGCAAAGACACCCCAGCCAAAAGCTTAAATATCCCTCCCACTTCTTCATTACCCTAGTCATTATTTGCCTTTCGTCACAATAGGAGGTGTCAGAAGATTCGGATAGTCCTGAAAAACGGTATCTGCCCTTCGAGATAGGACTGGAGTTTTAAGTAGTCATGTCAACCTCTCAGTGAGAGTATTGATGAAAGTTAGAGTCTAGAGATGCAGGGAAATTTTTTCTGCGAAATTATACAGACTACTGCTAACAGCTCCTATGCAATCAGTGTTGACGAGTTTCACTGCCTCCTTTCTCTCACTCAAGTCCATGTCAGGAGTGCTGCTATAAGACTGTCACACTTGAGAGGCTGTGTTCTGTTCCACAGCATGGATACTGGAGGTAAGATTGTTTGAATTTTTTACACATAAAATAACAGGGTCAAAGTGTGGCTCCTTTATACCTTGATAGGATCCAGGGTTAATATCCTCTGATGGGGGTTTATTGAAAAGTTGTGGTTAATTAATCAGTGTATTAATTATTTGCATGCTGCTTTGTGTGATTTTATTTTCTGGGCTCATAGACTGTGTGTTTTTGGCTGGAACAAACAGGTTTCACTTTCGTTTTTGAAAATGTTGCACAGCTCCTATTAACTTGCTGTACTTGTCATAGTATGTGCTCTATGTTCATTTCCTCCACTCCTGAGACTTCAACCTGAGGAGAGTGTTTCCTCTGTTAACTGTCTGGGTGTAGGAGGTGGTGAGTGCCCCAGCCATTGGGAGTATATATACTGTATGTATATATATATATAAGTTTTTATGTTGTGTCCTTCTGTGGGTATAACCTGAGCTATGGAGGACTCTGACATGTTAGAAAGTACTTCTTCTGTACTAAATCATATCTGTTTATATTGTGAGGAGGCCATGGTTCTCCCGCCCACTCAATTATGTTCCAAATGCCTTAACATTGTTATAAAGCCTAAGAAGGGAGACAAGCCTGCTTAGGCTATTAGTCCCTCTGAGCTGTCTACCTCTGAGGACTCGGCATCCCGTGAGATTACTACCCTTGCTACATTATCCACTCCACATGCAGTTCCCCATAGCACATCTAATCCTCCATCCGGAGGGGGCCTTCTTCCTGTGGACTTTGCCACGCAGTTACAAACGGCGGTGTCTGCGGCCCTCAGTGCATTACCTCACTCTAACAAAAGCAAGAGAAAGGTTAAACATAGCTCTCCTGACCCGGAGTCATCTAAATATTTATCGGATTTAGCTATTATGTCCCAGTTATCCAATGATGAGTTAACCTCTGTAGCTTCAGAGGTTGAACTTTCTGGATCAGAGTCCTTAGTGTCTAAGCCTCCTGCTGCGTTGTAACCATCCTTTAAATTTAAAATTGAGCACTTGCATTTTTTATTAAAGGAGGTTCTGTCTACGTTAGAGGTTTCAGAGGCCGTGCTGCCTGAAGAACCTACAATACCTAAATAAGACAGAGTTTACGAAGACAGGAAAGTTCCTTTGACTTTTCCTGTGCCGGTATAAATGGCGAACATTATTAACAACAAATGGGAAAGGATTGGATCTTCCTTTTCCCCCTCGTCTACTTTTAAAAAGTTGTTCCCGTACTCCCAACTGGATTTGTGGGGCTCCATTCCTAAGGTGGATTGTGCTCTCTCTATGCTTGTTAAACATACTACTATAAATCTTGAGGATAATTCTTCGTTCAGAGAGCTGATGGATAAGAAAATGGAAAACTTTCTGAGAAATATGTTTCAACATACAGGATTTTTGTTTCAACTGGGGGCTGCAGTTGCCGTGGTTGCCGGAGCAGCTACCTACTGGTGCAACTCTTTGTCGGAGCTTATTGAGGTGGAGTCTCCCCTTGAGGATGTTCAAGACCAAATTAAAGCTCTGAGAATTGCTCATTCTTTTATCTGTGATGCGAACATGCAAATTATTTGCCTAAATGCAAACTTCACCATTTGGATGTGGTTCATGCCTTGATGTTCTATCTTCAGGCTACTAAGGAGTTTAGACCAGAGGTCGCCAACCTTTTGGACCTGAGGGACCACTAAACTCACAATTTTGAATCCCGTGGATCACTAACATGATTTTTTTTTTTTTAAGGTACAAAACTCTATAATGTATTGTGTGTGTGTAAATATGGTTCTGGGTTTGTGTATACTTTTTTATATCCTCTAATGCTAAACACTTAATTTTTGGAATAATAGGCTTTATTAAAGTATTTGGCATTATTAAAGTATTGAAGTATTTCATATATCCACATATTTCATATTAGCTCATACTTTTTAGTTTTGTTTTACATTAATTCACTCGCCATATCTTGTATTCATTCGACTTGGCTGTAACCTTATAAGAAAACAGCTCAATATATATTTTTTACAATTACTACAATTTCGTTTTTTCACCAAGTGAAAAATAATCATTCAGTTAATTAATTCTGATAACTTTGATTAATATATCAATTAGCCCATTAACAGGCTTTTTAAGTGCCCTCCGGATGGCTGTGGATTACAAGCCTCTGATGAAGTGAGCTGATACTCTCACGAAACGCGTAAGACAAGTGACGCACGTTCGTGACTTCATTTCCGGATATCCGATTGCACAACAAACACACCAAGACGCTACCAACTAGTGGTTCTCCTTAAAAACAGTTACCACATTGAGCTTCTTTCTAATCATTTAAAGTAAGTGATTATACTTCATCAATTATTTATCTTAAGCAGTTTTTTAACGGGCTTCTTATCTTTTTGATATCCTAAACTGGACCTCAATTTTATTCATAATAAGCATATACCTCAAATAAACATTTTAGAGTCCTAAGCCCCTAAACTGCTCACACCAATTCTTTTTAGTTACACTATACTATAATTATTTATATTGTATACCTAGGTATTTTTCACTCTGTATATCTATTTAGATTTTTATCTTCTTTTCTGCAATACCAATTTTTTACATATTTGTATTACATTATTTTATAAAATTAAGTACTAAATATTTCTTCTACTAGATACGACGAGTCCACGGATTCATCCTTACTTGTGGGATATTATCCTCCTGCTAACAGAAAGTGGCAAAGAGCACCACAGCAGAGCTGTATATATAGCTCCTCCCTTCTCTCCACCCCCAATCATTCTCTTTGCCTATACTAGTAATAGGAAGAGGTAAAGTGAAAGAGGTGTTAAAATGATAGTTTTTATTTTCTTCAATCAAGACTTTTTTATTTTAAATGGTACCGGTGTGTACTATTTTTCCTCAGGTAGCATATGGAAGAAGATTTCTGCCTGGAGGTTGATGATGTTAACAGTTGTCACTAAGATACAGATGAGTTCCCACAGAATGGCTGAGGAGTACTAGAGAAGCTTCAGTAGGGGGAACGTTTTCATGCTACAAGCATTGAGGTATGTTCAGTCATTTATTTCTGAAGAGACTGTGATATTTCAGAACTGGCTGACATAGTTCCCATGAGGGAAGGGGTAAGCAGTAAACCTATAGATAAGAAGGGGTATTACTGGAGACCTGTGTGTGAATTGTTATGGGCTAAATGCAGCAAGAAAATGATGGCAGCATGGTTAGACACTGGGGCAGCATAACGTTTTTATTGGCACAAACGGTTTTATAATCACTGGTGCTGGGCATTGTGCTGGGGGTTTCACATGGCTTTATTGTACATTTAGGATATTTAAACCCACATGGCTAGTTTCTATACCGCTACCTTGCGTTTTTTTAGGCTGAGAGTACATCGCATGTGATGGGCGGGGCCTAATTTTCGCGCCTCAGATGCGCAGTTGATCTTCACAAGAAGACAGCAAACCTCAGCTTTGGTTGTGCCCAAACTGAGAGATATGCTACCGGAGTCATAGTGAGACTTGTCAGACCCCTGAGGGCAGGTAGGCGCCACAGCAGAGCTGTGGCGAGGTGCAGGGGGTTGTTAAGTTGTTTTTCATAACGTTTTGGGAATAACGTTTTTTTCTTATAGAGGATTAATTTGTCCCTTACTTGTGGTGCAATATTAGGCTACAATATAATATAAATATATGCTAAAATTGTGAGCGTTATAGCATTTTGAAGCAGATTTGAAAAGATTGTGCGCTTTTTTACTTCTTAAAGGCGCAGTACCGTTTTTCAAACTTGGTGTTTTTTTCAATAAATAAAGTGTTTTCAAGACTTTTTGTGGTTATTACTAGCCTGTTCAACATGTCTGACATTGAGGAAAGTCAATGCTCTATGTGTTTAGAAGCCATTGTGGAACCCCCACTTACATTGTGTCCCTCTTGTACTGAAAGGCCCTTACATTGCAAAGAACATATTTTAGGTGATAAAAGTATGTCTAAGGATGATTCTCAGTCTGAAGAAAATCAGGTTATGCCATCCAATTCTCCCCAAGTGTCAAAACCTTTAACGCCCACTCAAGCGACGCCAAGTACTTCTAGTGCGTCTAATTCTTTTACTCTGCAAGATATGGCTGCAGTTATGTCTACTACCCTTACAGAGGTATTATCTAAACTGCCAGGTTTACAGGGTAAGCGCAGTAGGTCCAGTATTAAGGTAAATGCTGAGCCCTCTGATGCTTTATTGGCCATTTCCGATGTACCCTCACAGTGTTCTGATTTGGGGGGTGGGGAATTGCTGTCTGAGGGAGAGCTTTCAGATTCAGGAAATATGTTACCTCAGACAGGTTCGGACGTGATGTCCTTTAAATTTAAGCTTGAACACCTCCGCCTGTTACTCCGGGAGGTTTTAGCGACTCTGGATAATTGTGACCCTATTGTGATACCACCAGAGAAATTGTGTAAGATGGATACATATCTAGAGGTTCCTACTTACACTGATGTTTTTCCAGTCCCTAAAAGAATTTCGGACATTGTTACAAAGGAATGGGATAGACCAGGCATTCCGTTCTCTCCCCCTCCTAATTTTAAGAAAATGTTTCCCATATCTGACACCATTCGGGATTTTTGGCAAACGGTCCCTAAGGTGGAGGGAGCTATTTCTACCGTAGCTAAGCGTACAGCTATACCTATTGAGGACAGTTGTGCTTTCAAAGATCATATGGATAAAAAATTAGAGGGTCTTCTAAAGAAATTGTTTATAGCGTGCATTGTTCCAGTTACTACTGCAGCAGCTTTTTGGTTCGAAGCTCTAGAGGAGTCTCTTAAGGTTGAGACCCCATTAGATGATATTTTGGATAGAATTAAGGCTCTCAAGCTGGCTAATGCTTTTTTTTACCGATCCCGCTTTTCAAATGGCTAAATTAGCAGCGAAAAATGCAGGTTTTGCCATTTTAGCGCATAGAGCATTATGGCTTAAATCTTGGTCTGCTGATGTGTCATCGAAATCTAAGCTTTTAGCTATTCCTTTTAAAGGTAAGACCCTATTCGAGCCTGAATTGAAGGAAATCATTTCTGACATTACTGGAGGTAAAGGTCATGCCCTTCCTCAGGATAATACTGTTAAGATGAGGGCTAAACAAAATAAATTTTGTTCCTTTCGAAACTTTAAAGGAGGACCCTCAACTTCCTCTAACGCCACAAAGCAGGAGGGGAATTTTGCTCAATCCAAGTCAGTCTGGAGACCTAACCAGGCCTGGAATAAAGGTAAACAAGCCAAGAAGCCCGCTGCTGCTACCAAGACAGCATGAAGGGGCAGCCCCCAATCCGGGACCGGATTTAGTAGGGGGCAGACTTTCTCTCTTCGCTCAGGCTTGGCCAAGGGATGTTCAGGATCCCTGGGCATTAGAAATTGTGACCCAGGGGTATCAGCTGGAATTCAAAGATTTTCTCCCAAGAGGGAGATTTCATCTTTCACGTTTGTCTGTAGACCAGACAAAAAGAGAGGCGTTCTTACGCTGTGTAAAAGACCTCTATACCATGGGAGTAATTTGTCCGGTTCCAAAACTAGAACAGGGGTTTTACTCAAATCTGTTCGTGGTTCCCAAAAAAGACGGAACTTTCAGACCGATTTTACATCTCAAATGCCTAAACAAATTTCTCAGAGTCCCATCTTTCAAGATGGAGACTATATGAACAATTTTACCAATGATCCAGGAGGGTCAATATATGACCACCGTGGACCTGAAGGATGCGTATCTTCACATTCCTATCCACAAGGATCATCATCAGTTTCTAAACTTTCGGGTTGGCCACAGCTCCCAGAATCTTCACAAAGGTGCTAGGGTCCCTTCTGACGGTTCTCAGGCCACGGGGCATAGCAGTGGCACCCTATCTGGACGATATTTTGTTTCAGACGTCAACTTATCATCTGACCAAATCTCACACAGACATTGTGTTGGCATTTCTAAGAACTCACGGTTGGAAAGGGAATATAGAAAAGAGTTCACTAGTTCCACTAACAAGAGTTAGTCTGATAGACATGAAAATATTTCTGACGGAGGTCAGAAAGTCAAAGATTCAAAATACTTGCCAAGCACTTCAGTCCATTCCTCTGCCATCAGTGGCTCAGTGTATGGAAGTCATTGGATTAATGGTAGCGGCAATGGACATCGTTCCGTTTGCACGCTTTCATCTCAGACCACTGCAGCTGTGCATGCTCAGACAGTGGAATGGGGATTATGCAAATTTATCTCCTCAGATAAATCTGGATCAAGAGACCAGAGACTCTCTTCTTTGGTGGTTGTCACAGGATCATCTGTCCCAGGGAATGTGCTTCCGCAGGCCAGCATGGGTAATACTGACGGCAGGTGCCAGCCTCTTGGGCTGGGGTGCAGTCTGGAATTCCCTGAAGGCTCAGGGTGTTTGTACTCAGGAGGAGTCTCTTCTACCAATCAATATTCTGGAACTGAGAGCAATTTTCAACGCGTTTCAGGCTTGGCCTCAATTGGCTTTGGCCAAATTCATAAGATTCTGGTCGGACAATATCACGACTGTAGCATATATCAATCATCAAGGGGGAACAAGGAGTTCTCTAGCGATGATAGAGGTTTCAAAGATAATCCGATGGGCGGAGGCTCACTCTTGCCATCTATCAGCAATCTATATCCCAGGAGTAGAGAACTGGGAAGCAGATTTTCTAAGTCGTCAGAATTTTCATCCGGGGGAGTGGGAGCTCCATCCGGAGGTGTTTGCATCATTGATTCATCAATGGGGCAAACCGGAATTGGATCTGATGGCATCTCGTCAGAATGCCAAACTTCCTCATTACGGGGGTCAAGGGATCCCCAAGCTGTACTGATAGATGCTCTAGCAGTACCTTGGTCGTTCAACCTGGCTTATGTGTTTCCACCATTTCCTTTCCTGCCTCGTGTGATTGCAAGAATCAAACAGGAGAAAGCTTCGGTAATCCTAATAGCGTCTGCATGGCCACACAGGACTTGGTATGCGGATCTAGTGGACATGTCCTCTCTGCCACCATGGAAACTTCCATTGAGACAGGACCTTCTCATTCAAGGTCCATCCAAATCTAAATTCTCTGCAGCTGACTGCCTGGAGATTGAACGCTTGATCTTATCTAAGCGGGGATTCTCTGAGTCGGTCATTGATACTTTGATTCAGGCTCGCTAGCCTGTCACTAGGAAGATTTACCATAAGATATGGCGTAAATATCTTTATTGGTGTTCCTAGGATTTTTTCCTTTCGCCAAGAAGGATTGGAGAAGGTATTATCAGCTAGTTCCTTAAAGGGACAAATTTCTGCCTTGTCAATTCTACTACATAAGTGTCTGGCGGATGTCCCAGACGTTCAGTCTTTTTGTCAGGCTTTAATCAGAATCATGCCTGTATTTAAACCTATTGCTCCGCCATGGAGTTTGAATTTAGTTCTTAATGTTCTTCAAGGGGTTCCGTTTGAACCCATGCATTCCATAGATATTAAGCTTTTATTTTGGAAAGTTTTGTTTTTAGTTGCTATCTCTTGTGCTTGAAGAGTTTCTGAGCTTTCTGCGTTACAATGTGATTCGCCTTATCTTATATTCCATTCTGATAAGGTGGTTTTGCATACTAAACCTGGATTCCTTCCTAAGGTTGTTTCAAATAAGAATATTAATCAGGAAATTGTTGTTCCTTCTTTGTGTCCTAATCCTTCTTCTAAGAAGGAGCGTTTGTTACATAACTTGGACGTGGTTCGTGCCTTGAAGATTTACTTACAAGCGACCAAGGATTTCCGTCAAACATCTTATCTATTTGTTGTTTATTCTGGAAAGCGTAGGGGTCAAAATGCTACGGCTACCTCTCTTTCTTTTTGGCTGAAAAGCATCATCCGTCTGCCATACGAGACTGCTGGACAGCAGCCTGCTGAAAAGGTTATGGCTCATTCTACTAGAGCTGTGGCTTCCACATGGGCTTTTAAAAACGATGCTTCTGTTGAACAGATTTGTAAGGCTGCGACTTGGTTCTCCCTTCATACTTTTTTCCAAATTTTACAAATGTGATACTTTTGCTTCTTCTGAGGCTATTTTTGGGAGAAAAGTTCTTCAAGCAGTGGTGCCTTCCATTTAGGTATCTGTCTTGTCCCTCCCGTTCATCCATGTCCTGTTGCTTTGGTATTGTATCCCACAAGTAAGGATGAATCCTTGGACTCATCGTATCTAGTAGAAGAAAAGGAAATTTATGCTTACCTGATATATTGATTTATTCTACGATACAACAAGTCCACGGCCCTCCCTGTCATTTTAGACAGATTATATTTTTGTTTTTCAAAACTTCAGTCACCTCTGCAACTTTTAGCTTTTCTTTTCTCTTCCTATACCTTTGGTCGAATGACTGGGGGTGGAGCGAAGGGAGGAGCTATATATACAGCTCTGCTGTGGTGCTCTTTGCCACTTCCTGTTAGCAGGAGGATAATATCCCACAAGTAAGGATGAATCCATGGACTCGTCGTATCGTAGAAGAAATCAATTTATCAGGTAAGCATTAATTTCCTTTTTATACTCACAATAAAACACTACATTAATACCCATTATGTCTTTTTTTAATGTATCACATTAAATATACATTGATTTTTAAATTAATTTTTTAAATTTTATTTTTTCTCATATATTAATAAATATATCAGCTTATAACAAATTGGAGCACCCCTTCATACATCCTTCCATCCAGTTATACGGAGTGGAACTAGAAGGGGGGTCCTACTTAATTTTGACTGTTTTGAGAACCTCCACTCCAGTTAAAAAGAAAGTTAACTGAGACAGTATCCACTAAAAAAGATTCACGTCGCTGAGAAAAGATTATGGAGGGGAGGAAGACAAACATTGATGTAAGTCCATCTAAAGGAATTAGGAAAACTACTTCAAATGTTATCTATATTGTACACATTAAAGGGAAAGGAAACTTAAAAAAATAATGTTATATATGTAACATTATCTTAGCAACAGCTTAAGAAAAAAAGTGACAGATTTAAAAATCAAAAGATTTTAGCCCTCAAAGTTGCACTTACCTGGTCTCCTCTGCATCTCTTCTGATTATGTCTTTTTCAAAAGCAGTTTGCGAGCGTGCTTTCTAATCAAAGCGTGGCCTATCGCGCTATTGAACTGAATGTAGCGCACTCCCACTCTGGTCTGCTAGCGGGTGCGAGCTGCATTTAGTTCAATAGCTCGATCAGGCGCACTGTGATTAGACAGTGCACCCTCAAACTGCTTTTGAAAAAGGATACCTGATCAAAATAGCCTGGAGAGGAGACCTAGTAAGTGCAACTTTGAGGGTTAAAATCTATCAAACTTTTTATTTTTAAAGCTGTCGCTAAGATAATGTTACATAATCCTGCACTAAAATAAACCAATTGTGGGGGCGTCCAAGTGGTTATATTGAAATAAATATTTAAACAGATATAACAGATCTTATCTCAATTTGGAATACAAACAATAAATCTGTTAACAAACAGTTATGCAATAATAGTCCCAAAGGAATCCGTGCTCTGCACTATTCAAAGGGCCTCGATGGATATCAAGGTATAGGTGGCTGCTCTCTTCTTTACAGATGAATCCGAACCAACCTATGAAGTGAAACACAAAACAGAGGGGCGCCTCATGTGCAGATCAACCAAAATTGAGCATGAAATGATGCAACCAAAATCCAAAAATGGGTACTCACATTTGGCAATAGCACAGCAATGTGCTGGTAGTGACGTGCTGATATCTCAGGGTGTATCAGCTCACCCTCTCTCCAGGTGTTGCTCAGCCAGTTGAAGCACAAGAAAGATCCAATGATATGAAGCTCAACTCCGTGTAGCATTCAAATGGGGAAAACAAAAGTGTTTATTTTTGCGTTAATATTTTTTCTTATGGTGTAATATTACCATCTTCTTTATTGCATATTTTATTTCTTTGGAGTGGGGATATCATATGTTTCTATAATATTAGTATGACTTCCATCTCTGGAGAAAGTTTTTCTATCCTGAGCATTCATTTATATATTGTTAGATTAGACAGTTGTGCTGTCTACAGAGTCACAGGCAGTTAACCCCAGACAAGTCTGGGTGCAAGGCCCATAGGGAATATTACAAAATAAATTAATACAACACACAGAGAAAGTCCAGCACTCGCTTACAAGCTCTCAGCTAAGATTAAAAGCAAATATTCTGAGTTTGGCTTTTTACGAGTATCGGGTTAATGAGCGAGTGAAAACAGTTTATTTTCAACTCCTAATAAGAGCGCAACTCGACACGCACAAAAAACGTACTTCTAGCACAGTTAACGCTCGAGCCGGAGCGTTAAATAGCGCTGAACTCGTAATCTGGCCCTATATGTTTAACTCCTGTACATTATTAAAGTCTGCCCCAGCACAGCAATTATTAATGTACTCTTCCCAACTGAGGACAGTTGTAAAACACCAAAACGTTACTGGAGTAAAAATATTTTTACTATATACAGGGAGTGCAGAATTATTAGGCAAGTTGTATTTTTGAGGATTAATTTTATTATTGAACAACAACCATGTTCTCAATGAACCCAAAAAACTCATTAATATCAAAGCTGAATATTTTTGGAAGTAGTTTTTAGTTTGTTTTTAGTTTTAGCTATTTTAGGGGGATATCTGTGTGTGCAGGTGACTATTACTGTGCATAATTATTAGGCAACTTAACAAAAAACAAATATATACCCATTTCAATTATTTATTTTTACCAGTGAAACCAATATAACATCTCAACATTCACAAATATACATTTCTGACATTCAAAAACAAAACAAAAACAAATCAGTGACCAATATTGCCACCTTTCTTTGCAAGGACACTCAAAAGCCTGCCATCCATGGATTCTGTCAGTGTTTTGATCTTTTCACCATCAACATTGCGTGCAGCAGCAACCACAGCCTCCCAGACACTGTTCAGAGAGGTGTACTGTTTTCCCTCCTTGTAAATCTCACATTTGATGATGGACCACAGGTTCTCAATGGGGTTCAGATCAGGTGAACAAGGAGGCCATGTCATTAGATTTTCTTCTTTTATACCCTTTCTTGCCAGCCACGCTGTGGAGTACTTGGACGCGTGTGATGGAGCATTGTCCTGCATGAAAATCATGTTTTTCTTGAAGGATGCAGACTTCTTCCTGTACCACTGCTTGAAGAAGGTGTCTTCCAGAAACTGGCAGTAGGACTGGGAGTTGAGCTTGACTCCATCCTCAACCCGAAAAGGCCCCACAAGCTCATCTTTGATGATACCAGCCCAAACCAGTACTCCACCTCCACCTTGCTGGCGTCTGAGTCGGACTGGAGCTCTCTGCCCTTTACCAATCCAGCCACGGGCCCATCCATCTGGCCCATCAAGACTCACTCTCATTTCATCAGTCCATAAAACCTTAGAAAAATCAGTCTTGAGATATTTCTTGGCCCAGTCTTGATGTTTCAGCTTGTGTGTCTTGTTCAGTGGTGGTCGTCTTTCAGCCTTTCTTACCTTGGCCATGTCTCTGAGTATTGCACACCTTGTGCTTTTGGGCACTCCAGTGATGTTGCAGCTCTGAAATATGGCCAAACTGGTGGCAAGTGGCATCTTGGCAGCTGCACGCTTGACTTTTCTCAGTTCATGGGCAGTTATTTTGCGCCTTGGTTTTTCCACACGCTTCTTGCGACCCTGTTGACTATTTTGAATGAAACGCTTGATTGTTCGATGATCACGCTTCAGAAGCTTTGCAATTTTAAGAGTGCTGCATCCCTCTGCAAGATATCTCACTATTTTTTACTTTTCTGAGCCTGTCAAGTCCTTCTTTTGACCCATTTTGCCAAAGGAAAGGAAGTTGCCTAACAATTATGCACACCTGATATAGGGTGTTGATGTCATTAGACCACACCCCTTCTCATTACAGAGATGCACATCACCTAATATGCTTAATTGGTAGTAGGCTTTCGAGCCTATACAGCTTGGAGTAAGACAACATGCATAAAGAGGATGATGTGGTCAAAATACTCATTTGCCTAATAATTCTGCACTCCCTGTATATATATATATATATATATATATATATATATATATATATATATACTATATATATATATATATATATATATATGCTATATATATATATATATATATGCTATATATATATATATATATATATATATATGCTATATATATATATATATATATATATATATATATATATATATATATATATATATATATATATATATATATGCGTTTATAGATGCATGCGCTCTTACAATTGTCCAACCAACAATCTGATGGCTATGTTGTTAGTGCGCACAGTCACACTAACAACATAGACTGATGGGTTGTGACGGAGGAGTGCATGTGCGGTGAGTATTTTTGATCATGCTGCTGATGGAACGTCACTTCCGTTTGCTGATCTGATATGTTTGCTATACTGTTAGAACACCGGCCCATTTTTGGTTAAGCACCTGGGTAAGATAGCAAGAGAACGAAGAAAAATTTATAATAGGAGTAAATAAGAAAGTTGCTTAAAATTGCACGCTCTATCTGAATAATGAAGAATAAAAAATCGGAGTTTTGTGTTCCTTTTAATGTCTTTCCATAGTTACCAGCAGCTATCCATGCAGTAATACAATTCTGTCACTAATTAGAGCATTTTGTTGTTTCATCATAATGTTCCTACAAAAGCGTTATTTTTAATCTCTCAATAACGTCACCGCATAGTTTGGTTGTTATACTATAGAATACTTAATTTATTTTTGATTTTACATAGATTGTACTTTTTTTGTGTGCGTGTATATGTCCATCTAGAAGAAAAGCACAAATTTATTATGTCAAAGAATGTTGTGGATCGATGAGTTGTGTAAAGAAAAAAATATTCGGTTTCAGGGAACATCGGCCCAGTGGCCAAGTCTGCACATGCTGCATACTGGAAAGCTTAACGCTCACTGTTACTTTCTTTTGATAATTTCTCTAACAGTATGTGTCTATTTTCATTTATTAGTGTTATCTTTACTCCTTTTTTTTTCTTTTTTCTTTTCCCCGATGGCCCCAAATATCTAATCTTTTTGTATTTCACATTGTCTTTATTTTTAACCGTGTTTTATGCTTATAGGGAAAGTCAACTCCAACTGTTGTTTAAAAAGATAGATAATCCCTTTGTTACCCATTCCCCAACACAGTTATAGTAATATATTTTTAACCTCTGTGAGTACCTTGTAGCTAAACCTCTTCTGACAGTCACTTATTACATGACTATTTATTATCTATTTACTTGCATTGTAGCCAATTAGTGCTGTGTCATGCACAACTCCACAGGAGAGAGCACAAAAGTTATCTATATGGCTCACATGAATTAGCAGTCTCTTGTTGTGAAAAGCTAATAAAAAAGCATGTGATAAGAGGCTGTCTGTAGGGGCATAGAATCAGGCAGATATTTAGAGGTTTAAATGTTATAAAGTATATTAAAGTAAAAGTAAATCCTAGCGTTTTACAAATGCTAGGATTTACTTTTGAAACAAATAAAGGGGACTTTCATTCATTAAGTATAAGATAAGCTCCTTTATTTGTTTTAACTGATCGCCATTCTTAGCTGCTACAGCAGCCCACGGCTAAGAAAATATTTTGTTAAGAGGTGACGTTTTCACGGCCAATAGCCATGCGGTAAATCCGGCTTGGCACCCACGTAGGAAAGGCGTTTTCTATCTTTTTAAACAATAACAATGTTGGTGTTGACTTTCCCTTTAAGATCCCTGTTCTTTACCTTACAAATGTATTCTTGCAACTTTTCCCTGATGATAAACTGCAGTCTCTTTAGAATCTGCATTTTCAAGTAATCTGCTGTAACTTAAATTCAGTTATTGAAAGAAACCAGACAAATATTTAACAATTTGTAGATTTATGTATCTAATACATGATTAGAATAGTGGGGGAAGACAAATTAGTGATGCTTATGGCTGACCTTTGAAGGCTATAAATAGCTTGTTAGGAAAGCAGGGGTTTGTTTCCGGCCGCAACTGAACCTTTTAGAGACGCTTACAATTTTAATGTGTGGCGAGTCTGATTTAGAGGAAGAGTCTGGCATTCTAATGGTGGGGTGGTTAGAGCACAGGCAATCACTGTGTGCAAGCCAGGGAGGTGCGTATGGAAACTTTAAAAGGATGTTGTCCGATCCAAACACATTAAGTGCGACCACAGGCGTCAGGGGGAAAACAGCGATGGGGGGGGGGGGGGGAATACAACATTGTTTTTTCATTGTCTCTTTTATTTTGTATTTATTTTGGTTATTATTTTTTTATTTTTTGCTTTGCTGTTTATTTTGCTCCAACGTACTGTTAATTTACACTTATTTCCGTGTAATACCTGTTATTTTGTCACCATGTTGACCTTTCCGCTTGTGGTGTGAGATTGCTTTCTTCATCAGCTCCTTGTGTTCACTACATTGCTCTTTAGTTTCTCTTCATCACCTTTTTTTTCTATCACCCCTGCAGCTAAAAACCATTTAGAAATTACATACAGCACCAGTTCCACCTTCTGAAGATCCTTTGCCAATGCTTATAGTAAGGTGAAGTGATACAGAGAATCAGAAGGGACTTATGTGCTGGGCTAAATAATACAGTCTAACTGCAGCACTGAGACTGTAGTATGAAGTGCACATACTATTGTGCAGCTATCTGGGGGCATCACGTGCCTGGCCCATGTTTTCCCAGTTTGCTTTATATTTGTGTCTACTCTATGGATTAGTACACAGGGACTTCATGCTACCCCAGGTGCTTAAAGTAAGTAAAATGGTTTTACATTTCACATGGGGACTATTAGAGGAATGCTGTGGCATTATTTAACATATCCTCTAGACTTAATGGGGTACTCAAGCCAAAAATCAACTTTAAAGAGTCAGATAGTATTAGCAATATTAAACAACTTTTCAATGTATTTTTCTTATCACATTTGCTTTGTTCTAATGGTATCCTTTGTTGAAAAGCATAGCTAGATAGGCTCAGGAGCAGCAGTGATCCATTGGGAGCTACACATATATGCCATTTGTCATTGGTTCATCTGATGTGTTCAGCTAGCTATCAGTAGTGTATCGCTGCTTGTAAACCTACTCTTCAGCAATGGTTACCAAGAAAGCAAAGCAAATTTGATAATTGAAGTCAATTAGAATGTTGTTTAAAATTGTGTGCTCTGAATCACGAAAGAAAAATGTGTTTCATGCTATAAAGATGACCTTTCTGAAGTTGTCTCATTCATTGCCTCTGAAAGCATCTAGTATATTATATATATGTATTTGTATATGCACAAACATCCTTAATGATCAATATGATTTCATTTACTATCTGCATGTTTTACTTATTTTAAAATACCAGTCTTAAAGGGCATTTTACCCCTTTGTTTAAAAAGATAGATGATCCCTTTATTAACATTCCCTAATTTTGCATAACCATGGCTATTTTAATACACTTTTTACCTCTGTGATTCCTTGTATCTAAGCCATTGCACACTGCCCCCTTATTTCAGTTATTTTGACAGTCTTGCATTGTAGTTGATCAGTGCTGACTCATAAATAACTCCAAGGGAATGAGCACAGTGTTATTTATATGACGCACACAAACTAGCACTGTCTAGCTGTGAAAAACTGTCAAAATGAACTGAGATAAGAGGCGGCCTTCAAAGGCTTTGAAATTAGCATATGAGCCTACTAGGTTAAGCTTTCAACAAAGAATACAAAGAGAACAAAACAAATTTGATGTTTTAATTAAAATTGGAAAGTTGTTTAAAATTGTGCACGCACTACTATATGAATCATGAGTTTAATTTTGACTAGACTTTCCTTTTAAGCCAAGGAGAGTGAGATGTTAAAGGTACATTAAACCCAAATTTTTTCTCTCATGATTCATATAGAGAAATCAATTTTAAACAACATTCCAATTTACTTCTATTGTCTTATTTGCTTAATTCTTTAGATATTCTTTGTTGAAGAAATAGCAATGTACATGGGTAAGCTAATCACACAAGGCAGCTATGTGCAGCCACCAATCAGCAGCTACTGAGCCTATCTAGATATGCTTTTCAGCAAAGGATAGCAAGAGAATGAAGCAACTTAGATAATAGAAGTAAATTAGAAAGTTTTTTTTAAAACTGCATGCTCTTTCTAAATCATGAAAGAAAAAAAATTTGCGTTTCATGTCCCTTTAAGTCTATTAACAGCAGCATACATAAAGTGTAAACAATGCACAAATTAAGTTTTTTGTTTTTTTAGTCTTTTGTAGGCACATGCATGCTTTTTCTCTCTCCCCATCTTACTGCCAATAGAAAGCACAGTACATACATAGGCCAGTAACATAGGCGTTTATTATGACTATCAAGACATATGTAATGTATTATTGGTTATATATGTACTGTACAATTATACACCTGGCATCGCCATTGCTTTGTGCTCTTGATTTTGTTACATTCTCTACATCCCATTCTCTGATTGTGGCTTCTGACCGCTAATAACCTTATAGGACCACAAATGTATATTGCCTGAATGGACTTTATGCAACACATACCTGTATTTCCTATATATTAGGAATGGGGACAGATTTTGAAAAAAAAAACCACTGCGCAGTATTGTTGATTATTTTTGCTGCTTGTCGTATGTCTGTCAATTACAATACCTTTAAAATTGGTTAAAATAACTTGTGCTGTGAGAAACCAAAAATTTGTGAAAAGTTCTTTCCAGTCTTTATTTTTCTGGTAGAAATGAAGAAATCCTTTTTTTGACTAAAAACAGCAAGGGAGGAGGGTTTAAAAGTATGTTTCTTCGGCTTTCTAAATCAGCCCCTTTTACTAGACAGAAAAATAAAACTGATTTGACTCTTACTGAGCAGTAGTACATCATGCTGTATATTAACCCTCTAGTAACCTTGCCAGCAGGTTCATTTCATGCTCTTCTGCATTGCACTGTGTAGTTCTCATATGCTACCTTTTATCTGTTTTTCTCTTGTTTCTAAGACAGGTTTGATTTATTTCCATATGTGGCACAACATGCATTAGGTATTGATTGGGTAACCTTCTACTGATATTTTAAGTTTTTGCTGTTTTTTAAACTATTCGTTCAATAAAATGTGATTTTTAGTAACAAAAAATTGACGTGTAATGCTTAACACCTTGGCCATTAGAAAAAGTTGCAAGACATTGCTTAAGTAGCTAGAGTGCATCTTCCATCTTTTTTCTTAAAGTTTTGCATTAGAGACATAAATATTCTAATAATGATTCAAGTGCCCTCTGCCCTGTTCCCAAGTGCCCATGTTCTGCATGTTCTCTGTTAAAGGGACATTGTTCACTAGATTTTTCTTGGCATAAATGTTTTGTAGATGATCCATTTATAAAGCCCATATATTTTTTATTATTATTTTTTGTAAAAATTTAAAGTTTTGCTTTTTTTTTTTAAAACTTTATTTATTCGAGAAATATGGTACATATGTAGGAATTTTTTTTACGTTGTATCAGACACAAGACATTGATAAGTTGTTATTCCATCTTAAGTCCAGTGAATGGTTTGTTACAGTCCTGTATTTTATCGGTAAGGAAGCAATAGCTCAAAGCCCTTCCTCTCGCTTTTTCAACTTTTTTAAATAACATCTATCTATCTATCTATTGGGTACTTGTAAAGCGCAAACTAATCACCCGTGAGGTTCTCAAGGCGCTATGGGAGGGGGGGGAGAGGGGGGCTAAGGGAAGAGGATTCAGTCAAAGAGCCAGGTCTTGAGGTCCTTCCTGAAGTTTGTAAGGGAGGTGGATTGTCTGAGGTGCAACGGGAGGGAGTTTTATGACCTTGCTGCCATATAGAAGAATGATTTTCCTCCAGCTGTTTTTTTCTTGATGCGGGGGATGACTGGGAGTGCTTGGTCGGTAGAGCGTAGTTGTCTGGAGGGGTGTAGAAATTGACACGGTGGTTGAGGTATTCAGGACCGATGTTGTGGATGGCCTTGAATGCATGGGTTAGGAGCTTGAAGGTGATTCTCTTGCTGACGGGGAGCCAGTGTAGGTTCCTTAGGTGTTCGATGATGTGGTTTTGGCGAGGGATGTCGAGGATTAGACTGGCCGAGGTGTTCTGGATGCATTGGAGTCGTTTCTGGAGCTTGATGGTGGACCCGGTGTAGAGTGCATTGCCGTAGTCAAGTCGACTACTGACGAGGGCGTGGGTGACAGATTTTCTAGTTTCGGTGGGGATCCACTTGAAGATTTTTCGCAGTAGGTGGAGTATGTGAAAACAAGTCGAAGAGACGGCGTTGACTTGACGGTCCATGGAAAGTGATGAGTCGAGGATGACACCTAGATTTTGTGCGTGGTGTGTTGGAGTTGGAGGGTGTCCGAGGGCTGTGGGCCACCAGGAGTCATCCCATGCAGATTTGGTGGGTCCGAAGAGGAGGATTTCGGTCTTGTTAGTGTTGAGTTTGAGACGGTTGTTGTTCATCCAGGTGGCGATTGCTGTAAGTCCATCGTGGACGTTTTTCTTGGCGGTGGCGGGGTCTTGGGTGGGGAGTGAGATGATTAACTGGGTGTCGTCGGCGTAGGAGACGATGTTAAGGTTGTGTTGTCGGACGATGGCAGCCAGGGGTGTCATGTAGATGTTGAAGAGGGTGAGGCTAAGAGAAGAGCCTTGGGGTACACCGCAGCTGATTGCTGTGGGATTGGAGGAGAAGGGTGGGAGTTTGACTTTCTGGGTTCTGCCGCTGAGGAAGGAGGTGATCCATTCCAGGGCCTTATTGCGAATGCTGGCATCGTGTAGGTGCGTGAGGAGGGTGCTGTGGGCTACAGTGTCGAATGCGGCTGAGAGGTCTAGAAGGATGAGGGCAACAGTCTCTCCTTGGTCGTCTGTGGCGGCGAGGAGGGCTGTCTCAGTGCTGTGATTGCTCCTGAAACCGGATTGGGAGGGGTCCAAGATGTGGTTGGTCTCGATGTGGTCAACAAGTTGTGCGTTGATGGCCTTCTCGATTACTTTAGCTGGAAAGGGGAGTAGAGAGATGGGGCGGTAGTTTTTAGGATCTATGGGGTCAGCTGTGGGTTTCTTCATCAGGGGTTTCAGCTCTGCATGCTTCCAGTCTTCTGGGAAGGCGCCAGTTTTGATGGAGCAGTTTATGCTGAGGCAGAGTTCGTGGGTGAGGGTAAAACCCGCTTTGTTGAATATGTGGTGTGGGCAGGGGTCTGAGGTTGCTCCGGAGTGGATAGATTTCATGATTCTGAGTGTGTCCTCCGTGGTGAGGGGGATCCAGGTAGTCCGTAGACGGTGATGATCTTGCGGTGGAAGTAAGTAGCGATGTTGTCGCAGAAGTCCTGGGAGGGTGGGATGTCGTTAGTATCACTGTTGGGTTTAGAGAATTCCTTGATTACTGTGAACAGCTCCTTGCTGTTGTGGGTTTTGGCGTGGATTCAGTCTAGGATAGCGGTTTTCTTTGTGGTTTTGATGAGGTGGTGGTGGGTGGTGACGGTTTCTTTGTAGGCGGATTTGTCCGAGGGGGACTTGCTGGATCTCCATGTTCTCTCTAATCGCCTGCAGTGGCGTTTGGAGTCCTGGAGGGTGGGGGTGAACCAGCTGGCCTTGTTGGTGGGCTGGTGGCTGGACAGTTTCTTGAGGGGGGCAAGGGTATTTGCGCAGTCTGTGATCCAGCGATGTAGGTGGTGGGCGGAGGAGTTGGCGTTAGTGGAGGTCACTGGGGGGAACTTGATCAGGGTGGAGTGCAGTTGTTCTTGGGTGATGTTGTTCCAGTTTCTGCGGGGCGGGTGGTGATGCCGGAGGTGCGTAGTGGGTTTGTTGAAGGAGAAGTGTATACACTGATGGTCAGTCCAGTGGAGTTCGGCTATGTGGTTGACTGAGATGTGGTTGCCTGCGGAGAAGATCGGGTCGAGGGTGTGTCCGGCTATGTGCGTTGGGGTGTTTACAAGTTGTTTCAGTCCAATGGTTCCAAGGTTTTCCAGGAGGTTGGTGGTGTTGTGCTCATTGGGGTTGTCTAGATGGAAGTTGAGGTCGCCGAGTAGGATGTAGTCCTTTGAGGCGAGGGCGTGGGGTGCAAGGTGGTCGGTAATGGAGTCACAGAAGGTGGGACGTGGTCCTGGAGGTCTGTAGATGAGGGTGCCACGGAGGATGGTGTTGTGGTTAACCTTGATTTTGAAGTGTAGATGTTCACAGTCTGGTGAGTGATCATCGGAGGTGGTTGTGACTTGGATGGAGTGTTTGTGGATGATGGCGATGCCTCCTCCAGGTCGGTTGCTGCGGTCTTTGTGGGAGATTTTATAGCCATCGGGGATGGCGGTGTCCGGCGCTGATGTGGGGTTGAGCCAGGTTTCGGTGAGGAAGGCGACGTCTGGGGAGGTGGAGTCGAGCAGGTTCCAGATTTCAATGGTGTGCTTGTGGATGGAGCAGGTGTTAAGGAGGATGCAGTGGAGGTTTTCGCGGCTGTTTGAGTGAGGGATGTATGGTAGGTTTGTGGTCGGGAGGGCGGTGAAAGAGCAGTTGCGGCAGGTGAATGGACCTCTGGTGTTCGTTGGGGATGCGAGGTGGCATGCTGATGATTTACCGATGTTGAGAGAGCGAAGGGTGCTGGTGTTATAGCGGTGGCGGGTGCGGAAGTCATGGTTCGTGGCTCTGGATGCGGTCCAGGCGCGGACGGGCGCTGATGGGCTTACCTTTGGTGCGCCCGCTGCACACGTCTGCTGCGCAGTCACATAGCGACTGCAAGTATATAGAGGTGGGAGGGGGAAGGGTTGGAGCAGGAAGTCAGAACAATACAGCAGGGCAGGGAGTCCCAGAAGGGACTGAGCAGAAGATCAGAGAATGCAAGTATATAGAGGTGGGGGGGGGAAGGGTTGGAGCAGGAAGTCAGAACAATACAGCAGGGCAAGGAGTCCCAGAAGGGACTGAGCAGAAGAGCAGAGAATGCAAGAATATAGAGGTGGGAAGGGTTGGAGCAGGAAGTCAGAACAATACAGTAGGGCAGGGAGTCCATAACATAATAACATAAATAAGCAAAGTAGTGCACACCAAGAGAGCTTGGGATAAACAGTACTTACCCGGGATGCTCCAGACCACCAACCACAGATCTTTTGTATGGGACAGTGTAATTTGAGGTTTGGTTAATCCTAATTTAAGAAGTTTATGTTGTGTTATTTTCCTTTAAAGTGAAGGTCAATTTCAATGAATTAGTGCCCGGTTTTTAATAATCCTATTAAAAACAAGGGCACTTTTATTCATCAAAATTGACATTTCACTCGTTTTCTTCAAAAACTTACCTTTTAATCCTGACAGCTGCTCCAGCAATTCCCCCTGCCTTCGGAAGCCTCTTCATACGTCAGAAATGATGAATCCGGCTTCCTCCAATCACGGCTTCCCCCCGGTGGAATCCTGGCCTGGGGCAATGCCGTGATTGGAGTAAGCCGGATTCATCATTTTGGACCTGCGAAGAGGGCTTGCGACGGGCGGAGGAAGTGCTGCAGAGCCTGTCAGGATTAAAAGTTTTTGAAGAAAACGAGTGAAATGTAAATTTTGATGAATTAAAGTGCCCTTGTTTTTAATAGGATTAATAAAAACCGAGCACCAATTCATCAAAATTGACCTTCACTTTAAGATTTCCATTTAGGATGTATTTGCTGTTTTTAAATGGCTATACGACTCTTTCTCTAACAATTTCTGGCAAATATATTAGGTAAGTTTCCCATTTTTTAATGAATCCTAGATATTCTCTTTTCAATGTTTCCTCTTACATCTGCTTGCTCTATAGGCATTTAAATATGTATTTTAGTGAGTAATTGTAGGAATGGTGGAGTTTTCCTATCTGTCCAGTTCTCTAGAATCAATTGCCTTGCAATTAATATGGTTATATTGACTAGATTATCATGAGTTTGTGTGTTGTTCTCTCGGAGTAGAAATATGATTTGTTGTGCTGAAAGGGATATTTGTTCTTTAGTTGTTTTTGTCAGTCAGTAGGTTATTTTACTCCAGAACCACTGTAACTTGGGACAATACCAAAACAAATGGATCCAATCAGGATTTGCTTGGCTACACTTGACACAGATGTCCTTTGCCTCAGGTTCCCATTTGGACCTAAGGGCTGGAGTAATATATGCTTGATGTAAGATATTGGTGTGTGTTTCTCGCAGATTTGCGGATAGTGTTAGGTTCCTAACGTTTTCGAGACTGTCAGTAAGCCTTTCTTGGTCATCCTCAATGGTTCTGTAATTGAGCCATTTCATTAATACTTTTTGAGTGTTCGGGAGTTGGTATGTGGTTTGTAACTCCTGAAAGGGGTGGATTTCAAGGTTTAGTGGGATCTGACCAATTTTAGTAAGATGTTTTGTCTGCCAATTTTTAAACACTTATGTGGTGTAACCTGGCAAAACGTGTAACTTACCTTGAAAAGGGAGACATTTGCTGGTAGTGAATTGAATCCCCCACAGTTTACACACCTTGGCCCAGGTTCTTAAGGGTTCCCTGTGTAGCACATGTGACTGAATTTCTGGAGGCAAAGTGTTTAGCTTTGCATAGGGTAAAAAGGCTAGTGTATTGAGTGAAGAAGACTTGTTTCTAGTGTAGGTATTGTGAAACGTTCATTCCCAACCAGCCAGTCCAACACTATTTTTGTCAATGTCGCCCAGTTATTCCAAAGTATGTCTGGAAGGTGCAGCTCACCTTTAGTGAATGGCATGACCAAACTAGACCTGCCCATCCTCTGTTTTTGCCTTTCCAAGTAAATTGACCTAAAACTGATTGTATTGTTTTGGCGTCTTGTTGCGTCAAAAGCAGGGGAAGCATCTGTAAAGGGTAAAGTAACTTGGGTAGGGCAACCATTTTAAAAAGGTGAATTCTACCAGTTAATGATAGGGGAAGTTTATCCCATCCTTGCAGTAAATATTTTATATTTAAGATTGTTTTACCTATGTTTAATAAGTATATTTTGTTTGGATCTATGTGCATTTGTATGCCAAGGTACTTGAATGAACCTTCCGTTATTTGGAGGCCGGTGTTTTCGAGTGTATTATGTTTTGAATTTTTCAGCCAGGGGACCTCTGATTTATCTTAGTTTTTCTTATTTTTACATAACATTGTGCTGATTTTCAGAAGCCTAACCAAGCCCCAAACTTTTAGATATATACTGATGTCTACAGACTCCTGGTTGTGTAAAGGGTCTTTTCATACGCAGGGGGCTGCTCTTTTTGCTTTCCAGCCCATTTCAGTGGGTGTCCCAGCCTAACCTTTTCAACAGTGCTACGCAGGGAGCTTCGAAGTAAGTTTTTAAAAGGTTTTATACTGGATTATTATATCAGTGTCTGTGCATAGTATTATTTATAGCAGTGTCTATTAGATGCAGTTATATGAAAATTGGTGTAAATTGTCCCTTCCAGGTGTAATCATTATCTAAACTGTATATACTGTCTTTTTCTTACACTATCACATAATCATATCCATGTGCTAGAAGCGGTGTACTAACCCTTCTCCATCCTGCCAGTGTCAGTTCAGTGTCTACGAGGCTTCAGGCACCTCCAGACCTTACCAAGCAAACAAAAAGTGGGTGTCTCTTGGCTACTTAAAAAGTCAGTGCCATTATTCAGCCTTGACACAAATCACTTATATCTGCATTGGCTTCATTATCAAGGCTTTATGCTTCTGTCCTAGGGACCAGTTAATCAATGAATAACAAACATACATCACACACCAATGAAGATATTTGTTTATTAATTGGTAGAAGCTAAATTGCTGACAGGACAGAGGATTTCCCTGAATTACAGAATTCGGATTCTGAAAATGAGAAGCTGTTAGGGTATGGCTGTGGGGTATTTTCCTTTACTTTTCCTTTACTTTTATTCAGTTTCTCATCTGTAAAATCTCTGATTTGGATATTTTGACCTTGGACTGGAACTGGCTATGTCATGGTGGCAGCTAACGTGTTAGGGTCGCCAGGCTACATATGTTCGGGTTAGCGTTGTTGTGGGATGCGCTCTGTCCTCCAGCAGGCTGCACGGTGGTCTTTTGGTTACCTTTTACTGATAGATTTTTTTAGAGCAGTTTAGACTTTTAAGGTGTTTGATAACTCTTATAGAGGTTCCGCTTCTGAATGTGCGCTAAAAGACTGAAACTCTGGGATATTATATTATATATTGTGTGTGTATATATATATTACAAAACAGAGTACCTTCAGACTGTTTTTTTTGTGTCATGGATACAGGTTAGTTCATAACCTCTAGAAATCTGAGAAAAAAAATCACTAATCACAATTTAGAGGATCTTCAATGTACCGTACTTAAAGGGACAGTATACACTCATTTTCATATAACTGCATGTAATAGACACTACTATAAGGAATAAGATGCACAGATACCGATATAAAAATCCAGTATAAAACTGTTTAAAAACTTACTTGGAAGCTCCCAGTTTAGCTCTGTTGAAAAGGTAGCTGGAAAGCCCACTGCAAGTGGGAAATAAGACCCTCCCCCTTCTTTTGCATATGAAAACACCCTTTACACAAACAGGAGCAAGCTGGAGTAGGTAGCTGACGGTATTCACATAAAACTTTGGGGCTTGGTTGTCTGAAAATCAGAGCAATGTTATTTAAAAATAAGCAAAACTAAACTTTTTTTTTTTTTTAAAAAACTTCATGGGCTATATAAATAGATCATCTACAAAACATTTATGCAAAGAAAAAATGAGTGTATAATGTCCCTTTAAAGTAGCTTCAAATAACAGGGGCTCGAACTGATCCATTATGTAGATGCAATCTTAGGAAAGCCTTTAGCAGCTTGTCAAACTTTCATGAAGACTCTTTAAATATATTGTTTATTAGTGTATATATATATATATATATATATATATATATATATATATATATATATATATATATATATATATATAAATTGTACACTGGTTCTGTGTTGAAGGCATCATGTCTAGAAATTATTCTTTTTACATTGACTGGAGTTGCTGTCATGAACCATTTTGGGGTAGGGAAATTTCAGAAAAAAGTGAAGATAATGAGTGGTATAAGCGCTCCACGAACAGAGCTAACCAAGAAAAATTAAAAAATTGAATGACAAGGAAACCAGTGTTGCAAATAAATAATGAATTTATAATGAATTTATAATGAATATATATAGCGGTCTTTTGAAATTATCGTAGTTTACAATTAAACAATATGCACATACAAAGATATATAAGATGCCGGCATCAAAGACAATAAAACATAGCTAAAAATGTGTTTAAAAACAAAGATATTGCTAGCGAAATTAGATCTAAAAAAGGTTTAGATAAAAAAGGAGGGGGAATAAGCCGATTTAATGGGGCACAGTATTTAAAGTTATCAGCTTAATATAGGGCGATAGGTCAATAAACAATAATAAGGAAGTTGTAGCTTAATTAAGGCAGATAAATGTTATCACAATATTCTCATAACGTTATGTTACCAATGATATAACCATAGGAGTGAGTAAAATCCAAGCGGCTTTCAAGCACAGTGTATAGTTGATGCGTCTGATCTGTAAGCCGTTAGGAGTAACTGTGAGTGATGAGCCGTGAGGTTTGACGTCACGTCACCTGACTGGTAGTAATCCTCCAATCGTTGTGGCAAATCTGGACACAATAATCGTTTGAAAAAATGTCCCAGTTGGAGGTGTACAATTGTGTCAGTATGTGATTACTATGTAGCAGTTAGTAGCGATACTTGCAAGTGTCCGATGGTCTTCTCCAGATTATGTAGCGGATCCTTTACATCAGCGGCTCGAGACAGTATGAAGTGTTGATCCGTCCCTTTTTAAAAGTCTGTCTCTTTTTCAATAAAGCTCCTAAGCACTTTGTTGTTATCCGTTGTATTGTATCCAGATATAGCTATAATGGGAGCAAGATAGAACAAAAGGGCACACAGGAATTATTCATATATCCGTCTCAGTGTAGTTTTAAGGAGATAGAAATGATAGAAATGAACCTGTTATAGTGCCGGTGAAGTGATTCAGCATAAGAGTGGCTGTAGATAAAGTCAGGGGTTTATCTACAGCCACTCTTATGCTGAATCACTTCACCGGCACTATAACAGGTTCATTTCTATCTCCTTTTCTGCATTTGAATGTCCCTTTAATGCTGCTTATGAAATGCAGCTCAGTACCATTATGTTTTATTGGAGTCGGACACATTAAGGGATGCTTGGTGTTTGCAGATTGCTTTAGTTTTGTCCAGAATCTTTTATTTTATAATTAAAAATGTATGAACATAGGCGAGCCACTGTTTTTGCTATGCTGCATGAGTGGACATAAATAGATGAATTTAAATCATTACAAACAATAGCTAGAAATAAAATTTGTTTATCTTGTTATGCTGTTTTTATTAAAGTTATTTATTCTTTGTCCATAGCTTGTGTAAATTTGCATTCGGAAGTACATATGGTCCATTTCCCTTTCACTTCTTAAATTCCTGCAAGTTCTGTGGCTCGGCAAATTGTGACTGATCTGTGACTGTTTCTTACTTAACTTGGCCATTAGGCAGGGGAGGACCGGCAAATTATGGGGGCAGGAACAGTGGTATAACAATCCACCCATTTTAAAATGATATATATATATGTATATGTATATATGTTTTATATATATGTGTGTGTGTATATATATATATATATATATATATATATATATATATATATATATATATATGTGTGTGTATATTTATATATATCTATCTAAAAAGAAAAAACAATCTTTAATGAAATGTTGGGGCTTCTTAACAGACTGTGTAACCTGTAAAGTGCAGACCCGGATACCAAGGGAAGTCCGCCATATTAATAGTCGTCCGCTATTCTTAAAACTAAAACAACTCCTGTGGTTCGTTTTGCAGGGGGCTTGTAGCGTCATGACGTGAAGGGGGCATTCCCTTGGTATCTGTGACTGCACTTTCAAAATCTTCCAAAGACTTCCATGGGCCATCTTTGTGATATCGCCTTCCAGTTATCTGATCCAGGAGGATCCTGCTCACCTTTCATCTTACACATGCCTCAAATGTTTGAGGGCAACTCTCAAGAGTAGTTCCTGAATAGGGGATTGGGTTCACGTTTGTTTTTATTGTTTATTTTATTAAATATACAGCACGTAGAGTCCTGTGTGCGCTCTCCTTCTGTTTTTCTGTTTAGATATTTCTAACACCTGATTTGGCTGTCGGGCCAGTGGGAGCTGCCGGACTCCAGGATAGTGATTGTGTCTGGGACTAAACTTTACACCCTGAGACTGAACCTGTGAGACTCCTTATCACACTGTTGTATTTATATTGTGTGTGTATGTATATATATATATATATATATATATAGTATTATTTTTTTGAGTCTAGTTATGCGCTATTGTATTGAAGGGCCTGGGGGGGGGGGGTAATATTTACCTACCAGGTTTGCCCTCACTCATTTTATATTCTTTATATATATATATATATATATATATATATATATATATATATATATACAGTCATGGCGAAAAATATTTGCACCCCTGCATTTCTATCAAATGTTAAGGCATTCTCATGTTTATTTACTTTGTTTGTATTGGTATGACACAAAAAAGGCAAAACTCCAAAAATGGACTGGACAAAATTATTGGCACTTTTTAAAAATTGTAAGAAATAATTGCATTCCAAATTTGTGATGCTCCTTTAATTTATAATTAAACTAACCTGTATCAATTAACAGGTGCTGACAATATAGAAATCACACCGGCAACTAGTTAAAATGGTGAAAAATTAACTCAACCTTTCTGTTGTGTGTCTCTGTGTGCCGCACTGAGGATGGAGAAGAGAAAGAGCAGCAAAGAATTGTCTGAGCATTTGAGAACAAAAATTGTGGAAAAGCTTTGACAATCTCAAGGTTACAAGTCCATGTCCACTGTGCGCAACATTGTCGAGAAGTTTATCAAAGATTGCAACGAAGGATTGATTAAAGGGTGGATAAAGAACCTCAATCAACTTCCAGACAAATTCAAGTTGACCTTCAGGCACAGGGTACAAATGTGTCAGCTCACACTATACGTCACCATCTGAATGAAAAGGGACGCTATGGTAGGAGACCCAGGAGGACCTCACTGCTGACACAGAAACATAAAAAAAGCCAGATTGGAGTTTGCCAAAACTTACCTGAGGGAGCCAAAACTTACCTGAGGGACCTCACTGCTGACACAGAAACATAAAAAAAGCCAGATTTGAGTTTGCCAAAACTTACCTGAGGGAGACAAACGAAACTTTGGTAAAGCCCATCATTCTACTGTTTTCAGAAAAAGAAATTAAGCTTTTAACGAAAAGAATGCAATCCCTACAGTCAAACATGGTGGAGATTCACTGATGTTTTGTGGTTGCTTTGCTGCTTCAGGCACTGGATGTCTTGACTATGTGCATGGCATTATGAAATCTGAAGACTACCAAAGAATTCTGTGGTGCAATGTAGTGTCAGAAAGTTGGGTCTCCGTCACAATGTCATGGGTCTTACAGCAGGACAATAACCCAAAGCACAAGTCATAAAGCACCCAGAAATGGTTTAACACAAAGCCCTGGAGAGTATTGAACTGGCCAGCAATGAGTCCAGATCTCAATCCCATAGAGCACCTGTGGAGAGATCTCAAACAGCAGTTGGGAAAAGGAACCCTTCCAGTCAGAGAGAGCTGGAGTAGTTGGCGAAAGAAGAGTGGTCCAAAATTCCAGAAGAGAGGTGTAAGAAACTCATTGATGGTTACAGGAAGTGATTGATTTTAGTTCTTTTTTTCCAAGGGGTGTGCTACCAAATATTAAATTGAGGGTGCCAATAAATTTGTCTAGTCCATTCTTTGAGTTTTGCGTGGAATGTGTACGATATGGCTTTTTTCTCCACTTTTTTGTGTCATACCAATACAAACAAAATAAATCAAAATTAGAATGCCTAAACATTTGGGCGAAGTAGTGCATTATCTGACCGAAATGCAGGGGTGCCAGTATTTTTGGCCATGACAGTATATGTGTGTGTGTGTATATGTATGTATATGTATGTGTGTGTGTGTGTATATGTATGTATGTACAACCTGTTTATATTGCTGAGTAGCACCCAAGGCAATTTGTGGCTGAAACTCTGGAGTGCATACTGTCTGGACTAAGAGAAGTGCACTTTCAGGAACAAACACCAGCTCAATTTGTTAGCTTGTTTCATGGCGATTTACAAGCTTTTTGCAACTTCTTTGAGCTTAATAATGCTTTTATATATATATATATATATATATATATATATATATATATATATATATATATATATATATATATATATATATATATATATATAATTATACAGTTGTGCTCATAAGTTTACATACCCTGGCCTAATTTATGATTTCTTGGTCATTTTTCAGTGAATATGAATGATAACACAAAAAACTTTTTTTTCACTCATGGTTAGTGTTTGGCTGAAGCCATTTATTATCAATCAACTGTGTTAACGTTTTGTAAATCATAATGACAACAGAAACTACCCAAATGACCCTGATCAAAAGTTCACATACCCTGGTGATTTTGGCCTGATAACATGCACACAAGTTGACACAAAGGGGTTTAAATGGCTATTAAAGGTAACCATCCTCACCTGTGATCTGTTTGCTTGTAATTAGTGTGTGTGCATAAAAGGTCAATGAGTTTCTTGACTCCTGACAGACCCTTGCATCTTTCATCCAATGCTGTACTGACGATTCTGGATTCTGAGTCATGGGGAAAGCAAAAGAATTGCCAAAGGATCTGCGGGAAAAGGTAGTTTAACTGTATAAAACAGGAAAGGGATATAAAAACATAATTTATGTAAGAACTTACCTGATAAATTCATTTCTTTCATATTAGCAAGAGTCCATGAGCTAGTGACATATGGGATATACATTCCTACCAGGAGGGGCAAAGTTTCCCAAACCTCAAAATGCCTATAAATACACCCCTCACCACACCCACAAATCAGTTTAACGAATAGCCAAGAAGTGGGGTGATAAGAAAAAAGTGTGAAAGCATAAAAAAATAAGGAATTGGAATAATTGTGCTTTATACAAAAAAATCATAACCACCACTAAAAGGGTGGGCCTCATGGACTCTTGCTAATATGAAAGAAATAAATTTATCAGGTAAGTTCTTACATAAATTATGTTTTCTTTCATGTAATAAGCAAGAGTCCATGAGCTAGTGACGTATGGGATAATGACTACCCAAGATGTGGATCTTCCACGCAAGAGTCACTAGTGAGGGAGGGATAAAATAAAGACAGCCAATTCCGCTGAAAATAATCCACACCCAAAATAAAATTTAAATCTTATAATGAAAAAAACTGAAATTATAAGCAGAAGAATCAAACTGAAACAGCTGCCTGAAGTACTTTTCTACCAAAAACTGCTTCAGAAGAAGAAAACACATCAAAATGGTAGAATTTAGTAAAAGTATGCAAAGAAGACCAAGTTGCTGCTTTGCAAATCTGATCAACCGAAGCTTCATTCCTAAACGCCCAGGAAGTATAAACTGACCTAGTAGAATGAGCTGTAATCCTTTGAGGCTGAGTTTTACCCGACTCGACATAAGCATGATGAATCAAAGATTTTAACCAAGATGCCAAAGAAATGGCAGAAGCCTTCTGACCTTTCCTAGAACCGGAAAAGATAACAAATAGACTAGAAGTCTTTCGGAAATTCTTAGTAGCTTCAACATAATATTTCAAAGCTCTAACTACATCCAAAGAATGCAATGATTTCTCCTTAGAATTCTTAGGATTAGGACATAATGAAGGAACCACAATTTCTCTACTAATGTTGTTAGAATTCACAACCTTAGGTAAAAATTTAAAAGAAGTTCGCAACACCGCCTTATCCTGGTGAAAAATCAGAAAAGGAGACTCACAAGAAAGAGCAGATAATTCAGAAACTCTTCTGGCAAAAGAGATGGCCAAAAGGAACAAAACTTTCCAAGAAAGTAATTTGATGTCCAACGAATGCATAGGTTCAAACGGAGGAGCTTGAAGAGCCCCCAGAACCAAATTCAAACTCCAAGGAGGAGAAATTGACTTAATGACAGGTTTTATACGAACCAAAGCTTGTACAAAACAATGAATATCAGGAAGATTAGCAATCTTTCTGTGAAAAAGAACAGAAAGAGCAGAGATTTGTCCTTTCAAGGAACTTGCAGACAAACCTTTATCCAAACCATCCTGAAGAAACTGTAAAATTCTCGGAATTCTAAAAGAATGCCAGGAAAAATGATGAGAAAGACACCAAGAAATATAAGTCTTCCAGACTCTATAATATATCTCCCTAGTTACGGATTTACGAGCCTGTAACATAGTATTAATCACAGAGTCAGAGAAACCTCTTTGACTAAGAATCAAGCGTTCAATCTCAATACCTTTAAATTTAAGGATTTGAGATCCTGATGGAAAAAAGGACCTTGCGACAGAAGGTCTGGTCTTAACGGAAGAGTCCACGGTTGGCAAGAGGCCATCCGGACAAGATACGCATACCAAAACCTGTGAGGCCATGCTGGAGCTACCAGCAGAACAAACAAGCATTCCTTCAGAATCTTGGAGATTACTCTTGGAAGAAGAACTAGAGGCGGAAAGATATAGGCAGGATGATACTTCCAAGGAAGTGACAATGCATCCACTGCTTCCGCTTGAGGATCCCTGGATCTGGACAGATACCTGGGAAGTTTCTTGTTTAGATGAGAGGCCATCAGATCTATTTCTGGAAGTCCCCACATTTGAACAATCTGAAGAAATACCTCTGGGTGAAGAGACCATTCGCCCGGATGTAACGTTTGGCGACTGAGATAATCCGCTTCCCAATTGTCTATACCTGGGATATGAACCGCAGAAACTAGACAGGAGCTGGATTCCGCCCATACCAGAATTCGAGATACTTCTTTCATAGCCAGAGGACTGTGAGTCCCTCCTTGATGATTGATGTATGCCACAGTTGTGACATTGTCTGTCTGAAAACAAATGAACGATTCTCTCTTTAGAAGAGGCCATGACTGAAGAGCTCTGAAAATTGCACGGAGTTCCAAAATATTGATCGGTAATCTCACCTCCTGAGATTCCCAAACCCCTTGTGCTGTCAGAGACCCCCACACAGCTCCCCAACCTGTAATACTTGCATCTGTTGAAATTACAGTCCCGGTCGGAAGAACAAAAGAAGCCCCCTGAACTAAATGATGGTGATCTGTCCACCACGTCAGAGAGTGTCGTACAATCGGTTTTAAAGATATTAATTGAGATATCTTTGTGTAATCCCTGCACCACTGGTTCAGCATACAGAGCTGAAGAGGTCGCATGTGAAAACGAGCAAAGGGGATCGCGTCCGATGCAGCAGTCATAAGACCTAGAATTTCCATGCATAAGGCTACCGAAGGGAATGATTGTGACTGAAGGTTTCGACAAGCTGATATCAATTTCAGACATCTCTTGTCTGTCAAAGACAGAGTCATGGACACTGAATCTATCTGAAAACCTAAAAAGGTTACCTTTGTCTGAGGAATCAATGAACTTTTTGGTAAATTGATCCTCCAACCATGATCTTGAAGAAACAACACAAGTCGATTCGTATGAGATTCTGCTAAATGTGAAGACTGAGCAAGTACCAAGATATCGTCCAAATAAGGAAATACCACAATACCCTGTTCTCAGATTACAGACAGAAGGGCACCGAGAACCTTTGTAAAAATTCTTGGAGCTGTTGCTAGGCCAAACGGTAGAGCCACAAACTGGTAATGCTTGTCTAGGAAAGAGAATCTCAGAAACTGATAGTGATCTGGATGAATCGGAATATGCAGATATGCATCCTGTAAATCTATTGTGGACATATAATGCCCTTGCTGAACAAAAGGCAGGATAGTCCTTACAGTTACCATTTTGAATGTTGGTATCCTTACATAACGATTCAATATTTTTAGATCCAGAACTGGTCTGAAGGAATTCTCCTTCTTTGGTACAATGAAGAGATTTGAATAAAACCCCAGCCCCTGTTCCAGAACTGGAACTGGCATAATTACTCCAGCCAACTCTAGATCTGAAACACATTTCAGAAATGCTCGAGCCTTCGCTGGGTTTACTGGGACACGGGAAAGAAAAAATCTTTTTGCAGGAGGCCTTATCTTGAAGCCAATTCTGTACCCTTCTGAAACAATGTTCTGAATCCAAAGATTGTGAATGGAATTGATCCAAATTTCTTTGAAAAAACGTAATCTGCCCCCTACCAGCTGAGCTGGAATGAGGGCCGCACCTTCATGTGGACTTAGGAGCTGGCTTTGGTTTTCTAAAAGGCTTGGATTTATTCCAGACTGGAGATGGTTTCCAAACTGATACCGCTCCTGAGGATGAAGGATCAGGCTTTTGTTCCTTATTGAGACGAAAGGAACGAAAACGATTATTAGACCTAAATTTACCTTTAGATTTGTTATCCTGTGGTAAAAAAGTTCCTTTCCCTCCAGTAACAGTTGAGATAATAGAATCCAACTGAGAACCAAATAATTTATTACCCTGGAAAGAAAGGGAAAGCAAAGTAGACTTAGAAGACATATCAGCATTCCAAGTTTTAAGCCATAAAGCTCTTCTAGCTAAAATCGCTAGAGACATATACCTGACATCAACTCTAATGATATCAAAGATGGCATCACAAATAAAATTATTAGCATGTTGAAGATTAATAATGCTATGAGAATTATGATCTGTTACTTGTTGCGCTAAAGCTTCTAACCAAAAAGTTGAAGCTGCAGCAACATCCGCTAAAGATATAGCAGGTCTAAGAAGATTACCTGAACACAAGTAAGCTTTTCTTAGAAAGGATTCAATTTTCCTATCTAAAGGATCCTTAAAGGAAGTACTATCTGCCGTAGGAATAGTAGTACGCTTAGCAAGAGTAGAGACAGCCCCATCAACCTTAGGGATTTTGTCCCAAAACTCTAATCTGTCAGATGGCACAGGATATAATTGCTTAAAACGTTTAGAAGGAGTAAATGAATTACCCAAATTATTCCATTCCCTGGAAATTACTTCAGAAATAGCATCAGGGACAGGAAAAACTTCTGGAATAACTACAGGAGATTTAAAAACTTTATTTAAAGTTTAGATTTAGTATCAAGAGGACCAGAATCCTCTATTTCTAATGCAATTAAGACTTCTTTAAGTAAAGAACGAATAAATTCCATTTTAAATAAATATGAAGATTTATCAGCATCAACCTCTGAGACAGAATCCTCTGAACCAGAAGAACCATTATCAGAATCAGAATGATGATGTTCATTTAAAAATTCATCTGAAAAATGAGAAGTTTTAAAAGACTTTTTACGTTTACTAGAAGGAGGAATAACAGACATAGCCTTCTTAATGGATTTAGAAACAAAATCTCTTATGTTATCAGGAACACTCTGAGTATTAGATGTTGACGGAACAGCAACAGGTAATGTAACATTACTAAAGGAAATATTATCTGCATTAACAAGTTTGTCATGACATTCAGTACAAACAACAGCTGGAGGAACAGATACCACAAGTTTACAGCAGATACACTTAACTTTGGTAGATCCAGCACCAGGCCGCGATTTTCCAGAAGTATCTTCTGACTCAGTGTCAACGTGGGACATCTTGCAATATGTAATAGAAAAAACAACATATAAAGCAAAATTGATCAAATTCCTTAAATGACAGTTTCAGGAATGGGAAAAAATGCCAGTGAACAAGCTTCTAGCAACCAGAAGCAATAAATAATGAGACTTAAATAATGTGGAGACAATAGTGAGGCCCTATTTTTTTAGCGCCAAAAAAAAGACGCCCACATTATTTGGCGCCTACATGCTTTTGGCGCCCAAAATGACGCCACATCCGGAACGCCGACACTTTTGGCGCAAAAAAACGTCAAAAATGACGCGCCAAAAAAGTCAGCGCCAAGAATGACGCAATAAAATGAAGCATTTTCAGCCCCCGCGAGCCTAACAGCCCACAGGGATAAAGTCAAATTTAAAGGTAAGAAACAATTGATTTATTCATATGCATTATCCCAAATATGAAACTGACTGTCTGAAATAAGGAACGTTGAACATCCTGAGTCAAGGCAAATAAATGTTTGAATACATATATTTAGAACTTTATAAAAAAAGTGCCCAACCATAGCTTAGAGTGTCACAGAAAATAAGACTTACTTACCCCAGGACACTCATCTACATGTAGTAGAAAGCCAAACCAGTACTGAAACGTAAATCAGTAGAGGTAATGGTATATATAAGAGTATATCGTCGATCTGAAAAGGGAGGTAAGAGATGAATCTCTACGACCGATAACAGAGAACCTATGAAATAGACCCCGTAGAAGGAGATCATTGAATTCAAATAGGCAATACTCTCCTCACATCCCTCTGACATTCACTGCACGCTGAGAGGAAAACCGGGCTCCAACCTGCTGCGGAGCGCATATCAACGTAGAATCTAGCACAAACTTACTTCACCACCTCCATAGGAGGCAAAGTTTGTAAAACTGATTTGTGGGTGTGGTGAGGGGTGTATTTATAGGCATTTTGAGGTTTGGGAAACTTTGCCCCTCCTGGTAGGAATGTATATCCCATACGTCACTAGCTCATGGACTCTTGCTAATTACATGAAAGAAAAGATATCTAAGGAATTGAGAATGCAAATCAGCAGTGTTCAAACTCTAATAAAGAAGTGGAAAATGAGGGGTTCTGTTGAAACCAAACCACGGTCAGGTAGACCAGCTAAAATTTCAGCCACAACTGCCAGGAAAATTGTTTGTGATGCAAAGATAAAACCACCAATATCTTCAGGTGAAATACAGGACATGTGGTGTGGCTGTTTCAAGATGCACAATAAGGAGGCACTTGAAGAAAGATGGGCTGCATGGTCGATTCGCCAGAAGAAAGACATTACTACGCAAATACCACAAAGTATCCCGCTTACACTACGCCAAACAGCACAGATACAAGCCTCAAAACTTCTGGCACAGTCATTTGGAGTGATGAGACCAAAATTGAGCTTTTTGGCCACAACCATAAATGCTACATTTGGAGAGAAGTCAACAAGGCCTATGATGAAAGGTACACCATTCCTACTGTGAAACACAGAGGTGGATCGCTGATGTTTTGGGGATGTGTGAGCTACAAAGACACAGGAAATTAGGTTAGAATTGATGGCAAGGTGAATGCAGTATGTTATCAAACAGAACGCCTCATTTTCCACTTCTTGATTAGAGTTTGAACACTACTGATTGATTTGCATTCTCAATTCCTTGGATATCTTTTTTTTTTTTATCCCTTTCCTGTTTTATACAGTTCAACTACCTTTTTCCCCACAGATCCTTTGACAATTATTTTTCTTTCCCCATGACTCAGAATCCAGAAACGTCCGTGCAGCACTGGATGAAACATGCAAGGGTATGTAAACTTTTGATCAGGGTCATTTGGGTAGTTTCTGTTGTCATTATGATTTAAAAAGAGTAAACACAGTTGTTTGATAATAAATGGCTTCAGCCAAACACTAACCATGAGTGAAAGAAAAGTTTTTGTGTTATCATTCATATTCTGTGAAAAATGGCCAAGAAATCATAAATTCTGCCAGGGTATGTAAACTTATGAGCACAACTGTGTATGTATATATATGTATGTATATATATATATATATATATATATATATACCATCAAAGAAAGACCTTGCACTCACTGGATTTTTCAACAAAATTTTACTTGGCAAAAATAGTGACGTTTCGGGGACAGTGTATCCCCTTCCTCAGACAGTGAATGCTTCAAACATTAGTGAATTTATACAAACAAACAAATAAACCCCTCCCCCCAATTAGCAAAAAAACCCGCCAAATGTGTTGCTAAGGTGACCATATGTCACAAAGTAAACATAGTATAAACATAATACATAAAATGCAGTATGAGCCATCGTTGCTCCTATACAAACTGTGACAGTGCAAATGTTCATATTAAAAGACCAATACTGGGCATGGTAAACAAACTTACATTCCACAGTTCTAGTAATCACAACATACCCCTTATATCCATTATGTTAGGGGAGCCAACTAATATTGAAAGCCTCTTGTGTTATTCAATGAGCTGTCGGATACTAAATTAATATATAAGCTGACTCGCAACCTACCATGCACAAAAAATGTAGAAGTCCTGATACCGATCGCCGTGTATCACGCCATCGCAACCGCATCCACAACAGTAAAGGAAAACAGACCCGGAACTGCATCAGCCGCTCACGTGTGTGGCGATGCACCAATCACCCGGGTTGCGGTTGTCATGGCGATGAGTCACAACGATCCTAAGCTGTAACAGAAGGAGAAAGCCAACAATACCATGTAACAGTTTGAATGCAAAGCGTTATATTGTCAGCACTAGAACACTGTATCCTATCTAAGATAAAGCGTGCATATATCCACACTCATAGTGAGCTCCGCTGCAATAACTATAACCCTGCTGTAAAGTTCCATGCTGTATACCAGTACATAAGCAGTGTACCTATCCTGCCATAATATGGTGAGGGATATGTAAGTCTCATACACGGTAGCACACTCCGCCAATCAGAGGAGGGCCACGATAATAGATAAGAGACCCAACAACCAATAGACCTTCCCAAAAGAGAGTACCCAAAACACCTCAAAGAATGAAAAATAATAGATCGAGAGAACCCAGCAAGAGTAGTCCACAAAAAGAAAATAGAACAAAAAAATAGAACAAAATAACAAGGAATAAATCAAAGGATAAACAAAAAATAAACCAAAAAATAAACAAACAATAAATAAAGAATAAAAAATAAATAATAAAAAATAAATAATAAATAATAAAAAATAAAGAATAAATAAAAATTAAAAATAAATAATAAATAAAATTAACAATAATAAATAAACAAAAGAGAAAGAAAAACAAAAAATAAGCAAAAAGTAAACAGACATAAAGTGAAACAGAATACCAAAGAATGAGTAACAACAATGACAAAGGGTGAACAACAAGGAAGGAAATAAAAGATAAGCTAGTGATCAACAGACATCGAATGGAGTGTGGACTCTCAGGTTGGATAGCCTGGATGACATGGACTCTCATAATCTGTAAGGCAGATGTCCATAAGGGCTGGATCTATTCTACAAAAAAACAATGCCAGTCAAACATAGTATTAAGTCCGTGGGGTTGCAGGGTGTTTAAACGAAAAATCCATTTGGCCTCAATGTGTAGAAGAAGTGTATCTCTATCACCCCCCCCCCCCGCCTCAATGGGGGGACATGATCAATTAGGGTGAATCTCAGATCCTGAAGTCCATGGCCTTTCTCCACAAAATGCCGGGCCACAGGTTGGTCACTAGAGCCCTTCTTCAGAGCAGTTCTGATAGATGACCTGTGATTAGCGAACCTGGTCCGGGCATCATCAGTTGTTTTTCCCACATAGAACCGCCCACAGCTGCAATTCAGTAGGTACACCACATGAGAAGTGGTGCACGTCAGCACATGCCTAATCTTAAACCTCTGGTTGCGGTGGGGATGTCCAAAGGTTGGTCCTGGAATCATGGCGTTGCAGGTGGTACATCCCAAGCATCTATAACATCCTGGTTTCTTTCTTTGTGTCAACCATGTCTCAGGGTTGTAGCAATGGGTAGGATCTGTGAGCATCAAAAGATCTTTTAAATTCTTGTCGCGTTTATAACCCACTCTCGGGGGTTGCCACTCGTTGAACGGGAGAGAGGGATCACCTTGTACGATGTGCCAGTGTTCTCTTAATGCCACGAGCAACCATCCGACAGCACTCCTCAAGGCTATTCCAAAAGCCCAACTGCAGCGGGCCGCAAGAAATAATAGCGATGAGACCAAAAGACACCAGCAACTTGATGAGATGCAGCTACGATTCATACAACGAGGTTATAGTCCGCACCTTGTCAAACAGAGTAGAATGGGAGTGGAAAACAATATTGTGATGTCTCCCCGAACTGATCCTAAAGATGAGCAGAGGATGACTTTTACTACGGTATATAGTCCCTCAACTAGAGCCTTGGGTATAACATTAAGAGAACACTGGCACATCGTACAAGGTGATCCCTCTCTCCCGTTCAACGAGTGGCAACCCCCGAGAGTGGGTTATAAACGCGACAAGAATTTAAAAGATCTTTTGATGCTCACAGATCCTACCCATTGCTACAACCCTGAGACATATGGTCACCTTAGCAACACATTCGTCGTTTTTTTTTTGCTAATTGGGGGGAGGGGTTTATTTGTTTGTTTGTATAAATTCACTAATGTTTGAAGCATTCACTGTCTGAGGAAGGGGATACACTGTCCCCGAAACGTCACTATTTTTGCCAAGTAAAATTTTGTTGAAAAATCCAGTGAGTGCAAGGTCTTTCTTTGATGGTATATCTAATTCTACTAGCACCCTGGTTGCTGCAATTAAGTGAGAGTGCACATCTTTGTTAACGTGTATATATATTTCTTTCATGTAATTAGCAAGAGTCCATGAGCTAGTGACGTATGGGATATACATTCCTACCAGGAGGGGCAAAGTTTCCCAAACCTCAAAATGCCTATAAATACACCCCTCACCACACCCACAATTCAGTTTTTACAAACTTTGCCTCCGATGGAGGTGGTGAAGTAAGTTTGTGCTAGATTCTACGTTGATATGCGCTCCGCAGCAAGTTGGAGCCCGGTTTTCCTCTCAGCGTGCAGTGAATGTCAGAGGGATGTGAGGAGAGTATTGCCTATTTGAATACAGTGATCTCCTTCTACGGAGTCTATTTCATAGGTTCTCTGTTATCGGTCGTAGAGATTCATCTCTTACCTCCCTTTTCAGATCGACGATATACTCTTATATATACCATTACCTCTGCTGATTCTCGTTTCAGTACTGGTTTGGCTATCTGCTATATGTAGATGAGTGTCCTGGGGTAAGTAAGTCTTATTTTCTGTGACACTCCAAGCTATGGTTGGGCACTTTGTTTATAAAGTTCTAAATATATGTATTCAAACATTTATTTGCCTTGACTCAGAATGTTCAACTTTCCTTATTTTCAGACAGTCAGTTTCATATTTGGGATAATGCATTTGATTTAATAATTTTTTTCTTACCTTCAAAAAATTTGACCCTTCCCTGTGGGCTGTTAGGCTCGCGGGTGCTGAAAATGCTTCATTTTATTGCGTATAGATCTGATGGCGTCCCATCTAAACAAGAAACTTCCCAGGTATCTGTCCAGATCCCGGGATCCTCAGGCGGAGGCAGTGGATGCATTATCACTTCCTTGGAAGTATCATCCTGCCTATATCTTTCCGCCTCTAGTTCTTCTTCCAAGAGTAATCTCCAAGATTCTGAAGGAATGCTCGTTTGTTCTGCTGGTAGCTCCGGCATGGCCTCACAGGTTTTGGTATGCGGATCTTGTCCGGATGGCCTCTTGCCAACCGTGGACTCTTCCGTTAAGACCAGACCTTCTGTCACAAGGTCCTTTTTTCCATCAGGATCTGAAATCCTTAAATTTAAAGGTATGGAGATTGAACGCTTGATTCTTGGTCAAAGAGGTTTCTCTGACTCTGTGATTAATACTATGTTACAGGCTCGTAAGTCTGTATCTCGAGAGATATATTATAGAGTCTGGAAGACTTATATTTCTTGGTGTCTTTCTCATCATTTTTCTTGGCATTCTTTTAGAATACCGAGAATTTTACAGTTTCTTCAGGATGGTTTAGATAAGGGTTTGTCCGCAAGTTCTTTGAAAGGACAAATCTCTGCTCTTTCTGTTCTTTTTCACAGAAAGATTGCTATTCTTCCTGATATTCATTGTTTTGTACAAGCTTTGGTTCGTATAAAACCTGTCATTAAGTCAATTTCTCCTCCTTGGAGTTTGAATTTGGTTCTGGGAGCTCTTCAAGCTCCTCCGTTTGAACCTATGCATTCATTGGACATTAAATTGCTTTCTTGGAAAGTTTTGTTCCTTTTGGCCATCTCTTCTGCCAGAAGAGTTTCTGAATTATCTGCTCTTTCTTGTGAGTCTCCTTTTCTGATTTTTCACCAGGATAAGGCGGTGTTGCGAACTTCTTTTGAATTTTTACCTAAAGTTGTGAATTCCAACAACATTAGTAGAGAAATTGTGGTTCCTTCATTATGTCCTAATCCTAAGAATTCTAAGGAGAAATCGTTGCATTCTTTGGATGTTGTTAGAGCTTTGAAATATTATGTTGAAGCTACGAAATCTTTCCGTAAGACTTCTAGTCTATTTGTTATCTTTTCCGGTTCTAGAAAAGGCCAGAAAGCTTCTGCCATTTCTTTGGCATCTTGGTTGAAATCTTTAATTCATCTTGCCTATGTTGAGTCGGGTAAAACTCCGCCTCAGAGAATTACAGCTCATTCTACTAGGTCAGTTTCTACTTCCTGGGCGTTTAGGAATGAAGCTTCGGTTGACCAGATTTGCAAAGCAGCAACTTGGTCCTCTTTGCATACTTTTACTAAATTCTACCATTTTGATGTATTTTCTTCTTCTGAAGCAGTTTTTGGTAGAAAAGTACTTCAGGCAGCGGTTTCAGTTTGAATCTTCTGCTTATGTTTTTCGTTAAACTTTATTTTGGGTGTGGATTATTTTCAGCAGGAATTGGCTGTCTTTATTTTATCCCTCCCTCTCTAGTGACTCTTGTGTGGAAAGATCCACATCTTGGGTAGTCATTATCCCATACGTCACTAGCTCATGGACTCTTGCTAATTACATGAAAGAAAACATAATTTATGTAAGAACTTACCTGATAAATTCATTTCTTTCATATTAGCAAGAGTCCATGAGGCCCCCCCTTTTTTTGTGGTGGTTATGATTTTGTATAAAGCACAATTTATTCCAATTCCTTATTTTATATGCTTTCGCACTTTTTTATCACCCCACTTCTTGGCTATTCGTTAAACTGAATTGTGGGTGTGGTGAGGGGTGTATTTATAGGCATTTTGAGGTTTGGGAAACTTTGCCCCTCCTGGTAGGAATGTATATCCCATACGTCACTAGCTCATGGACTCTTGCTAATATGAAAGAAATGAATTTATCAGGTAAGTTCTTACATAAATTATGTTATATATATATATATATATATATATATATATATATATATATATATACTGTTGAAGCATAAAGTAAGTTCGCTTCTATGGGATTCCAGATGCTTACCACTGTCTTAAACATTTTTATTTAATTTAAATATAAATCTCAAGTGCAGCGCTTTCTGATCATTTTGGGCACTGATAAATGCTAAACTCAAAAGCTGATTGGGCTGTGTGCTCTTTTGATATGCGCAACTATAAGTTGATTTACTGTGCACATCAGGCACATACCAAGATCATGCCTATGAAAAAGAAACTGCTGGGCATTGCACCTGCATCAGCCCTGATTGCACCACCAACATTGGCCCAGGGGGCAATTGCCACCCTGCCCCCAAAGCCCAGCCCACCCCTTTCATTAGGCCATGGTTTAGAAGAGACACAAACCATTAAAGTACATTCATATAAAGCTTTACATAGTAAATCGGCACAAACTGTAACCCTTTGACTACCAAATAGGGATATACATCATTCTATAGCAGTATGTTACAACACATTTGGCAATTAAAAGGTTTAATGCTGTGTCCCTTTACATCAGCGGTGCATTATATATTATTACAATAACAACAATAACCTGAGTGTACAAATAAATAAAATGCATCAATAGATTTATTTTCCATTATGTTTGATTCAAATTGATAGTAAATTTCAGCAATGCAAATTTTTTGAATTATATAAACCTTGTTTAATATACAGTCTTCCTGCAATTTTAAAATGTAGGTTAAAAGGGTTTAGATCAATTTGAAAAAAATAAAATACTACTTGCCACAAGATAAAAAAAACAAATACCAGCTATAAAAACCAACTTGTGTTCACGAGAAAACATTAAATGCATCGTTTATGCATCATCTACATTACTTATCATGTAAGTGCGTTACAGAGTTGATTTATTTTTAAAGCACATACTCAATACAGTAATTAAAATAATCCATAACACAATCTGGTTTAAGCTGTGTATAGGACTCCTTATAACCTGCGCATTAGACACACCACTTGTTTTTAAGTAAAATGTCTATGTATTTTTTCCATTCTGTGTTTGTACTTAAAAGTTGCATTTTGCAACTACATTGCTGCCCAGCTTATAACCAAGGGTCTCAAGTGATTACCCCCCCCCCCCCAGACATCTTCCCAGCTAAACCATCCGACACTGAGCCTCCGCTTTCCCCATCTGCAGCACACAACAAAATGACTGGCATTTTATTGTCTGTCTGTCTGTCTGTCTGTCTATGTATATGGATATATAGAGAGGGAATGGATAGTGTACAACCGTGTTTACACCCAATAAAACGTCAATAAGCCCTTCTTGAAAAACCCAATCATATTGCTGTCATAGCAAAATAAATATAAAACCTCATTGTCAAAAAATGGTATCTATAAGACTATAAAATAAACCTGCAGTATAAGCAGACTGTGCAATTAAACAGTGTCTAAGGCATAACTGTATATGAATTGTGACATGAATATACTAAATCTAAACTCGTATTTCAATAACCTTTTCTCAATACATCAAACCATCCATATAAGACGCCACTAATTAGCCATATAGGGCTAGATTACACGTGGAGCACTCATTTATTGCGCACCCGCAAACTGGCACATTTTCCTGTTTGCTGGCACGCGATAAATAACCAGACATTACAAGTGGCTGGTTATTGCTACCGCAAGCTCACAATAGCAATTAGTGCTCAGGGGTTTTTAAGGGGTTAAAAATGGCAGGTGTGGGGTGTTAGAAAAAAAAAACTGCACTCAAAAGTCTATGGTAACTGTGTGTTCCCTGTAAATATATATGTATATGAATATTTACATATATATTTATGTGTTAATATGTGTATATACAGATATTAACACATAAATATATATATGTACAGTATATAATCATATACATATATATTTAACATTTGCTGCCATTGTTGCGCTACTTACCCCGTTTTCTGCGAGAGGATCTCATGCCATGCATCACGGCATGAGAACGAGGCTTTCATTGGAGCCTATGGAAGTGCGCTCTCGCGTTCACATTGCTGTTAACTTGTAATACCAGCGCACATTAGCGTGCACTGCTATTACTTAGTGGAGCACTAATATCGTTTTCGCAAAAGCGATATTTAGCACTACACTTGTAATCAGGCCTATAGTCTGCTACATTACTGACCAGTATTTGTCAAACCCATGTTGCTGTTTATTTTTTTATACATGTATTTTACCTTAGAAATAATGTTTACATTTTTTTTTGTTTTCCACAAGAAAGTAACTAAATCCAATGTGGCCCCTTGCAATAAAGGTTTGGACACCCTGTGCTGCTGCGTTTTTCCCCTGGGATCTCTCGTTTGTCTTTCTTTCCCTGCATCCAGTTTTTATGTCTCCTTAAGGTCTGTTGCTCTTTGCTCCTGACATTGTTTATTAGAACACTCGCTGTTTTTTCTCTTTCTTTCCTCCTTTCTCTCCTTCTACTTCAGCAGATATTTATTTATTTTGTTTGTAATTCAGAGAATTCACACCACATTAAGCATTTTCATTACCTAAAATAATTAGGTGATGGGAGAGGAGCGCGCTCTAATTTGCTGTCCTTAAATAAAATTAATGCTCCTGTGATGCTGGCTTTAGACATTTTTCTTCCCCAATTACATTCTGGCCTCCCATCCATTATCTGTCCTGATATACGACTCAATTACTGCTGGCAAACTGCGGGCAGAGTCAACTATGGCTGAGCACAGAGAAGGAGACATGGGGTGATGGACAGGGACAAAGGGGAGAACAAGAACACAAATAGCCTGGCACACACAAATAATTTATCCAAGTAAAGCCTTGACAGTATATAGTATAGTTTGTCTTTAATAAATGTACAGGTAGCCCTCAGTTTACGCCGGGGTTAGGTTCCAGAAGGAATGGTTGTAAATCGAAACCGTTGTAAATTGAAACCCAGTTTATAATGTAAGTCAATGGGAAGTGAGGGAGATAGGTTCCAGGCCCCTCTCAAAATTGTCATAAGTAACACCTAATACATTATTTTTAAAGCTTTGAAATCAAGACTTTAAATGCTAAACAGCATTATAAACCTAATAAAATAATCACACAACACAGAATATATAATTAAACTAAATTAAATGAACAAAAACATTTGCTAAACAGCATTATAAACCTAATAAAATAATCACACAACACAGACTTCACTCGCATTTTTCTGCAAACAGTTTTTTCTATGCATTCCAATCTGGACTGATTTATAGATAGGAAGATCTTGTTCCTTTGAAATCTGCTCGATAGCTCAGGTCTGGTTAAACTGATTAATTTCAACTTGCTTGGCTTTGCTGCAACACAAGCGGACAGATCCACCAACTGGCTATTTTAATAAATGCACTGCTTCTCAATGCTTTTCAATAGCAGTCACATGACTGGAAAAAAAGGTTGTTATTCTGAAACGGTGTAAATTGAACCGTTGTAAAACGAGGGCCATCTGTATATGTAAATCCATAAGATACATATGTTGAAATCTACTTATTGACATTTATTTCCTTTTACGGATTGCTAAAAAAATAATGTCTTCAATAATTATTTAAACCTTATAGTTCAATTCATGGTGCTTATGGTTTCTTCTCCTGCTAAAAACAAATTGCAGTTGGGAAGCACAGACAAACACTGGTGAATTATACAGTTTTTTTTTTGTTTTGTTTTTTTCCTTTTTAAATTTGATTTCCTTGCAAAAATGTTTATGATATTATTTTTAATGCATATACATTTTATTTGTAGAGTGGTGTCATTTTATAGCTTAGTAAGAGAGAGAATACAATGGGGAAATTGATCAAAATTCCAGGTTGATAAGTTCTTAAGTAGACAACCTGTCCTACTGCAGTTGCCCATGTGATGTAACATTGTGCAAGAGCTCTCTTGTGCAGTGCCGCCCCTTGCACAACCTATTGCTTAGAGGAGGGCATGTCAATCACCTAGAACAAGAGAACGTCAGGGTGATTTATCTTGCCACCTCTGACATGGTAGGGAGGCAAAAGAAGCACTTTCTGCTTTTTAAATTTGTGGTTGCAGGTTCACCTATTGGTGCTTGCACCACAAAGCCTTAGAAGCTTAATACATTTCCCTAAAGGTATATAATAAAGACTCATTCACAAATGCCCTCTGAGTTGCAGTTTAATATGAATAATTTGCTTATATTTACCAGCTAACATATTCTATTTAGATCTATGGGGTATCTGTTTCTTAGGGGGGGGGGTTGCCTGTTTTTTTGTTGTTGCTATGTTCCTTGTTCAGTATTGGTATTTGGGGGTTTAAATGAATTTGTTAGACAGGATCAGACTGATATACTTAAAGAGACATGAAACCCAATTTTTTTTATTTCATTATTCAGATAGAGAATGCAATTTAAAAAAAAAAAATCTAATTTACTTCTATTATCAAATTTGCTTCTCATGCCCTTCTTTGCTGAAGAGATATCTAGATAAGTATCGTGCACATGTCTGGAGCACTACATGACAGGAAATAGTGCTGCCATCTAGTGTTCTTGTTAATGTAAAACATTGTTGCAAAACTGCTGCCATATTGTGCTGCAGACACGTGCACACTCCTTAACTTACCTTCCTGCTTTTCAACAAAGGATAACAAGAAAATGAAGAAAATATGATAATGGGAGTGAATTAGAAAGATGTTTAAAATTGCATGCTCAATTTGAATAATCAAAGAAAAATGTTGGGTTTTATGTCCCTTTAAGGAAAGTTCTTCTCTTTGAAAAGCACAGTTGGGTTAAAAGAGGCCGCTCTCAGGTGGTGCCTCAAGCAAGCTACTAAGCTCGTGTTCATTCCTGGTTGCGCTTTTCTCTTAACCCTTTCGCTGCTGAGCCTGTTTTCACCCCAATAAATATGAGTACAATACAATGATTGCTAGCAGTTTATTAGTAATCACCTAATTTTGATGTTTTCACCCCAGTGCTAAGCCAATTTTGAGGGGTTTGTTGCTACCTAAATTTAAACCCTATTTTAAGTGACCCACATAAATTATATATTGTTTTTTTAGCAGGCCCAGCAGATTCACGCTATCTCATTATTACATTTATAATTCATGGCATATGAGATAGCTGCAGAAAAAACTGTAGAAAAAAGTATAATTTATGCTGAAAATGGCCAAGTGACCACTGCTGTTACTGTGATCACCTTACTAAATTGTCATTCAAGTGTGAAAAAGGGGCCCATATGGGCTTTTGGGGGTTATAATATAGATCAGAGATGCCCCATTGTTCGGAACAGAAATAAAAGCACTTTTCTTTTCTTGCAAGGCGTTCACTGTTACCACAGAGATTACCTGACTATGCAGACAAAATTCATATCTTTTTTTGAGAATTAGACTTGCCTACTAGAAATTAAACTTTATTTAGTCACTACACATACCAGATTTTTTTTTTTTTTAATGGACATATAATGACCCATTCCCAAGTAAATCCCCATGTGTTTTTTCTACTTTATTTTCTTTCATACAGGTGGTGAGAGTCCCCAATCCATTACTCCTGGGAATTGCTCTTCTCTATCACTAGGAAGAGGCAAAGATTCCCAAACCCCAAGATCACTATAAAACCCCTCCCGCCTCACACATACCCCAGTCTTTACTTTGCCTCCGTTGGAGGTGGTTAAAGAATGAAGGTGTGTGTTTGATTCTTCAAAAAGAGGGGTTTTCAGTCTATATTAATGCTCAGTTTCCACTCAGAGTGCTTTAGAGAAGGATGTATATGTGGTATGGTTTGTGATTCTTTTTTCACCTCAAGAGAAATTATTCATAAACCTTCCATAATTGGTTGCAGGGACTTGTCTTTCTTTCCTATGGCATAGAGAGTCCACAAAACATTCTCTAGTGGGATATTCACTCCTGGCCAGCAGCAGGATGCGGCAAAGAACACCCCAGCAAAGCTGTTAATTATCACTTCCCTTACCTATAACCCTCAGTCATTCTCATTGCCTTGATCACGGGAGGATGGCGAAGATGGTGTCTGAAGATTTTAATCCTTTTAATGGGTACTTTTCCCTGCAAGCAAGGATTAGGGCTATGCTGTGTCCATGTCAATCTCTTTAGTAAGTGTAATGGTGGCTATTAGCAGTTAAAAGACCGCAAGGTAGTCTTTGCTTAAACTTCTAACATTATTGCTACCCCTAATATAGAAAGCCATAAATGGTTACTCTGTTCTTTCTTTTCTATAGGTCCCTGGTAGATATGGTGAAGCTGCCACACCTCAGAAAACAGCTCCTGCCTGACAGAGCAGGATCCACAGGTTAGCGCTTACCCTTCTAGGTTTGACGGTACCGGCACTATAGGGGTTAAATCCTTGTGGAAAGTATTTAGATCTGTTTTAGGGGCACTACTTTTATGTGAAAAGAGGCATCATTTTTTTATTGGGGGCTCAGAGATGGGAGAGTGTATGAAGCCCAATCACTTTTGCTGTGCTGCTGTTGGTTTTTGCTCCTTTTTTTTAGTCACTTGACCGCTCCTCGGCACTTCCGGTTTTCGGCTTCTCTGTTTAGATTGGCGTTTGCCGTGGCGAGTGTGGAGGCTGCATTTTCTTCTTTCTACAGTGGCAAGTGGATTGGGCTGTTTTGGTAACAAGGAGGTGTGTTTTTTGCTATTGTGTCTGGCTTTCTGTGCTAGTGGAATAGCAACTTATGGAGGGGTAAGGGTTTTAAGTGCTTATATTTGTTTTTTTGCTTCATATAAATAAACTTAATTTGGCATTTACATTTTTTTGTTAATTGTGAACTGATACCCAATTATGGACACTAATGCTGAAGTTGATTCATTTGAAAAATGCTTATTGTGTTTGGAGGCTAAGATATTTCCTCCTGTACAGTTTTGCTCTTCATGTTTAAATACAACTTTAAAGTTTAAGGTGAAGATGTCTCTCCCTGAGCCTCCTGTCTCTCAGGATAGTGTTATCCTAGCTACGCCTCAGCTTTCCCCTCAAGCTTCACATGCAGTGCCCTGCGGTTCCTCTCAACTTCCTGGGGGTGTTTTTTTACCTGGGGATTTTGCTGTGCAGATTGCTTCTGCTGTTTCTGCAGCTTTATCAGCTTTTCCAAAGGTTTCTGGTAAGCGAAAGAGGAAATTAACCATATTGATGTTAGTAAGGCTGACTCTGCTAAAGCTGTGTTAGTCAGTTAGTCTCAATTATCTGATGAAAATGATTCTTCAGTGGCTTCTGGGAATTGTCAGATTCTGATACTGTAGTGACAAATTCTGCAGATTCAGAGGAGATTAATTTCAGATTTAATTTAGAACACCTTCAAGTTCTTTTGAAGGAGGTTCTTGCTACTTTGGAAGAATCCGAATCTGTTGCGGAGAATCCAAAGAGGTCTAATGAGCTTAATAGGGTATATGATGTACCCTCATCTGTGGAAGTATTTCCAGTTCCAGACCGTATAACAGATATTATAACACAGGAATGGGATAAACCAGGGATTCCTTTTTTCCCGTCCCCTGTTTTTAAATAAGATGTTTTCTTTTGCTAACTCTATTTGTGGTGCACAGTGCCCAAGGTAGAGGGAGCTATCTCTACTCTGGCTAAGAGAACTACTATTCCTATTGAAGATAGTTGTTCTTTCAAGGATCCCATGGATAAGAAGCTTGAGGCTTTTTGATGAGGATGTACATTCAACAGGGATTACAGTGGCAACCTTTTGCTAGTATTGCTACAGTTGCGGGGGCAGCATCTTATTGGTGCGATGATTTATCTAATCTTAACCTAGAAGAGACTACTATAGAGGAGATCCAAGACTGGATTAAGGCTCTTAAGATAGTCAATACCTTTTATTTGTGATGCCAAAATGCAAGTTCTTAGGTTGGGTGCTAAGATTTCTGGTTTTACTGTTTTAGCGAGCAGGGCTTTCTGGTTAAAATCTTGGTCTGCAGATGTTACATCTAAATCCAAGCTTTTATCTCTGCCTTATAAGGGTAAAACCTTGTTTGGACCAGGTCTGGCAGAAATTATTTCTGACATTACAGGTGGAAAGGGTTCTTTCCTACCTCAGGATAAAAAGAATAGACCTTAGGGTCGCCAGAATTCGAATTTTCAAGCTAAGAATCCTTCCGTTGATTCTAAATCAACATGTAGGGGCCGCCCCCGATCCTATAGTGGATCAAGTGGAGGGCAGGCTTCCTTTTTTTTTTTAGCAGGCTTGGATACGCGATGTTCCAGATCTTTAGGCCAAAGATATAGTATCCCACGGTTACAGAATAGGATTCAAATCTTGTCCTCCCTGGGGCAGGTTAAACCTGTCAAGGTTATCTGCGAATCAGATAAAGAGAGAGGCCTTCTTCCCTGGGAGTGATTGTTCCAGTTCCTCTAGAGGAACCGGGTCTAGGATTCTATTCAAATCTATTTGTAGTTCCCAAGGAGTACACTTTTTGTCCCATTCCGGACTTAAAGTGTCTCAATCAATTCCTCAGGGTTCCGTCCTTCAAGATGGAGACAATCTGCTCTATTTTTCCTTTGGTCCAAAAGGGTCAGTTCATGACGACCAAAGATCTGAAGGACGTGTATCTTCATGTACCTATTCACAGGGATCATTACCAGTATTTGCCTTCCTGGACAAACATTTCCAGTTTGTTGTCCTTCCTTTTGGGTTTGCTACAGCTACCAGATTTTTTACAAAGGTTCTGGGGGCTCTTGTGGCAGTGATGAGGTCCCAGGGTATTGCTGTGGCACCTTATCTATACGACATTCTAGTTCAAGCGCCATCTTTTCATCTAGCAAGATCTCATACCGAGATGTTGTTGTCTGTTCTACGTTACCATGGGTGGAAAGGAGACCTGTGGGTGGGTCAGATGAGGTAGATGGAGTCGGCTGTGTGTCGTCTGGTGAGCCGGATCGCCACTGTGGAAGTCCAAAGGGCTGTGTTGTTTATCCCAAAAGGGTAGCTGCTCACACGATCAGCCTTGTTTCCAAACGAGTTTCCAATATCAGTGTATGGAACAAAGGGATAAAAACCAAACTGGGTATAACCACTGCAAACTGTGGTAATATTAAAAAGGCACAGAAAACCGGGTCTGTCTAAAAACAATGCCTGAGGAAACGGTCCTATACGGACTGAGAAACGCGTAGCAATTAAATACTTGTTTTTAGACAGACCCGGTTTTCTGTGCCTTTTTAATATTACCACAGTTTGCAGTGGTTATACCCAGTTTGGTTTTTATCCCTTTGTTCCATATACTGATATTGGAAACTCGTTTGGAAACAAGGCTGATCGTGTGAGCAGCTACCCTTTTGGGATAAACAACACAGCCCTTTGGACTTCCACAGTGGCGATCCGGCTCACCAGACGACACACAGCCGACTCCATCTACCTCATCTGACCCACCCATAGGTCTCCCAGGTGAGACCCCCAGCGTACTGACTGCTGGTTCTGAATGTCAGCCTGCCTGTATGCACCCAGTTGGTTCTAGGTGCCACTCCACTTGTGAGTAGATTTTATTATAACTACTGTTTTCCAGTTTTCCAAACTGATTCACACTATGTTGGCGCCCCTTGTTTTTCTATCCTCCTAGATTTCCTGATTCATCACACCTTGGATTCAAGCGGAGCAAGCCATTTGTTTTGATCTTTTGAACTTTTGTTCTTTATATATCCTTTACATTGAATTTGGACTTTTTATCTCTGAACACTTATCACATATTGGACTTTTCAGTTTTTTGAGTTTAATCAAATTCAACTGTTCACATATTTTGTTGCAAGTCTTTAGTTCTTTGCAATATTCCAACTGATTTTTTGTTTAGGTATCACAATTGTTTCATGATTTTTTTGCTTATGTATCACAATTGTTTCAAGTCTTATGGTTTGTAACAAGTCACACATTCTCCTTTGATTAACAAGATTTCACTCAATCATATACACATATACACCTCTACTCTCACATACTTATCTGTCACGGTTCAACTCACACGATACCAGAGGAATTTCATTCACATCAACACAATTTCTAACAACACTGTACAGCGCGTCTCCTTAGTTTTTTCTTATAGAAAATACTTCTATATTCCCTGTCTATGAATATTTTCCTGACGGACGTCAGAAAATCCACGCTTCATGTTTCTTGCCTGTCTCTCCAGTCTGCTATTCGTCCATCTGTGGCTCAATGCATGGAGGTGATTGGACTAATGGTTGCCTCCATGGACATTATTCCTTTTGCTCAGTTCCATCTGAGACCTCTGCAGCTATGCATGCTCAGTCATTGGAACGGGGACCACTCAGATCTCTTGCAGAAGATAAATTTGGATTCTCCAACAAGAGTCTCACTCTCATGGTGGGTTTCACAGGACCATCTGCTTCGGGGCACATGCTTCCTGAGGCCTTCCTGTATGATTGTGACCATGGATGCCAGCCTGTTAGGCTGGGGAGCAGTTTGGGGTTTCTTAAAGACACAGGGTCTGTGGACTCCAGAGGAGTCGTCTCTTAAAATAAACATCTTGGAGTTGAGAGCAATTTTCTATGCTTTAATAGCTTGGCCTCAACTATCTTTGGTCCGATTTATCAGATTTCAGTGGGACAACATCACCTCGGTGGCCTACATCAATTACCAGGGAGGAACTCAGAGTCTCACGATTGCCATCTCTCTGCCATCCATTTACCAGGGGTTGACAACTGGGAGGCGGATTTTCTAAGCAGGCAGACTTATCATCCCGGAGAGCGGGCTCTCAGCCCAGAGGTTTTCACAATGATAACTCTCAGGTGGGGGGTTCCAGAGTTGGATCTGATGGCGTCTTGTCAAAACGCCAAGCTTCCAAAGTACAGTTCAAGGTCAAGAGATCCTCAAGCTGTTCTGGTAAATGCTCTAGCGGTTCCTTGGAGCTTCAACCTAGCATACCTGTTTCCTCGGTTTGCATTGCTTCCACAAGTAATTGCTCACATCAAACAGGAGAGAGCTTCTGTGATTCTAATAGTTCCTGCATGGCCTCACAGGATCTGGTTCGCGGATCTGGTGACAATGTCATCTTTTCAGCCATGGAGGTTACCTTTCAGGAAACACCTTCTACTTCAGGGTCCCTTTCTTCATCCAAATCTGGTTTCTCTGAAGCTGACTGTTTGGAGATTGAACGTCTAAGTTTGGCTAGACATGGCTTCTCTGAGGAGAAAGTCATAGTTACTATGCTTGAGGCTCATAAACCGGTTACTCGCAGAATTTTACCATAGGGTATGGTGTAAATACCTTCATTGGTGTGATTCAAAAGATTTTTCTTGGAACAAAGTAAGGGTTCCTTGAATTTTGTCTTTTCTTCAGGAGGGCCTGGAGATGGGTTTGTCAGTCTGTAGTTTGAAGGGTCAGATTTCTGCTCTGTCTATTCTTCTGTATAAACTTCTAGCAGTTCTGCCAGATGTTCAGTCTTTTGTTCAGGCCTTGGTCATAATCAGGCCTGTGTTTAAATCTGTTGCTCCTCCTTGGAGTCTTATCCTTCTTCTTAGAGTTTTGTAACAGGCATCCGTTTGCATGCATTCTGTTAGTATTACATTTCTATCTTGAAAGTGTTTGTTTCTTCTTGCTATTTCTTCTGCTCACAGAGTTTCCAAACTTTCGGCTCTGCAGTGTGATTCCCCTTACCTTATTTTTCATGCTGATAAGGCGGTCCTTCGTACTAAGCTAGGGTTTCTCCCTAAGGTAGTGTCGGATCGCAATATTAATTAGGAAATTGTTGTTTCTTCTTCCCAGAAGGAACGTCTTTTGCATAACTTGGATGTTGTACGTGCTCTTAAATTTTATCTTCAAGCAACTAAAGATTTCCGGCAGTCTTCTGCCCTGTTTGTTGTTTTCTCTGGTAAGCGTAGGGGTCAGAAGACCACTTCTACCTCTTTCTCTCTGGTTGAGAAGTGTTATCCGGTTAGCTTATGAGACAGCTGGACAGCAGCCTCCTGAGAGAATTACGGCTCATTCCGTTAGAGCTATTTCATCTTCATGGGCTTTCAAAAATGAAGCTTCTGTGCAGCAAATCTGTAAGGCTGCCACTTGGTCCTCTTTGCATACTTTTTCCAAAATTCTACAAATTTGATACTTTTGCCTCAGCTGAGCGTTCTTTAAGCAGTAGTGCCTTCAGTTTAGGTCCGCCTGTCTTGTTTTTCCTCCCTTTTCATTCTGTGTCCTCTAGCTTGGGTATTGGTTCCCACTAGTAATTTAAATGTTTCATGGACTCTCTATGCCATAGGAAAGAAAACAAAATGTATGCTTACCTGATAAATTTATTTCCAGACATAGAGAGTCCACGACCCAACCTTGTTTAAATTCAGACAACAGTTTTTTTGTACAAGCCTCAGGCACCTCTATTTCCTTGGGTTACTTCTTTTTCCGTTCCTTTCGACTGAATGACTTGGGGTTATGGGTAAGGGAAGTGATACTTAACAGCTTTGCTGGGGTGCTCTTTGCCACTAGTAATTAGAATGTTTCATGGACTCTCTATGCCCAGAAAGAAATACATTTATCAGGTAAGCATAAATTTTGTTTATGCCTCCCTCTATGAATCTACAACATACTCATATTCCATAACCTCTGCTGATATGTTTCAGTACTGGTTTGGCTGTCTGCTGCTTATTTGCTAGTGGATGATTGTCTATTGGTAAGTATAATTTATTATACATTTTAGACTCTCTATAGCTATGTTATGGGCACTTTTTTAAATTTGTATGTATATCTCCCTGGGACAGAATCCATTACAGTATTCCCTTAATATTTTGTGCTTTTCGTCTTTTTTTTGTATGCTTAGTTTGAATTTCGCACATCGGTCTCTCGGTATACACGCATTGCGGTTGTGTACGTCAGGTTAGCGCTTGTAGGGTTAGCGCATATCCCTTTAGTATTATTATTGTTACTTTCGCGCTTCAGCTGGTTTACACACGTCGGGTTAGCGCACGTTAGTCCTTGGCTTTACGCAGCGCAGGTTTTGGGGTGCTAAATCCCTTATAGCTGTCAGTTTTTTTGCGTGTGTTTTCTCGTTTTGATGAGCATTTTGCTTTGTTTTACAGTTCAGCTTAGCGCACATACCTGTGAGTTCATTTATGAAGCTATTTAGGAGGGGGTAAGTAATTTTCATTCCTCATGAGCTTTTTCAGTGGGTTATAGTGTTTATAGCATTGCTTGGTCAAATGCTTTAATGGAGCTGTATGATTCTGTCCCTAAATCTACCCTATAAATTGAGTCTCTGAACACCTTTCTTCCATTATGTGTACATTATGATGTACCTTCCAGCTCATTTATGTGATTCATGTTTAGAATTTTTAATGCAATCAGACCAACCTAATGCTCTTTCTTTGGGTATTAATGCTCCTTCTCTTTGTTCATTACATTACAGGAGAATATTAATGATGTTTCACCTAATGTAAAAAATGTTATCAAGGCTGCAGTTTCAAACAAGTGTAAAAAGGTCAGTTCAGATTTTATGCACCTTGAAGCCAGTGATACTGTTATGTCTTCAGATGGTGAAGTTTCCTCTGCTGATGAGGTATCTTCAACTGATGTTGAACCTGATATTTCTTCTTTTTTGTTTAAAATGTAACATATTTGGGGGGGGTGGAGATAGCCGTCGAGAGGAGAAGATGCATCTATTCAGAGCTCCGGTTAAATATTGCACTAAAAGCCGATAAAACCTGCAGAAGCACAACTTTTTCCTTACAGAAGAAGTTTAAATCTGTTATGTAGTCATCAAAGACTCAATCTACAGCTACATCCTAAACTTTTTGCAGCGCCATACCGCAAAATACACAGAGGACACAGACCCACGTGGACTCATACCATATCATACTCCATCACTTAATCCTGACATAAGGAACAGCAACTAAAGCTCAACAAACTCCGGAGGGTCGAGGCTCCGTTCCAGAGTCAAACACAGCAACAGACCTCCACATACTGGTAGCGGCGATTGAACACCAAGGCCCACAAAACGGACCATGTGAGTTAAGCAACCCCTGGAAAGGGGGATCACATTGGCACTTTACCTACACACTAGTATCCTCTGTAGGGTCAGGGCTCCAGAGACCGAGACAGCAACGGATCTTCGTTTACCAGTACCGGAGATTGAGTGCTAATGCCTACGGGTCGTACATTGCGAGCTAAGAAGCTATCCACGCCAGATTGGCCTCCGGAGTTGGGGATCCGCTACGGAGTTAGTAACAGACATCAGTGGAGGAGACAGGACGGCCACGCGGTAAAAGCCCAAGCCTACCAAACGCAATCAAACCATATTGAAAGACTGTATTATAAAGGGACACAAGATATAGGAGGAGGGTAAGGGGCTTGTGAACACAATACAACATAAACCCATCCCCTATCACACTGAACAACATCAACACAGTTCCCAGTGTAGATTACACACTACCAGGCCCAAACTGACGCTACACTAAGTCAAGGCCTTGAGGAAAACTTCTTTTAGGCACAGCAACAAGCCTGTTCAGCGGGATTGCCTCTCTGCCACTATTTTCTGAAGATTTATTTGACCCAAGCTACAAACTACCTTGTCAGTAGACGCCACACCGCACTTTCTCTCCCCCATTTCCCACCTGCTTACTACAGGTGAGTCATATCCTCAATTCCTTTTTCCTACTTGGTTGAAAGGAATCATAGCCCCAGGAGAGAAGTGCCTCTGCTTAACACCCATAAACAGAGACCCAAACAGTGCTGCATACTTAGACCTTAGTAAGGTCAATACACAACATTATGACACTGTGAAGATGTATTGAACATATTGCCAGAAAGCTAACGAGCAATCTTCCCAGCAAGCAAAATCGAAACATCCTGTCTTCCTTACATGCTTTGGGATACGGGGGTATCTAAGAATCCGAAGAAGGAGTTATACTGGGAAGAGAATTGATCCACTCATGCTCTTTAGCTCCGCACCCACATTAAAACACCTGATTACCATGCACGTATGATATCATAGAAATCATAATATTCAACAACCTTTGATCTGTCTCAACGTATGGCATAGGCATCCTATTAAAATGGCAGCTAGATCATCCTTAAGAGCTATATCAACAAACCATTGAATACCAAATATTAAACCCTTCTACTCTACAGCTATCATGAAAAGCAGAACACAGACCATGAAAGACTGTTTAACAAAGTCACAAAGAAAAAACAGAGGCTAAAGTCTAACTCCCTCAACAGCTAGTGAAGACTCACAAGACACCCCAGCAGACATGTCTGTCTCAGACCTAAACTCCAACCCCAACCAAGAATTACTGACTCAAAAAAATGCCCTCTTCCAAGAGGAGTTCCACGCGGCAATGCAAGAACTTAAACAGGACATACAAGACATTGGAGGTAGGATGTCTGAATTGGAAGACAAAGTTGATGACATAATGGAAGCCTCAACAACGTTACAAGCTAACGTGGAAGATCAACAGGTACAAATACAGAGACTGGAATCACAACTAGAGGACTTAGAGAATAGATCTTGCAGATCCAATCTGCGAATAGGAAACCTCCCTGATTCATATAAAGACCTCCAAACCACTATCACAGAGATCTTCCAACAAATTGTACCTTCACTAGATCCACCTGTGCTCCTGTTTTAACAGAATGCATAGAGCACTTCCAAGCCACTGCCAGCAACAACCGCAAGACATGTGGTTTTAAAGCTACACTATCACCACGTTAAAGAACAAATTTTACAAGAAGCACAGAAACTTCCACAAATATAATTTGAAGGCTCAGTGTTCCAAATCTTTGCAGACATCTCCCCGATCACACTGAAAAAAAAGAAGGGACTTAAAACCGGTTCTTAATGCTCTTAAGGAAGCTAAAATATGCTACAGATGGGGTTTCCCTTTCAGATTACTGTTTCAGCTCAATGAGAATACATACACATGTACTACCTTACAAGGAGGACTGTTACTGCTTGATGAATTGAAAATTCCAACCCAAGACCATGAGACACCTCTCCCTCAACGTAGTCCAAGAAAAGCTTTGAACAGAACTTGGACCACAGTTCAGAATACGGGACAATCTAATAAAGCTAAACAAAATGCAAAATATAAGGCAATTAAATAACCGTTGAGCAGTGAGTACCTGGCAAATCACCAACTTTAGCCATCCTATATGGCTTGCAAACCTTCAATGACTTTCCCATTGCTCACCCATACCCACCCCAAGAGACATACTACCCCACCACCAACCCTTACCCACCTCAAAGAGAACTAGTGGGCTAACAACATCTTATCCTACTACCACTCTGAGGGTAGAGTAATTGTATCCTTAAGCTCTTCTTACTAGAGAGCCTATGTTTTTCTTTTCTTTTTTTTCCCATTTAAAGTATGTTACAAGTGTAGCAGTCTCAAACTCAAAAACACCAGATACATAAGAACAACCCCCGTTCCCCTCCCTAGCCTTCAACCCCTTCCCTAACCAATCCTTCCTCCCCTCTACACCTTTACCCTATCACTTAACGATTCCCCAACCCCCCATCTTTAAGATGATGACATAAATGTAATGATTGAGGTCATACTTTATAACCACTTAAATGGTTGCTGACCTATTGTACCACCATTTTGTTAAATTTAACTATGTTTTACTACTTGTTTTTCAGCCATGTTCAAGTTCTATCATTGAAAGTTTCATTGTTATCTGTACTTATTTTTGTTGAAGTAACTACACAGAACTCATATGCTGTCAGCATTTATCATTGCACAAGCAGTTCTGGTGAACTGCTTGTGCAATGCCTCCCCCTGCAGATTCGCAGCCAATCGACGCTAGCAGGGGGTGTCAATCAACCCATTCATATGCGATCGGGCGAATTGCTGTCCGCCACCTCAGAGGTCTTAAGACCGCTGCTTCTTAACTCCTGTTTCCGCCGAGCCTGAAGGCTCGCGCGGAAACAGGGGTATACGGCCCCATTCGGGCCGTGATAAATCGGCCCCTAAGCCCCTTTCAGGAGGCTTGGTTTTAGTCTATTCCAGATCCCTGAGGAACAGGGGATGGGATTTTATTTAAATCTCTTAATTTATCCAAAGAAGGACGGTACATTCAATTAAGGATTACATCTTTCAAAATGGAAACTATCGCCTTTTGTTCAGCAAGGTCAGTTTATGTCCACAATAGATTTAAAGGATGTTTATCTTCATGTTCCAATTCACAAAGATCATTTCTAGTTTCTGAAGTTTGTATTTCTGGACAGGCATTTTCAGTTTGTTGCTCTACTGTTTGGTCGTGGTACAGCTCTAATAATATTCACAAACGTTCTGGGTGCCCTTTTCTCTGTGATCAGGTCTCAGGGTATTACAGCGTTTCCATACATGGACGATATATTGGTTCAAACTCTATCTTTTACTTTACCAGAATTTCACACCATCCGACTCTTGTTTTTTCAACAGCATGCTTAGAGGATCATTTTTCCAAAAAGTTTATTAGTTCCTCAAAGAAAAGTAACTTTTTTTGAATTTCAAAAAGATTCAGTCTCCATTATTTTTTCTCTAACAGAGCAGAGAAGGTTAAAATGGTTGTCAGCTTGTCTGAACCATCAGTCTCTCTCATTTACCTTGGCTGCTTCTTGTAGGGAAGTCCTAGGTTTCATGATTGCAGCTTCAGATGCAATGCCGTTTGCACGTTTTCACATGAGGCCTTTTCAGCTTTGCATGTTGCGTCAATGGTGCAGAGATTATACTCCACTGTCTCAAAGGATATTTTTGGATCCCAGTACAAGTCAGTCTCTAACTTAGTGGCTGTATCATCAGTTTATTATTCAGGGAGCTTCTTTTGCTTGTCCTACCTGTACAGATGCAAGTCTCTCAGGTTGGGGAGCTGTTTGGGGCTGTTTGAGAGTGCAGGGAGTTTGAGATCCTCTAGGTAACTTATAAACGTATGAGAACTTTGTGCAATTTTCAGGGCTCTTCAAACTTGGCCTCTGTTGATAAGAGAGTCTCATCTCCATTTCCAGACAGACAATGTTACAGCAGTAGCTTATGTCAATAATCAGGGGGGAACTCAGAGTTCCCTAGCCATGAGGGAGGTGTCTCGAATTCTCTCATGTGCTTCAAACAAATTTGGTCTACTTTCTGCGATTCCTGTTCCAGAGGTGAACAACTGGGAAGCAGACTTCCTCAGTCATCAATCTCTACATACAGGGGAGTGGTCTCTTCACCAGGATGTGTTCAATCAGATTGTGGATCTTTGGGGTCTCTCAGAGATGGATCTGATGGCCTCTTGTTTGAAAAACAAAATTTGCAGATTTGTTGCGAGGTCCAGAGATCCTCAGCAGAGTTAGTGGATGCTTTAGTAGCTCCTTGGTCATATTAGCTTGATTATCTGTTTATTTCTCTGGTACTTCTACCCAGAGTGATTTCCAAGATAACCCCAGCTGAGCCTCGCAGGATTTGGTATGCAGATCTAGTTCAGATGTCCAGTTGTCCTCCTTGGCCTCTGCCCCTTAGACATAGGGGTGTCTCTGATTCTGTAATTGAAACCTTAATTTAAGCCCGTAAGCCCTTTACTAGCAAGATGTTTCATAAGATTTTTAAGGCCTTTATGTCTGGGTGTGTGGATCATGGATTTTCCTGGCATTCATTCCGAATTCCTAGGATTCTGCAGTTTTTAGAAAGGACTTTTCTGTGAGTTCTTTGAAAGCACATATTTCTGCTCTTTCTGTTCTGTTTCATAGGAAGATTGCAAATATGCCTGATATTCATAGTTTTGTTCAGGCTTTGGCTCATATAAACCTGTAATCAAGCCAATTTCTCCTTGACAGCATTTTTCCTTGCAGGAGCAGATATATTTCAGGGTGCTCTAGTAGATTATCAGATAGATTACGAGTTATGAGTGAAATAACATTGTTATGCTTCATAATGATGCTTTTTCCCTAACGCCGCTATTACAAGTCTTGCAGGTATAGGTGTACCACACACCTTTTTGGCCCGTCATTCAACGTCAGTACCACACTTTTAAAAAAGTCATTTTTCAATGGGACTGCGCCGGTATTACGAGTTTGCCTGGGAGGCCAAAAAGTGAGCGGTACACCCTATACTGACAAGATCCGTACCGCCATCTAAAGTCAGTAGTTATGAGTTTTACGTTACAAATCTGTAACATAAAACTCATAACTAAACTGCTACAAAGTACACTAAACACCCATAAACTATCTATTAACCCCTAAACCAAGGGCCTCCCGCATCGCAAACACTAAAATAAAATTATTAACCCCTAATCTGCCGCTCCGGACCCTGCCGCCACTATTAAAATGTATTAACCCCTCTTCCACTATAATAAACCTATTAACCCCTAAACTGCCGCCCTCCTGCATCGCAAACACTACTTAAATTAACCCCTAATCTGCCGTCCGCCCACACCGCCGCTATAATAAACCTATTAACCACTAAACCGCAAGCCCCCCACAACGAAATATACTAAATTAAACTATTAACCCCTAAACCTCTGGCCTCCCACATCACTATATAAATATGTTATCCCCTAAACCTAACCCTAACGTAACCCTAAGCATAAGTCTAACCCTAATACCCCCTAACTTAAACATAATTAAAATAAATCTAAATAAACCAATTATTACCTAAATAATTCCTATTTAAAACTAAATACATACTTACCTGTAAAATAAAACATAAGCTAGCTACAATATTACTAATAGTTATATTTTAGCTATCTTAGGTTTTATTTTTATTTCACAGGTAAGTTTGTATTTATTTTAACTAGGTAGACTTGTTAGTAAATAGTTATTAAGTATTTACTAACTACCTAGTTAAAATAAATACAAAGTTACCTATAAAATAAAACCTAACATTACAATAAAATGAAATAAATTAAATTAATCAAATACAATTATCTAAATTACAAAAAAAGTAAACACTAAATTACAAAAAATAAAAAACGAAATTATCAAAAATAAAAACGAATTACTCCTAATCTAATAGACCTATCAAAATAAAAAAGCCCCCCTCAAAACACTAACCCCTGACGATCAACTTACAGTTTTCGAAGACCGGACATCCATCCTCATCCAGCCTGCAGAAGTCTTCATCCAAGCGGGCAGAAGTCTTCATCCAAGCGGGCAGAAGTCCTCATCGAAGCCGGCAGAAGTCCTCATCGAAGCCGGCAGAAGTCCTCATCGAAGCCGGCAGAAGTCCTCATCAAAGCCGGCAGAAGTCCTCATCAAAGCCGGCAGAAGTCCTCATCAAAGCCGGCAGAAGTCTTCATCCAGACGGCATCTTCTATCTTCATCCATCCGGCGCGGAGCGGGCCCATCTTCAAGACATCCGGCGCGGAGCATCCTCTTCTTCCGATCGTCGCTGGAAAATGAAGTTCACTTTAAGTGACGTCATCCAAGATGGCGTCCCTTACATTCTGATTGGCTGATAGAATTCTATCAGCCAATAGGAATTAAAGGGTAAAAATCCTTTATCTCTTGCTTATTAAGATTCCCCCTACTATGTGGAGTAAGCGGTCTACTTATCTGTTTCAGCCTTCTGTAAAGATACTACTGATATGCTGTGTGTTAAGAATTTCTATTTATGTAACTTGTGGGCTCCCCTCTCACCTTAGCCCTGCAGCTTAACCTGAAATGGGATTAACAATTTAGTAACCTTTACATACGTCTGGGTACTATAATAACACTATGCCATGCAGGGTCTATGTCTTTAATCCACCATATAGTAGTTTAAAAGGGTTGGAGCCTGTGGTAACCCATCCCACAAGTTTATCACTACGGATTACATGTTTATTCCCAATTGTATTGCTTAATGTTATAGTTATAATTTTTCTAATATTTCCATGGAAGCTAGAATAGTTCCCCTTCCTTTCAGAGTATAATGGGCCCAGTCTATGCAGCTACTTTACTGGTGTTTTCAGAACAAATATTCACTAGGGTCCAAAAGTGGCCCTCTTTCCCCCTTCCCCTCAAGTTTCTCTTATGTACGTTTGGAGTATAGTTGGTGTGGTCCAAGAGTGGCCACTATTCAATAAGGGAAAATGTATTGTTACTCCTACAGTTAATATATTCAAAGGGGTCAAATATCTATTTTTATATAGAAAACTGAGGTTTGTTTGTGTCTTAGGTTGCCACCAGTAGAACATTACATGAGGGAAATTTTTATTGCAAACTGTATCTATGCTATCTTTAGATCCCAACTACTAATGTGTTTTCAACTTAATCTCTTCAAAGATATGTACTTCATCAATGTTGAAATTTACAGTGTTTAATGTAACTATCCCTTACTGACCGAAGGTCTGATTATGTGGTAATTTTTGTTTTGTTTTGTATTGCTTGTAACCTCAATAAAAATAAAAAAAAAATTGAAAAAATCCTATTGGCTGATCCAATCAGCCAATAGGATTGAGCTCGCATTCTATTGGCTGATTGGAATAGCCAATAGAATGCAAGCTCAATCCTATTGGCTGATTGGATCAGCTAATAGGATTTTTTCAATTTTTTTTTATTTTTATTGATATAATAACTATTTACTAACTAGCCTACCTAGTTAAAATAAATACAAACTTACCTGTGAAATAAAAATAAAACCTAAGATAGCTACAATATAACTATTAGTAATATTGCAGGTAGCTTAGGTTTTATTTTACAGGTAAGTATGTATTTAGTTTTAAATAGGAATTATTTAGTTAATAATTGCAAAGTTTAGAGCTGCAACAACTAATCGGCATAATCGATAATAATCGATTATGAAAATAGTTGTCAACGAATCTCATAATCAATTAGTTGGTTTACAATTAGTTGGTTTGTGCACAGCACCAGCTACTTTACTCCAATAAGCTCCTGCACATGGTATTGTGTTTTATAGTTATGTCCTTAGCCTAAAGGACGTCTACAGATGTTTACTTTTCATTTTTTTCAGGACAGTATACGTTTACAACTACTCCGGTCTTATCTGCTTCCCAGAAATAATAGGAGTTATCATTTGGATTGTTTATATTAAATCAGGTGATTTGGGACTATGCTTTGTAAGATATAATGCTGAGCTTATTATTTACACCTAGCCCTAGATTGATGGCATTTGTTATATGTATTGATGCCACTATTACCTGTTTGCACAATTTTTAGCGGATCCCTTGCTATTGCTGATTATATAAACTCTGTAGATATATGTGTAAGGCTGTGTCCTGTTACTGATATATTGGGGCCAATTTATCAATTTCTGTCCGACATGATACGCTGTAGCGTTTCATGTCTGACAGACATCGCTGAATGCCGACAGCATACGCTGTCGGCATTTAACATTGCACAAGCAGTTCACCAGAACTGCTTGTGCAATGCCGCACCCTGTAGATTTGTGCCCAATCAGCTGCTAGCAAGGGGTGTCAATCAGCCCGATCGTATAGGATCGGGCGGATTGCAGACAGGGGCCTCAGAGGCAACTGACCAGTTATTGAGCAGTTGCTTCATAACCGTTGCTTCATAACTGCTGTTTCCGGTGAGCCTGAAGGCTCTCGCGGAAACAGGGGCATCATGTTCCATTCTTTAGCCTTTTTTGCCTTTTTTATATTTTTAATTAAATGGAATATGTACCAAATTCAACCTCTGTAAGTATATATCTGTTATTTTAAGAGTGGACTAGATATGTTACCCCTAACATTATAGCTGGTTGTTTTCCATTGCATATAGATATTCAAGATATTTTTATATCAGAATGAAGTCCAGGCTTACTTTGTTAAGAGGCCCCTTGCATTGGTGGAGAGCTAACAAAAATAAATAGCCCACCTTGGTTAAATTAGCAAAACCCTACTTAATAACTGTAATGTAGGTGGCGGCGATGTTAGGGGCGGCAGATTAGAGGTTAATAACTGTAATGTAGGTGCCGGCGATGTTAGGGGCAGCAGATTAGGGGTTAATAACTGTAATGTAGGTGCCGGCGATGTTAGGGGCGGCAGAATAGGGGTTAATAACTGTAATGTAGGTGCCGGCGATGTTAGGGGCAGCAGATTAGGGGTGTTTAGACGTAGTTTTTATGTTAGGGTGTTAGGTTTAAACATTATTTTCTTTTTCCCCATAGACATCAATGGGGCTGTGTTACGGAGCTTTTGTTTCCGCGATTGCAAATGTTAGGCTTTTTGTTTTGCCGGCTCTCACCATTGATGTCTATGGGGAAATCGTGTACGAGCACGTCAAAGCAGCGCTTGTATTTCGGTGCGGTATGGAGCTCAATGCCACCATATCGTCCGCACAAGCCTGCTTTTTTAAAACGTTTAATAGCAGCGCTATAGGGAGGTGAATTAACGCCGCTTTTGTGGCGGTCATTAATTTCCCTATAGCGCTCAAAACTCGTAATCTAGCTGTATGTTTGTTCCTGCATTGTTATGTTGTGCTGTTTCTCTGTGGTTCTTTCTGTGAACAGGAGACAAGTATGTTACAGATACAAGTTCCCAAATGAGAAATTCCAAAATCCAAACTTATTCTAAAAGTTAATCTTTTTAATTATTATTATTTTTAAAAAAAAAGTATTTTATTCCCTGCCTGTATGTCACAAAAGTATTAACAAATTATATAAAACGACCTTTAGTTACACGTATAAACTGTATTATGATATTTAAATAATGCCTAATTGACATAAAATAGTGATGTTTACACTTGGTTCCATGCCCTCTCAAAACTGTCTCATTTTAAAGATGCAAATATTCCAAAATCCAAACTATTCTGTAGTCTAAACTATTCTGTAGTCCCAAGCAGATTTAAAAAATTACAGTACAAACAGATTAAAGGGGTTCAGCATACCTCAGAATCTAGTAACTAGTCCAGATTGATTCCTCAAAGTTAGGCAACTGGTGGTATAAAAAATAATTGCAGCAAACAATTTGTTAATTTGTTCAGAATGTTTTTACACTTGTGTTATTATGAAATGTTTCATGGCCCTTTAATGCACTAAAATATCAAAACAAACCAGAGCTTTAACACATCATATGCCATTTTCCAGTAGGTTAAGTTAGGGTCCTTATTAGCAAGCTGTATCTATTGTATGATGCAGGCTCCAGGCACAGTTCATTATCATATCCCTACCTAGAGAGAGGCATTAGCTGCTAACAGATCATGACAAGTTCACAACACATTGTATACATCATTTTATATTACATTGTTTATCATAGTCCACTCCTCTCTCATTTTGACAAATTTGTTTTAGTTGTGTCAAGCTAATCAGTATATTGGATGCATTCCTAATAAAGTTTGTGGGGAAAATCCCGCCTCAACAATATAAGAATTTAGTGGGGCCGGGGCGGTGCTTGCTGAAACACTTCAAATACAAAATCCATACATGTGCTGACAGATACAGGGCTGTGTTTTAAATCTATTATTTTTTGATGAACAAAAATCTTAAATATGTGACTGTATGTTTTGAAATTTGGGGAAATGAAATGCATTTTGCCAATAATCTCTTTAAAATCGTTAAAATGATTTCTTCTGCTGGAATGAATTGTGTATTTAGATGCAAATTTATTTTTGTGTAGATGTTTAACCCTTGGCTGCCAGAGAGAGCCGTAACACATTGTGTAGTCTCTAAAGAGAGCTGAAACTCGTTGCTGCTCACTGCAGTGCAGTCTCCTCTGGTAAGCCTATGAACTAAATGGTATGATTGGTACTTATGTGTACATTTTCTATTCACTGGTGCATAAGCCTTATGAATGCTACCAGTCAGAACATGAAATGCAGCACCCCAAAGAAAATAATGCAGCAACAATCAGTGATATTATAATGAAAGCTAAAGAACAGATACAGAAAATGAAATTGCTAAACTGTGTGTTAATTAAACTTACAATGGTGGGATCTGCTTCTGTTTTAGATCATTGTTTTATCTACTGCTCCAGTACCTGAAACCAAATGCTTCTCTGGTCAACAAGTTTAGTGCTTGTGAATATTGTTGCTCATGAAAACATGGAGGTGATCCATTTAAAAATACATTTCTCGTTATTGTTTTTTGATGGTTAATTTATTTGAAATAAAGTACTCTTTACTGTCTTAAAGGAGAAAAACACCAACATCTTTGACAGACACACACACACACACTAAACATTTTAGTAAAAGAGTACAGGTTACAGAAACACTATGCAAGCAAAATATATCGGAAGAAATAAGCCTCCTAGTGAGAGAGAAGGCCCAGCCATGTTTAAAGGGTGTTTCTGAAATAGCTTTATATACAGTTATCTGCTGCTTGCCTGAGTACACTATCCCTTTAATTAATTATATTCACACTCAATATTACTAAAGTATATAAAAGTTTGGAAAACACTGCATACTGAGAATACTTTTGAAACAATAAAGTACATTTCATTATACAATATAGCTGGAGTTATTTGGTCAGATTCTGGTGCTGCTTGCGTGATGTTTTGGACGTGTTAGGGAGTTCTTTGATTGCACAGACAATATTCCATCCATGTCTGCCCATGTTCTACGGTTTCTCTTTGCAGGTCACTTGATTTTCACAGTGTCACTTTGTGTCTATCAATTTGCTGCAGATATAAGGAACTGATTCTTATCTTTGACCTGTTTGCTTCAAAACATGTTGTTATTTGTCCAAGCACTGCACGTTAGTATGCCCTTTTCTCATTTATTGATTGTCAGGATTACATTTTAAACAACAAAACCCACATCATACTTCACCCATCGATTCAATCACGGAAAAATAATACTGAAAAGGCTGATTTGATTTACCTTAAAATTCAGAAGTTGGGAACTAAAAAAGAAATAAAAATGAAGAAAGAGATCTACTACGGCATGTGTTTGTTGTAATGAATGTGCTGTTTTCCTATAATGGTGTAATTTCCAAGCATGAAACCTCATGTATTATTTTTAATACAAGGGGGTAAATAAATATTATATCTCATTGAATCTGTCACCTGTAAAAATAATAATGAACCATTAGGGATACTTGATAATAAAAATGTCCCTTTTTGTATGTTGTTTGTACTGTGTGATCAGATCTTTAATAATAATTTATATCCACCTTTCTGAATCAAACATATTTTATAAAACAGAGACCCTAATGTTCTGTGTGTGCCAAGTGGACTGTCCATACAATTCAACTCCAGTGACTAGTAAAGGAGATGTCTGGAGCAGAGCTAATTATTAGAACTGAGAAATGCTTTAAGTGAGCTCATTATTTCTGGACATTGTCTATCCATGGACATGAGCATCTGATCCTTAATCCTGTTTTATACATGTCTGGCTCAGTACAACACTTATTACTGCTTCATGATCTTTTGAGCACACAGAGAGGAGAGAGGGGGATTAGCAGCAGCCGTTTAGCTTGAGAAGATGGGAGAAAATAGTTTCCACTGAATATTGTGCACAAGGCATCGTCACATGTATGTGCTTGATGCCTCTTATTTTAAAGAACATTTTGTATTATGCATTTAAAGGCACATGAAAGTTTAAATTGAAATTAAAGTGAGAAAAAAAGAATATGTCCAAATGTGTTACAACATTTTATTATTGCACCGTTGCTTACATATAACTATGTGTTTAATCCCTGCAAAGAAATAAAGACATACAAGTCAGTTCCAGAGCAGTAATTCATTACTAGGGCCTAGGTAACACATCTGGTGAGCCAATGATGAGGCACATGTGCATAGCCTCCCAATCAGCAGCTAGCTCCCAGTAGTGAGTTGCTGTTACTGTGTCTACCAAGGTATGCTTTTCAACAAAGGATACCGAAAGAATGAAGCACATTTGATAATCAAAGTAAATTGTAAAGTCTCTTAAAAATGGCATGCTCTATTTGAACCATGATAGTTACATTTTGATTTTCCTATAATTTTCCATAAGATGTTTAACCCTTTTACTGCGCGTGATGACACATCGTCGTCATCCATGCAACCAATGACAATCATATGTCGTCATCCGGGGGGGTTTCTTTCAGTGCTAATCACAGCCCCCCATGCAGTTATCGGGCAAGGTGGCCCTACATCGCCAGGGGAATCTGGGGATGCTGGTGAGGTTACCAAGCCCTAGAAACCCGGAAGCGTACAGTAGCTGCACAGGACCATACGGGGCTGGATGGGGTGGGGAGGAGTTTAAGTGTTTAAACACCTCAATCTCACCTTATGTAAAGTGATGGTAAACACAAGTATATTATAATAGGTTTGATATAATCTTATTACCTCCAATAGCTAAACCGCAACTGATTTTTTGGTTTTTACAACTTTTAATTTTTTTTGCTCATCTTTTATTCCTTGCATTGTGCTGTTTAACTCCGCCCCCCATGTTTTTTTTACTATACTACTGGAGTGACGTGAATTGCAGTCCCACCCGCTCTACACATCAGAGCCTGGCCCATTTGCAAACACTAATGATTTACAGAGTGTGGTGGAACATTTGTGCTAAATTGTGTTTGCGTGTTACGCTCTCATTAAAGTAAGCCTGTCGAACGAATGATTGGAGGATGCAGAAACTTGGAAATTGTGTGACCGTGGAGGGGTGGAGGGGGCTTGCATCAGAGTGAATACTAAGATAGTCTTTGTAAGTTTTTTTTTACATTGTCAAGTGTTATCAATAATTGAAGTAAAGGTTTATATATGAAAACAATCACATATACAGAATATGAACAACCAGAGTTTACCTTTCAAACGGTGGGTATAGAGTAGAAATATAATTTGAAATAAATATAAATAGACATGTTTAAGCAGTTTATAACAGGCCATCAATAAAGCCTAGAGACCACCAAGCCACTTTTTAAGATAGATCATTGTGGTAATGGTAATCACCAAGCGTGAATAAATGTGCATTTATTTGAGTAGAAGCTCATTTTGCTTTATTCTTTTGGTTTCCTTTGATGAAGGAGCAGCAATGAACTGTATACATTTATTGAGCCAATGACAAGAGACATATGTGCAAACACCAATCACCAGCTAGTTCATTGCTGCTCTTGAGCCTACCTAGGTAAGCTTTTCAAGAAAGTATACCAAGCGAACAAGGCAAATTAGATCATATTAGTATATAGGAAAGTTGTTTAAAATTGTTGTTATGAAAGTTTAATTTTGACTTTAATGTCCCTTTAAGTGTACATTTTAAAAGAAGAAAAATATACTTTCATTATTTATTCTGCTTACATTTCCTGGTATTTAACTTTAGAAAAGGATTTGTTTCTTCATTCCTGCACAAGGTGGTTGGAGTTTATGCTGCATATCAAATTCTTAGCTTGCAACATTCTAAAAGGTTATTGCTTGATCAGCGCAGAAGCTCCTTAATATCTTTCCCTAATTGTCCCTATTTTTTGTCAAATCTTTGGCAATGCAGTGCTTGTTTGTTTTAATATTTTTAGCTTATGTACAAAATACCTCAATATATCCCTTTTAAAGAGATCTAAAGATTTTATATATTAGTATTATATATTATTTATTTATTTATTTTTATTTATTTATTTTTTACTCTGCACCTAATGTTTTCATCCTATGGTGACCCTAATTGATTAGTGCATTAGCTGGCGCGCAACTAAACTCATGCACAAGGGTACATTTCTGCATCACTGGTGACCAAGTATACCAGAGTCGCCGGGGGAATCCGGGGATGCCAGTAATGTTGCTAAGCCCCTGAAGCATGGAAGTGCCAATTCGGCTACACAGAGCTTAAGAGAGCTAGAGATGTGGGGGGTATGTATCAAACCCCTCAATATCAGCTCCCTTAAGCCACAGAAACCCCCAAAAGACCAGCTCTTTCAAACAGTGTGTGTCTTGGGGTAAAGTATAGGCACAATTTAAAACTAAAAATCCATATTTTTAAATACAGTTTATAACAGGCCATCTTAAAGACTTGGAGACTACCCCAAGTCCCCCTTGTTTAAACACCAGTAGCCCCTTTTTAAAATAAAGCCCTTATATAAGTTTTCATTGTCAATCATCACTGGCATGAATCAATGTACATATATCTGAGTAGAGGGTCATGGGAGCCACTACATACACATCTGTTAAATAACTAAACCTAAAGGCCCTATTTTTAATGAGGATAACCCCCTTTTGACTATAGCGTTTAGGTAAAAAAAAACACACACACAATTGTGTACCATATTGTTCAGTAACATTATAATAAAAGTATAATTTTCCTCCCACACATTTTGTTGTAGAGTACTCATTATTTATACATAAAATAATGGTATAGTTTGAATCTGCTGGGTCTGCTGAAAAAAAAACTATATATGTGTGGGTTTCTCACTGAAAATTACCCACAGTGCATCTTAAATGTAAGCAGCATCTAAAATCTACAACACAGCTCAGGACATGGGTGGAAATGGCTCAGCAGTTAAAGGCTTTAGCATGCATAGATTTGTATTCCAAGTGTAGTGTTTTGTTACTTGTGTGCATGAATTTGGAACTTCTTGGTGAGGTTTGTTCAGCACAGGGTAACATTTTTCCTGTACATCCCCAGAATGCTATTAATTTTTATTTGGCATGTGCATTCTGATCATTCATAATGATCCGAATGGGGAAGAAGATGGCCGCTCATAGCATTCAACTATTTTTGGAGCTGGATTGTTTCCTGTGAAAGCGCAACACAGTAAAATCTGTGCAAATTAGTTTTCAAAAGAAGGAATCCAGCTCTAAATAGAGCCAAATGCCTCAAGCTGACGCCTTCTTTCACATTGGGATCATCACAAATGATCCGACTGCACATGCCTAATTTTTATGTCCATTTATGTGTTTCATTGTTAATTGTAGGTTGGGGATTTGGCAGTTCTTGGCTAAGTTTGTTCAGCACAGGGTGCAATTTGTTCTGTCCAGGGCATCGCTTAGGTTTCATACATGGCAGGGTTACAGAATGGAGGTCCTCATTCAAGAATTGCTTACAAGATAAGGAGAATACTGTTATCAGAAAGTCAGAAAAGACTTTCCAGTTTACTTATATTATCAGATCTACCTCTTTTTCTAATATTCTTTGTTGAAATGTAGATTATTTCCAAGAGAGCATACTGAAGTAGGCATGTGTCATCAGCACTATAAACAGCACTGCTTGTAACAATGTTTTACAAATAGTGCTTAAGAGACAGGTGCACACGCCAGAGCCTACCTCTGTATGTTTTCATTAAGTTTCAACAAAGGATATGAAGAGAATAAGGTACATTGGAAAATAGACGTAAATTAGATTTTTTTTAATTGCACTTTTTAGCTTAATAATAAAAAATAGAAGTTGGCTTCCATGTTTCTTTAATAATGAAATGCAGTAGACCGTGTTCTCCACAGAAAATGTTGCCAGTCAGGTGGCATTATGAAGTAGCTGGCAGTATAATACTTTGCTATATTATTTCCATCTAAAGGGGAGGAGAGTCCATGGCTTCATTTATTACTATTAGGAATCAAGAACTTGGCCACCAGGAGGAGGCAAAGACACCCCAGCCAAATGCTTAAATACCTCCCCCACTTCCCTCATCCTCCAGTCATTCTTTGGCTTTCTTCACAGGAGGATGGCAGAGGAGTGCCGGAGTTTCGGAGTGGTCTCTTATGGAGGGTAGTACTCTTTGCAATGAGACTGGAGTTTTAAGTAGTCCTGTCAGTCTCTCAGTGAGGGCCTGGGCGAAAGTTAGAGTCCGGAGATGCAGGGAGAGTCTTCATGCGAAACCATCCCGACTCATATTAACAGCTCCACAAGCAATCAGCGTTGACGAGTTTCGCTGCCTGCTTTCTTCACTCAAGTCCATGTCAGGAGCGAGGCTACTAACCTGTCACACTAAAAGGGCCGTGTTCCTGCTCCACGGCGTAGATTCTGGTAAGATTGTTTTATTTTTTTATAATAATAACATAGAAACACAGAATCAAGGGTTAATATTTCTGGAAGGGGTATTATTAAACAGGGGGGGTTTATACATAATATTGTTTATTGTGTTATTGCTGCGTTATGTGCGAGATGAGGCTCTGGCAATGTGGGGAACTTCAGGTTACTTGCGGAAGTTTTGCACGGCCATTTTTTGGCACGTTTTTCCTTAGTGCAGGGGCGGTCCTGCCAGGCATTCCATGTGACTGGGTGTGTCTATCTATCCTTCTCTGTTGATCTGTGGCGCAGAAGATGTAGCGGTTTCTGTAGTCCGGGTCCTAGGAGGTGGTGAGTGCCCCGGCCATTGGTGGTATAAAGGTGCCTTTTTTTATAAATAAAGTTAGTCTGCCCACTCACGCAAGCGATGGAGGACTCTGACGTGTTGGAGGACTCTACTTCCCTAACAAAGTCTCATTCCTGTGTTTATTGTGAGGAGGTTCTGGTAGATCAGCCTGCTCAACTATGTTCCACATGCCTTGATAAAGTTACAACATCTAAATGTAAATGGATATCTAGTACTACTGAGCCGTCCACCTTTGAGGGTCCTTCGTCCTGAGAGGTGCGTTTCCTGCTTTCATCTCCTTTTGCACATGCAGCACCCCGGGGTCCAACCATTACTCCTTCGGGAGAGATTTGTTGGCCGTCAGACTTTGCGGACCAACTGCAATCAGCGGTTTCGAAAGTGATCCATGCCTTACCACGTTCTGCTAAGCACAAGCGTAGGGTGTATCATAGCGGCCCGGCCCAGGTTTTGTCCATCCCGGCTCTATACGAGAACGAGGCCCAATCCGACTCTTCGGAGGAGGCCCCTTCTGGGTCGGAGTCTGTGTCATCTAAACCTACAGCTAGGTTTAGGATGGAGAATTTGTGCTTTCTGCTACGGCAGGTACTTGCTACTCTGGAGGTTCTGGAACCTAAGATACCGGAGGAACCTGCGATTCCTAAGCTTGACAAGGTATACAAGGACAGGGTAGTGCCTCAGTCTTTCCCGGTACCCGTTAAAATGGCAAATATTGTTAAGAATGAATGGGAGCGATTAGGGTTGTCCTTTTTCCCCTTCTTCTTCTTTTAAAAAACTGTTCCCCGTTTCTGACTCTCAGCTTGAGCTGTGGGGGACCATCCCTAAGGTGGATGGGGCCATTTCTACGCTCACGAAGCAGACAACTATTCCCCTTGGGGATAGTTCGTAGTTTAAAGAGCCCATGGATAAAAAGCTGGAAAACGTGTTGAGAAAGATGTTTCAGCACATGGTGTTTGTTTTTCAGCCAGCAGCGGCCCTTGCGGCGGTCGCTGGAGCTGCGACATATTGGTGTGAATCCCTGTGTGAAATGGTCGAGGGGGAGACATCCATCGACGAGATACAGGAGAAGATTAAGGCACTGAAGGTCGCCAATTCTTTCATCTGTGATGCCAATGTGCAAATTATTCGCCTGAATGCTAAGGTGTCAGGTTTTTCTGTTTTAGCGTGCAGGGCTCTGTGGCTACAATCTTGGTCTGCGGACATGACCTCTAAAACGAGGCTGTTGTCCCTGCAATTTCAAGGAAAGATCCTGTTCGGGCCAAGATTGGATTTGAATATATACACAGTTACGGGAGGCAAGGGAGCTTTCCTACCACAGGATGAGAAGGCTAAGCCTAAGGGATATACTTTTCGTCCCTTTGTACTTTGGACAAGGCCCAGCACCAGGTTTGCACCGCGAAAGCGGACCAGTCCAAGGGATCTTGGAACTGTGCTCAATCTTGGAATAAATCCAAGCAGAGCAATAAGCATGCCGAGATGAAATCAACATGAAGGGGCGGCCCCCGACCGGTCTCCGGATCACGTAGGGGCAGATTATCTCTATTCTCAGGCGCATGGTTGCAGGACGTTCAGGACCCTTGGGTGCTAGAAGTTGTCTCCCAGAGTTACAGGATAGGGTTCAGATCCCATACGCCTGAGGGCAGATTCCTCCTGTCAAACCTGTCTTCAAGACCAGAGAAGAGAGAGGGCTTTTTAGAGTGTGTGAGAGATCTCGCCTCCCTCAGGGTTATCGTACTAGTACCCCTAGCAGAAAGGGGTCGAGGGTACTATTTCAACCTTTTTGTAGTTCCAAAGAAGGAGGGCACGTTCCCCCGATTCTGGACCTTTCATCAGATTCCAGACCGACATTACCTCGTGGCTTACATCAACCATCAGGGGGTACGAGGAGCTCCCTCGCGGTGAGGGAGGTGTCTCGGATTCTGGAGTGGGCTGTGGACAACTGGGAAGCGGACTTTTTCAGTAGACAGTCCTTGCACCCGGGGGAATGGTCTCTTCATCCTGAAGTGTTTGCGGAGATATGTTACAGATGGGGAACGCCGTAGATAGATCTCATAGCGTCCAGACTCAATTGCAAACTACCTCGATACAGGTCGAGGTCCAGGGATCCCCAGGCTGAGCTGATAGATGCCTTAGTGGTTCCTTGGGGTTTCAGCCTAGCTTAAATTTTTCCTCCGTTACCACTTCTACCTCGCATAGTGGCATGCATCAAACAGGAGCGGGCCTCGGCCATTCTGATTGCTCCTTCGTGGCAACAGAGGACGTGGTTTGCGGATCTGGTGGGGATGTCATCCTCTACGCTGTGGAGGTTACCCTGTCTCAGGGCCCCTTTCAACATCAAAATCTAGATTCTCTGAGGCTGACTGCGTGGAGATTGAACGCCTAGTCTTAGCCAAGAGAGGCTTTTCTGAAATTGTGATTGATACTCTAATTCAGGCAAGGAAGCCAGTCACTCGTCGCATCTACCATAAGGTGTGGAGAACTTACTTCTTCCTTGGCATAAGGTGAAGGTATCCAGGACTCTGTCCTTTCTCCAAGATGGTTTAGAGAAGGGTCTTGCCTCTAGCTCCTTAAAGGGAGAATCAGGCCTGTCTTTAGACAGTCGGCTCCGCCTTGGAGCTTAAACTTAGTCCTTAAGGTTTTGCAGGGGGTTCCATTTCAACCTATGCATTCCATAGACATTAAGATTCTGTCCTGGAAGGTCCTCTTCCTGTTGGCTATTGCATCGGCACGCAGAGTATCTGAGCTAGCTGCTTTGCAATGTGATCCTCCTTATCTGGTGTTTCATGCGGATAAGGCTGTGCTGCACACTGGGTTGTGGTTTCTCCCCAAGGTGGTGTCTAACCGTAATATTAATACAGGAAATAATTGTTCATTTTCTGTGTCCTAACCCTTCTTCTTCAAAGGAGAGGTTTTATCTTCAGGCTTCTAAGGATTCCAGACAGTCTACATCTCTTTTTGTGGTGTATTCTGGGAAGCGCAGGGGGCAAAGGGCCTCTGCTACTTCTTTATCTTTTTGGTTGAGGAGCTTGATTCGCTTGGCTTATGAGACAGTGGGACATAAGCCTCCTCAGAGAATCACGGCTCATTCAACTAGAGCTGTGACTTCGTCTTGGGCCTTCAAAAATGAGGTCTCTATAGAGCAGATTTGTAAGGCGGCTACCTGGTCCTCCTTACACACTTTTACAAAGTTTTACAAATTTGACGTTTTTGCTTCTGTGGAAGCTGTTTTTGGGGGAGAGGTTTTGCAGGCTGTGGTGCCCTCAGATTAGGGTCCGCCTTTTACCCTCCTGCTTTCATTCAGTGTCCTCTAGAGCTTGGGTATATGCTCCCAATAGTAATTAATGAAGCCGTGGACTCTCCTCCCCTTTAGATACAAAACATAAATTATGCTTACCTGATAATTTCATTTCCATCAAGGGGAGAAGAGTCCACGGCTCCCGCCCCATTCTCCGTTGGGCGGACCTATATTTAGTCATCTTCTGGCACCATTTATACCCTGATATTTCTCCTACTGTTTCTGGTTCCCTCGGCAGAATGACTGGGGGATGAAGGAAGTGGGGGAGGTATTTAAGCCTTTGGCTGGGGTGTCTTTGCATCCTCTTGGTGGCCAAGTTCTTGATTCCCAATAGTAATGAATGAAGCTGTGGACTCTCCTCCCCTCGATGGAGATAAAATTATCAGGTAAGCATAATTTATGTTTTTTTGATCTTTGTAAATGTAAGCTATCGAAAGCACAAATTAATTGCATAATTTAACATACATTGCTTTAATGATTATTTATGCAACAAACATTGAAAATATTTACTATTAATTATTTTTTTGAGGGTCATGGAGTTAGTGTCCACCAGTCTATCATAGTTATATTCTATTTAAAGTTAATCGCATGCAGTTATTAAGCTAAGCTATATGAATATGCTGTCTAATAATAATGATGAGTATATACTGTGTTTTACGGAATATGAACTGGTAAATCTCTCAATTGTATCAAGAGCTGTTTTTTTGAGCAGTGAAGCCTGCTATAGCCTGAATGTTAATAAGCAGTGAGGACTGCGAGGGTTAGCCACATGAATCGTGAAAGATTAAATTAGATTTAATTGCTTACAGATGCCCACGATCACATCCTTTATCTCTGCATTTTACAACTCTTTTTGTTTCCATTTTTCATTTTGTAGGTATCTTGGGGATGGCCGGTTCCACTTGGAGTCCGTAATGATTCATAATCCGGAAACCAAAGCATTCAGGTAAAAGAGATCATGCTGAACAACCAAGTTTGATGCACTCAAAATATAATCACATGGAAAAAGACAGAATTACCACGAGTACAATAAAGTAGTTTAGCCTTTTATATAAGAAATTTGGCATCTAAAAGGATATCATGTGCTCATAAGGAAAGAAATCTTTCACTTGCCAACAATTGTTGGGTAGAGATAACTAGTACAGTCAATCATACAGAATGATGTAGTATTTAGATAATTTAATTTATGCAGGGTTAACAGTGGGCATTCATAAACTAACCCCTATGCCACATAGTACAATATTCTCTTGGAAATCCCAATACAAAATCAGCCCAAAAAGAGCTACACTCACATTTGTGGGAGAACTGGACACAGTGCTATAAAAACACAGTTCTCAGTACCCAGTTAACTGATCACAGCAGTAGGCCACAGTCACATATAAAGTAAGTATTCTTCTGATTGGTGAGCGCACAGCTGGACAGGAAAATCTGACAACAGGTCATTAAAGGATAATCAGTCAATCTATTGATAAAATTAAGCTTACAATGTGTTCCACGTCCACTCAAACAGAGTGTTATTTGACTCCTGTCTAGGAAACTCTCATTAATATAAACTAGTCACTGATTCCTTATATGCCTGTAGCATAATGCACTGTGACTTTAGCATTTGTAACAAAACATCAAGCAATTCAGATTATGATTTAGCGTGACTGCTTTTCTCCTCTGACCGTTTTTAAAATGGCTGAGCCAAGTATCCGGATTCCTAATTGACAGCATAAGCTCATTTCTAAACTAATGTATCTTAAATTATTTTAATTAAAACATTATTCGGCTGCATTAATATAATTTATTATGGCTCATCATTGTCTCTTTAAATAACACTTATTGAGAACGTTCCTTATGTTGGTTGTCCTAATCTTTGCTCTATTGTGGTAGAATAATTTGACATTAAGAGTGCTGTTAGCTTTTACAAAGTTAGGGATCCTAATCTGTCTATATGCTATGTGTGCCAACTTGCCTGTAAACAGAGCTCATTTTATTTTTCTCCATCCCCTAAACTTTGAGAGATTGTTCACCTATAAAACATCATAAACTAAACACACAAAGTTTTTGTACTGACCAAATTAGAAACTTTTTTCAGTTCCCCATCTCGCATAAAGATTTAATTAGATAATCTAGGCTTCTACCAAGTTAAAGGGACATGAAACACAACATTTTTCTTTCATGCCTTAGAACATACACTTTCCTTCCTAAGATAGGGAGAGTCCACAGCTTCATTCCTTACTCTTGGGAAATAAAACACCTGGCCACCAGGAAGAGGCAAAGACGCCCCAGCCAAAGGATTAAATATCCCTCCTACTTTCTCACTACCCCACTCATTCTTTGCCTTTCGTCATTTTAGGAGGTGGCAGAGAAGTGTTAGAAGATTCGGAGAGTCCTGAAAAAAGGTATCTGCCCTTCGATATAGGACTGGAGTCATGTCAACCTGTCAGTGAGAGTATTGATGAAAGTTAGAGTCTGGAGATTCAGGGAAAGTTTTTCTGTGAAACCATTCAGACAACTGCTAACAGCTCCTAAGCAATCAGTGTTGACGAGTTTCACTGCCTGTTTTCTCTCACTCAAGTCCATGTCAGGAGCGCTGCTATAAGACTGTCACACTTGAGAGGCTGTGTTCTGTTCCAAAGCATAGATCCTGGAGGTAAGATTGTTTCAATTTTTACACATAAAACGCTATAACAGGGTCACAGTGTGGCTCCTTTATACCTTGATAGGATCCAGGGTTAATATCCTCTGAAGGGGGTTTATTGAATAGTTGTGGTTAATTAATCAGTGTATTAATTATTTAGATTCTGCTTTGTGTGATTTTTTTCCTGGGCTGTTAGACTGTGTGTTTTTGGCTAGAACAGATTTCACTTTTAAGTTTCACTTTCGTTTTTTAAAGTGTTGCACAGCTCCTATTATTTGCTGTACTTTTAATAACAGGGGAAGTACTGTCTTGCACTCCATGTGACCAGGTGCGGTCTATGTTAATTTCCTCCATTCCGGCTGAGACTTGAACCTGAGGAGAGTGTTTCCTCTGTTAACTGTCTGGGTCTAGAAGGTGGTGAATGCCCCAGCCATTGGGAGTATAAAGGTGCAGTTTTCTATAATAAAAAACGTTTTAATTTGTTTCCTTCTGTGGGTATAACCTGAGCTATGGAGGACTCTGACATGTTAGAAGGTACTCCTTCTGTACTAAATCATACCTGTTTATATTGTGAAGAGGCCGTGGTTTTCCTGCCCACTCAATTATGTTCCACATGCCTTAACACCGTTATAAAGTCTAAGAAGGGAGACAAACCTGCTAAAGCTCTTAGTCCCTCTGAACCGTCTACCTCTCAGGACTCGGCATCCCATGAGATTACTACCCTTGCTACATTATCCACCCCACATGCAGTTCCCCGTAGCACATCTAATCCTCCATCCGGAGGGGGCCTTCTTCCTGCGAACTTTGCCCCGCAGTTTCAAACGGTGGTGTCTGCCGACCTCAGTGCATTACCTCGCTCTCCTGACTCCTGAACCGGAATCATCCTGACCCGGAGTCATCTAAATATTTATCGGATTTAGCTATTATGTCCTAGTTATCTGATGATGAGTTAACCTCTGTAGCTTCAATGGTTGAACTTTCTAGGTCGGAGTCCTTAGCGTCTAAGCCTCCTGCTGTGGAGGAACCATCCTTTAGATTTAAAATTGAGCACTTTTTTATTAAAGGAGGTTCTGTCTACATTAGAGGTTCCAGAGGCCGCACTGCCTGAAGAACCTATGGTACCTAAATTAGACAGAGTTTGCAAAGAAAGGAAAGTTCCCTTGACTTTTCCTGTGCCGGTTAAGATGGCGAACATTATTAAGAACGAATGGGAAAGAATTGGTTCTTCCTTTTCCCCCTCGTCTACTTTTAAAATGTTGTTCCCGGTACCGGACTCTCAACTGGATTTGTGGGGCACCATTCCTAAGGTGGATGGTGCTATCTCTACGCTTGCTAAACCTACTTCTATACCTCTTGAGGATAGTGCTTCGTTCAGAGAGCCGATGGATAAGAAAATGGAAACCTTTCTGAGAAAGATTTTTCAACATACAGGTTTTTTGTTTTAACCGGCGGCTGCAGTTGCCGCGGTTGCCGGAGCGGCTTCCTACTGGTGCAACTCTTTGTCAGAACTCATTGAGGTGGAGTCTCCCCTCGAGGATATTCCAGACATAATTAAAGCTCTGAGAATTGCTAATTCTTTTATCTGTGATATGAACATGCAAATTATTCGCCTAAATGCAAAGGCCTCTGGCTTTGCTGTCCTAGCCCACTGGGTGCTCTGGTTGAAGTCGTGGTCTGCAGATGTGACTTCAAGGGAAAGATTTTATTTGGTCCAGGCCTGAACTCCATTATTTCTACGGCTACCGGAGGCAAGGGTGCCTTCCTACCGCAAGATACGAAGAACAGGTTTAAGGGACGACAATCTTTTAATTTTCGTTCTGTCAAATCCCAACGACAACAATCCTCTAAGCCCGAGCAACCCAAGAGTACTTGGAAGCCGGCTCAGTCCTGGAATAAATCCAAACAGAATAAGAAGCCCGCCAAAAACAAATCGTCATGAAGGGGCGGCCCCCGATCCAGGATCGGATCGTGTAGGGGCAGACTATCTCAGTTCAAGGACGTACTGCCTGGTTCAAGGACGTACAGGATCCGTGGGTCCTGGAGGTGGTATCTCAGGGATACAAGATAGGCTTCAAATCTCATCCGACAAGGAGCAGATTCCTTCTCTCGAATCTGACTACCAGACCAGAAAAGAGGGATGCCTTTCTAGGGTGCGTTCGGGATCTATCCTCCTTAGGAGTTGTTGTCCCGGTGCCTATCGGAGAATGAGGTTCGGGGGTTTTATTCAAACCTTTTCATGGTCCCAAAGAAGGAGGGAACTTTCCGCACAATTCTGGACCTAAAGTGCTTAAGCAAATTTCTCAGTGTCCCTTCCTTCAAGATGGAGACGATAAGGTCCATCCTTCCTTTAATTCAGGAAGGCCAGTTTATGACCACTATAGATCTGAAGGACACTTACCTTCATGTTCCAATCCACAGGGAACACTTTCAGTTCCTGAGGTTTGCATTCCTGGACCAGCACTTCCAGTTCATTGCCCTTCCGTTTGGCCTAGCTACGGCTCCAAGAATATTTATGAAGGTTCTGGGGGCTCTTCTAGCCGTTGCCAGAACTCAGGGTATTGCAGTAGCCCCATACTTGGACGATATTCTGGTACAAGCACCATCCTTTTGTCTTGCGAAAGAATTCTCGGAGTACCTTCTCAGTCTGGAAGATAAACTTGGAAAAGAGTTCTCTTATCCCAAGTACCAGGGTGGAATTCCTAGGTACTATAATATACTCTATATCCATGAGGATATTTCTAACAGACCAGCATGTCTTGCCCTCCGGACCTCCTTAAGTCCCTCTGTGGCTCAGTGTATGGAGGTTATTGGTCTCATGGTGTCCTGCATGGACATAATAGCTTTTGCCAATTTCCATTTTAGACCTTTACAACTGTGCATTCGGAGGCAGTGGAACGGCGATCATTCAGATCTGTCTCAACAGATTGTATTAGACAGCCGGTAAAAAGAATTGCTCTCTTGGTGGCTCTGTCCAGATCATCTGTCCCGAGAGACATGCTTCTTAAGACCATCCTGGGAGATTGTGACTAAGGAGCCTATCCGTATGGGGAGCTGTTTGGGGTGCCAGGAAGGAAAGGGATTGTGGACTCAGGAGGAGTCCTCGCTCCCGATCAATATTTTGGAACTACGGGCAATCTTCAAGGCCTTGAAGGCTTGGCCACTTCTGGGTTCGTCCCAGTTTTTCAGATTTCAATCAGACAATATAACCTTGGTGGCTTACATCAACCTTCAAGGGGGAACAAGAAGTTCCTTGGCGATGAAGGAAGTATCTCAGATTCTGGAGGGGGTGGAGGCCCACAGCTGTTCGCTGTCAGCAATCCACATTCCGGGTGTGGACAACTGGGTGTCAAATTTTCTCAGCAGGCAATCCTTCCATCCAGGGTAATGTTTTCTCCATCCCAAGGTGTTTTCAGAGATATGCAGCAAGTGGGGTACCCCGGAGATAGATCTCATGGCGCCCAGCCTCAATATCAAGCTACCCAGGTACGTGTCGAATGTCTAGGGATACCCAAGCGGATCTAATAGATGCACTAGCAGTGCCCTGGAGGTTCAAACTCATATATATCTTTTTCCACCATTACCGCTTCTTCCTTGAGTGGTGGCCCGCATCAAGCAGGAGCAGGTATCAGTAATCCTGATTCCTCCATCGTGGCCACGAAGGATGTAGTTTGCAAATCTGTGGATGTCCTCATCTCCTCCGTGGAAGTTATCTTTTTGCAGAGACCTGCTGATACAAGGTCCATTTGTTCATCAAAACCTAGGTTCTCTTAGGCTGACTGCGTGGAGATTGAACGCTTAGTCTTAGCAAAGAGAGGTTTCTTTGAGAGTGTCATTGATACTCTTATTCAAGTTTGTAAACCAGTTACTCGGCGTATATACCACAAGGTGTGGTGGACCAACTTATTCTGGTGTGAAGTGCCTGGTTTTTCTTGGCACAGAGTTAAGATTGCCAGGATTTTATATTTTCTCCAGGATGGGCTGAAGAAGGGTCTTTCTGCTAGTTCCCTAAGGGGACAGATTTCGCCCCTAGATGAAGCCTAGATGAAGCCTGATGAAACAGCCATTGGCTGAGAAACGCGTTGCCTGTGATTTTAATATTTTAAATAAAGCCATTTATATCTTTGAACACTTGCTGCCTTCTTCCTGGGACCTGGTCCCTTCTGTTGAGGAATTTTCTGTTTTTTCCTGACTGTTGCTGGACCTTTAGATCATTGCCTTTTCCTGAGTGCCTTGTAACAAGTCTGTATTGATCCCATCCTGCTCCTATAGCATCAAGGGAGATGCTATCAATATTGTGAGTACCATTCCTATTATTTGGCCCTTATTTACCACAATATCAACAATACTAGGCCATATAGGCACCTTGTGTCCCTCTTACTGTTTTTATACAGATACTACATCTTATGCGGGAAGTTGGTCTTCTGGGTGATCGAATAGATCCCAGACTGCCTCTACAGCACTGATTGAGGTGCTTTCACAAATGTGAGTTCACTCCTTACTTACTTACCTATTTGTTTTGGACCAAACAATATTGGGCCATGTGGCGCATCTGTCTCTTCTTGTCTCTTTATAAAATAAATAAGGTTTTTACTGTAAAAAAATATTGAAAGAGGCCAGCAGAACCACCATAATGACAGTAATGTTTTTTAAATACTATGTTTATCTGCTAACAGACTCCAAAGTTATATCAGAAGAATGTAAAAAAAATTTGTCTTTATCGTGAATTGTCAATTCAGTATTAAAATGGGAAAAGTGTTCAAATAGTTTTTGAGTTGTTATGTCAAGGCAATATTAAAGCCTATGCACAGTTGTAATGGATAATTTGCCTATACTAGGTTTTTTCAGTGAAGCAGTAGTGCCCTCTGGCTAGTGCAGGGTTGAAATGGGAAAACTTATCTGTAATGGGTTTTGATGTGAAGCAGTAGTGTTTCATGTGCTTTGTTGCCAGTGCACAGTTAAAAGGAGCAAAACCTGCCTGTATTGTTTTTGTGCTGTACTGTGGCAACATTCTGTCTCCTTCAAGCTTTGCCCAGTCCTGATTTAAAAAAGGAAAATTATTCCTGTGTTATGGTTTTAAGGGCTTAAAAACTACTCAGTCATACACTCTTAACTATACACACAACCACATGCAGATGCATTAACTAGCACTTATGCCCAGGGTTTGTTGCTGTCATTCATCTCACCCATCAAATCTGACTACTTTTTGTTCCGGTGATTTCCTACGTTTGATATCATCATATAAGATGCATCTTATTTGCTGAAAATATATGTGGCATTTGTACTTTGGTACATTTTTATTTATAAGTATGAGGCTGTTTATATAACATTCCTAAAACCTAGTTTTAAACTGCTTATATTTGTATAAAAAAAGCTTAATTAGAAATGTCCTATCCATTAAAGTCAAAGTTGTATAGAAAAAAATAAGCTTTTTCCAAACATACGTTTTGCCATGATGATGATGATGATGCCTAACAATACAATCTTTTTAGGCCTTAGATTTGCTTATCTGCATAATCCTGTAACTTCTGCTCATCAGCACTTTTACAGATTTGCCATGGGAGTTTACCATTTCCAGTTTTCCTGTTCTCCATTCACTCTCACCCAAGTTTTAAGAAAAATGTAATTTGACAAAGTAGTGCTGGTTGTGATAATTTGCTATTAGCCAATACATCTATGTTTTGCAGTTATCAAAAATAGAATGACTGATTTAAAGATTGAGGAAACATTCAATCTACTGAATTATTTAATCTTAATGAAGATACCAGTAACAATGCTACTAAAATTGAAGGGTAATTAATTTTTATTTTATTGAAGGAGCTGAATCAAACATTTCTTCTGATGCCCTATACACGTCAACAGCTTGGAGTTTTTTCTCACACTTGTGGGTGTTGGTGTCTCTACTGAGGCCATATTTGGAAGAAAAGTTATCCATTCTATGTTGACTTCCAAATAAAAGCATACCTGTCCTAATTACTTTAAATTTATATATGTCTCGTTTTTCTGTCCATCGTAATCTACTATTTTATAGATCTTTAGTGAGTGTTGCTAGGGTGAGCCAAGATATACAATTATGCTCATATTCTACTTCTTTATAAATCTTAATGTGATGCTATTCGAGTGAGCCACAGTATAAAGAGATGTAATCATACGTACAATTTTCTTTTCCATATCTTGGGGTCAGTTCCGCAATTAACTTTCAATGAAGGGGCTGATCTTCATTTGTGAGTGTTATTTAGGGAACTGGGCCAAGATATATAAGTTTAAATATGTATACTGTAATTTCCAACAGGTGGTTAGAGTCCACAATCCATTACTCCTGTGAATTACTCTTCCCTGCTGCTAGGAGGATGCAAAGATTCCCAAACGCCAAGAGCTCTATAAAACCCCAACCACCTCACTGTCTTTGCCTTCACTGGAGATAGGTGAAGATTGAATATGTGCATATTATTCTTCAGTGAGAGGGGTTTTCAAACTTAGTTGAGGCCCATTTCCCCTCAGAGTGCATTGTTGGTTGTATGGATATATTTGGAGTATGGGTAGTGACATATTTTTCACCTTTTGGGAATAAGTCACAAGCCTTCCACAGGTGTCATGGGAACCAGTCCTTTACCTCCTCCTGTTAGGTAATTTATATACTCCTAATTCAGATTCTCTGCTGATATGTTTCAGCACTAGTTTGGCTTTCTGCTGGTTGATTCCAGTAGATGAGCGTCTATAGGTGAGTACTGTATTTTATCATTGAAAGTGGGCACTCTATTAGCCAAATAGGTTATTTAATTTATATATATATATATATATATATATATATATATATATATATACAGTACTGTTCAAAAGTCTTAGGTCACTATTAGATTTGGTATTTTAGCAATGGTATAATGACAATATATAATTATTTATCATTCTCTATTAGAATACAACCAGAAAATATAGGTTATTTGTAAGCAGTATTAAAAAGGTAGAAACAAATCAGAAAAAAACTGTCTCTATAGGCTAAAGTGGCACCTTCCCTTACACTTGAGCAATAGCAGGAACCTGGCTCTTGTAAACCTAAATGGAATGGAACCCTAATTAATGCCATTGCTATCAACTGTATTTGTCCTACTATTTCATGTCAAAATCACTGCTGTGAAAATGGTCTATTACACCTGGTTTGTGCAAGCCATGCTTGAGCATTACATATACATGTGGTATTATTTTAATTAATTGGAGGCTTGCTAATAAGACCAACTTTTTATCTTATCATTCCATTAAAAATGCAAAAGATCACAGAATTTGACAGACATAAAATCATACTTTTGCATCAGCCACTCTCAAATGAAAATCATCATACAAACTGGATACTCAAGATGTGGTATTCATGCTGTTATAAAGAAATTTGAAAAATCAGGAGAGGTCAAGGACAAAAAAGAATTGGAAAGGCAAGAAAACTTTCAAAATCTGATGAGAAGTTTCTCAGAGTTTCTTCTTCGAGAAACCGGAAGAAGTCCAGCAAGGACCTGGATCAGCATCTGGCAGCTTCATCAGTATGTCAATTTGACCCTTCTACAGTCTGAAGAAGCTTGATCAGGAATAGTCTTTGTGGAAGGGTAGCAGGCAAGAAACCACTTTTTCGGAAGGGAACAAGGGTGAGATGGCTAAGATATGCTAAAGCTCACAAAGATTGGAATGATGATCAGTGGAAAGAGAGTATTATGGAGTGATGAATCCAAGTTTGACATTTTTGAGTCCAATGTTCAACAATATGTGAGAATAAGAATTGGAGAGAGCTGGAAGAATGAGTGCTTTGCAGCCTTCAGTGATATATGGTGGAGGGTCTGTCCTGGTTTGGGGCTGAATTTCTGCCAGTTATGTTGATGATACTTTTTAAATTGATAGGATCATGAATGCTGAAAAGTACAGACAGGTTTTAATACATAATTAATAATGATTCCAAGCACACTTCTAATGCAGCAAAATCATATTTGGAAAGAAAAACAGCTGATAAAAAACTGACAGTCATGGACTGACCTCCACAGAGTCCAGATCTGAATATTATAGAGGCAGTATGGGATCACCTGGATAGAGAAGAGAGAGAAACAAAAGACATCCTAAATCTAAAGAAGAACTCTGGGAAGTGCTGAAAGAAGTCTGGTACAATATACCAGAAGCTTACTTCAGAAAACTTCAGGAGAGTCTTCCCAAAAGAGTTCAGGATGTTCTTCGTGCCAAGGGAGGTCACACTAAATACTGACATTTTGTTCTGAAAATTGTGGGGGGGGTTTATATTTTGTGTTCATATTTCCTGTATTTTCTGTTTTGTTTCTTAATAAAGTGCCCGAAATATAAATATGGATGGTCATTACAACTTAAATAAAACAACCAAGCTGGTGGTGGTACAAGACTTTTGCACAGTACTGTGTGGATAGATGGATATAGATGGATATAGATAGATATAGATATAGCTTTGGGACAGATAAATTTTTTACAGTTATTCCCGTTTATATTTTTTTGTGCGCTTTGGGTTTCTCTTTACATAGAGGTATTAGGTCTCATGATTGCTGCTTTGGATGCTATTCTGTTTGCTTCTTTTCACATGAGGCCTCTTCATCTTTCTATGCTTTGGCAATAGGGCAGTGATCATATCCAACTGTCTCAAAAGATCTATCTAAATAACAGAACAAGCCAGTACCTGCCTTGGTGGCTGAATCATCAGCTTATTATACAGGGGGCTTCTTTTGCGTGTCCTATTTGGACTGTGATCATTATAGATGCAAGTCTTTCAGGTTATGGGGGGGCATCTGGAGGACTCAGAGGGCAGAAGGTGTTTGGCTTCCTCTAGAGGCAAAGCTATCAATAAATGTTTTAGAACTCTTTTGAAAAGGGAGTCTTTTCTCTGTCTCCAGACAGAAAATATCACAACAGTGGGTGAACTTGCCCTAGCTATGAAGCAGGTGTCTTGGATTTTTCCTGTGCAAAAGCCAATTGTCTAATTTCTGCAGTTTATATTCCAGGAGTTAATTACTAGGAAGCAGATTTTCTCAGTCTTTAGGCAATGCATCCATTGGAGTGAATGTTTTAGCTAGTGGATGTTTGGGGTCTCCCAGAAATTGATCTGATGGTCTCTACGTTAAACCACTGAGACTTTGATACTGGTCCCCAAGCCTGTGACTAGGATGATAAGGGTTTATCTGCCAGCACTTTGAAAGGTCAAATCTTTGCTTTTTCAGTTTTGTTCTACAGGAAGATTGTTAATCTTCCTGACAACCGTGTTCTGTTGTTTTTTTTTCTTTCAAGTTTTGGCTAGAATTAAACCTATTATTAAGCCATTTTTTCCTTTTTTAAATCTAAATTTGTTATTGAAATTTCTTTCTAATGACACAGTGAGTCAACGGATCATCTTTATTACTGTTGGGAATATCACTCCTGACCAGCAGGAGGAGGCAAAGAGCACCACCGCAAAAGCTGTTAAATACCACTCCCCCTATCCACAATCCCTAGTCATTCTCTTTGCTTGTATCGGTTGCAAGGAGGGGTAAAGATAGGTGTCTGATTCTTCAATCAAGAGTTTGTTATTTTTTAAGCAGAGCAAGTTTGCTCTGGTTTTCTTTGGGGTTTAGCCATAGTCCATGTCAGTCTCTTCAGTAGAGCAAGTGGTGGCTTTTAAGCATTTGGGAACTTGTAGGGGTATAATCCCCACTGGGCCTCCCAAGTAATTTCATGCTGCCCTTAATTGAAAGTAAGTTTACTCAGCCTTTTCTTTTTTCTACAGGTCCATGTGAGGTAGGTGAACTGTCCTGCTGGCGGACAGATTTTTTAGGTATGTGCCTATTTCTTTACCTGTTTTGATATAGGAGAATTTGGCACTTTGACAGTTAAAGTGAATGTAAATTTTGATGCTATAAGTGCCCGTTTTTTAAAATTTCGATTAAAAACAGGGGCACTTTAATTCATCAAAATTTACGTTTCACTCCTGTTGTGAGAAAAAAAAACTTACCTTTTAATCTTGACAGCAGCTCCAGCTTCCTCCACCCGTTGCAAAGCCTCTTCCTGGGTCTAAAATGAGTAATCCAGCTTCCTCCAATCATGGAATTGAATCAGACACTGATTCCCCCGGGGGTGTGGGGGGGAGCCGTGATTGGAGGATGACCTATCCATCATTTCTGACATCAGAAATGGCTTGCGACAACCGGAGGAAGCTGGAGCTGCTGTCAAGTTTAAAAGGTAAGTTTTTTTTTACAACAGGTGTGAAATGTAAATTTTGATGAATTAAAGTGCCCCTGTTTTTAATCGAACTTTTAAAAACCGGTCACTTTAGCATCAAACTTTACATTCACATTAATTCTGTCTAAATATACAATCAGCCTTCTAGGTTAACGGTTTATTGTATTTCAGTTTTGCAGGCACTGGGGATGTTTGGCTCAGTTTATTATGTTTTCACTTTGGTGTACATGTTTTTTGTTTATGTATTAATGGCTACCGGGAGGTTTGTTAGGCCACGCCCACAAAAGACAGGCTTATCTGAGATAGCAAGGACATTTTTGGTGCCCTTTTAGGTGTTTCCTGTTGTTCCTGGGTGTTGCAGCTCTGTTGCCTAGCTCCTCAGAGGTGGTTCAGCGTTCTCTCTGGTGCGGCTGTCTGGGGGTCCGGATCATTTTCTGACTTTGTTTCCGGCAGCAAGGAGGTCAGGTATGCACCTCAGCAGAGCTTGCTGAGGTGTGGAGGTTGCCTGTTGTTTTTTTTGTGTTTAAATTTTTAGGGACAGTAACGTTTTTATGTTTCATTAAAATTCTGATTTTTATTGATTAAGGTTTTTTCCTTTGGAATAAGATGGATCAAGAGGCCCTGCAAGCTGTTGCTTGTTCTCTATGTTTAAATACTAATGCTGAGCCTCCTATCCCTTTTTGTTCCTCTTGTATTGAGAGAACATTACATTACAAGGATAGACTTTTTGATTCTGAGCCTTCATTGTCTACGGCGGATGCTGTTCAGGAGTCTCCTGTTCAGGCTAATCCGCAGCTTTCTCCTCATACGTCCCAATCTTCTGCAGTGCCCTGTGTTTCGTCTCAGGTTGGTTTTTCCTTGAAGGATATGGCTACACATATATTCTCGGCAGTATCTGAGGCTTTGTCTGCTTTTCCTATGTTACAGGGGAAGTGCAAGAGGAAGTATAAGGTTTCTGATTCTGTTACAATTGTGTTTAGTGTTTCTTCTCATAAGTCTGAGGAGGAAGATACTTCAGTAGCATCTGAGGGTGAGATCTCGGATTCTGATAGTGTAAATCCTTCTTCTGAACCTGAGGTTGTTTCCTTTAGGTTTAAGCTGGAGCACCTCCGTTTGTTACTCAAGGAGGTTTTGGCTACCTTGGATGACTGAGGCGTCAGTCATGGTTATTCCTAAGAAATCTAGTAAACTTAATAAGGTTTTTGATGTCCCTTTCTCTGTGGAAGTTTTTCCTATACCAGATCGTGTTTCAGATATTATTGCACGAGAATGGGAGAAGCTTGGGATTCCTTTTTCCCCTCCCCTTCTCCAATTTTTAGGAAGATGTTTCCTATTGCTGATTCTATTAAGGAATCTTGGCAGATGGTTCCTAAGGTGGAGGGAGCAGTTTCCACTCTGACCAAGAGGACCACTTCCTATTGAGGGCAGCTTTTCCTTTAAAGATCCTATGGATAAGAAGATGTAAGCTTTGCTTAAAAAGATTTATGTTCACCAGGGGTATCAATGGCAACTGACTGCATGTATTGCTACGGTTACTAGTGCAGTGGCATATTGGTTTGAGGCATTGTCTATGATTCTATTCAGCAAGATACTCCTCTTGAAGAAGTTCAAGATGGAATCAAGGCTTTGAAGTTGGCTAATTCCTTTATTGCAGATGCTTCTCTACAGGTCATCAAGTTGGGAGCTAAAATTTCTGGTCAAACTCCCACACAGAGTTGTTGTTGTCTTTTCTGCGCTCCCACGGTTGGAAGGTGAATTCCGGCTACAAGAGTGGTATTTTTGGGGACCATTGCAGATTCTCTAGAGATGAAAATTTTTCTGACAGAAGCAAGAAAATCAAAGATTTTAAATACAAGTCTTGCTCTTCAGTCCCTTCCTCGGCCGTCAGTGGCTCAGTGCATGGAGGTTATTGGTCTGATGGTTTCAGTCATGGACATCATTCCATTTGCTTGGTTCCATCTCAGACCTCTGCAGTTATGCTTGCTCAGGCAGTGGAACAGGGATTATGCAGATCTATCTCCAAAGATTGTTTTAGATGTCCAGAGATTCTCTTCCATGGTGGTTGTCTCAGGATCTTCTCTCTCAGGGAACTTGCTTTCGCAGACCTGCCTGGGTGATTGTAACCATGGATGCCAGTTTGCTGGGCTTGGGTGCTGTCTGGGGTTCATTTAGGGCTCAGGGTCTATGGACTTTGGAGGAGTCGGTTCTTCCAATAAATGTTTTGGAACTGAGAGCAATTTTCAATGCTCTTCTAGCCTGGCCTTAGCTAGCTTCAACACAGTTTATCAGGTTTCAGTCAGACAACATAACGTCAGTGGCTTACATCAATCATCAAGGAGGAACTCGAAGTTCCTTGGCCATGACAGAGGTAGCCAAGATTATTCAGTGGGCGGAGATTCACAGCTGACAGACTTTTCATCTGGGGGAGTGGGAACCTTATCCAGAGGTATTTTCCAGCTTTATTCTCAGTTGGGGTAGCCGAGGTACGGGTTGAGGTCAAAGGATCCTCAGGCTGTTCTGATAGATGCTCTGGCAGTTCCTTGGACTTTCAGTCTGGCATATGTGTTCCCTCCGTTTGCTCTTCTTCCTCGGGTCATTGCTTGGGTCAAACAAGAGAGGGCATCAGTGATTCTCATTGCTCTGGCGTGGCCTCGCAGAATCTGGTTTGCAGATCTGGTGGAGATGTCTTCCCTTCCACCTTGGCGTCTTCCATTAAGGAAGGACCTGCTTCTGCAGTGTCCCTTCCTTCATCCAAATCTTGTTTCACTGAAACTGCCTTGGAGATTGAATGCTTGATTCTTTCTAAGCGTGGTTTTTCTGAGTCAGTCATTGAGACTATGATTCAGGCTCGTAAGCCTGTGACTAGGAAGATTTATTATAAGATTTGGCGTAAATATTTGTATTGGTGTGATTCCAAAGGCTACTTGTGGAGTAGAGTTAGGATTCCTAGGATTTTGTCTTTTCTCCAGGAGGGTTTGGAGAAAGGTTTATCTGCTAGTACCCTGAACGGTCAAATTTCTGCTTTATCTATTTTATTGCACAAGCGCCTGGCAGGTGTGCCAGATGTTCATTATTTTTGTCAGGCCTTGGTTAGAATTGGGCCTGTGTTTAAGTCTACTACTCCACCTTGGAGTCTTAATTTGGTTCTTAGAGTCCTTCAACAGGCTCCGTTTGAACCTTTGCATTCTTTGGATATTAAGATGTTATCTTGGAAGGTTTTGTTTCTGGTGGCTATTTCTTCGGCTTGAAGAGTTTCGGAGCTCGTATGAATCAACTTTTCTTATTTTTCACTCTGATAAGGTAGTTCTGCGTACTGCCTTGGGTTTTCTTCCCAAGGTTGTTTCTGATAAGAATATTAATCAAGAGATTGTTGTTCCTTCTTTGTGTCCTAATCCTTCGCATAAGGAGCATTTGTTGCACAACTTGGATGTGGTTCGTGCATTTAAATATTATTTGCAGGCGACTAAGGATTTTTGCCAGTCTTCTTCTTTATTTGTTGTTTTTTCTGGGAAGCGCAAGGGTAAGAAAGCTACGGCTACTTCTCTTTCTTTGTTTCTATCAAGGGGTCATGAGCTCAAGCTAAAAGATAGTAGATTCAGGAGTAATTTGAGGAAGCACTTCTTTACAGAAAGAGTGATTGATTTATGGAATAAACTTCCTCAAGAGGTAGTAGCAACAAACACTGTGGGGGACTTTAAAAATGCATGGGACAAGCATAGGGCTATCCTACGAACTAGATAAGTTTATACTGTTAGGTAAGGTCGGGCAGACTTGCTGGGCCTATGGTTCTTATCTGCCGTCAATATCTATGTTTCTATGTTTCTTGTTGGTTGAGGAGTGTTATTCACTTGGCATATGAGACTGCTGGTCAGCAGCCTCCTGAGAGCATCACGGCTCATTCCACGAGGGCTGTTTCATCTTCTTGGGCTTTCAAAAATGGAGTTTCTGTAGATCAGCTTTGCAAGGCTGCAACTTGGTCATCTTTGCATACTTTTTCTAATTTTTACAAATTTGATACTTTTGCTTCAATTGAGGCTTATTTTCTTCAAGCAGTGGTGCCTTCTGTTTAGGTTAACTGTCTTGTCCCTCCCTTATCATCCGTGTCCTTTTAGCTTGGGTATTGGTTCCCAACAGTAATTAAGATGATCCGTGGACTCACTGTGTCATTAGAAAGAAAACATAATTTATTCTTACCTGATAAATGTATTTCTTGACACAGTGAGTCCACGGCCCGCCCTGTTTTTCAGACAGTTTGCTTCTCTATAAACTTCAGGCACCTCTGCACCTTAGATTACTTACTTTCTCCTTTCCCTTTGGTCGAATGACTAGGGTTTGTGGGTAGGGGGAGTGGTATTTAACAGCTTTTGCTTTAGTGCTCTTTGCCTCCTCCTGCTGGTCATGAGTGATATTCCCAACAGTAATTAAGATGATCCGTGGACTCACTGTGTCAAGAAATAAATAAATTTATCAGGTAAGAATAAATTATGTTTTTCCTGCCTTATCCTTTTGAGCCTATAGGGTAGATTTATCATAGTGCGAGCGGACATGATACGATGTAGCGTATCATGTCCACTGCACATTGATAAATGCTGACAGCATACGCTGTCAGCATTTATCATTGCACCAGCAGTTCTTGTAAATTGCTGGTGCAATGCCACCCCATGCAGATTTGCGGCAGCTTGCAGGGGGTGTCAATCAACCCAATCGTATTCGATCTGGTTGATTTCTGTCCGTGGCCTCAGAGCAGGCGGACAAGTTATAGAGCAGCGGTATTTAGACCGCTGCTTCATAACTTCTGTTTCCGGCGAGCCTGAAGGCTTGCGCGGAAACAGGGTCATCAAGCTCCATACAGAGCTTGATAAATCGGCCCCCACCCATAGAGTGGATATTAAGCTTCTTTCTTGGAAGGTTTTGTTTCTTTTGCATATATCTTTTGCTAGAAGAGACTCTGAGCTGTCTGCTCTTTCATTTGATCCTCCTTATCTTATTTTTCATCAGGATTAGGCAGTTTTGAGGACTGAATTTGACTTTATTCCTAAGGTTGTCTCTTCGGATAATATAAATCGGGAAATTGTTGTCCTAATCCTAAGATTTCTTTAGAGAGGAGTCTTCATAACTTGGATGTTGTAAGAGCCTTGAAGTACTATGTAGATGCTACTAAGGATTTCAGACAAACTTCTAATTTGTTTGTTAATTTTTTCTGGTTCCAGGAAGGGGCAGAAAGCTTCTACCATTTTTTTTTTTGGTTGTAACTTTTGATTCACAAGGCTTTCTTGGAGGTGGAGCAGCTGCCGCCTAAAGGATTACTGGCCGTTCTACCAGATTAGTTGCCACTTCTTGGGCTTTTAAGAATGAGGATTCTGTTGACCAAATTTGCAAGGCAGCAACTTGGTTTTCTTTGCATACTTTTATTAAATTCTACCATTTTTCTGTGTTTGCTTCTTCTGAGGCAGCTGTTTGTAGCAAAGTCCTTCAACCAGTTGTCTCAGGTTAATTTTGTTTTTGTCTGTCAGTCATTTTAATTGTATGGAAAAAAAAGAGACAGAAAATATTGACTTTTTTGGGGGGGTTCTAAAAATATGTTCTTTCTATCCTGCCCTTTTTTCTCATTGCTTGTGGACTCCACAGCTTAAAGAAAACTTAATGTATGCTTACCTGATAAATTCCTTTCTTTCATGGTGGTGTGAGTCCACAAAGACATCACCCTGTTTTTTTTGGTGTTGGTTTATTTTTGTGCACATCTTTTTTTCCCTGCTCCTATTATTTTGCTCTTATTTTTTTTCCTACCTTTTTTCCTTAGCTATACATTAGACTAGTTTACCAGTGAGGTGGGAGGGGTTTTACATAGCTCTTGGGGTTTGGAATATTTGCCTTCTCCTCATGGCAAGGAAGAGGAATAACCATGAGTAATGGATCATAGACTCTCACCACCATGAAATAAATTAATTTATCAGGTAAGCATAAATTGTTTTGTTTTTTTCTATTCATTTAGGAAATATGTTACATCTTAATGGTAGAACATGGATACTTTTTTATTTGTATTTTATTAACTTTCACACAGCTAACTCATGCAGCTTTTAAATTGCTGCTTGCCTAGACATGATGCTGCAATGACTATTCTGTCCAGAAATATTTTTTTCATTATGTTATATTTTATTGCATTTATTCCATGGAAAGGAGAACCTTAGTATAGTGAAACAAGCCCAGTATTTTCAGCCGAGGTCATGAATAATAGAGCTACAGTAACAGATACCGCCAACTTATTTCAGTAAGCAAGTTTGGGGTGTGGATATGAATCAAAGTATGCTTCAAGGTTGATTGAATGTTAAAGAGAAAACGCTTTCAAGCAATATTCTGAAAGATCAAATGGCCAGTCAGGCACTACATCATTGTCAGAAATATATATATATTGGTATTGATAAAGTGAGTGATTTTTAACAGTGTCTTAGGCTAGATATTGAAGAGAAACAAGAAGCTTTCAGCCCTTGGTGGAAGCGAAAAATAGTTTGCAAGAGCAGTACAATTGGTTAAGGATTGTTCCCCATAAATAATAAGTGCAATCACATGGATTTTCATATTCAAAGCTATTACAACCCATTGGAAAACCCTACGATAAACCAATTTTTAAATGCTTTCGTGTCAGCCTAAACATCTATACATCTTGCATAGGAACAATTCAACACTTTAATTTTATACTTGGACATATTGAAATCCCATCTTGTGCCTGCTTTGTGAGGCATTTCTTTGCAGTTTACACCCCCCCCCCAACAACAAAATAATAATAATAATAAAGTGCGTGGAAGTCAAACTTTTAATTTAAATATTGATAAAGAGTGTAGAGTTAAAACTAATCCATTTTTCTTCCATTATTACTTTACCTATTTTTAAAATGAAAGCATAAATAGAGGAGTATGCATGTGGCTTGTGAAAAAAACATTGCTTTAAGCTCTCAAACGTCCCGACCCTCTAAAATAACTAAGAAGTAAAAATCATAATAAACTAATACTGCTGTGACTGATCAAAACAACTTCCGCAAATCATTTAGTTTTAGATGCACAGACCTCCACAAGTTTAGCAATGCAATTTGGGTTGTACAGAAACTCTGATGTATATATAAAAAGCATAAGACAATGAATATTAAATATAAATAATTTCCAGTCAAATTAGAATATCAACATATAATATAGCCCAGAATGTAGCAGGATAAAAAGAGATGCACTTGACTCCAATAATGTGGTTCCCAACTAGTTGTAACCGCCCCTTTAATTTGGCCTAGAACTATAGACCAAAATCTACTCAGTCGAAGACAGGAAAACAAAGAGAGTGCCACATATCACATAGACATGTGAATAGTAAACCCAGTATCCCAGGTGTAATGTGAAAAAACACTAAGCAAATGGTGTTTGTGCTCTCATTGGGGCCTCAGAAAATTCTCTACTTAACCCGACTCCAATAAAATCGCTCCAATATTCCAGCTGTAACTTGGTTTTAATGTAAGCTTAAAATATAAACAGGCGTGGACCCGTTGCCCAGTGTGCCTGGGGGCATTGCTATACCTTAATTATGAGGTCCACACCAGGCCAAAGCATACATCTGGGGTTTGCAATGTCTCTTATTCAGAGAGGGGTTGCCTGGTACGTCGGGCCTGGACTGTACTGTACTTTTTAGGCAGAACCAAACTAAAAGATCCTCTGTGTGAAAGACACATTCTTGACAAAAAGAGACTGCTCCTGGGCTGGTAGCTAGCCAAAGAACAAGCTATTATACTGTTGTCTGTTCCCTTGTTTGAGAGTGCATCTCTCTTTTTTGGATAAAATATGAGCTTAGAATAAAAATGCAATGTGTTTCTCATCTCTATGAGAACATTTGGAGTTTCATCAGGCATTGTTGTCAAATAGCTTAGAAACTGTTCAGGAACTAATTCCAACAGACTTTTCAATAGGTATATACTTGAAGTGCTCTTGTTTTGCAAAACCTTGTAAATTGTGCTAACAAACTGACAATGTATAATGATTTTCTTTTGCAATAAGCTATGTTTAATGTCTTAATTATTAGCTGGCATGTTATATATTTCCATTAGTCAGGAATCTTTTGCTAAGGTCTAGTAAAATCCTGCTTGTAAAGGCTGTGAGGCACTGTGTTTATCTAAATGTTGTTGTCATATCACGTTCTTATTTAAATGGAAGCTTCTGCTGAATTAAAATTGTTTTAAAACACATTTAAAAAACATCACCAGTGATTTTGTATAATGCTTTTACATGGTAATCCTGATGTGTTAGAATCCAGGTCATGTTTCCTAGTCTGAAAGAAATATTAATATGAGGGTGGTGTCTAAACAATGACATTTTCTAGACCAAATGGAGTTATTTAGGCATATATCTGATGGCATCAGATAAAACAAAAGGACTGTGTAGGCAGAAGGAATCAACACTTTAAATATAAAAGGGCATCTCTCTGGCATATGTTTCTCTTCTTCATCCCGATTTATAAAGTACTGAAGAGCGCAAAAAGAAAATAGTAAATCAGAAGGAGAAACAATCTTTCCTTTCTGGTTAGATGCCTTCTTTTTCTTGGTTGAAAATCGTTCAAACAGACACCTGGATTCTTTCAGGAAGATCAGTCCTACTCAGTCAGTCATATTACAGTATGGCATCCCATAGGATCCAGCTTTGAAAGCCTGGTTAAGTGGTACTGAAAATGAAGGCTTGATTGAACCAGTGGTTTCCATAGTAATAGAGGCTAAAACAAATCTACTTCTGCCACATAACAGTAGAATATGCTTTGCATGGTACATTGAGAGAATTCAGTAAACTAAAATATCATGCCCCTCTGCCCTTGCTTGTTGGTTATCTGAAGAACAACAGTGTTAGACCCTTGAAGATAGAAGTTCTACTTTGTCTGCTCTAGCTGGAAAAAAATATTGTTCAACTACAAGATCTGAGTCATGAATCGAAGTTCATTATTTGCATTAACCTTTTATTTGTATTTGCTTTGTCATCCTTGTCAACCTTTTTTCAAAGGTAATTCTAAAATCCAAGGTTAAGAAGTTATATTTTATTACCGAAGACTTCTATCATTTTCTATAATTTTAATTATTTTGAGATTGGTATCATCCAAAAGCAAGGGAACACGAGTTTTCCTTTTGTTTTTTCTCTAAGCTATTATCAAGTATAGCTCAGTGATGTGCGCTGTCTACAAGTGTATTGAGTACGTTCTAAAAATATATGTAGCCCACACTAAGGACTGGAAAAAAAGTATTAATCACATGGGGTTACAGGCAAGGTTGTCATCCAACATGCTTCTATAGATGGCTACGATGTGCACTGCATCATCAAAGGCAAAGAAGAAAGTCCACTTATTTCAACTATTAAAGGTTTAATCAACAAGTGTAGTCCCTAGTTCCTTGGCAGACTCAGCTGCTTAACTTAATAATGCAGCAGTATAGAGTTTGCTAAATATTTTATGAAACATTGATGTTTGAGCTTCAGTGCTTCTAATGGTGTTTTTATTACTACTAATCATGTATTTATTTTATCCGGGTATGGCCACCATGGTTGTACTTTTGATTTATCATGTCCATGAAATTACTGCAGGTTAAATTTCCTAGTTCACTCACCTATCACATTCCTCTTCTCTTGATACGCATCACTCTTCCTCTTACATTTCTTATATGAGTTTTATTTTTTTATTTTCTCACATTCCTTATCCTATTTTCACATTCCCTTTTATCAGAAATGTCTGTTTTTCAGATTCTGTTTTCTCCACTATTAATCTATTTTCCTCCTTTACCTTCTGACTCATTCCTTTTTCTCCAGTTTCTTTATGGCCTACCACCCCCTTGATCATCTTACTCCAGATGCTGGTAGATAATTTCTTATATTTAAGGTGATAACAAACACTGATTTGGAAACTGGACTTGGTATGTCAGGATCCCTAGTATGCTAAATAATTCATACTGGACTAAGTGTGTTAGCTGATATGAGTTGACTTGCAAACTACTTTATGAATCATTTTGTTAAAATTTAATTTAATTTGCAAATGACACTCAGAATATAGGACCTTGTTTTTTTTGTTGTTTTTTTGTCTATTTCGGTAATTATGGTCATAATGGCCCTTCGTTGCCTGCAGACACATACGCTGATATTGCTGTTATTCACAGAAGTGTGGGCTGTGGAAATTACCAGAGACGTACAAGTCTTCCATGCTTTCAATAGCTGTAAAAAATGCTTAATGCGACTGTAAATTAAATTTCTTTTATAAAGGTGGTGAGAGCTTACGAGCCATTACTCCTGGGAATACCACTCCTGGGAATACCACTCCTGGCCACTAGGAGAAGACAAGATTCCTAAAACTCCAAGAGCCTTTAAAAAACCTCCCACCTCACTGGTAAATCAGTTGGTCTTTTCTTTGCCTCCACAGGAGAAAAGTGAAGAATGGAGGTGCACCAGCTGTTCTTCTGTAAGAGGGGGAAAAGGGGCACATTTTCCTTAAGAAAGCTACTGTTTGGACAGAGGGAAGCTTATAGAGTATTGGGCCTGTCACAGGGACCCGTCCCTAGCCTTGTTCTTTTGGACTCTTGTTATACTCTACATACACAGATCCTCTGTTATTACGCATACAGTACTGGTTGGCTATCTACTGGAAGCAGTTTTTTTTCTGCAGATGGTAAGTCCAGTAGTGTTGGTGCTTATCAAGTAAGTATATAGTTAACATTTATGTGGGCACTCACATTAGTAGGTACAGTTATTGTTATATGTCATAGCCAGGGGACTATTGTGACATTCATTATTTATTATATGTTATGTATGAGATTTTGGGCTGCAGGAACCTTATATTTTGTAACCCTATGTTTTATTTTTTTGTAGCGAGTGTCAGTTTTTTTTAGCACGTTATTTAGGTTTTCACGCGTATTATTTTATTTGTTTTGTGCACTGTTCAACATGCATATATTGGCTTGATTGCACGCCTCACATGTTTAACACAAAAGCTGATAATTCCTCATTTATCTTATCTAATTTAAATAGGTTTACGTCTTTAAAGCTGCATGTTTCAGACCCCGGTCTGTTTGATTTGTCCTCAGAGTGTTGATTAGATCAGGAGTCTCTGATTAAGATACAGAATCTTGCTTTGTTTTTATTTTCTGTCTTAACCTAAACAAGGATCCTAAGATTCCTGAGGTTAAGTCTGTTATAAAATTGTTTTTTAAACCCACTACTAAGTCACCAGAGGTATTTCTGAAATATGCTCTTAAAACTGGTCTAGTCTGTCTATCCCCTTTAATATTTAAAAGGATGTTTCCTTTTCTTTTGCAAGATGTACCGAGTCCACGGATTCATCCTAACTTGTGGGATATTGTCCTTCCTGACAGGAAGTAGCAAAGAGAGCACCACAGCAGAGCTGTCTATATAGCTCCCCCCTTAACTCCACCCCCCAGTCATTCTCTTTGCTGGCTCTAAGCAGGAAGGGTAAAGAGAGGAGGTGTTAAACTGTTAGTTTTATTTTATCTTCAATCAAGTGTTTGTTTTTTTTAAATGGTACCGGTGTTGTACTATTTACTCTCAGGCAGGACATAGATGAAGATTTCTGCCTGGAGGATGATGATCTTAGCATTTGTAACTAAGGTCCACTGCTGTTCCCACATGAGCTGAGGAGTACAGGAAAACTTCAGTGTGAGAAACGGTTTCTTGCTATACAGCAATGAGGTATGTTCAGTCATATTTTCTGCAGAGACTGTGTTAACTCAGAAAGGCTGACAGTGTCCCCATTAGGGGAAGGGGAAGCAGTAATCCTAGTGTTATCAGAGGTTTTTACTACCTTGCATAAAGGGTTAATTTTTTTGTGGGCACACAGTTTGTTATGTGAATTTGGGACAAACGTTTTTGTGTCTGGGAGTAACGTTTTCTGTTTTATGGGACATTTGCTTGAGGGTTCTTTGGGGTTGTTTATAACCCACATGGCTTTCAGGCAGGGTTTGTTAGTTTTGTGTAGGCCCCAGCAACATCGAGTGAGGTGGGCGGGGCCTACATTTACAAGCAGCAAGCAACTTCTCCTGAGGTCCTGATAGTCTTCTGAGGGACTAATTGAAGCTTTAAACCCCATATTATCACTTCCTAAGGGCAGGTGCTTTAGGGGGTTTTAACCGGTTTTAGACAATTATCAATCCGTTTTTTTCATTTGGGGGTCTATTGCTTTTTTACTTGTGGTGCAATCCTTCTAAAGCTTAGTGGTTACACTGTGAAAATTTCAGAATTTTTGAATCAAACAGTGGAATGGGGATTATGCAGATTTATCTCCTCAGATAAATCTGGATCAAGAGACCAGAGACTCTCTTCTTTGGTGATTGTCACAGGATCACCTGTCCAGGGGAATGTGTTTCCGCAGGCCAGCGTGGGTTATTATGACGACGGACACCAGCCTACTGGGCTGGGGTGCAGTCTGGAATTCCCTGAAAGCACAGGGTTTGTGGACTCGGGAGGAGGCCCTCCTACCGATAAATATTCTGGCATTAAGAGCGATATTCAATGCTCTTCAGGCGTGGCCTCAGCTGGCTTCGGCCGGATTCATCAGGTTTCAGTCGGACAACATCACGACTGTATCAGGGGGGAACAAGGAGTTCCTTGGCGATGATAGAAGTTTCCAGGATAATCCGATGGGCAGAGGCTCACTCTTGCCATCTATCAGCGATCTATATCCCAGGGGTGGAGAACTGGGAGGCAGATTTTCAAAGTCGTCAGACTTTTCATCCTGGGGAGTGGGAGCTCCATCCGGAGGTGTTTGCTCAACTTGTTCAGCTATGGGGCACACCAGAATTGGATCTGATGGCATCTCGTCAGAACGCCAAACTTCCTTGTTACGGATCCAGGTCAAGGGATCCTCAGGCAGTACTGATAGATGCTCTAGCAGTACCCTGGTCGTTCAACCTGGCTTATGTGTTTCCACCATTCCCTCTCCTTCCACGTCTGATTGCCAGAATCAAACAGGAGAGAGCTTAAGTGATTTTGATAGCGCCTGCGTGGCCACGCAGGACTTGGTATGCAGACCTGGTGGATATGTCATCTCTGCCACCATGGACTCTGCCACTGAGACGGGACCTTTTGATTCAAGGTCCATTCAAGCATCCAAATCTAATTTCTCTGCAACTGACTGCTTGGAGATTGTACGCTTGATTTTATCAAAGCGGGGTTTCTCTGAGTCGGTCGTAGATACCTTGATTCAGGCTTGAAAGCCTGTCACCAGGAGGATTTATCATAAGATATGGCGTAAATATCTTTTATGGTGCGAATCCAAAGGCTACTCATGGAGTAAGATCAGGATTCCTAGGATTTTGTCTTTTCTCCAATAAGGATTGGAGAAAGGATTGTCTGCTAGTTCCTTAAAGGGACAGATATCTGCTTTGTCTATTCTGTTGCACAAGTGTCTGGCAGATGTCCCAGACGTTCAGGTTTTTTGTCAGGCTTTAGTTAGAATTAAGCCTGTGTTTAAACGTGTTGCTCCGCCATGGAGTCTAAATTTAGTTCTTAAAGTTCTTCAGGGGGTTCCGTTTGAACCATGCATTCCATAGATATTAAGCTTCTATCTTGGAAAGTTCTGTTCCTAGTTGCTATCTCTTCAGCTCGAAGAGTTTCTGAACTATCTGCATTACAATGTGACTCGCCTTATCTTGTTTTCCATGCTGATAAGGTGGTTTTGCGTACAAACCTGGGTTCCTCCCTAAGGTTGTTTCTAAAAGGAATATCAATCAGGAAATTGTTGTTCCTTCTCTGTGTCCTAATCCTTCTTCTAAGAAGGAACGTCTGTTGCACAACTTGGACGTGGTTCGTGCCTTGAAGTTTTATTTGTAGGCAACCAAAGATTTTCGCCAATCATCTTCTTTGTTTGTTGTCTATGCTGGAAAGCGTAGAGGTCTAAAGGCTACGGCTACCTCTCTTTCCTTTAGGCTGAAAAGCATCATTCGTTTGGCTTATGAGACTGCAGGACAGCAGCCTCCTGAAAGAATTACAGCTCACTCCACTAGAGCGGTGACTTGGCTTTTTAAAATGATGCTTCTGTTGAACAGATTTGTAAGGCTGCGACTTGGTCTTCGCTTCATACCTTTTCCAAAGTAAGGATGAATCCGTGGTACAACTTGCAAAAGAAAACAAAATTTATGCTTACCTGATAAATTTCTTTCTTTTGCGATGTACCGAGTCCACGGCCCGCCCTGTCTATTCAAGACAGATAGTATTTTTTATGTAAACTTCAGTCACCTCTGCACCTTATAGTTTCTCCTTTTCTTCTTTGGCTTTGGTCGAATGACTGGGGGGTGGAGTTAAGGGGGGAGATATATAGACAGCTCTGCTGTGGTGCTCTCATCGCTACTTCCTGTCAGGAAGGACAATATCCCACAAGTTAGGATGAATCCGTGGACTCGGTACATCGCAAAAGAAAGAAATTTATCAGGTAAGCATAAATTTTGTTTTTGACATAGACCTTTGGGTACTATCTCTAAGGTAGATGGCGCTATGTCTACTTTTATCTAAGAGAACTACTATACCTCTTCAGGAAAGTAACTAATTGGTTAAGACCCTATGGATAGGAAGTTTGGGTCTTTTCATATGAATGCTTTTCAGCAAACAGGTTTACTATTATTGAGTTGCTGCAACTCCTACTCTTTGGTGTGATAGTTTATCTGAGATGTTTTCTAATGCATCTGCTGGTAAAGAGTTTTGGAATCAGTAAAGACATTTAAGCTCAGTGATGCTATTGTTGACATTATTAAAATGAATGCCAAAATGATTGCATTAGCAGTCCTTATCAGGAGGGACAGGCAGTTCATTGTGGTCCACTGGTCACAGCCGCCTAGCAACCAGAAGGTTGAGAGTTTGTTAATTTATAATAAGACATCTCAGTCTAGGTTTTTGCACATTTTTTTATCAGGGAATACTTTTGTTTAGGCCTGGTCTGGATGCTATTTTTTTTCTACTATGGCTTAAGGTAAATGAGCTTTTCTCTCTGAATTGTAAAGGTGAGATCGGTGTTTTTTATAATTTTTGTTCCTTTCGTCCATCTAGGAACCTAAAATCCTCCTCCTTCCATTTTGAAACAGGGCTCTTTTTTGAATTTTCATTGAAGCCATTTTCGATTTCAACAAGTCTAAACAGTCTAAGAAACATGCCTTCACTATTAAGTCATCATGAAGGTACGGCCTCTAATCTGGAACTTCTGGTAGGGGGTAGTTTACGCCTTTTTCAGGGGGTTTAGTTTTTTTGTGTTAGGATCCATGGGTTCTGAATTTAGGTTCCCAGTGATACTGATTTGGTTTCAAATTAAGTCTCCCCAGGTTAAGGTTTCTTCTATCTCTTGTTCTGTATTATCCTGTAAAATCAAGATACTTCTTTCAGTCTTAGATCTGGAATGGTTGGGATTTATAGTCCCACTTTCAAAGTTGGAGCAAGGGGTTGTATTCAAACCTCTTCATTGTTCCCAAGAAGCTTGTGACAGGCCAGTTCTGGATTTTAAGACTTCAATCAGGTTTCTCAAAGTTCCTTCTTTTAAGATTGAGTAAATTCTGACAATGTTGCTTCTTGTTCTACAAGGGCAGTTTTATGTCTAAAATAGATTTGCTGAATAGTTTTCTTTGTGGTGACACCACAAAGAAAAATATTCAGCAAGTCTTTTTTAGACTTAAACTGCCCTTGTAAAACAAGAAGCAAAATTGTAAGAATTTACTCAATCTTAAAAGAAGTAACAATCTAGGGGTCTCGGAGAGCACAGGGAGTTTGGTCTCCTCCGGAGAAGAGGGTACCTATAAATGTTTTGGAATTCTGTGCAATCTTCAGGGCTCTTCAGAGCTGGCCTCTGTTAAAGAGAGACATTTCTACGCTTGTAATCAGACAATGCCACTGTGGTAGCTTACTTCTTTCATCAAGAGGGAACTCGCAGTTCCCTGGCGATGAGGGAGTTGCCCTGAATTTTTTCTTGGGCAAAGACTAATCTCTTCAATTTCTACATTTATTCTTCCAGGGTTGAGCATTTGGGAAGCAGACTTCTCAGTTATTAGCCTCTTCATCCGGGTGAGGAGTGGTCTCTTTATCTGGGAGCTTTTTTAATCAGATTGTGGATCATGTGAAGTCTTCCAGAAACAGATCTGATGGCTTCTCTGTTGAACATCAAGCTCACCTGATATTTTCAGAGTTTCAGGGGTCCTCAGGCAAAGTTTGTGATTGCTCTAGTATCCCGCTGGTTGTTTTGTCTGGCTTACATCTTTTCATATCTTACGTTTCCAAGAGTGGTAGCCAGGATCAAGCCAGAAGTATTATCAGTAATTGTGATTGCTCCAGCTTTACCTTGCAATACTTTGTTTGCAGATCTGGTGAAGGTTGTTCTCCATGGCCTTTTACTCTGTGCCACAACCTTCTGTCTCAAGGGCTTTTTTTATCAGGTTTTAAGATCTCTCAACTTGATGGACTTGCTTAGAATTTAGACAGTTTTTTCTGATTCTGTTTTTTAGTCCTTTTTTTCAAACCTGTGAACCGGTGACAAGAAAGGTTTTTCATAGGTTTTTGAAGGCCTTTATTTCTTGGTGTTTAAAGCATGATTTTAGCTGGCACTCTTTAGTTTCTTCAAGATGGTTTGGATAAGGATTTATCCACCAGTTTTTTTAAAGGGCCAAGTTTCTAATTTTTTGTTTTCTATTAGTTTGCTAAGCTTCCTGGTATTCTCAGTTTTGGTCCAGCTTTAGTCACAATCCAGCCAGTGGTAAAATCAATTTCTCATCTTTTGAATCTCAATTTGCTTGTGTAACCACCACAAAAGAAATAAATTTATCAGGAAAGCATACATTATATTTTTATGCTTCAATGTATCAAAACCAAAGCAGTATACAGAGACAGAAGACTTAAAAGAAAGCAATACATTTTTTTGCACCCCAATGGTTGCCTTTTACTTAGTGTCAGCATCCCCTATCCTCTGTCTTCTTTTTTCTTTTCTGTGAGGTCAGCAGGTACAGATGTGTAGCGCTTGCACCATTTTAAGTAAGCAGAGCACATTCCCACATTCGAATCCAGGCTTGACAGTTGTAGTAGCACTACACTGTCTGTGTGTAATTTAGGTGCTAGGCAAGCAAAATCACATTTCTTAAGTTTACAAAAGAAAAAACAGCATAAGGCTATGGGAGGTCAGAACTGTGAGTAAACACACACCCATTAAACATTTACTGACATTCAACCTAATTTTATATGTCTCCAAATAAGTGCACTCTCACTGGCCAACCCAAACACAGACCAGGGTGCTTAACAAAATATTCAATCTTTGCAATATACTGTATGTCTGAGGAAGGGGTGAATGCCCCGAAACGTCACTGCCAAATAAATAATTTGTTATGTTGAAATCCAGTGAGTGCTTATCTTTGCAAAGATATTATATATATATATATATATATATATATATATATATATATATATATATATCATGTGCTTACCCTGACTTATAGAGTGGCCACAAATCAAAATATGTAACTTAGGTTTCATCCAAAAGGCTGCAGATTGTTAGTATAGATCATATATACAAACTCATTTACAGCCACAAATTAAGTGAGATGAGATAATCGTACATACCAGGACTTTCAAGTAGTTTTTGCAAATAATTTTAAGTTTTAAGCCCTTTAAAAACATTTATTATGATTTTAGATCTTCTGCTATTCAAAACAGGATAAAAACCAAAATTTGTCTATCATGATTCAGATGCAGCATACAATTTTAAACAACTTAATTCTTTTATCAAATTTGCTTCATTCTCTTTGCATCCTTTGTTGAAGGAGCATCATTACTTTACTGGGAGCTAGCTAAATACAATGGGTCAGCCAATGACAAGAGGCATATGTGCTTCCACCAATCAGCAGCTAGTTTGCAGTAGTGCATTACTGCTCCTGAGCCTACCTAGGCATGTTTCAAGAAGGGATACAAGTAGAATGAAGCAATTTAGATAATAGATGTAAACTGGAAAGTTATTTAAAACTGTATGCTCTATCTCAATCATGAATGAAATTTGTGTTTCATGCCCCTTTTTATTTAAAGGAACAGTACAGTCAAAATTAAACTCATGATTCACATATAGCATGCATTTTTCAACAACTTTCCAATTTATTTCTATAATCTTATTTGCTTTGTTCTTTTTGTAACTTTTGTTGAAAATCATAGCTAGGTATGATCAGTAGCAGCAGTTCGTAACTGTGAGCTAGCTGCTGATTGGTGGCTGCATATATATGTCTCTTATCCTCCCAGTAATGCATTATTGGTTCTTCAACAAAGGATAGAAAGCAAATATGATAATAAAAGTAAATTGGAAAGTTGTTAAAAACTGTATGTGCTATCTAAATGATGGAAGAAACATTTTTGGATTTCATGTCTCCGTTTTAAGTTAAATGTGATTCTGTTTAAAAACTCAGTTTTATGCGTCAATTGTTTGTTTTTTGTTTTTTTAAGTTCTGATCAGCTTCTACCGTAGATTAATGTAAAATAACTGGAATAAAGACCCCTATTTGTATGCAAAGCCAACAATGCAATGTTTTATTTATTTTGAAGTGGTTACATTTTACACATAAAACAAACACACACTACATGTATTGATCTATCTATGGATTTCAATTTCTTTTTTTTTTTCCTTCTTTTTATTGTAGATATGATCCATATAGCAAAGTTTTCTCCCGGGAATATTATGAACACAGCATAATGCTTAAAAACCGCAGTGATGCCATTTCAGCTGCTGCTAATGCCAAAACATGGGGGCTGATCTTGGGTACCCTGGGACGCCAAGGTTCTCCCAAAATACTTGAGGTATGAGAGACACCACTTTTTTCCTTTCTTTTATAAGTTGAAGAAAAAGACCATGTCAGAAACGTTATTTCTCCCTTTATTTCTCAAACATGTACATTGAATTGGTAAAATGCTTCCTTATTAAATGGACATGATAATTGATGCAGCATATCTGCAGAAAGCTAAATATATAATATCACATGAACATCTCTATGTAAAAAAGGAAGATATTTTACCTTAAAATCTCCTCAGTAGCCACATCCTATTGTAAAGGGATCTTAACCGTCCAATCAGGATGCTTGCAAGGAAGTGTACATCTGCAGGAACAGAGACTTTATTTCCCTCCTCAGTTCAAGGAGGTTTGCTATGAAAGCCTTAAAGAGTATTTTATAATCTCACAAGACCAAAGCAAAATGTGAACGCAGCACAGATGATTCTGATTGGATGGGGTTATTTCCTCCATTCAGATGACAGTAGCTGAAATATTTCTGCACACAGAGCAATTACTGAGGCTAAAGAAATATTGAGGTAAATATCTTCATTCTTTACATAGTGATCCATGTGATATTTTCTAGGCAGCTCTTTCAGAAATGCTGTGTCACTTTCAAGTGATTTTTGCATGTGAGTAATATGTTGGTTTAAATAAATAATGCTGGAGGTTAGGACTTAATGGACATCATAATAAAAAAAAAACATTTGAAAGAGCATAAATAGAACATAAGTATATTTTTCACGACAGATGGTTAAATTAAAATTGCTTAAGTAAAAAATAGCTGAAAATACAATGGGCCAGATTACAAATGGAGCACTATTTAAAGCTTGAGTGTTAACTGCACTAGAAGTAAGCTTTTTGCGCTCGTCATGTTGCACTCTTCTTAAGGGTTCAAAATAAACTGTTTTCGCTTGCTCGCTAACCCGACAAGTGCAAGAAGCCAAACTTAGAATATAGCATGCACGTTCACGTATTCCCTCTATTGAAGTCAATGGAGCAAAATATGGGGAAAAAAACTAAAAACAACTTGCGTGCAAACCCGATTGCATATTCTCATGTGCACTAACCCAAAATGAAAATATGAATATTTCCTTTTTAATATAAGGAGAGTCCACGTCAATCATTCCTTACTGTTGGAATATACTGAGCCTGGCCACCAGGAGGAGGCAAAGACACTGCAGCCAAAGGCTTAAATACCTCTCCCACTTCCCCTATCCCCCAGTCATTTTTTGCCTTTCACCACAGGAGGATGGCAGGGAAGTGTCAGAAGATTTTGGAGTAGTTCCTTAGGAAGGGTATCTGCCCTTCGATATGGGACTGGAGTTTTAAGTAGTCTTGCCAGCCTCTCAGTGAGAGCATTGACAAAAGTTAAAGTCTGGAAATGCAGGGAGAGTCTTTCTGCGAACCCATCCAGACTGCCTGCTAACAGCTCCTAAGCAATCAATGTTGATGAGTTTCACTGCCTGCCTGGTTTTTCACTCAAGTCTCTGTCAGGAGCGATGCTACAAGACTGTCACACTTGAGAGACTGTGTTTCTGTTCCACAGCATGCATTTTGGTAAGATTATTTCAATTTTTACATACTTTGAAAACGCTAGAAGACAGGGTCACAGTGTGGCTCCTTTGATCTTAATAGAATCATGGTGTCAGGTTAGGAAACGTCCAGAAGAAGACCCAAATGCTAGGGCGAACTTAAACAACACCCTTGCACTCTGAGTTTAATCCAGGATGTGACCCCAAGACAACCTCTAAAAAACAATGTACTCACGATATGGAGCAGAGTTAGCCTGAGTCCAAAGTAATTCAAGATATCAGTCAAATAGACTTCTGAGTAAGGAACTGGTTTCAGGAAATGTCTTCCACAGAATCAGGAGAGCAGGGATAGTCCACTTATACTCAGACAGAGGAAGGGTAAAACAAGAAACAGTTAATAATGCAGGAGTAGGTAACTTGTTATCAGGCAGTTTGAGGGTTAACACTGTATAGTCAGTCCTTACAGAGTTTGGCAACAGGTTATCAGGCAGTTTGAATGTTAATACTGAATACTCAGTACTTGCAGGGTTAGACAACAGGATATCAGGTAGTTTGAGGGTTAACACTGTGTAGTCAGTCCTTGCAGAGTTTGTCAACAGTAACAGAGTAAAAGATAGTCGCACCACTGTATTGCCAAAAGTTCACATATTTATTGAGCCAATTTCCAAAAAATCAACAATGTTTCGGACACAAGTCCTTAGTCATGTATGGTCAAACAGACACTAACACCATCCTTAAATACCTGTACAAACCCCACCTTACAAGCTAATTAAACCACCTGTATAGAACAAATAGAACACCTTTACATAATACTACCACCTAGTGGTCATTTACCGAAATACATCACCTGTATATAATATCTAGAGCACCTTAGCATAATACTACCACCTAGTGGTCATTTACCAAAATATAAATAAAATCTAAGCATAGAATTTACACATAGTCAATATGCATACATAAAAAGTACAAGCATATATTCGCATAATACATAATGTTTTTGAACATAAATCCTGTATTGTATGTTTCACCTTCCATAATCAAATATCCAACTATGTATTGCATACATTACCAAATAATTGTTACAGAAAAATTGACCAGTCTAGTTCCTTGTTCATACCCCCTGGAAACAACGTACCCAGTTCAGAAATCCAAAACGCTTCACGTTTTTTTAATAATTTAATACGATCACCCCCTCTCCTAGGATGTTTAACCTGCTCTAGTATTTGGAACCTAAGTTGACTTAGGTTATGTCCTGCTGACAAAAAATGATGTGCTACTGGGGCTTCACTTTTTTGGTCCTGATGTTACTCTTATGTTGTATTATGCGTTCACGTACAGAGCATGTGGTCTCCCCCACGTACCCCAGCCCACACAGGCATTTAATTAAATAGACCACAAAGTCAGTATTACAAGTGTAGTTCCCTTTAATGGAATATTTTTTGCCTAGACTTTGATGACTAAAAGTAGGTCCTTTAATTAAACTATTACAGTTTGAACAACTTAAACAGGGAAAACTCCCTAAGTTTTTTTTCCCAATATATGTCTGACCAGGGGACTTAGAGGGACCAATATCTGCCCTAACCAGAACATCTTTTAAATTTTTTCCCCTTTTGAAAGCAGGCGTAGGAGGAATTTTAAATTCCTGAACACCAGGATTACAGGTGCCCAAAATATACCAGTGTCTGCGTAAGATTTTCAGAACCTGTTGATTCCAAGCTGAGTATTGACTTTCAAAGACTAATCGAGGGGGCTTCTGTTCTAAACGGTTTTTCCTCTCTAATAGGGTTTCCCTAGGGGTATCCAGGGCATTATTCATTTCAGTCTCAATAAGCTCCAGAGGATATCCCCTCTCAAGAAAACGATCCCCCATTTCTTTAAGCCTTTTCTTTACTATTGTTTCATCGGACACAATACGTCTCACACGTAAAAATTGGCTTTTAGTTAAGGATCTAACCAGAGAGGGAGGATGTGCACTTTTATAGTGTAGGAGAGTGTTGCAGTCTGTTTCCTTTCTGTGAAGGTCAACTGTTAGACCTGATACACATTTTGACACCACTGTGTTCAGAAATACAACCCTCTCCTCACTAGAAACCAACTTAAATTTGATATGACTGGTAGACGCATTCAAATCATTTACAAAACTTTTTAGGGTTCCAATGTCGCCCCCCCCACATGCCAAACACGTCATCTATATAGCGCCACCAAGTGGCGCCATATGATAAAAATAAAGGATTACTATACACAAAATGTTGCTCAAACATGTTCATAAACATGTTGGCGTATGTGGGGGCGACATTGGAACCCATGACTGTACCTTGGAGCTGTAGGTAATAACTATCCTCAGAAAGAAAATAGTTACACCTCAAAACAATGTTAAGTAGTTGCAAAATAAATTCTGCCTGTGGGACTGTATATCTATCAGATTCACTTAAAACCTTGCCAACAGCTCCAATTCCTGCCTCATGAGTTATAGCAGTATACAATGATGTTACATCGAGACTGAACAAAATGCCCTTGTTGCCCTCCAATTGTAAATCACGTAACTTAACCAGAAAGTCCCCTGTATCCTGGATATAGGAACTAGACACAACAAAAGCCCTAAGTACTTTATCTAGATATATAGACACCTTAGATAATACTGAGCCCATCCCAGCAACAATTGGGCGGCCAGGGGGGGGGGGGTTAAATTTTTATGGACCTTAGGAAGTGTATACATCACTGGAGTAATGTCCTCAGACTCAAGAATAAATCTCCTTATTTCTTTATTAATTATCCCATTTTTAAATGCAAAGTTAACACAGGCATCAATCTCCTTTTCTCCAACATAGGTGTGTCCGGTCCACGGCGTCATCCTTACTTGTGGGATATTCTCTTCCCCAACAGGAAATGGCAAAGAGCCCAGCAAAGCTGGTCACATGATCCCTCCTAGGCTCCGCCTACCCCAGTCATTCTCTTTGCCGTTGTACAGGCAACATCTCCACGGAGATGGCTTAGAGTTTTTTAGTGTTTAACTGTAGTTTTTATTATTCAATCAAGAGTTTGTTATTTTAAAATAGTGCTGGTATGTACTATTTACTCTGAAACAGAAAAGAGATGAAGATTTCTGTTTGTAAGAGGAAAATGATTTTAGCAACCGTTACTAAAATCGATGGCTGTTCCACACAGGACTGTTGAGAGGAATTAACTTCAGTTGGGGGAACAGTGAGCAGACTTTTGCTGCTTGAGGTATGACACATTCTAACAAGACGATGTAATGCTGGAAGCTGTCATTTTCCCTATGGGATCCGGTAAGCCATTTTTATTACAGACAGTAAATAAGGGCTTCACAAGGGCTTTTTAAGACTGTAGACATTTTCTGGGCTAAATCGATTCATATATTCACATATTTAGCCTTGAGGAATCATTTTAATCTGGGTATTTTGTAAAATAATATCGGCAGGCACTGTTTTGGACACCTTATTCTCTAGGGGCTTTCCCTAATCATAGGCAGAGCCTCATTTTCGCGCCGGTATTGCGCACTTGTTTTTGAGAAGCATGACATGCAGTCGCATGTGTGAGGAGCTCTGATACATAGAAAAGACTTTCTGAAGGCGTCATTTGGTATCGTATTCCCCTTTGGGCTTGGTTGGGTCTCAGCAAAGCAGATACCAGGGACTGTAAAGGGGTTAAAGATAAAAACGGCTCCGGTTCCGTTATTTTAAGGGTTAAAGCTTCCAAATTTGGTGTGCAATACCAAATATAATTTTAAGGCTTTAAGACACTGTGGTGAAATTTTGGTGAATTTTGAACAATTCCTTCATACTTTTTCGCAATTGCAGTAATAAAGTGTGTTCAGTTTAAAATTTAAAGTGACAGTAACGGTTTTATTTTAAAACGTTTTTTGTACTTTGTTATCAAGCTTATGCCTGTTTAACATGTCTGAACTACCAGATAGACTGTGTTCTGAATGTGGGGAAGCCAAGGTTCCTTCTCATTTAAATAGATGTGATTTATGTGACACAAAATTTAGAGAAAATGATGCCCAAGATGATTCCTCAAGTGAGGGGAGTAAGCATGGTACTGCATCATCTCCTCCTTCGTCTACACCAGTCTTGCCCACTCAGGAGGCCCCTAGTACATCTAGCGCGCCAATTCTCCTTACTATGCAACAATTAACGGCTGTAATGGATAATTCTATCAAAAACATTTTAGCCAAAATGCCCACTTATCAGCGTAAGCGCGACTGCTCTGTTTTAGAAAATACTGAAGAGCATGAGGACGCTGATGATATTGGTTCTGAAGTGCCCCTACACCAGTCTGAGGGGGCCAGGGAGGTTTTGTCTGAGGGAGAAATTTCAGATTCAGGGAAAATTTCTCAACAAGCTGAACCTGATGTGATTACATTTAAATTTAAGTTGGAACATCTCCGCGCTCTGCTTAAGGAGGTGTTATCCACTCTGGATGATTGTGAGAATTTGATCATCCCAGAGAAACTATGTAAAATGGACAAGTTCCTAGAGGTCCCGGGGCCCCCAGAAGCTTTTCCTATACCCAAGCGGGTGGCGGACATTGTAAATAAAGAATGGGAAAGGCCCGGTATACCTTTCGTCCCTCCCCCCATATTTAAAAAATTGTTTCCTATGGTCGACCCCAGAAAGGACTTATGGCAGACAGTCCCCAAGGTCGAGGGGGCGGTTTCTACTTTAAACAAACGCACCACTATACCCATAGAAGATAGTTGTGCTTTCAAAGATCCTATGGATAAAAAATTAGAAGGTTTGCTTAAAAAGATGTTTGTTCAGCAAGGTTACCTTCTACAACCAATTTCATGCATTGTCCCTGTCACTACAGCCGCGTGTTTCTGGTTCGATGAGCTAGAGAAGGCGATCACTAGTGATTCTCCTCCTTATGAGGAGATTATGGACAGAATCCGTGCTTACCAGTTCGTGGCACTTCCTTTCGGATTAGCCACTGCTCCAAGGATTTTCACAAAGGTACTAGGGTCCCTTCTAGCGGTGCTAAGACCAAGGGGCATTGCAGTAGTACCTTACTTGGACGACATTCTGATTCAAGCGTCGTCCCTTCCTCAAGCAAAGGCTCACACGGACATAGTCCTGGCCTTTCTCAGATCTCACGGATGGAAAGTGAACGTAGAAAAGAGTTCTCTATCTCCGTCAACAAGGGTTCCCTTCTTGGGAACAATAATAGACTCCTTAGAAATGAGGATTTTTCTGACAGAGGCCAGAAAAACAAAACTTCTGAACTCTTGTCAAATACTTCATTCCGTTCCTCTTCCTTCCATAGCGCAGTGCATGGAAGTAATAGGTTTGATGGTAGCGGCAATGGACATAGTTCCTTTTGCGCGCATTCATCTAAGACCATTACAACTGTGCATGCTCAGTCAGTGGAATGGGGACTATACAGACTTGTCTCCGACGATACAAGTAAATCAGAGGACCAGAGATTCACTCCGTTGGTGGCTGTCCCTGGACAACCTGTCACAAGGGATGAACTTCCGCAGACCAGAGTGGGTCATTGTCACGACCGACGCCAGTCTGATGGGCTGGGGCGCGGTCTGGGGACCCCTGAAAGCTCAGGGTCTTTGGTCTCGGGAAGAATCTCTTCTACCGATAAATATTCTGGAACTGAGGGCGATACTCAATGCTCTCAAGGCTTGGCCTCAGCTAGCAAAGGCCAAGTTCATACGGTTTCAATCAGACAACATGACGACTGTTGCGTACATCAACCATCAGGGGGGAACAAGGAGTTCCCTGGCGATGGAAGAAGTGACCAAAATCATTCAATGGGCGGAGACTCACTCCTGCCACCTGTCTGCAATCCACATCCCAGGAGTGGAAAATTGGGAAGCGGATTTTCTGAGTCGTCAGACATTACATCCGGGGGAGTGGGAACTCCATCCGGAAATCTTTGCCCAAATTACTCAACTGTGGGGCATTCCAGACATGGATCTGATGGCCTCTCGTCAGAACTTCAAGGTTCCTTGCTACGGGTCCAGATCCAGGGATCCCAAGGCGGCTCTAGTAGATGCACTAGTAGCACCTTGGACCTTCAAACTAGCTTATGTATTCCCACCGTTTCCTCTCATCCCCAGGCTGGTAGCCAGGATCAATCAGGAGAGGGCATCGGTGATCTTGATAGCTCCTGCGTGGCCACGCAGGACTTGGTATGCAGATCTGGTGAATATGTCATCGGCTCCACCATGGAAGCTACCTTTGAGACGAGACCTTCTTGTTCAAGGTCCGTTCGAACATCCGAATCTGGTCTCACTCCAACTGACTGCTTGGAGATTGAACGCTTGATCTTATCAAAACGAGGGTTCTCAGATTCTGTTATTGATACTCTTGTTCAGGCCAGAAAGCCTGTAACTAGAAAAATTTACCACAAAATATGGAAAAAATATATCTGTTGGTGTGAATCTAAAGGATTCCCTTGGGACAAGGTAAAAATTCCTAAGATTCTATCCTTTCTTCAAGAAGGATTGGAGAAAGGATTATCTGCAAGTTCCTTGAAGGGACAGATTTCTGCCTTGTCGGTGTTACTTCACAAAAAGCTGGCAGCTGTGCCAGATGTTCAAGCCTTTGTTCAGGCTCTGGTTAGAATCAAGCCTGTTTACAAACCTTTGACTCCTCCTTGGAGTCTCAACTTAGTTCTTTCAGTTCTTCAGGGGGTTCCGTTTGAACCCTTACATTCCGTTGATATTAAGTTATTATCTTGGAAAGTTTTGTTTTTGGTTGCAATTTCTTCTGCTAGAAGAGTTTCAGAATTATCTGCTCTGCAGTGTTCTCCTCCTTATCTGGTGTTCCATGCAGATAAGGTGGTTTTACGTACTAAACCTGGTTTTCTTCCGAAAGTTGTTTCTAACAAAAACATTAACCAGGAGATAGTCGTGCCTTCTTTGTGCCCGAATCCAGTTTCAAAGAAGGAACGTTTGTTGCACAATTTGGATGTTGTTCGCGCTCTAAAATTCTATTTAGATGCTACAAAGGATTTTAGACAAACATCTTCCTTGTTTGTTGTTTATTCTGGTAAAAGGAGAGGTCAAAAAGCAACTTCTACCTCTCTCTCTTTTTGGATTAAAAGCATCATCAGATTGGCTTATGAGACTGCCGGACGGCAGCCTCCTGAAAGAATCACAGCTCATTCCACTAGGGCTGTGGCTTCCACATGGGCCTTCAAGAACGAGGCTTCTGTTGATCAGATATGTAGGGCAGCGACTTGGTCTTCACTGCACACTTTTACCAAATTTTACAAGTTTGATACTTTTGCTTCTTCTGAGGCTATTTTTGGGAGAAAGGTTTTGCAAGCCGTGGTGCCTTCCATTTAGGTGACCTGATTTGCTCCCTCCCTTCATCCGTGTCCTAAAGCTTTGGTATTGGTTCCCACAAGTAAGGATGACGCCGTGGACCGGACACACCTATGTTGGAGAAAACAGAATTTATGTTTACCTGATAAATTACTTTCTCCAACGGTGTGTCCGGTCCACGGCCCGCCCTGGTTTTTTAATCAGGTCTGATAATTTATTTTCTTTAACTACAGTCACCACGGTATCATATGGTTTCTCCTATGCAAATATTCCTCCTTTACGTCGGTCGAATGACTGGGGTAGGCGGAGCCTAGGAGGGATCATGTGACCAGCTTTGCTGGGCTCTTTGCCATTTCCTGTTGGGGAAGAGAATATCCCACAAGTAAGGATGACGCCGTGGACCGGACACACCGTTGGAGAAAGTAATTTATCAGGTAAACATAAATTCTGTTTTTCACCTCAAAGATAGGATTATGGGTCAATGGTTTATATACTTCAAGGTCAGACAATTGCGTCTGAATTTCCTGGACATAATACTTCTTGTCCAATAAAACAATTGCCCCACCCTTATCTGCTCCTTAACCACCAGTTGCTTATTATTATTTAAATTGCCCAAAGCACACTTATCTTCAAATGAAAAATTACTATTGTATTTTAGACAATTTTTATGGGACCCAGATATCTTACCCAAAGCCTCAATACCCTATTGTACTAGTTGGATATATGTCTGTACCCCAGGATTAACCTGTGCAGGTGTAAAAACACTCTTATTAGTTAGACCTAGTGTGTTTAAATTCAATGCAGTATTAATTACAATCCCCTCATTATTAACGTTACCAGTAGTATTATGAGGCATATCAGCAAAAAAACTTTTTAACTTTAAAGTCCTAAAGAACTGATTCAAGTCCTTTTGTAATTCAAACATGTCACCTTTATCCTGTGGGCAGAAGGAAAGTCCTTTATCAAGTACCCCTTGTTCTGCAGATGTTAATGTCACATTACTCAAATTAATAATTACGTCTTGTTGCTGCGGGTATTCACTCGCCGACTGCCGTTGTGCCCTGATGTCGCTGCATGTCTCCTTTGGCGGTACCACTTGTGCTTCCTGCCTCCACACCTTTTTGGTGCATCTCCATGTCGGATTCCCCCGACCCAGACTCAGATGATGTACCCTGAGAACTATATCGTGCACCGGATCTCTGCGCATGACGTCACCGGAAACCGGAAGTGTCACCGCCAGACTTCCCCTTCGGATCACTCGACCAGCGATACACAGTTCCGGAAGTGTAGTCACTTTCATCCCGAGCAAACTTTTTCTTTTTTCGCTCTTGTATCTCCTTTTTCAGGGTATCGATCTGTGTATCCAAGGATGCAACCAGTGAATCCATCTCTGTAGCAGGTAAACTCACAGACAATTCTCTTTTCATTTCTTCCATCTGTGTACTTTGTTTTTCAATCTCCTGCTGCAGGCATTCAACGGTTAACACCATCAGGTCAAAGCTGCACTTATTTAGGATCATCTCGAATTTCTGGCAGTAATCTTGATTATCTCTCATCAGGGTAGGTCTGGTATTCATGCGTAGACCCCTTGGGATCCGTTTCACCCTATGGTACTCAGCCAAAGTCACTGCATGCAGTTCAAAAGCAACATGTTTCTTACTTAAATATTCCAGCTTTTTGCCTACCGCTTGTGAAGGTGAAGACTTTAAAAAGTCCCTGGAACCACAAATTAACGTAGTAATTCTGGCAGCCTCCATGTCTGTATATCCAAAAGTCCTTGGCTCTGTATTTTCTTGTGATATTTCCATAATCACCAGTGCAAAGGAACAGATGCAGCAAAATAGTAAAAGTTCCAAAGATCCAGCACCTGGGATTTACACAATGTGCAAACTAAGGGGCACTGCACACCACCCCAAACAAAGGTAACAGAGTGAAAGATAGTCGCACCACTGTATTGCCAAAAGTTAACAGATTTATTGAGCCAATTTCCAAAAAATCAACAACGTTTCGGACACAAGTCCTAGATATTATATACAGGTGATGTATTTCGGTAAATGACCACTAGGTGGTAGTATTATGTAAAGGTGTTCTATTTGTTCTATACAGGTGGTTTAATTAGCTTGTTAGGTGGGGTTTGTACAGGTATTTAAGGATGGTGTTAGTGTCTGTTTGACCATACATGACTAAGGACTTGTGTCCGAAACGTTGTGTTAATTTTTTGGAATTTGGCTCAATAAATCTGTGAACTTTTGGCAATACAGTGGTGCGACTATCTTTCACTCTGTTACCTTTGTTTGGGGTGGTGTGCAGTGCCCCTTAGTTTGCACACTGTGTAAATCCCAGGTGCTGGATCTTTGGAACTTTTAAGAGTTTGGCAACAGGTTATCAGGCAGTTTGAGGGTTAATACTGAATAGTCAGTACTTGCAGAGTTAGACAACAGGATATCAGGTAGTTTGAAGGTTAACACAGATTAATCAGTACTTGCAGAGATTGGCAACAGGTTATAATGCAGTTTGAGAATTTACACTGAATAAACCGTACTTGCAGAGTTTGGCAACAGGATATCAAGCAGTTTGAAGGTTTACACTGAATAAACAGTACTTGCAGAGTTTGGCAACAGGTTAACATGCAGTTTGAGAGTTTCACAGAATAAACAGTACTTGCAGTCGGCTATATTTAGAGTTTGTGGCCAAAGGGGTGCGTTAGCTACGTGTGTTTTTTTCCCCCCGCACCTTTTAAATAACGCTGGTATTTATAGTTCTCTGAAGGGCTGCGTTAGGCTCCAAAAAGGGAGCGTAGAGGCATATTTACCGCCACTTCAACTCTCAATACCAGCGTTGCTTACGGTAGCGGCCAGCTTGAAAAACCTGCTCGTGCACGATTCCCCCATAGGAAACAATGGGGCAGTTTGAGCTGAAAAAAAACCTAACACCTGCAAAAAAGCAGCGTTCAGCTCCTAACGCAGCCCCATTGTTTCCTATGGGGAAACACTTTCTAAGTCTGCACCTAACACCCTAACATGTACCCCGAGTCTAAACAACCCTAACCTTACACTTATTAACCCCTAATCTGCTGCCCCCACTATCGCTGACCCCTGCATTTTATTATTGACCCCTAATCTTCCGCTCCGGACACCGCCGCAACCTACATTATCTCTATGAACCCCTAATCTGCTGCCCCCAACGTCGCAGACACCTACATTATATTTATTAACCCCTAATCTGCCCCCCAACGCTGCTACCTTACCTAAACTTATAAACCCCTAATCTGCCGACCGGACTTCGCCGCTACTGTAATAAATGTATTAACCCCTAAAGCTAAGTCTAACCCTAACACACCCCTAAGTTAAATATAATTTTAATCTAACAAAATAAATTATTTCTTATTAAATAAATTAATCCTATTTAAAACTAAACACTTACCTGTAAAATAAACCCTAATATAGCTACAATATAACATATAATTATATTGTAGCTATTTTACGATTTATATTTATTTTACAGGCAGCTTTGTATTTATTTTAACTAGGTACAATAGCTATTAAATAGTTAATAACTATTTAATAGCTACCTAGTTAAAATAATTACAAACTTACCTGTAAAATAAATCCTAACCTAAGTTACAATTAAACCTAACACTACACTATCAATAAATTAATTAAATAAATTACCTACAAATAACTACAATTAAATTAAATTAAATACTAAAGTAAAAAAAAATAAAAAAAACTACCTACAATTACCTACAATTAAATAAACTAAACTAAATAAAAAAACAAAAAACAAACCCTAAATTACAAAAAACAAACACTAAATTACAAAAAATAACAAAAGATTACAAGAATTTTAAGCTACTTACACCTACTCTAAGCCCCCTAAAAAAATAACAAAGCCCCCCAAAATAAAAAAATGCCCTACCCTATTCTAAAATAAAAAGTTAACAGCTCTTTTATCTTACCAGCCCTTAAAAGGGCCTTTTGCCGGGCATGCCCCAAAGAAATCAGCTCTTTTGCCTGAAAAAAAACCATACAATACCCCCCCAACATTACAACCGACCACCCACATACCCCTAATCTAACCCACCTAAACCCCCCTTAAAAAGCCTAACACTAAGCCCCTGAGGATCTACCTACCTTGTATTTACCCAGCCGGGTATCACCGATCCTTCCAGAAGAGGGTCCGAAGTCTTCATCCTATCCGGCAAGAAGAGGTCCAGAAGAGTGTCCGAAGTCTTCATCCTATCCGGCAAGAAGAGGTCCAGAAGAGGGTCCAAAGTCTTCATCCAGGCGGCATCTTCTATCTTCTTCCATCCGGAGCGGGTCCATCTTGAAGCAGCCGACGCGGAGCCATCCTTCCTCACCGACGGACTAACGACGAATGAAGGTTCCTTTAAATGACGTCATCCAAGATAGCGTCCCTCAAATTCCGATTGGCTGATAGGATTCTATCAGCCAATCGGAATTAAGGTAGGAAAAATCTGATTGGCTGATTGAATCGGCCAATCAGATTCAAGTTCAATCCGATTGGCTGATTGGATCAGCCAATCAGATTGAGCTTGCATTCTATTGGCTGTTCCGATCAGCCAATAGAATGCAAGCTCAATCTGATTGGCTGATTGGATCGGCCAATCGGTTTGAACTTGAATCTGATTGGCTGATTCAATCAGCCAATCAGATTTTTCCTACCTTAATTCCGATTGGCTGATAGAATCCTATCAGCCAATCGGAATTCGAGGGACGCCATCTTGGATGACGTAATTTAAAGGAACCTTCATTCGTCGTTAGTCCGTCGGTGAGGAAGGATGGCTCCGCGTCGGCTGCTTCAAGATGGACCCGCTCCGGATGGAAGAAGATAGAAGATGCCGCCTGGATGAAGACTTTGGACCCTCTTCTAGACCTCTTCTTGCCGGATAGAATGAAGACTTCGGACCCTCTTCTTGCCGGATAGGATGAAGACTTCGGACCCTCTTCTGGACGGATCGGTGATACCCGGCTGGGTGAATACAAGGTAGGGAGATCTTCAGGGGCTTAGTGTTAGGTTTTTTTAAGGGGGGTTTGTCTGGGTTCGATTAGTGGTATGTGGGTGGTGGGTTTTAATGTTGGGGGGATATTGTATGGGTTTTTTTTCAGGCAAAAGAGCTGATTTCTTTGGGGCATGCCCCACAAAAGGCCCTTTAAGGGCTGGTAAGGTAAGAGAGCTGTTAACTTTTTATTTTAGAATAGGGTAGGGCATTTTTTTATTTTGGGGGGCTTTGTTATTTTTTTAGGGGGCTTAGAGTAGGTGTAATTAGTTTAAAATTCTTGTAATCTTTTTTTATTTTTTGTAATTTAGTGTTTGTTTGTTTTTGTAATTTAGTTTAGTTTATGTTTAGGTTAGGATTTATTTTACAGGTAATTTTGTAATTATTTTAACTAGGTAGCTATTAAATAGTTATTAACTATTTAATAGCTATTATACCTAGTTAAAATAAATACAAAGTTGCCTGTAAAATAAATATAAATCCTAAAATAACTACAGTATAATTATTCGTTATATTGTAGCTATATTAGGGTTTATTTACAGGTAAGTGTTTAGTTTTAAATAGGATTAATTTATTTAATAAGAAATAATTTATTTCGTTAGATTTAAATTATATTTAACTTAGGGGGGTGTTAGGGTTAGACTTAGCTTTAGGGGTTAATACATTTTTTTTTTTTTTTTTTTTTTTTTTTTTCAAAAAGAAAATATTTTTATTTTCGTTATATAGTAAATATGATGTCGACAATTACAGAGTAATTAACTTGTTTTGTACATATAGATTAAACAGAAGTCGTATTAACAGTGTCTCCATGGACAAATACAGGTAATATCAGGTATATAACAAGGTTCTCCTGGTTACAATAGCATAGAAAATTGACAGGATGTCTCAGTTGGACCTGAATGTTACAGTTGTTGAATTACTACAGTCTGGTCATGGACATAGCAGCGCAGTCTTTTCAACTATGCTGTTTAAGGAAAACCTTTACCATGGTTGTCTTAGCGACCCAAGGGGTCACTCATGATGTATGTCTCCAGGTGGGGCAAAGAGCCCCAGAAAAGAGGAGCAGAGGGAGGGGGGGGGAGCAGGGAATTGGAGAGGAGAGTAGGTTACATAATATGAGTGGGGGGGAAGGGGAGATTTGGAGTAACACAATGTTCTTAGGTATGGACACCGCATTACAATAATTTCAACTATTCATCTTGTGTGCATCCCCAGGCGGGGCAAACAACTCCGGTGAAAGAGGACTAAGTGGGGGAGGGGGAATAGGGGATAGGGAAGGGGGGTTGATCGCACATTATGGGAGGGGAGGGAGAGAGGGAGGAGGGGAAGAATACGCAGAAAGTAGGGAGTGAGAATAAAGGTCAGCGGGTACCGACCAGTAGAAACAGATGCGGGACAGTCAACAGGGGTCCGAGTACTACCATACTGGAAGATTAGGGTCTATTAGTGCAGGTGATTGGGGGCCCCCTCTCTCGCATTTCTCTGCCTGCACTCCTCCTGGTAGTGAAACCAGGGTTCCCAGATTTGCCAGTAGAGAACTTCTCTATCAGCATTAAAGTAATAGCCCTGCTCCATCTTAGCATAGATTTGTATTATGGCTGTGATAGCTGTAATGTCTGGGGGTTGCGTCTGTTTCCAGGCTCTCGCTATCGCCAGCTTTGTGGCCGCGAGTATGAAGATTAACAGCTTAGTTAAAGGGGTCGGGATATTTCGCGGGAATATATGTAGTAGGGCAATTTCGGGGGTTAGTGGTATTTTCATCCCGAGACTGAGGCAGAGGGCAGATACTTGAGTCCATGTGGGTTTTAAGTTAGGGCAGTCCCACCATATGTGCATGTCTGAGCCACGTAGCTTGCATCCTCTGCAACATAGAGAGCTTGTTGTAGGGAACATCTGCGATAATCTGGAGGGAGTGTAGTACCATCTCAAGAACAGTTTCATATACGATTCGAGGGTGTTCGCACAGTGTAGAGTCTTTTTGGTTAGTGTCATAGCGGTGTGAAGGTTTTTATCAGAGATTGGCCTAGATAGATCTCCTTCCCAGGCTCTAAGTTGCCAGGGTCGGTCTTTATGTGTGGATGATTGTAGCAGGTTGTAGTGAAATGAAATGAGTCTGGGGGTCTTAACCTGGAGCTGCCATAATTTCTCCCAGTTAGTCAGGGGTCTATTGGAGCCTCTAGGAAACCCCCAAGACATCAAGAAAGCATATAGTCTTGAATATTCAAAAGAAGTCCACGTGGGGGGATCTTGTATAGCAGATCCTATATTGTCTGGAGTGAGCAGAGTACCCGAAGGGTATAACTGGGAGACCAGCTTCAGGTCCCAATCCTTCCAATGTTGGACATGCGTATCAGGTAATGCTGCAAGTAGAGCGGGTAAGGAGTGTATAGGAGATGGATGAGGGGCAACCTCAGGTAGGTTTTTAAGATTACGCCACATTTTTAGGTTATCCCTGACTATCGCATTCTTAATTCTCAGCTTATCTAGTTGATAATCAGGGATCCAGGGTAAATCCGTCAAGTCCAACCCCTTGGGCAGGTCTAAGATCTCTATGCTCTTCCATCCCTGAGGCTCACCTTTGTCTGCCCATGCCATAATGTGTGATAGCCTAGCTGCCTCATAATACCCACGTATGCTGGGCATCGCCACTCCTCCTTGCTCATATTTTTTCTGGAGTATTTTCGCAGCAATGCGAGGCCTAGACTTTCCCCAAATGTACTTTTGGCCAATAGATTGGAGTTTATCTATCAGGGCGCTAGGTACATTGAGAGGGATGCATCGGAAATAGTAGAGAATTTTGGGTAGAATCGACATTTTAAAAGATGCTATACGGCCTAGCCATGATAGCTCTTTAAGGCTCCAAGAGGTGGTGAGCTCGGTCACTTCTTTAATTATGTCCGAGTAATTTATGGCAATTACAGATTTCGGGTCTGGGCCTAGCTGTATCCCTAGATGTCGGATGGTATTATGCGACCACTGGAAAGAATACGATGTTCGCAGAACTTCCAGTTCAAAAGCAGGGATACCAATCGGTAAAGCCTCCGTCTTCGAGACATTAACCTTGTAATAGCTATGGGCCCCAAATTTGGAAATGAGATCGAGGAGTGCCGGCAAAGAGCCCAGCGGGTTTGTGAGAAAAAGCGTCACATCGTCAGCAAATAATGCTATCTTCGCTGTGACTCTTCCAAACTGTACCCCATGTATCAGGTGTGAGTTCCTAATGGCTTGGGCCAGAGGTTCAATGGCCAGTGTGAAAATTAGGGGTGACAAGGGGCACCCCTGCCTGGTGCCATTAGTAATGTGTATTTCCGGGGAAGCAAATCCCAAGCCTTTAACTATCGCAGTTGGGCAGGAGTATAGGGCTCGAACCGCTGTTATAACTTCTTCCGGAATGCCGAATTGGGTGAGCGTGCACCACAGGTAGTCCCATCTGACCCTGTCAAACGCTTTTTCTGCGTCTAAGGACAGGGCCAGCATGGGTAATTTTGATCGTGAGGATGCCAAGTGTTTTCCAGGTATTGTCAGGTCCCTCTCTGCCAAAGGTAAACCCGACCTGGTCGGGGTGAACTACCCTGGGGAGTAGGGTATTAAGACGGTTGGCCCAAAGTTTAGCATAGAGCTTTACATCTCCATTAATCAGTGAGATTGGTCTGTAGCTGGTACAATGTGTGGGGTCTTTATTTGGTTTGGGAATCGGCAATATGGTTGCCTGTAAGTATTCCTTAGTAAACACCCCCGACTCACGGGCGTCTGAAAAGACTTTGAGGAGGATTGTGCTTAATTCCACCCTAAAGAGTTTGTAGAAGGATGCCGGGTATCCATCTGGTCCCGGGGCTTTGTTATTTTGGGTATGTTTAATAGCAAGGCTAATTTCCGATAGAGAAAAAGGAGCCCTAAGTGCTTCCTTATCATTTTCCGATAAAGTAGGCAAGTTGAGGCTTTGCAGGAATTCAACTACTTTTTGCACAGAGGACTCTTTCCCAACCATAGAAGGTTGGAGATGGTATAGATCTGAGTAATAGTCCACAAAAGTTTCCCCGACTTCCTTAGGGGATGTGACCAATGTGGTCCCCCGTTGGAGTGCCAAAATTCTGGCTGCCGCGGTTCTCCCCCTCAATTTGTGTGCCAGTAGTGTTGAGGCTTTATTGCCCTGACAGTATAGTAGCTTCTTAAATCGGGCATAAGACTCCTTTACTCTCTCGAGCTCTCTGTCTGCCAATTGTGCTCTGAGCTGTTTAATTTTTTCAGTTAGGGGGGCTGTCGGTGAATTTTTGTTGTCTTGTTCTGCCGATCTTAGTTCAGTCATAAGCAGGCCCAGAGGGGCGCCTGCCTGGCGTCGGAGTGTCGCCTGTCTCCTAATACAAATCCCTCTCACGTATGCTTTTAAAGCAGCCCACACTGTTTGAGATGGCATACCTGGGGTTTCATTGAGCCTCAAGAATTCAATAATGGAGTTTTGGAGGGATGTCCTAAAGGATTTATCCTGAAGTGCTTGCTTCGGGAACTTCCAACTAGGCCTAGTCGCTTTGGTTAGGTCAGTGGATAGAGTGAAAGTAAGGATATCATGGTCTGACCATGCACATACCTTAATATGGGATTCTAGCACTCTGTTCAAAGTCCATGAGTCAGAGAAAAAGTGGTCTAGTCTCGAATAAGAGTGGTGAGGTCGAGAAAAGTAAGTGTAGTCTCTGTCACTGTGGTGTTGTGCCCTCCAAATATCAAATAGATTATATTGAATTATGAGCTGGCGGAATCTATTGGCTGTATTTATAGTGTATGCATCAATGCTTTTCCCCTTCGGAATCTTTTTATCTATTAGGGGATCCCATACCATATTAAAATCTCCGCCCAGAATTAGGGTTCCAGCCTTATATTTTTCAATTTTGGTCAGTAACCCCTTCAGGAACTTGGGCTGTGCTTGGTTAGGAGCATATAAATTTACCAGGGTAAACAGAGTACCGTTGAGTTTACAGGTAAGCAATAAATATCTCCCTTGGCTTTCTGGTTCTACATGAATATGCTCAAAATGCACGTTTTTATGTATGGCGATCGCTTCTCCCCTTGATTTTTCTATGTGAGAGGCCAGAATTACTGTGGGGTACTCTGGGGTTCTATATGGAGTTTTGGAAGATGCTAACCAGTGGGTTTCTTGTAGAAAGATAATTTGTATTTTGAGAGCTCTCATGGTGTTTGTAAGCATACTTCTTTTTTCTTGTGAATTAAGCCCCTTAGCGTTCAATGTTGCAAAGGAGATGTTACTGGGGGATGTCGCCATGGTAGGTCTAGAGGAGTGGGAGGGCGGGAGGGAGGGAAGTAAATGGAGGAAAGAATAGGGTTTGGACAACACCAACGAAAGGGAAGGAGGAAAAAAAAAAAAAGGGGGAGAAGAAAAAACTCACCTCGCCTAGATCAGCACACCCAGACACAGGCTCCGGAAGTTTCAAGTCAGCACGATCAGGTCAGTGCTCAGAGATATCTCTAGGAATAAGCTTCCCAAGGTCTGTACCCAACACTTAGAGCAGGAGTAAGGTTAGTTTGAGATACACGTATGGAGTGAAAAGTGACGAATGAGAAGACAAGAAAGAGAAGAACAGGAGAACATAGCATATAAAAACAAGGTTATATTAAACTTATTCAGGTGAAACTACGTACAACGTAAATGCAAGAACAGGTGTGGTGACCCCTTGGATCACCAAAAGGAGAAGTGTAGTCAAAGGAAGACTGACTCCTCCAGTCCCCTTAGGAGTGGATATCACAAATATACTTTGCGCATATGGGGGGGGGGGGCGGTATAAGTATACCAACTGGTATGAGTAGATTGACTATCTATGGGGGAATGTTAACTACAGGACAGCAATATTAACTCAAATGGATTAATGCAGATGCATAACTTTACATTCAGTGTAATTTGTCCAACCGATATCATAATCACATATTCAAATATAAGGGGTAACTAGATTTAACTTTTTTTTGAACAAGTATTATCATATGTTTGTTAAACCACATTTTGTATAAACCACACAGGGGAGGGGGGATACTCGCAACCTCCGACTCTTGGGAAAGAGTAGGAGTGCATAGAAGGTGGAGGTAAAATGCCTCGGGACAGAATTACTGTCACTTGTCAGAGATCCCGAGCCTCCCCATACCCTGCGTCAAACATGCATCTAGTTAGAGAACAAAGAACAACAATGAACACAAATACAAGCATTTAAATAAATGTTATCTTATCATTTGCAGTTCTCTAGAAAAACATTAGTAGAAGGGGTCAGTATTCAAGTATTGGGCCTTTGCAGCCTAGGGGTGAAATCCGGGGCTCCAGCTCGGATTTTAGGTTGTGAGGTCAGGGTAGGTGGATCTGAGCTAATCCTGCTGGGTGCAAAGTCACTTTTAGAACGGGGTTCAGGTGGAACCAGTCCCCACTCTTGTAATAGGTCGAATCCTTCCTGGATGGTGACAATGGTGTGAGTTTCCCCATTTTTGGAGACAATCAGTTTTGTCGGGTAGCCCCATCTATATCTAATGTTCTCCGTTCTCAGAGTTTGGGTGATGTTTCTAAAGGTTCTTCTTCTTTGCAGAGTGTAGATCGAGATGTCTGGGAATATTGAGATGTGTTGGAATTTTTCTGGTAATTGGGGTTTGTTGGCCAATTCCCGCATTATCTTCTCTTTATGAGTGAAGAAATGTACTCTAGCGAGGACATCTCTCGGCTTATCTTGAGATACCGATCTTGGCCTGCCACTCTGTGCACTCTGTCTAATAGAAAGCTTGTCGGGTCTGGAGAGGGTAGTATGATTTTACAGAACTCCAGGATATAAGACTCTAAATCTTGTGAGCCAATGTCCTCAGGTATCCCCCGGAACCTCAGATTATTCCGTCTGGATCTGTCTTCCATATCAGCTAATTTTATCTCCAGGTCAGATATCTGAGTTGCCAGACTTTGAGAGTATGCCAGTAGGTGAGCTTGATCGACTGTGAGATCTTCTTGCTTACGCTCGAAGGTGTCCGTCCGTTCCCCTAATGATGCAATCTCTGTTCGGAGTTCAGCTGTAGAACCCTTAATTTCTTTAGTTAACGTATCTTGCAGGAGGTTCATCCTTTTAGTGAGTACATCAACTATAGACGCCGATATTGCATCTGGGGTGGGAGACTGGGATTCAATGCTGTTGTCAGATTCACTTTCATCCATCATAGGAGTGGAGCTGCGGTATGTCTGAGTTTTGTCGGCTGTATGGCCTTTAAAGTGGTCAACCACTGTTTTCCTGGGTGGCTGTGACAATTTTGGTTTTCTTTTAGTGGTTTGAGACATGACCTGTATCTTAACTTCTATTAGTTGAGTATGGTCAGAGAAGATCTAAGAAGATGTCGCACCCAAATGTAAAGCAACAGCTAGAGAGAATAATTTGTAGATAATTGTAACATAGTCCCCTTGATGTCAATCTTAATTTAGGCAGCCATGTTTGACGTTTTGCCTACAAATAGAAAAAGGTATCTCAGCATGGAATGTGTCCGTGGAGTGCCTTGTACACTATTCTGTAAGAACATGCAGTGCAGGAGTTTTGATGTGCACTCTCTCCAGGGAACTTTGCCCTCACTGGGCCACGTCGGAAAAAGGAAATTGGGTATGACCTGCTGCAATTACATACAGCAGGAAAGGGGTGGAGAGAATGTATAAAAGGTGGGGTGGGGCCCCCGGTTGTGGTTATCTTATGTATACAGAAAGGGTCAGCTCAGAGTGCCTGTGGAGGAAGAAGCAGGTTATAGAATAAACATTAAGCACTACACTCTGTGTTATGGAATGACAGAGATGTCTGAGCTCACGTAGTAGACTAAAGCACTTATCACTTATCAGTATATATGCACCAGTGGCTCACCAGATACAATATAGATACAATATTGATTTTTACTGAGGGTTTGCTTGCAGGAAAATTATCAGGTCTACTATGATCTCTGTGTTTTTCAATTAGATGATTAGTGAATGTCAGTACCTTTGCAGGTAAAGGGGCGAGCGTATCAAAAACCCTGTAAAAAAAAAAGCATGTTAAAGTATGGAGAAGTAAACACTACACTCTGCATTAAAGAATCACAGAGACACTTGAGCTGACGCAGCAGCTTAGGTTATACAATAGGTAGCAATTGCGTTAATCCACTTTCCCCTTTTGGAATAAAGACACACTGATGGCTGGTGCTAGAAATGTACTCATAAACACTTTGTCAATTCCTTTATATATGCAGCATTCCTGTGCAACCCGGGTGGTTAATGATAGTGTGAAAGATGTGGAGTTCACCAATCAAACAAACCCAGCAGAGTCATCGAGTGTCCACCTTTAAGACAGATGTTGGGAGCCCTTAACAGGGGTGTGCAGTTATGCAGCAGCCTATATGTTAAAGAAAATGTAGTTTCCTGACTTTCAGATCTAAAGGCTCTGTGCTGTGTTCCTTTTCTTTTAGGTATTAACTATAGTCATTAGTAGAGGGAGACAGCCTTATTATGTTTCGCAGATGGTACTGTATATCACTTTTACCCAACTAATAGTGGCGAATGTGGGGCTCAGAAAATAGTCTGAAGGATAGTCTTATCATATGGTAGTAATATTTTGGTGCTTGAAATAAAAAATTGTAGCAGTAATGTGCACCATATATGGGTAGTAGGGTCTTACCAGGGCGTGCAGTGTCCTCCGTTACCCCAGATGGTTTCCACAGTAATGCTGATCTTCACTTGCCTCTCAGTGCAAGGCCCGCTGTAATGTCAAAGATGGCGGGGATTGGCGCCTTTATTATTGTACAACCAGCAAGCTTCGTTTCGGATGGTTACTGGCAGTTACTGCAGCAGGTCCGGCTTACGTCTCTTGGGGTATCTATGATCTGTGCGCCCTCTCCTCTGCACCCGTGTCCTCTGTTAGTAGGACCACCGTAGGGCTCAGACCTCTGGGTGTTTCTTGGGGCCCAGATGCGTGTGACCCGTTCTCTCCGCCGTAATCGCGCCAACAGATGCGCACACCGCTTAGGCTGGAAAGCCGGTCGCTGACCTCAGGTTGTCTCTTGGCAGTTACTGGACAGCCGGTGTTTGCAGATTACCTCCGGAGCGGAGCCCCGACCCTCCGGAGGATAGCTTCTCTACTGCAGGTAGCGTGGGCTCTCCGGCCTGACTGTTTTACCTCCCTCAAAAGTCCGGTCAGCGAGATTATCCACTCTGGCAGCAGGGATAGTATGGCTGCAGCAAGTATTCTTCTCAGCAATCGCTTTTTAGGCGTTTAAGGCTGGGATATTATTGTATATATTTGTATATTGTGCTTATTTAGCAGAGAGCTCTAATCAGGCACGTCTGCTCAGCTAGACGGTTAGCTCCGCCCCCCAGGGGTTAATACATTTATTAGAGTAGTGGTGAGGTCCGGTAGGCAGATTAGGGGTTAATAAGTGTAGGTAGGCAATGTTAGGGCAGATTAGGGGTTAATAAAATTTATTATAGGGTTTGCGAGGCGGGAGTGAGGCGTTTTAGGGGTTAATACATTTATTATAGTGGCGGTGAGGTCCGGTCGGCAGATTAGGGGTTAATAAGTGTAGGTAGGTAGCCGCGACGTTGGGGGGGCAGATTAGGGGTTAATAAATATTATGTAGGTGTCGGCAATGTTAGGGGCAGCAGATTAGGGGTACATAGGGATAATGAAGGTGGCGGCGGTGTCCGGTTGGCAGATTAGGGGTTAAAAAAATGTATTAGAGTGGCGGTGATGTGGGGGGGACCTCGGTTTAGGGGTACATAGGTAGTTTATGGGTGTTAGTGTACTTTAGAGCACAGTAGTTAAGAGCTTTATGAACCGGCATTAGCCCATAAAGCTCTTAACTCCTGACTTTTTTCTGCGGCTGGAGTTTTGTCGTTAGAGTTCTAACACTCACTTCAGCCATGACTCTAAATACCGACGTTAGGAAGATCCCATTGAAAAGATAGGATACACAATTGGCGTAAGGGGATCTGCGGTATGGAAAAGTTGCGGCTGGAAAGTGAGCGTTAGACCCTTTCCTGACTGACTCTAAATACCAGCGGACGGTAAAAACCAGCGTTAGGAGCCCTTAACGCTGGTTTTGAGGGCTAACGCAGAACTCTAAATCTAGGCGAGTGTTTGGCAACAGGATATCAAGCAGTTTGAAGGTTACACTGAATAAACAGTACTTGCAGAGTTTGGCAACAGGTTAACATGCAGTTTGAGAGATTCACAGAATAAACAGTACTTGCAGTGTTTGGCAACAGGTTATCAGGAAGTTTGAGGGTTAACCCAGCATAGTCGGTCTTTGCAGAGTTTGGCAACAGAAAATCAGCAGAGAGTTTCTGTTATACTGTTGTTAAACACTAAACCATATGCTAAGGTTAATCCTCTCTTTTAAGGATGTTTTTGTATGCGTTACAACTTTACCTATCAAATGAGTTTAATTGATAGGTACCTTTGTTGAAAGCAAGGTATTGAATGAATAATTAGTAAATGTGCACAATGCTAACAAACGGTTAACTTTTTTTAAATCTGTGAACTTTTGGCAATACAGTGGTGCGACTATCTTTCACTCTGTTACCTTTGTTTGGGGTGGTGTGCAGTGCCCCTTAGTTTGCACACTGTGTAAATCCCAGGTGCTGGATCTTTGGAACTTTTAAGAGTTTGGCAACAGGTTATCAGGCAGTTTGAGGGTTAATACTGAATAGTCAGTACTTGCAGAGTTAGACAACAGGATATCAGGTAGTTTGAAGGTTAACACAGATTAATCAGTACTTGCAGAGATTGGCAACAGGTTATAATGCAGTTTGAGAATTTACACTGAATAAACCGTACTTGCAGAGTTTGGCAACAGGATATCAAGCAGTTTGAAGGTTTACACTGAATAAACAGTACTTGCAGAGTTTGGCAACAGGTTAACATGCAGTTTGAGAGTTTCACAGAATAAACAGTACTTGCAGTCGGCTAGATTTAGAGTTTTGTGGCCAAAGGGGTGCGTTAGCTACGTGTGTTTTTTTCCCCCCGCACCTTTTAAATAACGCTGGTATTTATAGTTCTCTGAAGGGCTGCGTTAGGCTCCAAAAAGGGAGCATAGAGGCATATTTACCGCCACTTCAACTCTCAATACCAGCGTTGCTTACGGTAGCGGCCAGCTTGAAAAACCTGCTCGTGCACGATTCCCCCATAGGAAACAATGGGGCAGTTTGAGCTGAAAAAAAACCTAACACCTGCAAAAAAGCAGCGTTCAGCTCCTAACGCAGCCCCATTGTTTCCTATGGGGAAACACTTTCTAAGTCTGCACCTAACACCCTAACATGTACCCCGAGTCTAAACACCCCTAACCTTACACTTATTAACCCCTAATCTGCCGCCCCCACTATCGCTGACCCCTGCATTTTATTATTGACCCCTAATCTTCCGCTCCGGACACCGCCGCAACCTACATTATCTCTATGAACCCCTAATCTGCTGCCCCCAACGTCGCAGACACCTACATTATATTTATTAACCCATAATCTGCCCCCCCCAACGCTGCTACCTTACCTAAACTTATAAACCCCTAATCTGCCGACCGGACTTCGCCGCTACTGTAATAAATGTATTAACCCCTAAAGCTAAGTCTAACCCTAACACACCCCTAAGTTAAATATAATTTTAATCTAACAAAATAAATTATTTCTTATTAAATAAATTAATCCTATTTAAAACTAAACACTTACCTGTAAAATAAACCCTAATATAGCTACAATATAACAAATAATTATATTGTAGCTATTTTACGATTTATATTTATTTTACAGGCAGCTTTGTATTTATTTTAACTAGGTACAATAGCTATTAAATAGTTAATAACTATTTAATAGCTACCTAGTTAAAATAATTACAAACTTACCTGTAAAATAAATCCTAACCTAAGTTACAATTAAACCTAACACTACACTATCAATAAATTAATTAAATAAATTACCTACAAATAACTACAATTAAATTAAATAAACTAACTAAAGTAAAAAAAATAAAAAAACTACCTACAATTACCTACAATTAAATAAACTAAACTAAATAAAAAAATAAAAAAAAAACCTAAATTACAAAAAATAACAAAAGATTACAAGAATTTTAAGCTACTTACACCTACTCTAAGCCCCCTAAAAAAATAACAAAGCCCCCCAAAATAAAAAAATGCCCTACCCTATTCTAAAATAAAAAGTTAACAGCTCTTTTATCTTACCAGCCCTTAAAAGGGCCTTTTTCCGGGCATGCCCCAAAGAAATCAGCTCTTTTGCCTGAAAAAAAACCATACAATACCCCCCAACATTACAACCGACCACCCACATACCCCTAATCTAACCCACCTAAACCCCCCTTAAAAAGCCTAACACTAAGCCCCTGAGGATCTACCTACCTTGTATTCACCTAGCCGGGTATCACCGATCCTTCCAGAAGAGGGTCCGAAGTCTTCATCCTATCCGGCAAGAAGAGGTCCAGAAGAGTGTCCGAAGTCTTCATCCTATCCGGCAAGAAGAGGTCCAGAAGAGGGTCCAAAGTCTTCATCCAGGCGGCATCTTCTATCTTCTTCCATCCGGAGCGGGTCCATCTTGAAGCAGCCGACGCGGAGCCATCCTTCCTCACCGACGGACTAACGACGAATGAAGGTTCCTTTAAATGACGTCATCGAAGATGGCGTCCCTCAAATTCCGATTGGCTGATAGGATTCTATCAGCCAATCGGAATTAAGGTAGGAAAAATCTGATTGGCTGATTGAATCAGCCAATCAGATTCAAGTTCAATCCGATTGGCTGATTGGATCAGCCAATCGGATTGAGCTTGCATTCTATTGGCTGTTCCGATCAGCCAATAGAATGCAAGCTCAATCTGATTGGCTGATTGGATCGGCCAATCGGTTTGAACTTGAATCTAATTGGCTGATTCAATCAGCCAATCAGATTTTTCCTACCTTAATTCCGATTGGCTGATAGAATCCTATCAGCCAATCGGAATTCGAGGGACGCCATCTTGGATGACGTAATTTAAAGGAACCTTCATTCGTCGTTAGTCCGTCGGTGAGGAAGGATGGCTCCGCGTCGGCTGCTTCAAGATGGACCCGCTCCGGATGGAAGAAGATAGAAGATGCCGCCTGGATGAAGACTTTGGACCCTCTTCTGGACCTCTTCTTGCCGGATAGAATGAAGACTTCGGACCCTCTTCTGGACCTCTTCTTGCCGGATAGGATGAAGACTTCGGACCCTCTTCTGGACGGATCGGTGATACCCGGCTGGGTGAATACAAGGTAGGGAGATCTTCAGGGGCTTAGTGTTAGGTTTTTTAAGGGGGGGTTTGTCTGGGTTAGATTAGGGGTATGTGGGTGGTGGGTTGTAATGTTGGGGGGATATTGTATGGGTTTTTTTTTCAGGCAAAAGAGCTGATTTCTTTGGGGCATGCCCCACAAAAGGCCCTTTAAGGGCTGGTAAGGTAAGAGAGCTGTTAACTTTTTATTTTAGAATAGGGTAGGGCATTTTTTTATTTTGGGGGGCTTTGTTATTTTTTTAGGGGGCTTAGAGTAGGTGTAATTAGTTTAAAATTCTTGTAATCTTTTTTTATTTTTTGTAATTTAGTGTTTGTTTTTGTAATTTAGTTTAGTTTATGTTTAGGTTAGGATTTATTTTACAGGTAATTTTGTAATTATTTTAACTAGGTAGCTATTAAATAGTTATTAACTATTTAATAGCTATTGTACCTAGTTAAAATAAATACAAAGTTGCCTGTAAAATAAATATAAATCCTAAAATAGCTACAGTATAATTATTCGTTATATTGTAGCTATATTAGGGTTTATTTACAGGTAAGTGTTTAGTTTTAAATAGGATTAATTTATTTAATAAGAAATAATTTATTTTGTTAGATTTAAATTATATTTAACTTAGGGGGGTGTTAGGGTTAGACTTAGCTTTAGGGGTTAATACATTTATTAGAGTAGCGGTGAGGTCCGGTAGGCAGATTAGGGGTTAATAAGTGTAGGTAGGCGATGTTAGGGAAGATTAGGGGTTAATAAAATTTATTACAGGGTTTGCGAGGCGGGAGTGAGGCGTTTTAGGGGTTAATACATTTATTATAGTGGCGGTGAGGTCCGGTCGGCAGATTAGGGGTTAATAAGTGTAGGTAGGTAGCCGCGACGTTGGGGGGGCAGATTAGGGGTTAATAAATATTATGTAGGTGTCAGCAATGTTAGGGGCAGCAGATTAGGGGTACATAGGGATAATGAAGGTGGCGGCGGTGTCCGGTTGGCAGATTAGGGGTTAAAAAAATGTATTAGAGTGGCGGTGATGTGGGGGGACCTCGGTTTAGGGGTACATAGGTAGTTTATGGGTGTTAGTGTACTTTAGAGCACAGTAGTTAAGAGCTTTATGAACCAGCGTTAGCCCATAAAGCTCTTAACTCCTGACTTTTTTCTGCGGCTGGAGTTTTGTCGTTAGAGTTCTAACACTCACTTCAGCCATGACTCTAAATACCGGCGTTAGGAAGATCCCATTGAAAAGATAGGATACACAATTGGCGTAAGGGGATCTGCGGTATGGAAAGGTTGCGGCTGGAAAGTGAGCGTTAGACCCTTTCCTGACTGACTCTAAATACCAGCGGACGGTAAAAACCAGCGTTAGGAGCCCTTAACGCTGGTTTTGAGGGCTAACGCAGAACTCTAAATCTAGGCGAGTGTTTGGCAACAGGATATCAAGCAGTTTGAAGGTTACACTGAATAAACAGTACTTGCAGAGTTTGGCAACAGGTTAACATGCAGTTTGAGAGATTCACAGAATAAACAGTACTTGCAGTGTTTGGCAACAGGTTATCAGGAAGTTTGAGGGTTAACCCAGCATAGTCGGTCTTTGCAGAGTTTGGCAACAGAAAATCAGCAGAGAGTTTCTTTTATACTGTTGTTAAACACTAAACCATATGCTAAGGTTAATCCTCTCTTTTAAGGATGTTTTTGTATGCGTTACAACTTTACCTATCAAATGAGTTTAATTGATAGGTACCTTTGTTGAAAGCAAGGTATTGAATGAATAATTAGTAAATGTGCACAATGCTAACAAACGGTTAACATGAGCATTAGAGTAGCAAGTTGAATGATGTCAAACTTAAATGTAGGATATCGATTTGAGATTAAAATTTTTATTAAATGTCACTTCAGAGAATCAGTAAGTAAATTCACTTCATAGAGCAATTGATTAATTTGCAGAGGTTGTTACAAACATATAGGTAGTCAAGTCGCTTCAAAACCCATCAACTTTGAATTGAGGAGATTAAGGTTTCAGTTAAGGTAATCCTTTTATGTATATACAATAGATGTAGACTTATTTTGTTATATTAATACTTGCAGTTTTCCTTTTGCCGAGAAGCTGCAGAGCTTGGTAGTAGCTGATACTTTTAGTCCGAGTACCTCTACAATCTGATTGGCTGTGTAATCTTCCAGACACCAGCTGAAGATTGAGAGAGAGAGAGGAGCTTTTACCGATGCTGCCGTTTCACTTCGAGCTTCTGAGAAGGAGTGTGTCGGCAGAGCATGTTAGCGTGATGTGACGTCACTCGACTGCTTTCCTTGCAGCGTTACTGCACACAGTGAAACAATCTGTCAGAAAAGAGTTAGAATCCACAAATTTCAGGTAGGTGTTAATTTGCGGTTGTAGTCCACAGGTTGTAGAGGTTTAACTACACGCTGAATAAGGATTCAAAAGGAGGTTGAATTTAGGTAATAAGAAGGGCTTAATATTTGGATTTTTAGGGAACAATGAACAAGGGATTCCCTAGCACTCATTAATAATCAAGCACTGAAGCTTGTGAAAAGGTGTTCCTTTATAGACTCCTATGAGGGTGGAGCTTCTAGCTTAAAGGAACATACTAAAGACAGAACATGACAGTTTCCACACCAAAGTCCTCACAGGAGCCACAAAGAGGAACAAACAAACGGGCACTGAAGAAACAGGAAGCCCGTAATAAAAAGCCTGGTAGTCATCAGGAAGGGGCGGCTCAGACTACCTGCCAATCAAGCACACAGAAAGGACCGCCAGAGCTTCCCAGCAGCCGAGCGTGACACATGGGTTAATATCTCCTGAGAGGGATTATTGAACAATGGGGATTACTCAAATGTGATGCTTTGATTTTATGCTGCTTTATGTTTGAGATTTTATTGGGCTAATAGGATGTTTGTTATGTGGCTGTAACACACAGGTTTTTACTTTCACTTTGAGTGCTGCGCAGCTTGTAGCTTGGTGCGCTTTTCTCATAGCAGGGGCGGTCCTGCCTTTGCACACCATGTGACCGGGAGTGGTCTTGCTTTCATTTCCTCTTTCCTGACCGAGCCTGGCTGTCGAAGAAGATGCTTTTTCTCTGTATTGTCTGGGTCTAGGAGGTGATGAGTGCCCCAGCCATTGGGAGTATAAAGGAGCTATTTTTGAGGAATAAAGATAGTTTATTTTCTGTGTCCTGCTGTCATTATCTTAAGTTATGAAGGATTCTGATATATTAGAGGGTACTCCCTCTATTCCAAATAGTAATACCTGTTTATATTGTGAGGAGGCCTTGGTATGCCCGCCCTCTCAACTATGTTCCACATGCCTTGACAACGTTGTTCGGTCAAAGAAGGTTAACCCTTTTAGTACCACTGAACCGCCCACCTCTGAGGACTCACCGTCCTTTGAGGTGCATACCCTACATTCATCTCCTTCTACACATGCAGCTTCCGTAGCACGCCTAATCCTCCATCTGGAGGGGGCCTTTTACCCCCAGATTTTACTGGGCAGTTAAAAATGGCGGTGTCTGAGGCCCTTAGTGCTTTTCCTCGCCCTGCTAAACGCAAGCGAAAGGTAAAACATAGCTCTCCTGCTTCGGAGTCATCATATAATTTATTGTATTTCACTGCTTTGTCTCAGTTATCCGAGGATGAGTTGCACTCTGAGGCTTCAGAGAGTGATATTTCTGTGACGTAGTCTTCTGCCTCTAAGCCTCCTGCTGCAGAGGAACCAGCCTTTAAATTTAAGATTGAACACTTTTGTTTTCTTCTAAAGGAAGTCCTGTCTTCATTAGAGGTTCCAGAGGCCAAGCTGCCTGATGAACCTTTGATTCTTAAATTAGGCAGAGTTTACCAGGACAGGGTAGTGCCTTTAACTTTTCTTGTGCCTGTAAAGATGGTGAACAATTATTAACAATGAATGGGACAGAATTGGATCTTCATTTTCCCCTTTGTCTTCCTTTAAAAAATGATTCCCGGTCGCGGACTGTCAATTGGAGTTGTGGGGTTTCGTCCCTAAGGTGGATGGCGCTATCTCCATGCTTGCCAAATGTACTACTATCCCTCTTGAGGATAGCTAGTCGTTTAGAGAACCGATGGATAAGAAGATGGAAACTCTTCTAAGAAAGATGTAACATGCGGGATATTTGTTTAAACCAGCAGCAGCTGTTGCCGCAGTTGCTGGAGCAGCTAACTACTGGTGCGACTCCTTATCGGAATTGATAGGGGTTGAGGGTCCCCTCAACGTTATCCAGGAAATAATTAAAGCCTTGAGAGTTGCTAATTCTATTATCTGTGATGCAAACATGCAGATTATTCGCCTAAATGCTAAGGCTTCTGGGTTTTCGGTTCTGGCCCATCGGGCGCTCTGGCTGAAGTCCTGTTCTGCCGATATGACTTCTAAGTCCAGACTTCTTTCCCTTCCCTTTAAAGGAAAGATTTTATTTGGTCCAGTCCTGGAGTCCATTATCTCCACAGTTAAAGGGGGCAAGGGTGCCTTCCTACCGCAAGATAAAAAGAACAAGTCTAAGGGACAAATTTCTCATTTTCGTTCTGATAAATCCCAACAACAGCAGTCCTCCGCTAAGCCCTAACAAACCAAGAGTATTTGGAAACCGGCTCAGTCGTGGAATAAGTCCAAGCAGAGCAAGAAGCCCGCCGAGACTAAATCGGCATGAAGGGGTGGCCCCTGATCCGGCGCTGGATCATATAGGGTGCAGACTGTTGCTCTGTTCAGAAACTTGGTTCAGGGGCATTCAGGATCCATGGTTCCTGGAGCTCATAGCTCAGGGATACAAGATAGGTTTCAAGTCTCATCCACCCAAGGGCAGATTTCTCCTCTCAAGCCTGTCTTCCAGACCCAAAAAGAGGGAAGCCTTTCTGGGGTGCGTGCGGGATCATTGTCCCAGTACCTATCGCAGGAAGAGGTTTAGGATATCATTCAAACCTTTTCATGGTCTCAAAGAAGGAGGGAACTTTCCGCCTGATTCTGGACCTAAAGTGCTTAAACAAATTTCTAAATGTACCCTCGTTCAAGATGGAGACGATAAGGTCCATCCTTCCCTTAGTTCAGGAAGGACAGTTCATGATCACTATAGACCTGAAGGATGCTTACCTTCATGTTCCAATCCACAAGGATCACTTCCAGTTCCTAAGGTTTGCATTTCTGGACCAGCACTTCAAGTTCATTGCACTTCCGTTTGGTCTAGCTACTGCTCCATGGATTTTTACGAAGGTTCTAGGGGCTCTTCTAGCCGTTGCCAGAACCCGGGGTATAGCAGTAGCTCCCTACTTGGATGATATTCTGGTACAAGCACCACCTTTTTATCTATCGGAGGACCATTCAGAATCTCTTCTCTCTCTTCTTCGATTTCATGGATGGAAGATAAACCTAGAAAAGAGTTCTCTTATTCCAAGCACCAGGATGGCATTTCTGGATACTATAATAGACTTCATATCCATGAGTATATTTCTAACAGACCAGACACGTTGCAAGCTAGCTTCGACATGTCTTGCCCTCCGGACCTCCTTAAGGCCCTCTGTGGCTCAGTGTATGGAGGTGATTGGTCTAATGGCGTCCAGCATGGACATCATTCCCTTTGTCAGGTTCCGTCTCAGACCATTGCAACTGTGCATGCTGAGGCAGTGGAATGGCGATTATTCGGATCTGTCTCAACAGATTTCTCTGGACAACCGGTCGAGAGAATTGCTCTCTTGGTGGCTCTGTCCAGATCATCTGTCCCGAGGGACATCCTTCTTAAGACCATCCTGGGAGATTGCAACTACGGACCATATATATATAAAAATAAATATATATATACATGATTATATATAGGTATATATACATGATTATGTATAGATATATACAGATATATGTACATAAGTAGGAGTATATATTTTTAAATACATAGAACATATCTATGTGCAGAACATTGACAAGTGAAATGTTTACATAATAACACTTTATTAAATATGAATATTGCATAAATATGCTTTACATGTTTTCATCTATTTGACTGCAAAGGGCTCCAATGCACTTCTATAAATGTATATATATGTGTACATATATATTTATGTGTTTATATGTGTATATATGTCTGTAAATATATATATATATATATATATATATATATATATATATGTACACACACACACACATATATATATATATATATATATATATATATACATATGTACACACACACATATATATATATACATATGTACACACACACACACATATATATATATATATATATATATATACATATGTACACACACACACACACATATATATATATATATATATATATATATATATATATATATATATACACGTATATATACACACACATACATATCTATCTGTAGAAATGTATATGTATGTATCTCTATGTTAAAGCCCTTTGGCTCCCTTTTTTTCTCAACACCTCTGAGCCTTTATAACTTTTGTGTGCAATTTTTTTTATAACTGTAATTTGTAGTGTATTTTTTATATGTTTTGCAAAACTGTTAACCAGAGCTCTGAGGATGTGGTAATCATTCTAGTGTAAAACAGGATTGTGCTCAAGCGATCACATTTACTTTCAACTCATAATACCAGCAGTAAACCCGACAAGCCCAGACACCCAAGATAAACACCTTATTGCTCGTGCACATGTTAGCACTCCACTTGTAATCCGGCCCACTGTGCAGAACTAATACTGCTGTTAGTTGGACAAACTTCTACAAGCCTTGCATGAAATGGTAGGTTTACATATCATTACTTTTTGCTAATGTTACTCTGTATTACAAGTTTAACTATGCTTGTTGATTGTGACAGAAAATGTTTATGACCTTAGGAAGAGTATGCACCATATTTTGCCATTAGAGTTAACCTGCACTGTTGGGCAGATAACAATATTATCATGCACTAGGATCTTTGGTTTGTGGGAGAATGATGATCTTTTTTCCTAGGCATCCCTCAGAAAACAGATGGTTGCAGCACTTCTGCTTTTGTTCTGGAAGGAATTAAAGGGATATAAACCAATGTGTTTCATTGTTGCAATAAAAAAGCACTTTGCAATGGGTTATACTTAACAGAAATAATATAATATATCATTGTAATATATATTATTCATCATTTTAAAAGGTTTTTACCTTCTTTTTTATTTTTGTTTGCTTCATTTCTGAATGGTCCATTACTTTCTGTCCCACAAGGGGGCATTAGTCTCTACAGGAAGACACAGAAGCAACTTTTACTTTAAAGTGTTGCTAGGAGACACCTATAATAGCTGCAATCAATGTATTGCCCATTCTCAGAAGAGGACTTTAGCTGAAAAAATCATGTTATGTAATGGCAGCTCACTAATTAAGCTCCAGGCAGTGACTACACTGATCATTTAGAAGTGCTCACTTAGCTAGAAAAGTAAGTTGTGTGTTGTTTTTAACAGAGTCTGGCTCTTTTTTTACTTTAATTTAACACACATATATATATATACAGTATATATATATATATATATATATATATTTTATTTTTAACTAAAAATAAGTTATACCTCATTTTATTGTGCTTTACTTTATTGCACTTTGCAGAAATTGCTCTTTTTACAAATTGAAGGTTGTGGCAACCCTGTGTCGAGCAAGTCTATCTGCGCAAATTTTCCAACATATAAATACATAAATGCACATGAATACATGTGTATACACACCACCAGCAAAAAGATTATGACTCACTGAAAGTTTAGATGATGGTTAGCATTTTATTAAGTATGTACATTGTTTGTTTTTTTAGACATAATGCTGTTGCACACTTTAATAGACATAGCATAATGTAAATATAACTTCTATATGCTCTGAGAAACAAAAAGATTTGTGTGACTCACGTTATTACTATATTCGCTTTATTTCGTTGTCCTGGAATCATACCCACAATATCTCTGAGGTAAAAAAAAAGACAGTATGAGTATAACCACATATCAGAAGAACACTGTCTATCCATAAAATACTTTTTACACATTCAGGGTAATCTCTGTGATCTACTGGGCCTTCTAAAAGAATGCTGTCTCCAGTATGTGCAGGATAGATTTCTCTGCCAAGCACCTACCTGTCATTTTGAATAATCAGCATGCAATAAACCTGTACAATAAAGAAAGGAAATCAGAAGTAGGAGATTAGCAACAATACTAGGTGCACAGTCCTTGGTATATCTTGCCTCTCACCATCAGGTCTACCGAGGATTAAACCGTTATTTCTCTAAACCACAAATGGGAAGCTACTATACTGCTGAGAATAAATTGTTCAATGCCAGTACAGTCAAATTAGCTCCTGCCAAGCTAAATATTCTATATCTTGGCTTTCCCTGGCTCATAATAAACAGTGAGACCTCTCACACTCAGATGCCTCTTACCTGTTTTACTACCACTCTTACACTACAGACCACATGTATAGCTTCTACATCCTTTAATGTCATTCATATGCTCAAGATATTTGACTGGGAAGGGCTCAGAAGCTGTGTGTGTGTGTGTGTGTTTGTATATATATATATATATATATATATATATACTGTGTGTGTGTGTGCGTATACATCTGTATTTATGTGTTCATTGAAACCTCTCTGATGATGGTTTAAGGTATGAAGATATTGCACTCCTGTTCATTTAGTTGCTGTGCGGGCAAGACTTTATTTAAAATGGTCTCAGCAATATATGATGATATATGAGATTCTGAAAGAAAGTAGACTAGATAAATTTTATATTCAATTGCTACTCTATGTGTAAAGGAAGGTTTAAATTACTCTTTTGCCCACCATACGCTAAATAAATCCCTTGGTTTGTAGCCTTTTTAGTGGATAGAAGCATAAGTTAGAGCAAATTAGTATCATTATGAAGAGCCTGGCAATGGTGTAATAGGCTGTCTGATATACGGATGGTTTTGGATTCAGTAACTACATCATATATACATACCTTGTCCACTTTTTTTGATATGCTGTAAAATCATAGTACATCTTGAGTTGGAAAAGGTTTTATAACCTATCTTAGTCATGCAAATAGGCATATGTGTGTTATATATCATTGCTCACCTTGTCTGAGCCTTTTTAGCCTTTTTCATTAAATTGCCTTAGAAATAGAGGATGTTCCTACAGTAGATGTGCCAATTTCTACTTTATCCAAGCATACTACTTTAGTTTTAAAGGAGGGCGATCCTTTCATGTACCCTGTGTTAAGTGGGTTGAGTCATCCTTTATTGCTTCATTACTAAGCCATTTCTCACCTCTCTGCGTAAAAAGAGTAGATAAAAACAGGAAGATACATTAACTTTTTTTGGGTCATTTCAGTACCTTGCACTTTATTCAGAAAGCAAGAAGCAGTACAATATTTAAACATACAATATGTATCAGATTTCAGCAGAGAAGGGTGACAACTAGATTTGACAGTCTATGTATGCGCCAGACCAAACTCACTTAATGCAGTAAAAAAATGTAATGCCAAAAATATTAATTGTAATGCTTTTTACATTTGTTTCACTGTTTTCTTCTTAAATGGGAAGAGTCCACAGCTGCATTCATTACTTTTGAGAATTCAGAACCTGGCCACCAGGAGGAGGCAAAGACACCCCAGCCAAAGGCTTCAAATACCTCCCCCACTTCCCTCATCCCCCAGTCATTATTTGCCTTTCATCTCAGGTGGTTGACAGAGAAGTCTTAGAAGTTTGAAGACAGTCTCGACTCATATTAACAGCTCCTTGGCAATCAGAGATGACGAGTTTTGCTGCCTGCCTTTATTCACTCAAGTCCATGTCAGAAGCGAGGCTACTATCTGTCACACTTGAAGGGCCGTGTTTCTGTTCCACGGCGCAGATTCCGGTAAGATCGTTTAATTTTATTTTGATATGTGAATGTAATGTTAATGAAAGAAGGTAGGGTCCCAGTGGGACTCCTTTTATCTTAAAAAAAGTACTTGTGGGTTAATATCTCCTGAGGGGGGTTATTGAACAGGGGGGACTTTAATCATGTTTGTTATATGGTCCTATCTGCTAATCTATAGTAATATTAGGCTCATGACTTTTCATATCATAACGGCCTTATCATCAGCTGGCGCAATCTCTTTAGATTTACACGCTCTTTTGGTGACTTGCATAGTGCACCTCGTGACCGGGTGCGGTTACGTTGTTTTCCACTTCCGTATTCTGACTGTTTGGCGACAGAGAGAGTTTGGTCTTTAGTTGTCTGGTTCACAGGAGGTGGTGAGTGCCTCAGTCATTGGGGGTGTAAAAAGGGTGCCGGTTAGTGTTTGTCATTTTTGTAAACCCAAAGTTATGGAGGATTCTGATTTTTAGACACGGATATCTCCGATTTGGAGAATGCGTCTTGTGATGAATATAAAATGGCCCGGGTTATCCATGCCCATCAATTATGTTAGATCGCCGTTCTAGGGTACTCTCTTCTCATGAATCAGGGAACTTAAAGTGGGTTGAGCCATCCACCCCCGAGGATTCCATGTCCTGTGCGGCGCGTTCCCCAGAACCCTCGTTTGCTACGCAAGCAGGTGTCCTTATGGCCTTTACTCCTTCACCGGAAGGTGGCTTGTTTCCTCCAGAGGTTACGGCATGGTTCCGCATGGCCATATCTATGGTGGTGTCTCATTTATATCTCCCAAATTAAATATTTTTAAGGTACTGTCTATGTTCTGTCAGCCAGGGTCCGTCGGGCATGGGATTGCCTGATTCAGTTTGGCCTTCTGGGGAAGCGTTGGCCTCTGAGGCTTCAGGGGCCCCAACCTCGGGGCAGGGGTCGCCTATCAATCCGGCGAGGGATAATTTTGCCTTCCGTTATTGGCTGGCACGTCTTCGTGTCCTACTAAGACATGTTTTGGCAGTGCTGGATGATTCCAGTCCTAGTGGGCCAAGGGATCCTCGGCCTTAGATGCCGGATGGCAAGCTGGGTTAGACGTTTGGGGATGAAGCTAATCTCCTTGACGTCTCTGTTTTTCTTTCTTCTATGTATCGGTTCCAGTTCTGAACTTGGGTGAATGGGGACTCTGATCGGCTGGTCCTGTTGACGTACCCTTTTTCCTTGGATGTTCACCCGCGGGTGCTGCCTTACTTTTATTTTGATCCGGATAGGATGAATTTGATTTTTTTTTTCATAAGCTCATGTCTGATATAAGTTTCGTTTTGGGAAAGTTCTTTCTCTGGAACTGATACTTGCGATTTTGTGGTCGTGTGGGCACTTCCTTGGAAGTTGCACATGTTTGATTAAAGAACGAAGTTATGTTTCTAGTTCATATATCGAACCTTTGGGTCAATTTTTCTTGGACCTTAGATAGTTCTGAAGTTTTTATATCCAAGGCAGGTACTAGTTGGATGCTATCTGCTGTTCCTTGGGTTCATGTCACCCTCGTGGTGCTGTTATCCTATCGAATTCTGAATGTCACTTTGGCCTATTGATATGGACTCCGGGCTCAGATCCTACTACGAACTATGGAGGCCTAGTGAGTAGATCCAACGCTTCTGGAAGGAAGGTTGTGAGCTCCGATTTTTAGTTGGTCGTTTTCTTTCAATTTGCTTGGTACCGACTTTTTAAGACATCATCATGGTTTCTAAAATCCCTGTGGACTCGGAACCATAGTTTCCAATTCCTTTAGGGTTTGGTGATGTGTGTGACCGATTTACTTTTTCACTTTCAGTATCTTCCAGTTGTTGGCTCTGGTAGCACAGTCACATTCCTTTTGGTGTGGCGGAGTCTCCTTTTCTTCCCGTCTTGGGTTGGGTTAGCTGTGTCTGGAAGTTCTGGCATGTCCTTCCTTTTTCTCAGCCTCTCATTTGCTCTAGTGCTTGGAGTGCAGGGGGTGGATCACCCCGTCCTTTCTGCCAGGAGCCGCGAGGCTCCCGTTGTTATTCCTGTTACAGGATTTTCGGAAGTCCGATCCTGGGAAGATCTTTGGAGACTGTTGTCTTCTTAATCTAGGTACTGCCCCTTGTCATAACATGGTCTTTAGACTCTGGGGTGCTTCGACCTTATGAAGATCTAGCCTTTGGGCTTGCAAGTAGGTGGTCAGGGGTCAGATACAGACCTTCGCTTTTCTGGGGTCAAGAAAATGACCAGTTATATACACCAATGTGTAGATCAGGTAATTAAGCCTGTCTACAAAAGATTACTTTATGATCCAATGTGGTTGCCGTTTTCTTAGACCGGTCAGGAATTTTTTAGATTCTTGGGATTGAGGCTGCTGCTGGTACTCTATGTCTGGGGTCCTTAGATAGTGGAAGGCTCGGTCTTGGGTGCACCCCTAACCATAGGAGGCTGCTTATGGGTTCCTCAGGCAGTTAGCTCTTGCGATTGGTCCTGTTTTCGAGGACTTTGGCTTAGGACCTGGTCTCTTGCCTGGAACGAGCCGGGCGGGTCTGTTTAACTTCAGGGTTTGGATCTCCTGCGTGTCCCTTGAGGGGACGTGGTGCTTTAACTCTCATATCTGCTTGAGGCTTAAATTTGAGGTCTCTTTCACGTGTCCCTACTTGTCTTCTGGGGCATCTAATGCTTCCTGGTAGACTTTCAGTTGGCGTATCAACTGGGCTGGCAATTTATTTTCTTCCTTTTCTTCTCACTTAGGGTGGGGGATGGGTGCTTGCATTACTCTCTTCGATTTGGAGGTACCTGGTATCCGTGAAGGCCTGGGGCTCCTTGTGTTCTTGAATCAGAGGGTCTTCCCTTTCTTACGTACTCAGGATCATGGGGCTGGATTCTTGTATTAGGATGCTGTGGGTCAGAATACTTCCTTTCCCTTGGGAGTGTTCCTTCTTTATGGAAGGCAACAGTGTAGGTGTTCTGGGCCCTGAGCACAAAGTTCCTGTCATGGCTCATGGTAGCATGCCAGTTTTTAAGTAGCGGTCAGAGCTCTACTCTGGGGTTTTGATTCCTCGTAGAGCTATCCTTTTTCTCCCATAGGTCGGGTGGAGTTTTGATACTTCTTGTCTTAGGTCTTTAACTAGCCTTTAGGCTGGGACCGTTACTTTGGAGTGAAGGTCAGGGATCAGTTTGCTCTATGCAGTGTTGACTGTGTACTTTTGTGGAGTTTGTTCTCCCCTTTGGTGGGGGGGCTCTTGATGTCCTTCTCTCTACTGGTGGCGTCTGCTGCTGGGATGGGACGCTCCTTGGAGTCCGAATTTTTCTTGACGGGAGCTGCTGCAGAGTATTTTCTGCGCTTTTTGTTGGATGGGGGTCTTAGATCATCGCTAGTTCTAGTTTTTAGATGTCTCTGTGTTCTCACAGAAGAGCTGTTTTTTTGGCTGCTACGCAACTTATCTGTCTATGTTTGTTTTGCTTGTCTAGCTGGACGGTTCGATTTGTCTGAGGCATTGGGAATCTCACAGTTTTTTGGAGCACCATATGTGGTATGGTGCTGTGTCAGGTTTATGAGGGTGTCCATCTGGTCATCATAGTGACGTTTTTTCCTGAGTATGGCCTTTTCTTTCTGGTCCTTGTCCTTGTAGGGGCTAGTCTTCCTGGCCAGTGGTTTTGTGGCAAACTTGGGTTTGTTCGAAGTCTTGATTTTGAGCCCTTGTTGGATGTTCCTTTGGATCTCTTAGAGGGTTCTCTATTCTCCCTCTTGGGAGGGCTGGCTTCTCAGAGGCTTTTGTGTTCAGCAGACTCTGGGTCTGAGTGGTCTCTAGCAGGGCTTTGCAGGTTGTGTAACTGATGAACAATTATCTGGGCTTCTGTTTTTTTTCCCCTTGTCATTTTTAGTTTTCTATCGGTAATTTCGAAGGGGCAGCCTTTTGTATACCCTCCCTTTGTTTTCATTCAGTGTCCTCTATAGCTTGGGTATTGTTTTCCCAAAAGTAATGAATGCAGCTGTGGACTCTTCCCATTTAAGAAGAAAAACATAAATTATGCTTACCTGATAATTTTCTTTTCTTCTGACGGGAAGAGTCCACAGCTCTTGCCCGTGCTTAGTCAATGAGGCGGCAGTAAATTTTTTGTTCTTCTGGCACCTTTTTCACCCTGATATTTCTCCTATTGTTCCTTGTTCCCTTGGCAGAATGACTGGGGGATGAGGGAAGTGGGAGAGGTATTTGAAGCCTTTGACAGGGGTTTCTTTGTCTCCTCCTGGTGGCCAGGTTATGAATTCCCAAAAGTAATGAATGCAGCTGTGGATTCTTCCCATCAGAAGAAACGAAAATTATCAGGTAAGCATGTTGTCGGTTGCAGCAAGTGGTTATTATTGTTGTGACTGGCACATGACAGCTCTAAGGATATGTCAGGGGCCTTCAGACATGTTTCTAAAACTAGGAAGGAACATGGGCACTTTTAGATTTACAGACCTCCCAAAACTTGGCCAGTTATTTGAGGTTTTGGTCATTTGTTTTATAGCAGCTCTAGGAACATAGAACAGCTCAACACAATGGTCTTATTTGTCTGTTTTTTTGGTTGTTTTTTTTTGGGGGGGGCTGGGTTGTTTTGGGAGAACACAACTAGAGCATTATATGCATTACATTCCTCTTTCGCCTCCACTCGTTTTCTTAACTGGCTGCACATTAAACATAAAAGTATTGTACAAAGAATAGATCTGTTTATCCCCCCTTCTTGTTAGCTTTGTCTTTTTCAACCTACGCGCTGTTGTGTTTGAACTTGATAACTTTTGAGATTTCTTACATCAAATGGGTAGAGTCCACGAGTCATTACATGTGGAATATTTCCCTTCTTGACCACTAGGAGGAAGCAAAAGACCCCAACACACAAGAGCTTTAGGTTCCTCCCACTTCCCATGATCCTCTGTAATTTTCTTTTGCCTTGTTAATAAGTAGTTACGTAAAAGTAAAGTGCAGATCTACTCGTCATTGAAAGGGGATCTTCTAACCAATCTAAGGTCCAGTTCCTCCTCGCAATAACCTGTTATTCAGAGAGGTAGACAAGAAGTTATTAGCGAGGCAGTGAAACCGTAATTTCTCAGTGGTAAATGTCACCAGTGACCCAGCTGAAATGTTGACCCTTCTGCTGTGGAAGAGGATGTGTCCTTTAATTTCAGACTTGAGTATATTCATGTCTTATTGCGGGACATTTTAATTGCTTTAGAGGTAGAGGATTGTCCTGCTACAGTCAAGCCACCTGTTAAGAGGATTGATATTTTTTTAATGATATCCAAAAACAGTTCACAGTCTACATAAGAATATTAAGCCCATCATAAGTTAACAATAAGCAAACCCCTATCTCAATCCTCTAGAGCCAGTGTTTTAGGGGGAATTACTACTCTTGATGTAACTTGCATCCTTTTGTGTCTTTCTTACGTGACATTAAACAGGTTATCAAATTGGTGGATATGGTGAGATGGGATGATTCTATCCATATGTGGGCAACAATTGATGTTACAGCTCTTTACTCCTCAATTCCACCAACTGAAGGGGTAAAAGCAATTGAATATTTTTGAGTTCTCCAATTATACAGTGGAGTTTCAGAACTTTGTCAAACGAGATCCCATGTTTTTACTAACTCATAATTATTTAAATTTTGCATTGTTTTTTTTTTTTTTATCTCCAGAGATGTGGGATGGCTATGGATGCTTAATATACCCCCTCCTATGTCAACCTTTTTATGGGTTGGTGGGAGTTGTCCAACATCTATGAAAATGTAATCCCCTACAAAACCAAGATTGATCTGTGTAAGCAATACATAGATGATTTTCTCTTTATGTGGCAAGGATCTTAACAGAAATACTTATAGTTTGTTCAGCTAATCAACTTTAGCCTAGGCTAATATATTATTACCCTCATATTTCTCACTTTGATACAAAACTTTAGATCTGTGTCTATCTTAGTTTTATATCAAGTATATTTTCACATCTCAGCATTCACACAATAATTATATAAACTCTTCAATATCATATATGTTAAATTTTTATTGCACTTTAATAAATCAATAAAAAATAAATAAATACATTTTTTCTAACTCCCTTTATCCATATTCTCTCTTTTTTTTAATGCCCATATAAGTTTTTAATAATATATTAGCCTAGTTTTATTCTGTATACCTCTCTTTGTGATTTGAATGATGATAATATAACTAAAGCAACAAAATGAAATAGTTTATCCATTACTGAGTATGCAATCTGTATGACTATTGTATATTTATTGGCTTCTGTGAGAGATCTGGAATTAATGGGAGTTATTACTCCAGTTCTAACTCCAGAATTAAAGGGACAGTCTAGTCCAAAAAAAGTGTTCATGATTCAGATAGGGCATGTAATTTTAAACAATTTTCCAATTTACTTTTATCACCAATTTTTCTTTGTTCTCTTGGTATTCTTAGTTGAAAGCTTAACCTAGGAGGTTCATATGCTAATTTCTTAGACCTTGAAGGCCGCCTCTTAAGAATGCATTTTAACAGGTTTTTCACCACTAGAGGGTGTTAGTTCATGTTTTTCATATAGATAACACTGTGCTCGTGCACGTGAAGTTACCTGGGAGCCATCACTGATTGGCTAAACTGCAAGTCTGTCAAAAGAACTGAAATAAAGGGGCAGTCTGCAGAGGCTTAGATACAAGATAATTACAGAGGTAAAAGATATATAAATATAACTGTGTTGGTTATGCAAAACTAGGGAATGGGTAAACAAGGGATTATCTATCTTTTAAAACATTAACAATTCTGGTGTAGACTGTCCCTTTAAGCCAGGGGTTTTATTAAAATTTCTTTATAGTACCAAAAAAGAGGATACTTTTGGCCTGTTTACAAAAGTACTGGAAGCTCTGTTGTCTGTTTAAACTCAAGGAATTTATGTAGTTCCTTACTTGGATGACATTCTTATTGACTCTCCTTATCATCTGGCTGTGTCTCACACTCCGATGGTTCTTCAGTTGCTTCAAAGTCATGGTTGAAAAATAAATCTTCCAAAAAAGCTTATTAAGTCCTAAGACCCGTGTGTTTCATAATCGATTCAGCGACAATGTTTTGTCTCTGACAGATCAGCGAAGACTGAAGCTGAATCATCTCCCTTTCATTGCTCATTATTGCATGGAAATTGTGGGTCTTATGGTGGCTGCCTCAGATGCAGTTCCGTTTGCCAGATTTTCATCTTCGGCCCTCCAATTGAAGATGCTGCAGCAATGGAATGGGAACCACTAGGATCTTTCTTAGAAGATTCTGTTAGATCACAATACAAGACATTCCTTGGCTTAGTGGCAGACTCACCAGTCCTTGGTTTAGGGAGCTTCCTTTCTTTGACCTGTGTGGATTGTAATCTCGATAGATGCCAGTCTATTAGGTTGGGGTGCAATCTGAGGGTCTCGGAGAGCACAGGGAGTTTTGTCACCTCAGGTGAGGTTATAAATATTTATTCTGAAACTCTGTGCAATCTTCAGAGCTCCAGAGTTGGCCCAACCTCAGACACTAATCTTTTCTGAGATTCCAGTGTCAGGATATCTGTGAGTGTTATGTAAAACAACCCCCTCTTGTTGCACAGATTTCAAGATCAAATGAATTGTTTTCAAAAGTTTCCTGCCTAAGGTGTGAAGTTAAAGTTCACCACTGACCCCCCTCGGTGCTCAAGACATCTAAGAGAGAGCAAAAGGGAAACCTTTGTTTCAATTAGTGAAATTGACGAATCCCTGTTGAGTTGAATATACAGGATCTCCTGTTTACCAAATTTGGTGACAACTTAGATTTTAAATAGCAGAATGTACAGTATACCTAGAAAGTCATACAAATGATTTGTCTATAATTTTCAAATCTATTTAAAATACTCAAATAACATACATCTATGAACCTGGTAGATGTGTCTAATGCATAAGATACTTCTACATCTAAAGTGAATATGTAACTGTCTATTTTAAGTGTTTAACCAACTTACTTCAGAATAACAACATTGTTTCTTTCATTTCAGACTGAGGAGAAAACAGTAAATTGTCACATAAATTATATATAAACTGTGTTTTCATGCACTCAAAATAACACTATCAAGAGATGTACAAAAATGTGGGCTATATTTATATTGAAAAGGAATGAGACTCCAATAAGCATATTTTAACATAGAATTGATCTCAAATTGTACATTTTCAATTATATTAAATGGGATATATATGTTGACCAGATAAGTTTATTAATGTCAGGAAATAGTGAATATACTAAATATACATTTGAAGATATAGTAACCAATATTTACTGTTGGCAATGTTAATGGTGAGACTGCATTTCTAGTTGTCAAGGAGGCGTTTCCCAAAAAGCCAATGATATGTTCAGCTCCGAGGGCCTATCAAACTCTTGTGGGAATGATTAAAGAAAAGGAAGGGTTTTTATCTTGAATAAGAACCCACACACACTAGACAAAGGACAGACTCAAAGAAGCATAACTTTTGGAGAGAAAAATACACAGGTTTTGTGCCAAGTATATTCTCTGCCATTTTGGGACACTTTTTTGGCCAAAGGAAGATAACAATTTTAAGGCCTGTATCCTTACAATAGTGGACTAAATTCTTCTTAGATGACCCACAAGAAATTCTGGAAGCTGAACACTCATTTGGTTATGTAGTAATGTATGCCTGCTCTATATAAAATATTTAAATCAAAGGTATTTTCTTGCTACAGTTAGATTGCAACTGGTAATTTAAAGAGCACAATTGGTGTTTTAAATTTATATCCATAGTCCTGTGGCGTTTTAACTAGTCACATTAATGCTAAATAATTTTACTTGCTAGAAAAGAATTTGTACTTTATATTTATAAATCAGTTTTACTATTGTGAAATCTCATATAACTGGTTATTGTAGTTACATTTCTCTGGTGTATTAAGTTTATTTGTAGCTATTGTGATATATTTTAAAACTTGTTTATGGTGGCTAAATAAGAGGTTATTTCAGCTCTGGTAAATTGGCAGTTAAAGTGAAGGTCCATTTTGATGAATTAGTGCCCGGTTTTATTCAAAACAAGGGTACTTTAATTGATAAAAAGACATTTCACTGTTTTCTTCAAAAACTTACCTTTTAATCCTGAATGCCGCTCCAGCGATTCCCCCGGCCATCGGAAGCCTCTGCAGACGTCAGAAATGGCGAATCAGTCTTTCTCCAATCACGGCTTCCCCCAGGGGGAATCTTGGCCTGATGCAAAGCTGTGATTGGAGGAAGCCGTATTCGTCATTTTAGACCTGCGAAGATGGCTTGCAATGGACGGAGGAAGTGCTAGAGCGGCTGCCAGGATTAAAAGGTAAGTTTTTGAAGAAAACAGTGAAATGTCAATTTTGATTAATTAAAGTGCCCTTGCTTTTGATAGGTTTATTAAAAACCGGGCACTAATTCATCAAAATAGACCTTCACTTTAAAGTATTTTGTTATATTGTTTAACTAAGCATTGTTAAGCTAATAGTCCATATTCTGAGTCCTCATGTGGGATATTTTAATTTGATTCATTGTGAATAAGGTTAAAGGGCCACTGTAAGTAAATATTTTCTATGCCTGTTACTAACTAACTACCCCAAATACGCTTTTTATCAATAGCATTTCTTTGACATATCTCTACCGTATATCAGAAATCTTGTCTGCAAATTTAATTGTTTTCCAAACCCATCCTTTGCTCTGTACCAATCCGTTTACAATACCTAGGTTTCAAAATGGCGCTTTAAACACAAAGTTATTGGTTTAAGTATTTTGAACATGCAGTGCTGAAAATAGTGGGCAGGATAACGTGACATCATCGGCGAATAAAAGATATAACTTTTAGAACGTTATGAAACTTCGTTTTGGAGAAAATATAGGTCAGTAGGTTTTAATTAATGTTTATTAACTTTAATATGTTAGTTGTTTAGCTTAAAAATTATAACAGAAAGTAATCCTTTAATTTTAAAGGTATATTTTTTATGATCTGTTGTATAGAATATTGTAACGGAATAGGCATGCATAATTGATTCATAATCTAGTCTCTACTTAATATATTTCAATGTGTTTAAAAGGCTAACTAATCTAAGAATATAGGAATAAATATTAATTTCAATTATTTCGTATTTACATTTTAATTGGAGGTTATTTTAAAGAATAATAATAAATAAATTATATTTATAACCCTGGTATATACCTACACCAGTCAGACAATTTCACGGCAGTGAGTTATGTCAAACATTAGGGAGGAACTTGCAGTTCCTTAACGATGATAGAAGTGTCCCGCAACCTTAGATTTCTGCCATACACATTCTGGGTGTGAACAATTGGGAGGCAGACTTTCTAAGTAGCCAGTCTCTTTACCCAGGGGAATGGCCTCTGAATCAGGAAGTTTTTTAACAAATTGTGAAACATTGGGGGGAGATAAATCCCATGGCTTCTAATTTGAATCACAAATTGCCTCAGTATTGTGCTAGCTCTCTGCACCCTCGGGTGAGTTTGATTTACATTTTTCCTCCTTTTGTGTTGCTATCCAGATTGATAGCCAGAAGCATGCAGAAAAAGCCTCAACAATTCTGATTCTTTTAGACTTCCTAGAGTTCTTGAGTCCCTGCAGGAAGGCATAGATGAAGGTTTATCAGGAAGTTGTCTGAAGGGTCAGATTTAGTCTCTTTCTGTATTGTTTCTTCTAAAATTCCTGATTTTCAGCCCTTTGTTCAGACTCTGATCAGAATTAAACCAGTTTTTGTCCAGCTTCTCCTCCTTAGAATCTTAATCTGGTTTTGAGGTGTCTTCAAACTCCTCCTTTTGAATCAATGCATGGATTAGACCTTTAGCTTTTATCCTGGAAGATACATTTTATTCTAGCTATTTCTTAGTCTAGAAGTGTCTCACAGCAAAGCTTATTTGTTGTGGGAAACTCCCTGTGTGCAAATTACTGCTCATTCCACTAGAACAGTTGCTACTTCTTAAACCTGTAATGAGGCTTCTAGGTAGCGACTTGGTCTTCTTTAAACACTTTTTCTAAGTTTTATCACTTTGATGTGTATGCTACTTCTGAGGCTACTTTTGGCAGGGAAGTTCTGCAGCCTTAGGGGCCCATTTATCAAGCTCCATATGGCCCGTGTTTCTGGCGAGTCTTCAGACTCGCCAGAAACACCAGTTATGAAGCAGCGGTCCATAACCCTGCTCCATAACCCTGTCTGCCTTGCTCTGATGAGGCGGACAGGAATCGCCAGAAATCAACCCGATCGAGTACGATCAGGTTGATTGACACCCCCTGCTGGTGGCCCATTGGCCGCGAGTCTGTAGGGGGCGGCGTTGCACCAGCAGCTCTTGTGAGCTGCTGGTGCAATGCTGAATACGTAGAGCGTATAGTTCTCCGCATTCAGCGAGGTCTTGCGGACCTGATCCGCACTGTCGGATCAGGTTCGCAAGACCTTTAATAAATAGGCCCCATAGTGCCTGAATAGTATTGTCCTACCATTACTCTTTGTCCCCCCTGTTCATGGTGGTCTCGCAGACTTTACGACTTGGGTATTGACACACGTAATGACTCGTGGATCAACATCTGATGAAAGAAAACAAAATGTATGCTGATAAATTCATGTGATGGTGAGAGTCCATGAGCCCTGCCCTTTCTTTTTGTTAAAGGGACATGAAACCCATTTTTTTTCTTTCATAATTTAGAAAGAGCATGTGATTTTAAAAAACTTTCTAATTTACTTCTATGATCTAATTTGCTCCATTCTCTTGATATTATTTGCTGAAAAGCATATCTAGATATGCTCAGCAGCTGCTGATTGGTTGCTGCACATAGATGCCTCATGTGATTGGCTCACCTATGTGCATTTCTATTTCTTCAACAAAAGATATCTAAAGAATGAAGCACTATAGATAATAAAAGTAAATTGGAATGTTATTTAAAATTGTATTCTCTACCTGAATCATGAAAGAATATTTTTGGGTTTAGTGTCCCTTTAAGGTAGTGGCAGTTCTTATTTCTTCTATAAGATACGAGTCCACAGATTCATCCTTTACTTGTGGGATATTATCCTCCTGCTAACAGGAAGTGGCAAAGAGCACCACAGCAGAGCTGTCTATATAGCTCCTCCCTTGACTCCACCCCCCGGTCATTCTCTTTGTCTACTCTAAGTAAAAGGAAGGGTAAAGTGAAAGAGGTGATAAAATGTTAGTTTTTATTTTCTTCAAGCAAGACTTTTTTATTTTAAATGGTACCGGTGAGTGCTATTTTCTCCCAGGCAGCAGATGGATAAAGACTTCTGCCTGGAAACTGATGATCTTAGCAGTTGTTACTAAGATCCAGAGTAGTTCCCACAGAATGGCTGAGGAGTACTTAAGAAACTTCAGTGTGAGGAACGTTTTTCATGCTACAAGCATTGAGGTATGTTCAGTCATTTTTTTCTGGAGAGACTGTGTTATTTCAGAATTGGCTGACAGTATCCCCATGAGGGAAAGGGTAAGCAGTAATCCTAATGTATAGAGAGGGGTATAACTGGACCTGTATATTGGGCTATAAAAAAATGGTTGACACTAATGATATGATGTTTGTGGGCAAACATTTCTATGTTGGGAGTTTCAGATAACGTTTTTTATGGCAAACGTTTTTACTTTATTTAAGAATGGAGGGTACACATGGCTTCACTTAATGGGTATATGAACCCACATGGCTAGGTTTTAGACCACTCTGGTGCGGTTATTTTAGGCTGTGAGACATCGAGTAAGATGGGCGGGGCCTATTTTCGCGCCTCAGTTGCGCAGTTGTTTTTCCCAGACAAGCAGCAAGCTCCAACTCCGGTGGGCCTGAGGGCAGGTAGGCACCACAGCAGGGCTGTGGCGAGGTGCAGGGGGTGTTTTTGTTTGAATTTAACGTTTTATAGCACAACGTTTTTTTGGTAAGGGTTAAGTATTTCTTTCCTTGTGGGGCAAACTTAGCTGACAAGTTAGGATGCATTTATCATAAAATTGTGATAATTTTATCGTTTTAAAGCAGTTTTGGAAAAATTGTATGCTTTTTTTCTCTTTTTGTATCTCTTTTTTTCAGATTGTTATTTTTTTCATAAAATAAAGTGTTTCAAGTCTGTTTTAACATGTCTGACATTGAGGAAAGTCAATGTTCCATGTGTTTAGAAGCCATTGTGGAACCCCCACTTAAAATGTGTCCCTCATGTACTGAAAGGGCCTTACATTGCAAAGAACATATTTTAGCTGATAAAAGTATGTCTCAGGATGATTCTCAGTCAGAAGAGAATCATGTTATGCCATCTACTTTTCCCCAAGTGTCACAACCTTTAACGCCCGCCCAAGCGACGCCAAGTACTTCTAGTGCGTCTAATTCTTTCACCCTGCAAGATATGGCCACAGTTATGTCTACTACCCTTACAGAGGTATTATCTAAACTGTCTGGTTTGCAGGGTAAGCGCAGTAGGTCCGGTATTAAAGTAAATGCTGAGCCCTCTGATGCTTTATTGGCCATCTCCGATGTACCCTCACAGTGTTCTGATTTGGGGGTGGGGGAATTGCTGTCTGAGGGAGAGCTTTCTGATTCAGGAAAGATTTTCCTTCAAACAGACTCAGATATGACGGCCTTTAAGTTTAAGCTTGAACACCTCCGCTTGTTACTTTGGGAGGTTTTGGCGACTCTGGATGATTGTGACCCTATTGTCATACCTCCAGAAAAATTGTGTAAAATGGATAGATATCTAGAGGTCCCTGCTTACACTAATGTTTTTCCAGTCCCTAAGAGGATTTCTGACATTTTTACTAAGGATTTGGATAGAACAGGCATTCCGTTCTCTCCCCCTCCTACTTTTAAGAAAATGTTTCCCATATCTGACACCATTCGGAATTCGTGGCAGACGGTCCCTAAGGTGGAGGGAGCTATTTCTAACCTGGCTAAGCGTACAACTATACCTATTGAGGACAGTTGTGCTTTCAAAGATCCTATGGATAAAAAATTAGAGGGCCTTCTAAAGAAATTGTTTATTCATTAGGGTTTTCTTCTACAACCTATAGCGTGCATTGTTCCTGTAACTACTGCAGCCGCTTTTTGGTTTGAGGCTCTAGAGGAGTCTCTTAAGGTTGAGACCCCATTAGATGATATTTTGGATAGAATTAAGGCTCTCAAGCTAGCTAAATCTTTTATTACAGATGCAGCTTTTCAAATGGCTAAATTAGCGGCAAAGAATGCAGGTTTTGCCATTTTAGCACATATAGCATTATGGCTTAAGTCCTGGTCTGCTGATGTGTCATCAAAATCTAAGCTGTTAGCTATTCCTGTCAAAGGTAAGACCCTATTCGGGCCTGAACTGAAGGAGATAATTTCCAACATTACTGGAGGTAAAGGCCATGCCCTTCCTCAGGACAAGATTAATAAAATGAGGGCTAAAATAATTTTCGTTCCTTTCGAAACTTTAAAGGATGACCCTCTACTTCCTCCTCTGCCACAAAGCAGGAGGGGAATTTTGCTCAATCCAAGTCAGTCTGGAGACCTAACCATACCTGCAATACAGGTAAACAGGCCAAGAAGCCCACTGCTGCTACCAAGACAGCATGAAGGGGCAGCCCTCGATCTGGGACCGGATCTAGTAGGGGGCAGACTTTCTCTCTTCGCTCAGGCTTGGGCAAGAGATGTTCAGGATTCCTGGGCATTAGAAATTGTGACCCAGGGGTATCGTCTAGAATTCAATGATTCTCTCCCAAGGGGGAGATTTCATCTTTCACGTTTGTCTGTAAACCAGACAAAAAGAGAGGCGTTCTTACGCTGTGTAGAAGACCTATATACCATGGGAGTAATCTGCCCTGTTCCAAAGGTAGAACAGGGGCAGGGGTTTTACGCCAATCTGTTTGTGGTTCCCGAAAAAGAGGGAACCTTCAGACCAATTTTAGATCTCAAGATTCTAAACAAGTTTCTCAGAGTCCCAATGAGTACCAATGATCCAGGAGGGTCAATATATGACCACCGTGGATTTGAAGGATGTGTATCTTCACATTCCTATCCACAAAGATCATCACCAGTTCCTCAGGTTCGCCTTCCTGGACAAACATTACCAGTTTGTGGCCCTTCCTTTCGGGTTGGCCACAGCTCCCAGAATTTTCACAAAGGTGCCAGGGTCCCTTCTGGCGGTGCTAAGGCCGCGGGGCATAACAGTGGCGCCCTATCTGGACGATATATTGATTCAGGTGTCAACTTACCATTTAGCCAAATCTCACACGGACATCGTGTTGGCTTTTCAAAGATCTCACGGTGGAAGGTGAACATAAAAAAGAGTTCACTTGTTCCTCTAACAAGAGTTCCATTCCTAATACTCTAATAGACTCGGTAGACATGAAAATTTTTCTGACGGAGGTCAGAAAATCAAAAATCTTAACCACTTGCCGAGCACTTCATTCCATTCCTCGGCCCACAGTGGCTCAGTGTATGGAGGTAATTGGACTAATGGTAGAGGCAATTGACATAGTTCTGTTTGCTCGCTTGCATCTCAGACCACTGCAACTGTGCATGCTCAGACAGTGGAATGGGGATTATGCGGATTTATCTCCACGGATATATCTGGATCTAGAGACCAGAGACTCTCTTCTTTGGTGGTTGTCACAAGATCATCTGTCCCAGGGAATGTGCTTCCGAAGGCCAGCATGGGACATAGTGACGACGGACGCCAGCCTTTTGGGCTGGGGCACAGTCTGGAATTTCCTGAAGGCTCAGGGTGTGTGGACTCAGCAGGAGGCCCTACTTCCAATAAATATTCTAGAATTGAGAGCGATATTCAATGCGCTTCAGGCGTGGCCTCATCTGGCTTCGGCCAAATTCATAAGATTCCAGTCGGACAATATAACGACTGTAGCATATATCAATCATCAAGGGGGAACAAAAAGTTCTCTAGAGGTTTCCAAAATAATTTGATGGGCAGAGACTCACTCTTGCCATCTATCAGCAATCTTTATCCCAGGAGTGGAGAACTGGGTAGCGGATTTTCTAAGTCGTCAGACTTTTCATCCGGGGGAGTGGGAGCTCCATCCGGAGGTGTTTGCACAATTGATTCATCAATGGGGCACCCCAGAATTGGATCTGATGGCACCTCGTCAGAATGCCAAACTTCCTTGTTACGGGTCCAGATCAAGCGATCCTGAAGCAGTACTGATAGATGCTCTAGCAGTACCGTGGTCATTCAACCTGGCTTATGTGTTTCCTCCTTTTCCTCTCCTACCTCGTCTGATTGCCAGAATCAAACAGGAGAAGGCTTTGGTAATCTTGATAGCGCCTGCGTGGCCTCGCAGGACTTGGTATGCAGATCTGGTGGAAATGTCATCTCTGCCACCGTGGAAACTGCCTCTGAGACAGGACCTTCTCATTCAGGGTCCGTTCCAAAATCCAAATCTAGTTTCTCTGCGGCTGACTGCCTGGAGATTGAACGCTTGATTTTATCTAAGCGGACGTAGTTCGTGCCTTGAAGTTTTACTTGCAAGCGACCAAGGATTTCCGTCAAACATCTTCTCTGTTTGTTGTCTATTCTGAAAAGCCTAGAGGTCAAAAAGCTACGACTACCTCTCTTTCTTTTTGGCTGAAAAGCATAATCCGTTTGGCATTTGAGACTGCTGGACAGCAGCCTCCTGAAAGAATTATAGCTCATTCTACTAGAGCAGTGGCTTCCACATGGGCTTTTAAAAACGATGCTTCTGTTGAACAGATTTGTAAGGTTGCGACTTGGTCTTCCCTTCATACCTTTTCCAAATTTGATACTTTTGCTTCTTCTGAGGCTATTTTTGGGAGAAAAGTTCTTCGAGCAGTGGTGCCTTCTGTTTAGATCTCTGTCTTGTCCCTCACATTCATCCGTGTCCTGTAGCTTTGGTATTGTATCCCGCAATTAAAGGATGAATCCGTGGACTCGTCGTATCTTATAGAAGAAAAGGAAATTTATTTTTACCTGATAAATTGATTTCTTCTATGATACGACGAGTCCACGGGCTGCGCTGTCAATTTAATACAGATTATATTTTTTTATTTAAAATTTCAGTCACCTCTGCACCTTGTAGTTTCTCCTTTTTCTTCATATACCTTCGGTCGAATGACTGGGGGGTGGAGTCAAGGGAGGAGCTATATAGACAGCTCTGCTGTGGTGCTCTTTGCCACTTCCTGTTAGCAGGAGGATAATATCCCACAAGTAAAGGATGAATCCGTGGACTCGTCGTATCATAGAAGAAATCAATTTATCAGGTAAGCATAAATTTCCTTTTTCTACTTCTTTGCCCCACTTTATGTTTCCTTGAATTGAAATGATTAGTAGAATATTTTCTGGGAATTTTCAAAGTTAATCCAATTTTTCCTCCCCCTGTCATCAGCCAATCACAAAATGCATGTATATGTACTGTACACTTTTGCACATGCTCAGTGGGAGCTGGATCCTCAGAAAATGTGCATATAAAAAGAACATGCCTGTTTTTATAATGGAAGTGTATTGCTGTTGTTTTTTTGTTTTTAAATTGCATGCTATCTGAATCATTAAACTTTAGTAGCCCTGTAAAGGAATATAATAGCCCTTAGTTTGCTGCATACTGTTTATACCCACTTTGCAATATAAAGTGTATTTTAAGAAAATCCTCTTTTTAATCTTTTTTAACTCAGTGATCTTGTAAATAAAAACAACTTTTATTCCATATACTTAAAATATACGCGTTTTGCGATGAAAACAGACCATATTAATAGTCTAGGTGGATTGCAAAGCCTTTTTGGCTATTTTGGATTGCCTTGCATGGTCCATATATTTTTGCATCCCCACCACCACCACACTGTGGGTAATGAAATCTTGATGACCATTTGATTTACATGTTTCCTGATGTGGCATCATCTTTGGTGTTGAGGAGTGGACCTGAGTAGCGGCATTTGTCTCTGCGATCTTGTGCACGTGCCTAGTGCTAATTTTAGGGAGATGCTAATTGGTACATATGATTGCCTGTCAAGTGCATGCGTGAGAAAATATGTGGCGAATAAAAGTATAACGGCTAGATTTAGAGTTTAGCGGCCAAAGGGGTGCGTTAGCTACGCGTGCTTTTTTTCTCCCGCACCTTTTAAATACCGCTGGTATTTAGAGTTCACAGAATGGCTGGGTTTTCACTGCGTTAGGCTCCAAAAAGGGAGCGTAGAGCATAATTTAACGCCACTGCTTACGGACGCGGCCAGCTTAAAAAATGTGCTTGTGCACGATATCCCCATAGAAAACAATGGGGCATTTTGAGCTGAAAAAAACCCTAACACCTGCAAAAAAGCAGCGTTCAGCTCTTAACGCAGCCCCATTGTTTTCTATGGGGAAACACTTCCTACGTCTGCACCTAAAACTCTAACATGTACCCCGAGTCTAAACACCACTAACCTTACACTTATTAACCCCTAATCTGCCGCCCCTGCTATCGCTGACACCTGCATATTTTTTTAACCCCTAATCTGCCGCTCCGTAAACCGCCGCTACCTACATTATCCCTGTGTACCCCTAATCTGCTGCCCCTAACACCGCCGACCCCTATATTATATTTATTAACCCCTAATCTGCCCCCCACAACGTCGCCTCCACCTGCCTACACTTATTAACCCCTAATCTGCTGAGCGGACCGCACCGCTACTATAATAAAGTTATTAACCCCTAATCCGCCTCACTCCCGCCTCAATAACCCTATAATAAATAGTATTAACCCCTAATCTGCCCTCCCTAACATCGCCGACACCTAACTTCAATTATTAACCCCTAATCTGACGACCGAATCTCGCCGCTACTGTAATAAATGGATTAACCCCTAAAGCTAAGTCTAACACTAACACCCCCCTAAATTAAATATAATTTTTATCTAACAAAATAAATTATTAAATAAATTATTCCTATTTAAATCTAAATACTTACCTGTAAAATAAACCCTAATATAGCTACAATATAAATTATAATTATATTATAGCTATTTTAGGATTAATATTTATTTTACAGACAACTTTGTATTTATTTTAACCAGGTACAATAGCTATTAAATAGTTTATAGCTATTTAATAGCTAAAATAGTTAAAATAATTACAAAATTACCTGTAAAATAAATCCTAACCTAAGTTAACCGCCGACCCCTATATTATATTTATTAACCCCTAATCTGCCGCCCCCGCTATTGCTGACCCCTGCATATTATTATTAACCCCTAATCTGCCGCTCCGTACACAGCTGAACCTACATTATAGCTATGTACCCCTAATCTGCTGCGCCTAACACTGCCAATTATATATATATTATATTTATTAACCCCTAATCTGCCCCCCTCACCGTCGCCTCCACCTGCCTACACTAATTAACCCCTAATCTGCCGATCGGAGCTCACCGCTACTCTAATAAATTTTTTAACCCCTAAAGCTAAGTCTAACCCTAACCCTAACACCCCCCTAAGTTAAATATAATTTTATTCTAATGAAATAAATTAACTCTTATTAAATAAATTATTCCTATTTAAAGCTAAATACTTACCTGTAAAATAAACCCTAATATAGCTACAATATAAATTATAATTATATTATAGCTATTTTAGGATTAATATTTATTTTACAGACAACTTTGTATTTATTTTAACCAGGTACAATAGCTATTAAATAGTTTATAACTATTTAATAGCTAAAATAGTTAAAATAATTACAAAATTACCTGTAAAATAAATCCTAACCTGTTACAATTAAACCTAACACTACACTATCAATAAATTAATTAAATACAATACCTACAATTATCTATAATTAAACCTAACACTACACTATCAATAAATTAATTAAATACAATACCTACAATTATCTACAATTAAACCTAACACTACACTATCAATAAATTAATTAAATACAATACCTACAAATAAATATAATTAAATAAACTTACTAAAGTACAAAAAATAAAAAAGAACTAAGTTACGAAAAATAAAAAATATTTACAAACATTAGAAAAATATTACAACAATTTTAAACTAATTACACCTACTCTAAGCCCCCTAATAAAATAACAAAGCCCCCCAAAATAAAAAATGCCCTACCCTATTCTAAATTAAAAAAGTTCAAAGCTCTTTTACTTTACCAGCCCTGAAAAGGGCCCTTTGCGGGGCATGCCCCAAAGAATTCAGCTCTTTTGCCTGTAAAAAAAACACATACAATACCCCCCCAACATTACAACCCACCACCCACATACCCCTAATCTAACCCAAACCCCCCTTAAATAAACCTAACACTAAGCCCCTGAAGATCTCCCTACCTTGTCTTCACCTCACCGGGTCCCGATCTGTCCAGAAGAGGGTCCGAAGTCTTGATCCAAGCCCAAGCGGGGGGCTGAAGAGTGACGTCCATCCTCGGGCTGAAGTCTGGATCCAAGCGGCGGCTGAAGAACTCCATCATCGGGCTGAAGTCGGAAGTCCATCATCGGGATGAAGTCTTCTATCAAGCCGCATCTTCAATCTTCTTTCTTCCGGAGCGGAGCCATCTTCTTCCAAGCCGACGCAGAACATCCTCTTCAACCGACGCCTACTCGCCGAATGACGGTTCCTTTAAATGACGTCATCCAAGAAGGGCCCTTTGCGGGGCATGCCCCAAAGAATTCAGCTCCAAGATGGCGTCCTTCGAATTCCGATTGGCTGATAGGATTCTATCAGCCAATCAGAATTAAGGTAGGAATATTCTGATTGGCTGATGGAATCAGCCAATCAGATTCAAGTTCAATCTGATTGCCTGATCCAATCAGCCAATCAGATTGAGCTTGCATTCTATTGGCTGATCGGAACAGCCAATAGAATGCGAGCTCAAGCTGATTGGCTGATCCAATCAGCCAATCGGATTGAACTTGAATCTGATTGGCTGATTCCATCAGCCAATCAGAATATTCCTACCTTAATTCCGATTGGCTGATAGATTCCTATCAGCCAATCGGAATTCGAAGGACGCCATCTTGGAGCTGAATTCTTTGGGGCATGCCCCGCAAAGGGCCCTTTTCAGGGCTGGTAAGGTAAAAGAGCTTTGAACTTTTTTAATTTAGAATAGGGTAGGGCATTTTTTTATTTTGGGGGGCTTTGTTATTTTATTAGGGGGCTTAGAGTAGGTGTAATTAGTTTAAAATTGTTGTAATATTTTTCTAATGTTTGTAAATATTTTTTTATTTTTTGTAACTTAGTTCTTTTTTATTTTTTGTACTTTAGTTAGTTTATTTAATTGTATTTATTTGTAGGTATTGTATTTAATTCATTTATTGATAGTGTAGTGTTAGGTTTAATTGTAGATAATTGTAGGTATTTTATTTAATTAATTTATTGACAGTGTAGTGTTAGGTTTAATTATAGATAATTGTAGGTATTGTATTTAATTAATTTATTGATAGTGTAGTGTTAGGTTTAATTGTAACTTAGGTTAGGATTTATTTTACAGGTAATTTTGTAATTATTTTAACTATTTTAGCTATTAAATAGTTATTAACTATTTAATAGCTATTGTACCTGGTTAAAATAAATACAAAGTTGCCTGTAAAATAAATATTAATCCTAAAATAGCTACAATATAATTATAATTTATATTGTAGCTATATTAGTGTTTATTTTATAGGTAAGTATTTAGCTTTAAATAGGAATAATTTATTTAATAAGAGTTAATTTATTTCGTTGGAATAAAATTATATTTAACTTAGGGGGGTGTTAGGGTTAGACTTAGCTTTAGGGGTTAAAAAATTTATTAGAGTAGCGGTGAGCTCCGATCGGCAGATTAGGGGTTAATAAGTGTAGGCAGGTGGAGGCGACGGTGAGGGGGGCAGATTAGGGGTTAATAAATATAATATAGGGGTTGGCAGTGTTAGGCGCAGCAGATTAGGGGTACATAGCTATAATGTAGGTTCAGCGGTATACGGAGCGGCAGATTAGGGGTTAATAATAATATGCAGGGGTCAGCAATAGCGGGGGCGGCAGATTACGGGTTAATAAATATAATATAGGGGTCGGCGGTGTTAGGGGCAGCAAATTAGGGGTTCATAGGGATAACGTAGGTGGCAGCGGCGTGCGGTCGGCAGATTAGGGGTTAAAAAAATGTAATATAGTGGCGGCGATGTGGGGGGACCTCGGTTTAGGGGTACATAGGTAGTTTATGGGTGTTAGTGTACTTTAGAGCACAGTAGTTAAGAGCTTTATAAACCGGCGTTAGCCCAGAAAGCTCTTAACTACTGACTTTTTTCTGCGGCTGGAGTTTTGTCGTTAGATTTCTAACGCTCACTTCAGCCTCGACTCTAAATACTGGCGTTAGAAAGATCCCATTGAAAAGATAGGATACGCAAATGGCGTAGGGGGATCTGCCATATGGAAAAGTCGCGGCTGGAAAGTGAGCGTTAGACCCTTTAATGACTGGCTCCAAATACCAGAGGGCGGTAAAAACCAGCGTTAGGAGCCTCTAACGCTGGTTTTGACGGCTACCGCCCAACTCTAAATCTAGGCCTAAGTGTTAAGTTGTAGGCAGGAGGATGCTTTTTTTGTTGCATGTTTGTGTTTCCATCTTGTTGCAGATGAGATGTGAGTTAATAATATGTAAGTATAACTTTGAATGTTTTTTTCTGTTCTGTGTGGTGGGTACTGTCTCTGGGCTTGCTAAATTTTCTTTAAAAAAAAGGGGGGGTGTTTTCTACATCATTTAAGTGTGTGAAGTAGATGCATACATTGCAATAAGTAATAAATCACATAAAAAAATCTTAACTAAATTTATTTTGAAATTGCACAAGATAACAATTAATGCACAAACATGTGCAAGGATGAAATTCAAATGATTATTTTTCTTATTGTAACATACTTTTCCCGGCCCCTGCTAGTGGGCTGAACAGGGGCGTTCCTTGGGTGGGTATAGATTAATTCTCTGTTAGGTCGTAGCATATTCTCCTCCCACTGCAAATCTCTTCTTTATCTTGCAAAATGAAAGGTGTCAAGATTGTGTCAAAAGTTAGTTACTATGGGAAGCATCTTGCATCTCACAGGGACAGAGCCTTGTTTTACCGAATTTCCTGAGGGCAGTTCCTGCAAGTGTATTCACATCAAATCCATTTGCTAATAGATAAAAGCAGGCCTATGTAGATTTTTGTGCTTGTGATGGGCTGTGTGTATGTGTGTGTATATGGAGGTTGTGAAGTGTGAATAGACAAATGGAGTATAGTGGGTTTGTGTGCATAGTGAAGGAGCATGTGTAAGTAATATAAAATAAGTTATTTGTGTATACCTACAGTTTGCATTTAAGCATGTTTGCATATGTGTGTGTGTGCTTGTGTGTTTGTGTTTGCATATGTGTGTGTGTGTGTTTGGGTGTGTGTGTCTTAGCATATGTGTGTATGTGTTTGTGTGTGTCTGTGTGTGCTTGCATGTGTGTGTGTGTGTGCTTGCATATGTGTGTGTGTGTTTGGATGTGTGTGTCGTAGCATATGTGTGTATGTGTTTGGGTGTGTGTGTTTGCATATGTCTGTGTGTTTGCATGTATATGAGTGTGGGTGTTTGGTTGAGGGTGGTGTTTGCGTGTGTGTGTGTTTGCATGTTTCTGTGTGTGTTTCTGTATATGTCTATGTGTCTGCGTATGTCTCTGTGTGTGTGTTTTGCATGTGTCTGTGTGTGTGTTGGTTTGTTTGTGTCTGCGTATGTCTGTGTGTGTGTGTGTGTCTGTGTGTTTGCATGTGTCCGTTTGCATATGTCTGTCTGTATGTGTGTTTGCGTGTGTCTGTTTGCGTATGTCTGTCTGTGTCTTTGCGTGTGTCTGTTTGCGTATGTCTGCCTGTGTGTTTGCGTGTGTCCGTTTGTGTATGTCTGTCTGTATGTGTGTTTGCGTATGTCTGTTTGCGTATGTCTGTCTGTGTGTTTGCGTATGTCTCTGTGTGTATGCATGTGTGTGTGCATGTGTCTGTGTGTGTGTTTGCGTGTGTCTCTGTGTGTATGCATGTGTGTGTGCGTGTGTCTGTGTGCGTATGTCTCTGTGTGTGTGCATGTGTCTGTGTGTCTGTTTGCGTGTGTCTCTGTATGTATGCATGTGTGTGTGCATGTGTCTGTGTGTGTATTGGAGTTTTGCACATAGGAGCTTGCTGTGTGTTTGCATCATCGCAGAGTATATGTATACTGAACCTTTAGTTTTCTCTCCATACAGCACCTTTTTGTGTTCCTGCTAATAAGTATCCCTCTGTCTATCCTGTGTAACAAGGACAGGCCTCATTAATCTATTGGCTGCAATTACAGCACTGCAATTATTATTTGCACTTCTCATTAAATGAACTTGGAATGGTTATTGTTGGTTATTTATCCATCCACTGCCATCCCGTGTGGGAAGCAGAGGGGCTTAATTAACTTCCAGCCAGGGAATGGAGGTATAGATTCAGACTGAGGCACAAGGGAAGGATGTCTGGCAGTAAGCCGCACTGTTTATGTCCTCCTCGCCCTATCTACAATCCCTGGAGTATGGCAGAATTTGCTTTTGTAAAAAAAAAATCTATCCTTGCCTTACTGTTGTCGAACACACTAGAAAATAAAAAGAAACACTGTTTTGCCTAGCGAAAGCCATCTGTGTATGAGACTCGGGTACTGAGCAAGTGCTTCTTCAAACCTTTAAAACAAGCTTGTTCAACCTATGGATAGGGGGCCACAATGTGGCTCAACAGTGCATTTTATCTGGCCCTCAATTTTCCTGAGTTAATGCTGAATATGTCTGAATCAAGGAAGAATTTATCAGTACATTGACCTTATGTTAGTAATATTAGTAACACAGAAACATCATTTCACAGTGTTTTTGGGCAGAATTTGGCACTCGTGCATGATAAAAATGTCATATATCTAGTTCATTGCTCACTTTAGTTGTTATAAAACAGAAAATATATCTTAAATACAGCTAGAGTGAAAAAATGCCAGTGTAGCCCTTAAAGTGAAAACTTTGAACATGCCACATTTAAAACTTTAAGGGCTAGATTACAAGTGGCGTGTTGGCAGTTGCGCGAGCCAAAGGAGGCTTATTGTGGCTCTTTGCGCGCATTGGAAGTAGCGCACGTATTACATGTTGATAGTAAACGTGTTCGCTCAAGCACAATTATATTTATCACAGAGCTCAGGTTAACTGTTACACTCATAATAACACCATCTAATAAAAAATTATTTAAAAAATAAATTGCATAAAAAAGTTATGAGGTCTAAGGTGTTAGAAAAAAAAGGGCTTCAACATAGAGATACATACATATACATGTCTAGATATGTATGTATAATATATATGTGTTTATATGTGTATTCCTTTGTATTTACAGACATGTATACACATATAAATACATATGTATACATATATATATATATCAGTGTTAATTTCGTCGACTAAAACTAGACTAAAATGACAATAAAACTAAAGAAATTCTGATGACTAAAATACGACTAAAACTAAAATGACATTTTAGTCAAAAGACTATGACTAAAACTAAATCACAATGACATTTTAGTCAAAAGACTATGACTAAAACTAAATCAAAATTTGCTGACAAAAACATTTTATGCAAGGTGTTATAATCAATCCATATCCAATTACTGCTCTTTTGTAAAATTTACGAAACTTAATTTTATTAAATTTTAAGATATATAAAGACATGTTCTATACCACAACAGTTAAATCTGTTAAATCTGTATTGCATGTTCAAACCTTAATACCATAAATAAAAACAGGTTAATAAACCTTTACTCCAGGAGTATATAATGAGTTTGGAAGTTCTAGAGCAGTGCTAATATTGTTGCCGAAAATGTTTCAATTCTGTGAACAATCAATTGATTCTTCCTATAGAAATAAGCATAACCCACGAATAATGGTTTAAGTTATGCTGTGCCTGTGCTAGCTGCAGAAACTTTTTGCTGTGTTGAGTTACTTGATTCTTGTTTTAATTATTAACAGAGAACTGTTAAAGTTTTTGTATTGGGTAATATGTTCAATACAGCCAATACAGTTTACAGGTTTTTTTTATATATATTTTAAAGTTGCACTTCTGTTTGTTTATGAAACTTGGTTTTATTTAATTTTAAGTTTAATAAAGATGTTATATATCACAACGGCTAAATCTGTGTCTGTATTGCATGTTTAAACCTTAATACCATAAATATTAACAGGTGTTATGTTTACTCCTGGAGTATATAATCAGTATGCAAATTATAGATAAATGCTTAAATAATGCATTACACTTTAACTAAACCCCTTAGATTTTAGTCGACTAAAATCTACTGGAGATTTAGTCGACTAAAATCTACTGGAGATTTAGTTGACTATAATCTACTGGAGATTTAGTTGACTAAAATCTACTGGAGATTCAGTCGACTAAAATTAGACTAAAACTAAAACAATTCAGATGACTAAAAGACGACCAAAACTAAAATGGCATTTTAGTCAAAAGACTAAAACTAAGACTAAATTGAAATTTGCCGTCAAAATTAACACTGATATATATGTGTGTGTGTGTATATAGATATATGCGCATTAGAGCCCTTTGCAGTCAAGTTGCAGAAACATGTAAAATCATATTTATGCAATATACATATTTAATAAAGGTTTTAACTATGTATGTACTGTAAGTATTTCACATTCCAATGGTCTTCACAAATGGGGAATATGTTCTATGTATTTAAAAAAATATATTCCTATACATATATCTGTATATATCTTATACCCCCACCTCTGCCAACTCATAAGAGCTAATATTTGTAATCGTCATTAAAATACTCTCGGCTAGATTACGAGTTTTGCGTTAGAAGCTGTGCGGTGCTAACGAGCAGTTTATGCCCACCGCTCACTTACAGACAGCACTGGTATTACGGATTTTTATAAACCCGGCGTTGACCGCAAAAAAGTGATCGTAGAGAAAAATTTTGCTCCACATCTCATCTCAATACCAGCGCTGCTTATGTTAGCGGTGAGCTGGCTGAACGTGCTCGTGCACGATTTCCCCATAGGAATCAATGGGGGAGAGCCGTCTGAAAAAAACCCTACACCTGCAAAAAAGCAACGTAAAGCTCCTAACGCAGCCCCATTGATTCCTATGGGGAAAATACATTTATGTCAACACCTAACACCCTAACATGAACCCCGAGTCTTAACACCCCTAATCTTACACTTATTAACCCCTAATCTGCCGCCCCCAACATCACTGACACCTACATTATATTATTAACCCCTAATCTGCCACTCCGGACACCGCCGCCACCTACATTATACTTATAAACCCCTAATCTGCTGCCCCCAACATCGTCGACGCCTACATTATATTTATTAACCCCTAATCTGCCGCCCCTAACATCGCCGACACCTACCTACACTTATTAACCCCTAATTTGCCGCCCCCAACGTCGCCGCCACTATATTAAATATAATTTAAATAAATCTAAATAAAATTACTATTATTAACTAAATTATTCCTATTTAAAACGAAATATTTACCTGTAAAATAAACCCTAAGCTAGCTACAATATAACTTATAGTTACATTGTATCTAGCTTAGGGTTTATTTTTATTTTACAGGCAAGTTTGTATTTATTTTAACTAGGTACAATAGTTATTAAATAGTTATTAACTATTTAATAACTACCTAGCTAAAATAAATACAAAAGTACCTGTAAAATAAAACCTAACCTAAATTACAATTACACCTAACACTACCACTATAATTAAATTAATTCCCTAAATTAAATAAAATTATCTAAAGTACAAAAACAAACAAACACTAAATTACAGAAAATAATAAAAAAAATTACAAGATTTTTAAACTAATTACACCTAATCTAATCCCCCTAACAAAATAAAAAAGCCCCCCCCCCCCAAAATAAAAAAGCCCTACCCCACACTAAATTACAAATAGCCCTTAAAAGGGCCTTTTGCGGGGCATTGCCCCAAAGTAATCAGCTCTTTTACCTGTAAAAAAATTACAGATCCCCCCAACATTAAAACCACCACCCACACAACCAACCCTACTCTAAAACCCACCCAATACCCCCTTAAAAAAAAAACTAACACTAACCCCCTGAAGATCACCCTACAGGGAGACGTCTTCATCTGACCGGGCAGAAGTGGTCCTCCAGACGGGCAGAAGTCTTCATCCAAGCCGGGCAGAAATCTTCTATCTTCATCCATCCGTCGTGGAGCGGGTCCATCTTCAAGACATCCGACGCGGAGCATCCTCTTCATCCGGAGTCTTCTTACTAAATGACGGTACCTTTAAGTGACGTCATCCAAGATGGCGTCCCTTCAATTCCGATTGGCTGATAGAATTCTATCAGCCAATCGGAATTAAGGTAGAAAAAATTCTATTGGCTGATGCAATCAGCCAATAGGATTGAGCTGGCTCAATCCTATTTTTTTTTTATCTAGACCCAACGCTCACTTTATCTGAATTTTTCACATTTTAACTTATTCTATACCATTTGAAAACGTTACAATGCACATTTACCTTACACATTTCAATGAGATTTGTGCCAGAAAACAATCCATATACCTTGTAGGGGGGCAGTTCAACACCAGTATATCAAACAATCTAAAAACACTTTTCCTCCAGCTTTTCAAAGTATTTACTTTTCAAATTCAACACTATTGTTCACGTTACGTTCTCATATCAATAAAATAGACTTGGAAGCATTTTTGTCAATACACATACAGGGAGTGCAGAATTATTAGGCAAATGAGTATTTTGACCACATCATCCTCTTTATGCATGTTGTCTTACTCCAAGCTGTATAGGCTCGAAAGCCTACTACCAATTAAGCATATTAGGTGATGTGCATCTCTGTAATGAGAAGGGGTGTGGTCTAATGACATCAACACCCTATATCAGGTGTGCATAATTATTAGGCAACTTCCTTTCCTTTGGCAAAATGGGTCAAAAGAAGGACTTGACAGGCTCAGAAAAGTAAAAAATAGTGAGATATCTTGCAGAGGGATGCAGCACTCTTAAAATTGCAAAGCTTCTGAAGCGTGATCATCGAACAATCAAGCGTTTCATTCAAAATAGTCAACAGGGTCGCAAGAAGCGTGTGGAAAAACCAAGGCGCAAAATAACTGCCCATGAACTGAGAAAAGTCAAGCATGCAGCTGCCAAGATGCCACTTGCTACCAGTTTGGCCATATTTCAGAGCTGCAACATCACTGGAGTGCCCAAAAGCACAAGGTGTGCAATACTCAGAGACATGGCCAAGGTAAGAAAGGCTGAAAGACGACCACCACTGAACAAGACACACAAGCTGAAACGTCAAGACTGGGCCAAGAAATATCTCAAGACTGATTTTTCTAAGGTTTTATGGACTGATGAAATGAGAGTGAGTCTTGATGGGCCAGATGGATGGGCCCGTGGCTGGATTGGTAAAGGGCAGAGAGCTCCAGTCCGACTCAGACGCCAGCAAGGTGGAGGTGGAGTACTGGTTTGGGCTGGTATCATCAAAGATGAGCTTGTGGGGCCTTTTCGGGTTGAGGATGGAGTCAAGCTCAACTCAAAGTCCTACTGCCAGTTTCTGGAAGACACCTTCTTCAAGCAGTGGTACAGGAAGAAGTCTGCATCCTTCAAGAAAAACATGATTTTCATGCAGGACAATGCTCCATCACACACGTCCAAGTACTCCGCAGCGTGGCTGGCAAGAAAGGGTATAAAAGAAGAAAATCTGATGACATGGCCTCCTTGTTCACCTGATCTGAACCCCATTGAGAACCTGTGGTCCATCATCAAATGTGAGATTTACAAGGAGGGAAAACAGTACACCTCTCTGAACAGTGTCTGGGAGGCTGTGGTTGCTGCTGCACGCAATGTTGATGGTGAACAGATCAAAACACTGACAGAATCCATGGATGGCAGGCTTTTGAGTGTCCTTGCAAAGAAAGGTGGCTATATTGGTCACTGATTTGTTTTTGTTTTGTTTTTGAATGTCAGAAATGTATATTTGTGAATGTTGAGATGTTATATTGGTTTCACTGGTAAAAATAAATAATTGAAATGGGTATATATTTGTTTTTTGTTATGTTGCCTAATAATTATGCACAGTAATAGTCACCTGCACACACAGATATCCCCCTAAAATAGCTATAACTAAAAACAAACTAAAAACTACTTCCAAAACTATTCAGCTTTGATATTAATGAGTTTTTTGGGTTCATTGAGAACATGGTTGTTGTTCAATAATAAAATTAATCCTCAAAAATACAACTTGCCTAATAATTCTGCACTCCCTGTATATTGCAAATATGTTTCTACTCAAAGGTAATTCATCTATGTGCATTAAAATTTTGACCGGAATGTCCCTTTAAGTTGCATTCTGCCTCTTCTGAGCATGGGCAAATACTGACTTTAGCATTCACTCTATACTAAACCAACTCTACAATATTTGACACCAAGCTAGATAAGCCTTCCTGTAGAGACCCCCGACCCGTTTTGGCGGTGACAGGAAGTAATGGACACTGCACAAAAATTAAAACAAATAAATAAAAGGTAAAATAATTTTAAAATGATGAATAATATATATTGCAATGATTTCTATTAAGTATAACCTAATGCTTAGTGTTTTTTTATTACAACAATGAAACAGACTGTTTTATATCCCTTTAGATATAGTAGAATTTTATAATCAATAGATACATAATAAAAGGTAAATGCAGTAACACAAGAAGCAGTGGATTTTTTTTCAGGGCAAATTTCAAAGTTTCCTCCCATTTCCTTGCTCCCTGTATTATGTGACAGACATTAGCCAATAGGTATATAAGCTGCAAACTCTTGCACTTGCTCAGTAGGAGCTGGTGCCTCAAAAAGTGTACACATAAGACAGTGCACATTCCTCCAAGAACAAGCAGCTTCCCTTTTAAAATTGTTTATCTGCACAAGCTCTCTTACATAAAAAGGCTTCAGACTCCAACAACTAAGCAAACAACTTCTCAAAGTGTATGTGACGTGATAAAACTGCAGAATTTGGTAAATAAACGTTATACACTTCTGCTACATAGTGCTCTACACACATGCATGCTCCTGAGTATACACTCAGATACACTCTTCAACAAAGAATATCAAGGGAACAAAGTAAATCCCTTTAAAGGTTTGATCTGAAGTATATTTTTAAACCATGTAACATACACAAAATAAATATGAGTATCTACCTGTTTGTAGGTGTTTACTATAAATGGTTGCACCTGTTTATTCATAAACTGATATTGGTTGTTAAGAGTCATCAGCATTATTGAAGGAATTTGCGTTAGTATTTTGTACATTGGCTGCATATATTTTGCTTCAAGGAAACAAACTCAAAATCCTTGTAAGATTTGTAAATCCTGTGATACCCCATTTTTAATTGTTGTATGTATGTGTGTATGTGTTTAAATATATTTTGCTGTTATATCCTTTTCTAATTTAAACATTTTAATTTTGTTCTAATTCAAACTGTGGTTCTTCTTAATGGAGTTGTTACAAATTGAGAGAAAATGTCACTGCTGCTATACAGTTTCCTCATGTGCAAATTCAAACTGATTGAAATCCAAACCATAGCCCTCTGTTTCTGTCAGCAGATAAGATTCCCAGACAGGAAACCTGTCTGCCCATGGTTGCGGAAAGCTTAGCAGCATCAGCTACCAGAATTTAATATTGCACAACCAATAGCTTGTGCAGCCCCGCCTCCTGCATGTGCAACCAGTTGCATGAGGGCAGAGCTAGTCAGTCATCCTGGGCAAATGAGTCTAAGAGATCACTCCAAGGGCTCACAATCTACATCCCCAGCTTCGTAAATGGAGTTCATAATGTCAGCTTTACCTGTCTTGTTTAGTGCAATTTGTTTTAAAAGGGTTAAATTATCACTTTCATAAATTACATTTCTATATAGATGGCACATGATGGATAGAAAACGGGCAGGAAGCCCTGTGGAAGAAAACACCACTTATAAAATCTGCTAAATAGCTTGTGCAGTAGTTATCCTGCATTTTCCTGCTATGAGAGAGATGGATAACTTCTATGTTTCATTGTGTGGTGAGTCTTGGTTCACTGGACCTTGCTGCAAGCTAGTGCTCAATATCCCATTGTTTCTGAACATTAACTGGAACTTTATCACCTTAATCCATCTCTCTTTAAAGCATAGATATGTTTCAGTCTCTATGTGTGTGCAAGTAGCAAATAAAAGGTAATGAGTGATGCCTTTACACATTATAATATGTTGTCCTAGGGACCAGGACTGGGACAGCCTGAGCTGTATTAGGGCTGTGCAGTGCGGCACAGAAAACATTTTCTTTCTAACCATCTGGCATGGCAATTAAAAATGGGTGTAAGAAGAAACAGCATAGCCATTATAAAGATGAGTGAATCATTGTTTGGTGGGGCAGGGAGGGGTTATGAACCCAATGCACTTTGTATTTATCATTTATGTTTGAAGCGAGCAGCATAGAGTGATTCATATTCTAAAGAGATGTAATGTGATGGTCTCTACTTAGGTTAGCTCCATAAATTATTAATCTATAGATACTTAGATGAGATGGGGCAGATTATACTCCTGCCATGTTCATTTATTTTATTGTCATTGCTCCAATGGGAATCATTTTTTAATTGAATAGATTTATTTAATTAAGAGACAATGTAAGACGTGTCTCACTGCATTTGTTGTTATGCAATGACTTTTAAATATTATCAGATTGTATTTATAAAGCTTTAACAGGATATGAAGTGCTGAACAACAATACACACAGGTTACATTATACGTTATCCCACCGCACATTGTATCAGCTGAGGAGACCGAGAACTGACAATGAGGACCCAGCTGACAAGAGAGCTTTCAGTTACCTGTGTAATAAGGGAGGGTGTTATATACAGGCAGAGCATGTGGAGGGTAGGTTGGGAAAACAATGGCAGTAATGTGTGTCAGCATTGCTTATGTACTCCACTAAAATGATATGTTTAGAAAATTAGGGCTTCACCAATGTTTAGTGTATTAAACTTGATAATAAGCAAATATAATCCCTGTGAAGGGATTTTCAGATGATAAAAAGGAAATTGCTATGGGCAGGAGAGCTGAAGATAGATTGTTGAGAGGCGAAGTGAACAAGGAATCTTTAGTTAAAATTATTTTGCAGTAGTCAGATCTTTGCTGAAAAATGGCTGAATGTTTTTTACAAACCTTTGTTGTGAGCTCGGAGAGTGGCTATAACTGTAGTATAATCACTAATTAGGGTGATAATGGGGGAAGTTAAAGCATTTTTGGGAGGGATGATACATTAGTACATATTAGTAGTGAATTGACACCCAGACACAAAGGCAGTTAGCAGGGTCAGGTGTGTGGATCTGTGTTCCTTTTACTTAAATATGCACTTAAGTCTAAATAGACATCAGTGCATTTCCGTTTTGATTAGAAGCATTTTTGTGCAGTGCACATCTATTAGCATAACTGCTTCCAGTTAAACCTGTCACTTACATTGATAGTCTACTGTGCATGACACATGCACCCACCATAACAGCTCATGCCTATTTAAATAATTAATAGGGATAGCTGTTTGGTCTCTAATGGCTCTGAATGTATCATCAGACGATCTTTGACAAGGCACAATAGGTCAATACTGGTGCACATGGCATACAGGAGAAAGTGCCATATGTCACAGTAAAAGCTCTTGCTGAAACAGTGATAGCTTTCACTAGATGCATTTTTGCCGATGCATGTATCCAGCAAAGGTGCCTTTAATTAAAACTGAAGTGCAGTGATGTTGCCTTTACAGGTGGTGCTGAAAGCCAAATTAGCGTTTCAAATTTATTTCCTAACAAGTGTATAAAGGGGATAAAAAGGGATAAGGTCAGATCCTTCGAGAGCCCTACCTGTGAATGAAGATGTAGTAGAGCCCTCTCTACCTATGAATAAAGGTGTAGGAGAGCCCTACCTGTGAGTAAAGATGTAGGAGAGCCCTACTTGTGAGTAAAGATGTAGGAGAGCTCTACCTGTGAGTAAAGATGTAGGAGAGCCCTACTTGTGAGTAAAGATGTAGGAGAGCTCTATCTGTGAGTAAAGATGTAGGAGAGCCCTACTTGTGAGTAAAGATGTAGGAGAGCCATACTTGTGAGTAAAGATGTAGGAGAGCCCTACTTATGAATGAAGATGTAGAAGAGCCCTACCTGTGAATGAAGATGTAGGAGAGCTCTTCCTATATGTAAAGATGTAGGAGAGCCCTACCTGTGAGTAAAGATGTAGGAGAGCCCTACCTGTGAATGAAGATGTAGGAGAGTCCTACCTGTGAGTAAAGATGTAGGAGAGCCCCACCTGTGAATGAAGATGTAGGAGAGACCCACCTGTGAATGAAGATGTAGGAGAGCCCCACCTGTGAATGAAGATGTAGGAGAGCCCTACTTGTGAGTAAAGATGTAGGAGAGCTCTATCTGTGAGTAAAGATGTAGGAGAGCCCCACTTGTGAGTAAAGATGTCGGAGAGCCCTACCTGTGAGTAAAGATGTAGGAGAGCCCTACCTGTGAATGCAGATGTAGGAGAGCCCTACTTGTGAATGAAGATGTAGGAGAGCCCTACTTGTGAGTAAAGATGTAGGAGAGCCATACTTGTGAGTAAAGATGTAGGAGAGCCCTACCTGTGAGTAAAGATGTAGGAGAGCCCTACTTATGAATGAAGATGTAGAAGAGCCCTACCTGTGAATGAAGATGTAGGAGAGCTCTTCCTATATGTAAAGATGTAGGAGAGCCCTACCTGTGAGTAAAGATGTAGGAGAGCCCTACCTGTGAATGAAGATGTAGGAGAGCCCTACCTGTGAGTAAAGATGTAGGAGAGCCCCACCTGTGAATGAAGATGTAGGAGAGCCCCACCTGTGAATGAAGATGTAGGAGAGCCCCACCTGTGAATGAAGATGTAGGAGAGCCCCACCTGTGAATGAAGATGTAGGAGAGCCCTACCTATGAATGAAGATGTAGGAGAGCCCTACCTGTGAATGAAGATGTAGGAGAGCCCTACCTGTGAGTAAAGATGTAGGAGAGCCCTACCTGTGAGTAAAGATGTAGGAGAGCCCTACCTGTGAGTAAAGATGTAGGAGAGCCCCACCTGTGAATGAAGATGTAGGAGAGCTCCACCTTTGAATGAAGATGTAGGAGAGCCCTACCTATGAATGAAGATGTAGGAGAGCCCCACCTGTGAATGAAGATGTAGGAGAGCCCTACCTGTGAATGAAGATGTAGGAGAGCTCTACCTATGAGTAAAGATGTAGGAGAGCCCTACCTGTGAGTAAAGATGTAGGAGAGCCCTACCTGTGAGTAAAGATGTAGGAGAGCCCTACCTGTGAATGCAGATGTAGGAGAGCCCTACCTGTGAATGAAGATGTAGGAGAGCCCTACTTGTGAGTAAAGATGTAGGAGAGCCCTACTTGTGAGTAAAGATGTAGGAGAGCCCTACTTGTGAGTAAAGATGTAGGAGAGCCCTACCTGTGAGTAAAGATGTAGGAGAGCCATACTTGTGAGTAAAGATGTAGGAGAGCCCTACTTATGAATGAAGATGTAGGAGAGCCCTACCTGTGAGTAAAGATGTAGGAGAGCCCTACCTGTGAATGAAGATGTAGGAGAGCCCTACCTGTGAGTAAAGATGTATAAGAGCCCCACCTGTGAATGAAGATGTAGGAGAGCCCCACCTGTGAATGAAGATGTAGGAGAGCCCCACCTGTGAATGAAGATGTAGGAGAGCCCCACCTGTGAATGAAGATGTAGGAGAGCCCTACCTATGAATGAAGATGTAGGAGAGCCCTACCTGTGAATGAAGATGTAGGAGAGCCCTACCTGTGAGTAAATATGTAGGAGAGCCCCACCTATGAATGAAGATGTAGGAGAGCCCTACCTATGAATGAAGATGTAGGAGAGACCCACCTGTGAATGAAGATGTAGGAGAGCCCCACCTGTGAATGAAGATGTAGGAGAGCCCTACCTGTGAATGAAGATGTAGGAGAGCTCTACCTATGAGTAAAGATGTAGGAGAGCCCTACCTGTGAGTAAAGATGTAGGAGAGCCCTACCTGTGAATGTAGATGTAGGAGAGCTTTAAATATGAGTAAAGATGTAGGAGAGCCCTACCTGTGAGTAAAGATGTAGGAGAGCCCTACCTGTGAATGAAGATGTAGGAGAGCCCTACCTGTGAATGAATATGTAGGAGAGCCCTACTTGTGAGTAAAGATGTAGGAGAGCCATACTTGTGAGTAAAGATGTAGGAGAGCTCTACCTATGAGTAAAGATGTAGGAGAGCTCTACCTATGAGTAAAGATGTAGGAGAGCCCTACCTGTGAGTAAAGATGTAGGAGAGCTCTACCTGTAAATGAAGATGTAGGAGAGCCCATTGAAAATTATAAGTACGGCAGAATCTGTTGGCGCTTTACAAATAAATTGTAATTGATAATTTTTCAAGTAGGAAAAAAAACATTAGAGTGTGTCAAATAAGATCCAGCATAATAACAGCATATGGACTTATGCCTTGTTTAGCTACTTCATGTTATAGTTTTGTTATTGCTAGACCTGTTTTCCTCTCCCCCCCCCCCCCCCCCAATGAAATGCTCTAATACATTTCAGCAGATCTTCTAACACTAGCGTCCCCGCAAAGTGTTACAGAGCGAAAATCCTGCTTAAAGTTGAGAGCCACAACACACTGCAGCTGCTGAGCAGGATACGATCATGGCCAGTGAGCTAATTAAGAGCAGCCTACACAGGTAGCCATCAGTTACTGGCCATGTCCTGCTTAGGAGCTGCAGTGTTTGTGCGGGTTAAACAAATATTGCTAAATTACAAGTGGAGCACAATCCATAGGGCGGGGTGCGTTATCTTACATTTATCCTCAATCAAAGAATAAAACTCAATTTGAAAAGAGTGGATAGTTAAAGAACCAATAAAAACAATAGAATAGCATTGTCAATAAAGACATAATAAATATGTATTGCAAAAGCACTTAGTTTGAATTTCACAGGATTTTTTTCTGCCAAATTTCAAAATAAGTTTTATTTTAATTCCCACTGCCCCATGTGACAGCCACCAGCCAATCACAATGCATATATGTATTTTTTGTGAATCTTGCACATGCTCAGTAGGATCTGGTGCCTCAGAAAATTGTCTGAAAATTTGTCTGAATTGATGAGTGTGTTGCCCTCAAACAAAATACAAACTACCGCTGTGAAGTTTTAAGCATTTACATACCTGAAGTAAAATATTACTGCTTGCTAGTTTGCATAACATAACACATGAAAATGCTATGAAAATAAAGGAATTACATTTAGACTTAAAGGGACATTAAACCCCCCAAAAAATATTTCATGATTCAGATAGAGAGAAAAAATTTTACTTCTATTATCTAATTTGTTTCATTCTCTTGGTATCATTTGTTGAAGGAGTAGCAATGTACTACTGGTTTCTAACTGAACAAATGAGTGAGCCAATGACAATCAGTATTTATATGCATCCACCAATCAGCAGTTAGAGCCTAGATTTTTTTGCTGCTCCTGAGCTTTCCTAGATAAACCTTTCAGCAAAGGATAACAAGAGAAAGAAGCAAATTAAATAATAGAAATAAATTGGAAAGTTGTTTAAAATTGTATTCTCTATCTGAATCATTAAAGAACATTTTTGGGTTTCATGTCCCTTTAATACTTAAAAAACAAAGGTGTAAAGTGATGGTAAATTTAATGTATTTGAAACACATTTATTTAACCTACCTAACCTCAGTAATAAAACTGCTATATTTTTTTGGTTACTCATATTTTTAATAACTTTATATTTTATTTCTACCATATTCAGCAGCTTCCTCCGCCCTCACTGCAACTAGCTTTTTTTTAAAAAATCTTTTATTGCCATATGGCACGCATTTTAATTGGATATGTACATAGCACATCATAAAAAGAAAAAAAGCCGGTTTATCAAGGGAGAAGGAACATGTAAAATAGTGAGTAAGGTTAAGTTTTAAATTCACTTTTTGGTGGGGAAAAAAAACAAACTTTATGAATGAAAAATATTTAAATATAACTTATTTGAGTGGTTAATTTTAGGTACGGCAAGTTTACCATCACGTTAATAATGAAAAGAAGGGGTCAAAAGTGTATGTATAGAAAAACAAACCTTGTTACAAATAAGTATTCAATAATGTATTTATGTTTAAAAAATACAATAAAAGCATTAAAAAATGAGAGAAAATTGCTATTGTCCATAGATTAGCCAATATGCAAAATCAATATTGATTTCACGTCACAATCTAAAACAAGAATACTTGCCCAGTCTAGAGACTTAGAAAAAAATCTCTGGCAGCACCAAACCTAAACACAGCACATTCCAAGGACACACCTATTCATTAGGTCACCAGTGTATGTATGTGTAAAGTGCTTTACACTTAAAGTGGCATTAAACCCAAAAAAATGTTTCATGATTCAGATAGAGAATACAATTTTATACAACATTCCAATTTACTTCTATTATCTCAAATAAAGTTTACTGCGCACCCCCAAAGAAGTTAGTTAACACAACTGAGCTATCCAACATGCAGATGTTGGAGCACACAAGACTATCGCTCAGTCGATAAAAATAACATGAATACAAAAATAGAAGTAGTATTGATTGTACTTGAGCGATGCGCACAAAAGAGCTAATACTTCTTTCATACAGGTGGTGAGAGTCCACGATCCATTGCTCATGGAAATTACCATCCATACCACTTGTAGGAGGCAAAGATTCCCAAACCAAATGTTTTCCACACAGAAAAATATATATGCTTGTCTGTTTAAATGAAAATGTAATATTCACAAATTGTTTAAAAATTGTTAAAAAAATTCTAACGCATGACCGGTCATATCATAAAACATATAAAACTAAGTACATATAGTATATAACTCCTTTTATAAGAAACTATTTCACTTTCCAAACAAACTTTAGTTGGTTTGTATTAGGATCACTCCACATTTGCATGTCCACAGTAGTATTACGTGACAAGGGGAAGTGCTTAAGTGTGGGAAATAAACGCACAATTCTGTGAGTCCTTATTGTCATTTATGACATACAATAAAATAAGTCTTTGAAAAAGTGCCTACCTTCTCAGCTGAATCTCCGTTGTAGTTACCTTATAGTAGTTTGGGAGAGCCTCGGCACAGGTGTCTGAAGAGCTCTGTATGGTAGCTTAGCCCATTCACCGCTTCTCCAACGATGTCAGTGGTTCCGTGTCACCTGATTTGAACAGCCAATCGGCAAGGAAATGCAGTTCCTTTTTAATCTTGTGCAATCCTCTGTGAACAAGGATCTTGTTCACAGACATAGGATTGCACACGATTAAAAAGGAACTACATTTCTTAAAATACTCTGCGCAGATTAAGGATTCAATAATAGACTATTATTATATTTCCTTGCCGATTAGCTGTTCAAATCAGGTGACACTGAACCACTGACATCGTTGGAGAAGCGGTGAATGGGCTAAGCTACCATACAGAGCTCTTCAGACACCTGTGCCGAGGCTCTCCCAAACTACTATAAGGTAACTACAACGGAGATTCAGCTGAGAAGGTAGGCACTTTTTCAAAGAGGGGTGTATGAGTCTGTATGTGTTGTGCTAGCAATACCGCTATCAGCTTTACCTAAAACTTTGCACCAACCTTAACTGGACACAAGTGTATTTATAACAGTGAATCACAGTGAATAACAACAAATCACCATTAACAGCTTCAAATCTCCACTATAAGACACCTAACGGAATAACAGACTTCTTTTATTGTATGTCATAAACGACAATAAGGACTCACAGAATTGTGCGTTTATTTCCCACACCTAAGCACTTACCCTTGTCACAAATGTGGAGTGATCCTTAATATATTAATACAAACCAACTAAAGTTTGGAAAGTGAAATAGTTTCTTATGAAAATAAGTTATATACTATATGTACTTAGTTTTATATGTTTTATGAAATGACCGGTCATGCTCTAGAATTTTTTAACAATTTTTAAACAATTTGTAACCAATTTGTGAATATTACATTTTCATTTAAACAGACAATATATATTTTTCTGTGTGGAAAACATTTGGTTTTAAAAGCACTTTAATTTCACTTCTTGTATGCAATACTGGTTCAAAAGCACTTAAAAGCACATAAGAGCACTTTGGTATAAACCACCAAATTTCAGATTGAGATTCCAACCCTGTAGCTGTGTAAAGCGCACATATACACTCACATATACACTTAATCACAATTATAAAAAAATTCCCGTTGTGAGAACGGGATAGTATATGTAGCAAGGGTTCAAACTAGCACTACACTAACCCCTGCAATTTAAAGATTCCTAAAACCCCAAGAGCTCTATATATCCCCTCCCACTTCACACATACTTCAGTCTTTTCTTTGCCTTTGTTGGAGGTGGTTGAAGAATGAAGATGTGCATGATTTTCTTCAAAGAGAGGGGTTTTCAGTGTATTTTAAAGCCCAGTTTCCCCTCAGTGTGCAGTGCTTGTCAGATGGATGTATTTGGGGTATTCTTTATAATTCTTTATTCACCTCATAAGAAATTCTTCTTAAACTTTCTATAATTACATAAATACAATATACTCTTATTCCATAACCTCTACTGATATGTTTCAGTACTGGTTTGGCTGTCTGCTACTTAGATGGTGGACAAGTGTCTACTTGTAAGTATTATTTTTTATTGTTAATAAGACACTCTTTGACTATGTTATGGGCACTATGTGTTATAGTTATATAAATATATTATTTTTTATATATGGCCCTGGAACAGAATCTTTCTTTGCTATTCCTCTTATAGTTAGTTCGCGCACAGCAGTTTTTTTGGGCGTCTAGCCAAACTTGATCTGTTTTCTCTAGAAAAAAGGCGCTTGGAAGGTGACGTGATTACTTTATATAAATATATTCAAGGTCCATATACAGAGATGGCAGATGCTCCGTTTATTCCAAGGAAATTTTTGACAAGAGGTCACAATTTAAGGCTGGAGGAAAGTAGATTTAATCTCCAGCAATGTAAACGTTTTTTCCACTGTAAGAACAATCAAATAGTCAAACTCATTACCCAAGTAGGTAGTAAATGCCAATACCTGAGATACATTTAAAAATGGTTTAGGTATATTTCTGGCTAGAAACAGAATGTAGGGATATGATTGCTTGTGTTAAATAGGTCACCTTTTAATGGGATTAATTTAAGATCAAGCTCAACTGGAGCTTTTATTGTAAGTATATTAAGATTTGTATAGGTTGAACTTGATGGACTTCTGTCTTTTTTTCAACCTTATCTACTATGTTATTTTACTATGTTAGTTTTGTTTTTTCACTTGTCGTCCTTCAGGATCATGTTTGTCGGGTAAGTGCACACTCCATAGTTTTCTATTAGGGGAATATTTTGCTGTCACTCATCGGGTTAGCGCACCCTAGTCTTTTTGCGCATATGGGGTGAGTGCACACTGTTGAGCCTGATATTTCCTCTTGTTTGTTTAAAGTTGAACGTATTCGTTCTCTTTTAAATGAGGTCTTGATTATGTTAGGGGTTTAGAATCCTAAAGCTTCTGATGACAAATTTAAATAATTTTAATTCAGTTTTTAAGACTTTTGTTAAACTTCCTGAAGTTTTCCCTATTCCTGATGCTGTCTCTGACATGATTTCTAATGAATGGATTAAGCCTGGAAATGTATTTAAATCTTCTGCAAGGCTTAAGAACTATATCCTTTACCAGCTCCTAATATTGAGTTATGGGAAACAGTTCCTAGGGTTGGTGGGGCTATTTCCACTTTGGCTAAGCATACTTCTATTCCTTTAGAAGATAGTACTTCTTTTGAAGATCCTCTAGACCGGAAGTTAGAGTCCTTTTGCAGAAGGACTTTTTTTTTACAAGCAGGTTACTTACTTAGGCTAGCCATTTCTAAAGCTGATGTGGTTGCTGAGTCAACTTATTGGTTGTCCAGTCTTTCTGAACAGTGTTTTAGAGATCCTGTTTGTGACAATCTTTTAAGTTTACTTAATCATGCTAATTCTTTTATTTGTTATGCTGTTTTTGATATTATGAAAATGAATGTCAACAGTATGTCTTTGGCAGTTCTTGCCAGGAGAGCTTTATGGATTAATGGTGTCTAAATCTAGATTATGCTTTCCTTTCAGGGTAAGAAATTGTTTGGTTCAGATTTAGATTCTATTATTTCTACTGTTGCCATGGATAAAGGGGCCTTTCTACCTCAGGATAAAGAATCTAAGGCCTTTACTAATTTTTGTTCCTTTTACCAGAATAAGGAACAAATGAGTGAATTTTCTCTGATCAAAAACAGAGTACTTCTGGTTCAGTTTCAGAAAATTGCTAATCTTTCTGATATTTATGGTTTATCCAGACTTTTGTATCAAACCTGTAATTAAGCCAATTTCTCCTCCTTGCAATCTTAAAGGGACAATGTACCCAAATTTTTTCTTTTGTAATTCAGAAAGAGTATGCAATTTTAAGCAACTTTCTAATTTACTCCTATTATGAATTTTTCTTCGTTTTCTTTCTATCATTATTTGAAAAAGAAGGCATCTAAGCTTTTTTTTTGGTTTCAGTACTCTGGACAGCACTTTTTTATTGGTGGATGAATTTATCCACCAATCAGCAAGTACAACTCAGGTTGTTCACCAAAAATGGTCCGGCATCTAAACTTACATTCTTGCATTTCAAATAAAGATATCAAGAGAATGAAGAAAATTTGATAATAAGAGTAAATTAGAAAGTTGCTTAAAATTTCATGCTCAATCTGAATCACAAAAGAAAAATTTTGGGTACAGTGTCCCTTTAACTTGGTTTTAAGAGTTTTGCATAAGATTGACAATAAGCTACTTTCTTGGAAGATGTTGTTTGTTTTAGTTAGAAGAGTTTCTGAATTATTTGCTCATTCTTGTTAACCTCCCTGTCTGATATTTCATCAGGATAGAGCAGTCTTAAGAACTACTTTTGATTTCTTGCCAAAGTTGTTTCTTCTGATAACATCAGCAGAGAAATTGTTGTTCCTTCTTTGTGTCCTAATCCCAAGTCTGCTTCAGAAAGATCTTTGTTCAGAGAGGGATTGCCTGGTATTTCCGGACTGGACTGCACTGTTAAGTCAGGATCAGACTGATATGCTACAGGAAAGTTCTTCTCTGTGAAAGGCACATGTTGAGCAAAAAGAGGCTGCTTCTTGGGTGGTAACTGCCATATGACAAGCTATTATGCTATTGTTTGTTTCCAGGTTGAGCGCTTCTCTGTTTTTATTTGTGCATAGTATGATGTTAGGGCATTAAAGTATTACATTTACTTTACTAAGGCCTTTAGACAAATTTCTAGTTTGTTCATTAATGTTTCTGGCTTTAGGAAAGGACAGAAGGCTTCTGTCTGTTCTTTAACTTCTTGGTTGAAACTTTTGATTCACAAGGCTTATTTGGAGGCAGATGAGCCTCCTACATGCAACAGATTACTGACTAGGGGTGTGCATCTTCACTGGTCTCACAATTCGATTCGATTACGATTATCCTGTCAACGAGTCGATACGATTTGATTCCGCAATGCATCACGATTACTGCCCATGATTTTCATGAACCTATTCTATTCCATATTTTATATATATTATATATATATATATACTGTATATATATATATATATATATATATATATACACATACACACACACAAACAATATATATATATATATATACACAATATATATATATATATATATATATATATATATATATATATATATATATATGTACAGGTGGCCCTCTTCATTTCAAAGCTTTAAAAATAATGTATTAGGTGTTACTTATGACAATTTTGAGAGGGGCCTGGAACCTATCTCCCTCACTTCCCATTGACTTCCCATTGACTTACATTATAAACTGGGTTTCAATTTACAACCATTCCTTCTGGAACCTAACCCCGGCGTAAACTGAGGGCTACCTGTAGTACACACAATATATATATATATTGGGGAAAAACTAGCCCAAAATTTTAATAGAAAATTTTGATAAATATATAAATTTTACTATAAAACCCCAAAAAAGAGAGATACAATTAAAATATTAACCATCCTTTTCAGGATGAATAGACCATTTAACGTTTTATTGCAGTGTTTAAATAATTAAAGGTGTTTGCATACAATTATTAAACTTGGAAATCAATAATTTAAGCACTTGACTCACTGCCTGAGAGTGCTGCACATCTACTACTACATAAGGTATGACAGCCCTCTATGGTGAGCAAGGGGTTAAATACTTTTATTTCCTAGACTAAAGTAATGACAAGGAATACACAAACTGTAGTAAGGTTCACAGCCTGGCTCTTACATTATAGAATAATCAGGGCAGGAAGGTGTAGGTCCGTTGTAGCTAATATGTCAGGGAGCACATATGCTTTAAAAAAAATAGACATTCCACGCTGCTGGCTTCCTTATCCTTCTTCCCCCGTTAATTTATTGTCTCTCTCTACTTTAGAAGACGCCCCTCTTATGCCGCATGGACAGAGACCTGTTAGCTTTAATGTCTCTGAAAGTGAGTAACAGTAGTTGGTTCCCTATTAACCCCATGCACTCTTCCTGTCTTGAACAAAATGTGGAAGAAATCAGATAGGCAGAATTGCAGAGCTAAAATAATTGTGCACGCATTAAAACTGTCAATTTTTTTACTGAAAACAGCTGTAAGTTCTTTTTACTGAAAACAGCTGTAAGTTTTTTTTACTGAAAACGGACTGTCCGGTCAAATCCCTGAACTTGGCAACCCTTGGCCCTTGTGTGCTGTGTCACTCATTTTTACTCACAAGCAACTCTGTCCTCACGTGGAAAGCCTATGTAGCCTAGGAAGTTGCAGGAGGGAAAGCTGCTTACTGAGCTGTGTCTCGAATCCTCCTGTGTGTGCGCACCCTACCGATTCACTGAGTTTTCACGCTGACATTACTATTGGTCAGTCTTCAACATGCAACACACTGCAAACATAGCAGGAACTGATGCGGTATTAACTCTTTGCATGTTGAAGACTGACCAATAGTAATGTTAGCTGTGAAAACTCAGCGAATTGATAATTATTATGGCATTGGCTGCAACTAAGGATCCACCACTTTCTATCTTTCCTTGCCTCTGGTGTCGGTCTGGAGGTGGGGTCACGTGACATTGTGTGAATCGATTCGGCTCTTCACTGCATCGATGCAGCATCGTTAAAGGCTGCATCGTGATGCATCGTTGTGCCGATTATTTTCAACACCCCTATTACTGACTGCTCATTCTACCTGATCAGTTGCTACTTTGTGGGCTTTTAAGAATGAGGCCTCAGTTTATGAAATTTGTAAAGCAGCTACTTGGTCTTCTTTGCATACTTTTACTAAATTTTACCATTTTAATGTTTTTGCTTTCTCTAAGGCATCTTTTGGTAGAAAGGTGCTTCAGGCAGTTGTTTCCGTTTATTTGTTGTCTGTTTCATATTTTTAAGTGTATTTTAAAAAAAAAATTGTGGATTTAATTTCTCAGAGAAAAAGATGTTTTTAAATCCCTCCCTTTAATGTTATTACTCATGGACTCCACAGCTTGGGTGTTAGTTCCCATGAGTAATGGATTGTGGACTCTCACCACCTGTATGGAAGAAAACCCTTTTTCTCTTGTAAGATGTATCGAGTCTACGGATTCATCCTTTACTTGTGGGATATTCTCCTTCCCAACAGGAAGTGGCAAAGAGAGCACACAGCAGAGTTGTCCATATAGCTCCCCCTCTAGCTCCACCCCCCAGTCATTCTCTTTGCCGGCTCTAAGCAATCGGAAGTGTAAAGTGAATGTGGTGTTAGAAATTTAGTTTTTATTTTCTACAAGCAAAAGTTTGTTATTTTAAATGGTGCCGGTGTGTACTATTTACTCTCTAGCAGAAAGGAGATGAAGATTTCTGCAGGGAGGAAGATGATTTTAGCATGTTGTAACTAAAATCCACTGCTGTTCCCACAAAGGACTGAGGAGTACAAGAAAACTTCAGTTGGGGGGAACGGTTTGCAGGTTAGGCTTCAAAAAAGGTATGTTCAGTCATTTATTTCTAGACAAGACTGTGATAATGCTAGAAAGGACTGATAATATCCCCATGAGGGAAGGGTAAGCTATTTTCAGAAACTAAGTATGGAATTTTAAGCTTACATAACAGGGCTAGTTTATGCTGGTTGACACTACTTTATGGCAAACGGTTTTTATTGAAAATTTCATTTGTTTGAGACACTTTGAGGGTTTCTTTGGGGTTTTTTCAGGGGTTGTTACCCACATGGCTATTATTCATACACTTGGGAGTGTTTCTTTAGGCCTCACAAGCACCGTAGTGAGGTGGGAGGGGCCTAATTTTGCGCAGTTATAATTGAATAGAAGTTCAGGCTGCTTCACATGGAGGGTCAGGCTGCAGTTTGAGGGCCTATAAGAAGTTTTTTCCCCACAAATCTGGTTCCTAAGGGCAGGTAGGGCCACAACAGAAGCTGTGGCAGGGTGCTGAAAGTTTTTTAACCGTTTTTTTGGCTTAATGTCGATCCGATTTTGGCATTAAGGGGTTAATCGTTTTTATTGCTAGTGGTGCAATCTTACTAATGCTTTAGGTACATACTGTAAAAATTTCGAAAAGTTTGCTGCATTTTTTCACTGTTTTGCAAAATTGTGTGCCTTTTTTATCTCTTAAAGGCACAGGAACGTTTTTTTTTCAAAGTGCGTTTGTACTTGATTATAGTGATTTCCAAGCCTACTTGTTTTAATACTAGTCTGTTAAACATGTCTGACACCAAGGAAAATCCTTGTTCAATGTGTTTTAGAAGCCATGGTGGAACCCCCCCTCAGAATGTGTCCCACTTGTACTGATATGTCTATACACTTTAAAGAACATTATGTTGCACTTAAAAATGTGGCCCAAGATGATTCTCAGACAGAGGTAACGAGGTTAGTCCGTTAACCTCTCCCCAAGTGTCACAACCAGTTACGCCCGCTCAAGCGACGCCTAGCACCTCTAGTGCATCTAACTCTTTTACCTTGCAAGACTTGGCGGCAGTTATGAATAATACTCTCTCAGTTTTTTTATCTAAACTGCCTGTGTTACCTGCAAAGCGTGATAGCTCTGTTTTAAGAACAGATTCTGAGCATTCTGATGCTTTAGTAGCCGTATCAGATATACCCTCACAACGCTCTGAAGTGGGGGCGAGGGATGTGCTGTCTGAGGGAGAAATTTCCGATTCAGGAAAGGTTTCCCCTCAGACAGATTCAGATACGTTGGCTTTTAAATTTAAACTAGAACACCTCCGCTTATTGCTCAAGGAGGTATTAGTTACTCTAGATGACTGCGACCCTATGGTGGTTCCAGAGAAATTGTGTAAAATGGACAAGTATCTAGAAGTTCCTGTTTACACTGATGTGTTCCCAGTCCCTAAGAGGATTGCGGATATCGTTACTAGGGAGTGGGATAGACCAGGTATTCCCTTTATTCCCACTCCTGTTTTTAAGAAAATGTTCCCCATATCTGACCCCATGCGGGACTCGTGGCAGACGGTCCCTAAGGTGGAGGGGGCTATTTTTTCACTTGCTAAACGCACAACCATACCAGTTGAAGACAGTTGTGCTTTTAAAGACCCTATGGATAAAAAATTAGAGGGTTTACTTAAGAAAATTTTTGTTCAACAAGGTTTTCTTCTCCAACCTATTGCGTGCATTGTTCCTGTAACTACTGCAGCTGCTTTCTGGTTCGAGGCGCTGGAAGATGCGCTCCAGACAGAGACCTCATATTTGGACATTATGGACAGAATTAAGGCTCTTAAGCTGGCTAATTCTTTTATCACAAATGCCGCTTTCCAACTAGCTAAGTTAGCAGCAAAGAATTCAAGTTTCGCCATTTTAGCTCGCAGGGCGCTATGGCTAAAGTCCTGGTCGGCCGATGTGTCATCAAAATCCAAACTATTGAACATCCCTTTCAAAAGAAAGACCCTCTTCGGGCCTGAATTGAAAGAGATTATTTCAGAAATCACTGGGGGAAAAGGCCATGCTCTCCCTCAGGACAAGTGCTTTAAGTTAAAGAACAAACAAAATAATTTTCGTTCCTTTCGGAATTTCAGGAGTGGTCTCGCTTCATCCTCCCCTGCTACAAAGCAAGAGGGTAACGCTTCGCAACCCAGGTCAGCCTGGAAACCTTACCAGGGCTGGAACAAGGGTAAACAGGTCAAGAAGCCTGCAGCTGCCTCCAAGACAGCATGATGGGGTAGCCCCAGATCCAGGACCGGATCTAGTAGGGGGCAGACTCTCTCTCTTTGCTCAGGCCTGGGCAAGAGACGTACACGATCCCTGGGCCTTAGAGATTGTATCCCAGGGATATCTTCTAGAATTCAAGGACTCCCCTCCAAGGGGAAGGTTCCACATTTCTCGTCTGTCTACAGACCAGACAAAGAAAGAGGCGTTCTTACGCTGTGTAGAAGACCTACATACAATGGGTGGGATCCACCCAGTTCCAATTGTGGAACAAGGGCTGGGTTTTTATTCAAACCTGTTTGTGGTTCCCAAGAAAGAAGGAACTTTCAGACCAATCCTGGATCTCAAAATTCTAAACAAATTCCTCAGAGTCCCATCATTCAAGATGGAGACCATTCGGACAATCTTGCCAATGATCCAGGAGGGTCAATATATGACTACCGTGGATCTAAAGGATGCGTATCTGCACATTCCTATCCACATAGATCATCACCAGTTTCTCAGGTTTGCCTTTCTGGACAAGCATTACCAATTTGTGGTTCCTCCTTTCAGGTTGGCCACTGCTCCCAGAATTTTCACAAAGGTGCTAGGGTCCCTCCTGGCGGTTCTAAGACCGCGGGGCAATGCAGTGGCGCCTTATCTAGACGACATCTTAATTCAAGCGTCGACTTTCCAAAGAGCCAAGTCTCACACAGAAATTGTATTGGTCTTTCTGAGGTCTCACGGGTGGAAGGTGAACATCAAAAAGAGTTCTCTCTCCCCCCTCACAAGAGTTTCCTTCCTAGGAACTCTAATAGACTCGGTAGAAATTAAAATATTTCTGACAGAGGTCAGAAAGTTAAAACTCTTAACCACTTGCAGAGCCCTTCATTCCATTCCTCGGCCATCTGTAGCTCAGTGCATGGAGACAATCGGACTAATGGTAGCGGCAATGGACATAGTCCCTTTTGCACGGATACACCTCAGACCACTGCAACTATGTATGCTCAAACAGTGGAATGGGGATTATGCAGATTTGTCTCCTCAAATACAGCTGGACCAGGGGACCAGAGATTCTCTTCTCTGGTGGTGGTCTCAGGATCACCTGTCTCAGGGAATGTGTTTCCGCAGACCAGACTGGATCATCGTAACGACCAACGCCAGTCTGTTGGGCTGGGGTGCAGTCTGGGACTCCCTGAAAGCTCAGGGCTTATGGTCTCGGGAAGAAGCTCTTCTCCCGATAAACATTCTGGAACTGAGTGCGATATTCAACGCGCTCCAGGCATGGCGGCCAAATTCATCAGATTTCAGTCGGACAGCATCACGACTGTAGCTTACGTCAATCATCAAGGGGGAACAAGGAGTTCCCTAGCAATGATGGTATGCAGACCTAGTGGACATGTTATCTGTTCCACCATGGACACTACCAATGAGGCAGGACCTTCTAATACAAGGTCCTTTCAAACATCCAAATCTAATTTCTCTGCGTCTGACTGCTTGGAGATTGAATGCCTAATTCTATAAAAGCGTGGTTTCTCTGAGTCGGTTATTGATACCCTGATTCAGGCTAGAAAGCCTGTCACCAGGAACATCTACCATAAGATATGGTGAAAATATATTTTTTGGTGCGAATCCAAGGGTTACTCATGGAGTAAGATTAGGATTCCCAGGATATTGTCCTTTCTCCAAGAAGGATTGGAGAAAGGATTATCAGCTAGTTCCTTAAAAGGACAGATATCTGCTTTGTCTATTCTTTTACACAAAGTCTGGCAGAGGTAACAGACGTTCAAGCGTTTAGTCAGGCTTTAGTCAGAATCAAGCCTGTTTATAGACCTGTGGCTCCGCCATGGAGTCTGAATTTAGTTCTTTCAGTTCTGCAAGGGGTTCCGTTTGAACCTTTACATTCCATAGATATTAAGCTTTTATCTTGGAAAGTTTTGTTTTTGGTAGCTATCTATTCTGCTCAAAGAGTTTCAGAGTTATCTGCTTTGCAGTGTGATTCACCTTACCTGGTTTTCCATGCAGATAAGATAGTTTTGCGTACCAAACCCGGTTTTCTTCCTAAGGTTGTGTCTAATAAGAATATTAACCAGGAAATTGTTGTTCCTTCTCTGTGTCCTAATCCTTCTTCGAAGAAGGAACGTCTGTTACACAATCTTGATGTGGTTCGTGCTTTAAAGTTCTATTTACAAGCAAATAAGGATTTCAGACAAACAACTTCATTGTTTGTTATCTATTCTGGTAAGAGGAGAGGTCAGAAGGCGACTGCTACCTCTCTTTCCTTTTGGCTGAAAAGCATCATCCGTTTGGCCTATGAGACTGCTGGTCAGCAGCCTCCCGAAACAATTACTGCTGATTCTACCAGAGCAGTGGCTTCCACATGGGCTTTTAAAAATGAGGCTTCTGTTGAACAGATTTGCAAGGCAGCGACTTGGTCTTCGCTGCATACTTTTTCCAACTTTTACAAATTCAATACTTTTGCTTCTTCGGAGGCTATTTTTGGGAGAAAGGTTTTACAAGCAGTGGTGCCTTCCCTTTAAGGTACCTGTCTTGTTCCCTCCCTTCATCCGTGTCCTAAAGCTTTGGTATTGGTATCCCACAAGTAAAGGATGAATCCGTGGACTCGATACATCTTACAAGAGAAAACAGATTTATGCTTACCTGATAAAATACTTTCTCTTGTGATGTATCGAGTCCACGGCCCGCCCTGGCTATTAAGTCAGGTAGTTTTTTTGATTAAACTACAGTCACCACTGCACCCTATGGTTTCTCCTCTTTCTTCCTAACCTTCGGTTGAATGACTGGGGGTGGAGCTAGAGGGGGAGCTATATAGACAGCTCTGCTGTGTGCTCTCTTTGCGACTTCCTGTTGGGAAGGAGAATATCCCACAAGTAAAGGATGAATCCGTGGACTCGATACATCACAAGAGAAAGTAATTTATCGGGTAAGCATAAATTCTGTTTTCTTTTTTTAAGGGTTTTATTTTATTTTTTAAGCACATTTTTTCTCTACTCCATTTTTTTTTGCCTCTTGTTCTTTTTCTTACCTCACTTCTGCTTGGCTATGCGTTAGACTGAGGTGTGTGTGAGGTGGGTTCTTGGGGTTTGGGAATATTTGCCTCCTTCAAGTGGTAGGGAAGGTAATTTCCATGAGTTATGGATTGTGGACTCTCATCATCATGAAAGAAATTAATTTATCAGGTAAGCATGCATTTTTTTTGCACTTTACATGTAATCAAACCCATAGCGAGGGACACTAGTGTTAAAATGTTATGCTTTAACCAAATTAGAACATTTTATTTTTCTATTAGAATAACCCTTTAAAAGTGAAAATTAGATTCCTGTTTTGGTTCTGAGTTCCTTTTTGTGGCTTCCTAGTGTCAATTGAGGGTACAGAGACAAGTATTGTATTGTGAGTCTCCAGCTCAGCATAAATCTCAAACTTAAGCTAAATAGAGCGTCTGGGGGAGGAAGAGGCAGATGAATTACACACCATATCTATAAATTTGTATGACACACTTTCTGTATATAGAAGTTCAAATGATACATTCAGTATGGCTGAAATATTTTTTATCATGAGCCTTTCACAATACTTCCCATAAGCATCTGTACAACATGTAAATGTTACTTTTGCATTTTATGTTTTTTAAATTATTGTAAACTACAGTAAAGTTCACCTTTTTGTTCATTTTCCGTTTTTAATTACTTTGGTTATTCACTCAGGGCTCAGATTTGCATGACTGCTTACCAAATACACAGTTCTCTTTGTCTAATGCGCTTTCTCTGTCGCTCTCAGCACCTGGAGTCACGTCTGCAGGCTCTCGGCTGTTGTTACGTGCGGCTGCTGTTGTCGGAAATCTTCCCTAATAAACTCAAGCTGTTCCCAGAGGTGGAAGCGTAAGTACAGAGAGCAGAACTGTAAGCAAAGCACAATACACACTCAGTATGGGGCAGATTTTGGTCAGGACATTTAAGTATCAGCACTGGCACTTTGTATCCTCTATTTAAAGGTAAACACATATTTGTCTTTTCCTCCTTATTAGCTTTTCTGTTCTAATTCAGTTTTTGTAAATTCAGTTAGACACCTTTCAAATGCAAACGAAATATATAAATCTTGTTAATATTGTGATTTTGGAAATGCTGTTTACAAATATTGATTACACAAGGTGAATTGCTGCTTATATTCCTGATAAGTTTATTAGAAGACATCAGCAGATGGCAAAACAGCTTTGCTTAACAATTAATTTAGGAAATCTTGAAGGGTCCCTGTAGCTCAGTTTTGATCGCTGCAACCTGTAAATCCTACATTATTTGGCTTTAGATGCATTTAAATTGACAAATACTGTTAAATTATCTTAATTTTAAACTCTGTGAATAGAAAAGTTAATAGTTTATTTTATCAATTAACAAATTGCAGTGAGCGATGGACAGAAGAAAAATCTAAATTAATCAATATTTGGTGTCACCACTCTTTGCCTTCAAAACAGCATCAATTATTCGAGGTACACTTGCACACAGGTTTTAAGGAACTCAGCAGATAGGTTGTTGTAAACATCTTTGAGAACTAACCACAGTTCTTCTGTCGATTATTGCAGTCTCAGTTGATTCTGTCACTTCATGTAATCCCAAGACAGACTTGATGTTGAGATCAGAGCTCTGTAGGGGCCATACCATCACTTCAATGACTCTTTGTTCTTCTTTACACTGAAGATTGTTCGTAATGATTTTGGCTGTATGTTTGTGATTGCTGTCATGCTGCAGAATAAATTTGGGGCCAATAAAGATGCCTCCTTGATGGTACTGCATGATGGATAAATATCTGCCTTAATTTTCAGCATTGAGGAGACCATTAATTCTCACCAAATCCCCAACTCCATTTGCAGAAATGCAGCCCCAAACTTGCAAGAAACCTCCAAAATGCTTCACTGTTGCCTGCAGATACTCATTCTTGTACCACTGTCAAACCGTCGTACAAACTGCCTTCTGCTACAGCCAAATATTTCATATTTTAAACAAATAAATAGATATCTCCAGCGCCAGATACGACTCCACAGGCTTTTCCTAAAAGCGAGATCTCCCATCCAGATCTCAAAAAATAAAATAAAATAGTAAGCGGTAGAAAAGCGCTAGTGGTAACTCCTTGAAAAAAAGGGGGCTAGTAAGCTGAAGGGAGGATTTATAAGGGTTGGACAAAAGTTTATTGAACAATATATTAAAAAAACTCTATGGTACATTTAAAAATAAAATTGATATAAAACTAAAAATACAATAATATTATATAGTAATTGGACCAGATATTCACGCTAAAACTTAATTACATTTATACAAAGATATATCATCCCTAATGAGGATGGATAGTAGCACAGGCTCCTTAAGAGACCGGAATTCTTACATATAATTAATTATAATGTCCTAAAGGTGTCCAAAAAAACCACTGATTAGAGTGAATGATGATACATGTTAAAAATTATATAAATCTAATGTAAAGTTCATACCATAATGTCCAAAAGAAGTGTTCAAATTATAAGCGTCCAAAATAGGTCCAAATGTAAATCCAAGTGATGATAAAAAAATAAAAAATCGTGATGATAAAAAATAAAAAAACAAAAGGTACAAATATGTGCCAACGTTCAAATAGGTGTACACCTAACAAATTCAAAATATCAAAAATGAAAAGATTGAAAAATTAAATATATATCTCACAAATATATCTTCAAGGTGTGAAAAAAAATTTGTGCGAATATCCAAACTTGGTGTTTTTGAATAAAATAAAAATAAATAGATGAAGTCTTATTGCTTATGTCCTAAGATGATAGTTATCCTGATGAAACATTATTTCCGGTATGGGTTATTTCCGGAGTTTTGATATCAGAGGGAATGGCGCTATTATGTATCTAAATATTTCCGGACTCAGGTTCATACCTAATGGTGCTGCTGCTTATTCTATGTAAACTCAAATATTCAATTGTAGCGGATCATATACTTTGAGATAAAAAAACTTATAAAAAAAAGCATAATTGTAGAACATAATAAATTTAAAATTTTAAAGATCTGGGAAATTTATGTAATTATAAATATGGAATATTTACGTAATTATAAATAAAATAACATTTACAATTGTGTAGCATATATGTTCAACTCACAGTAGTGAGATATAGCATATAAAGATAAACAAAGGGAACATATCATTTTTGTGTGTGTTATAATCTCTTATGAGTATATTAAAGCCTGAGAGATGATTAGTTAGTTATTTAACTAATTGGCTGTAGTTGGCTAAGAATTGCCTTCAAAAATGAGGCATAAGATATGATATGGCCAGTTCAGAGAGAACCTATAGAGATAGATCTTCAGATTGAACATTCTATTATTGTCATAAACCTTGGCTATATAGAGTTCTAAATAGGGAGTAAGTTATTAAAATTTTAGGAATAATGTATGTGTTGCATCAAATTATAGAAGATGGAACTTCTCTGTATTGCTGTTGTGACCCTTTGGGAATATACAGTCTAAGTTGAAGATCCATTTTGCTTCTGTTTTTAGAAGCTGCTTTTCAAAATCTCCCCCTCTCCAGTTTTTTTATAGGTTTGCATATGCCCATATACTTGAAACTTTTGCTGTTGCTGCTATGGACCTCTTTAACCCCTTAATGACCACAGCACTTTTCCATTTTCTGTCCGTTTGGGACCAAGGCTATTTTCACATTTCTGCTGTGTTTGTGTTTAGCTGTAATTTTCCTCTTACTCATTTACTGTACCCACATATATTATATACCGTTTTTCTCGCCATTAAATGGACTTTCTAAAGATACCATTATTTTCATCATATCTTATAATTTACTATAAAAAAATTATAAAATATGAGGAAAAAATGGAAAAAAAAACACACTTTTTCTAACTTTGACCCCCAAAATCTGTTACCCATCTACAACCACCAAAAAACACCCATGGTAAATAGTTTCTAAATTTTGTCCTGAGTTTAGAAATACCCAATGTTTACATCTTCTTTGCTTTTTTTGTAAGTTATAGGGCCATTGACATGTATATATTTTTTTTTAGTAGACATCCCAAAGTATTGATCTAGGCCCATTTTGGTATATTTCATGCCATCATTTCGCCGCCAAATGCGATTAAATACAAAAAATCGTTCACTTTTTCACTAATTTTTTCACAAACTTTTGTTTTCTCACTGAAATTATTTACAAACAGCTTGTGCAATTATGGCTTAAATGGTTGTAAATTCTTCTCTGGGATCCCCTTTGTTCAGAAATAGCAGACATATATGGCTTTGGCGTTGCTTTTTAGCAATTAGAAGGCTGCTAAATGCCACTGCGCACTACACATGTATTATGCCCAGTAGTGAAGGGGTTAATTAGGGAGCATGTAGGGAGCTTTTAGAGGTAATTTTAGCTTTAGTGTAGTGTAGTACACAACCCCAAGTATTGATCTAGGCCAATTTTGGTATATTTCATGCCACCATTTTACCACCAAATGCAATCAAATTAAAAAAAAACGTTACATTTTTCACAATTTTAAGTTTTTCACTGAAATCATTTACAAATAGCTTGTGCAATTATGGCACAAATGGTTGTAAATGCTTCTCTGGGATCCCCTTTGTTCAGAAATAGCAGACATATATGACTTTGGCGTTGCTTTTTGGTAATTAGAAGGCCGCCAAATGCCGCTGCGCATCACACGTGTATTATGGCTAGCAGTGATGGGGTTAATTATGTAGCTTGTAGGGAGCTTGCAGGCTTAATTTTAGCTTTAGTGTAGAGCTCAGCCTCCCACCTGAAACATCAGACCCCCTGATCCCTCCCAAACAGCTCTCTTCCCTCCCCCACCCCACAATTGTCCCCGCCATCTTAAGTACCGGCAGAAACTCTGCCAGTACTAAAATAAAAGCTATATATTTTTTTTTTCTTAGCATATTTACATATGCTACTGTGTAGGATCCCCCCTTAGCCCCCAACCTCACTGATCCCCCACCAAACAGATCTCTAACCCTCCCCCTCTGCCTTAATGGGCGCCACCTTGGGTACTGGCAGCTGTCTGCCAGTACCCAGTTTAGTAAAAAAGTGTTGTTTTTTTTTATTTAATTGCCCTTTTCTGTAGTGTAGCTTCCCCCCCCCCCCAGATCAACCCCCAGATCAACCCCCCACCCCTTCCAGATCCCTTAGATTATTTTTCTCCAACATTGGTGTGTCCGGTCCACGGCTTCATCCTTAGTTGTGGGATATTCTCTTCCCCTACAGAAAATGGCAAAGAGAGCACCCAGCAAGAGCTGTCCATATAGCTCCCCCTCTGGCTCCGCCCCCCAGTCATTCTCTTTGCCGCTCTGAACAAGTAGCATCTCCACGGGGATGGTAAAGAGTATGTGGTGTTAGTTGTAGTTTTTTATTCTTCTATCAAGAGTTTGTTATTTTAAAATAGTGCCGGTTTGTACTATTTACTCTAAAACAGAAAAGGATGAAGAGTTCTGTTTAAAGAGGAGTATGATTTTAGCAGCAGTAACTAAAATCAATTGCTGTTCCCACGCAGGACTGTTGAGCCCAGAGAACTTCAGTTGCGGGGAACAGTTTGCAGACTTTTCTGCTCAAGGTATGATCAGTCATATTTCTAACAAGACATGTTAATGGTAGAAGACTGTCAGTTTTCCCTTAAGGGGTAAGTAAGCCATTTTCTTAGACTCATAATAGATTAAGGCTTACAAATGGGCTCTACACTGGTTGACACTATTGTGGGCTAAATCGATTGTTTTATTTCATATTTTAATGGCATTTAGTGTGTTTTGTGCACTTAAAAGCACTTTTGGGAACGTTTTTATCGCCTGGCATTGAGTTAGACGGCTATTTCAGTCAGGAAGGCCCCTTCACTCTGGTATGCAGAGGAAGGAGGCCCCGTTTTCGCGCCTCAATTGCGCAGTTTACTTCCATGGCAGTGCATGCAGCTTCATGTGAGGGGTCCTGTGGCATACTAAAACGGACTCTGGAAGGTTTATTTCATTGCTGAATAACTCTCAGGGAAGGTAAAAAGCCGCAGCAAGGCTGTGGCTGTGATTGTAGTGTATTAAAATTGTCTAATTGAACAAATAGCTCCGGTTTGCTCATTTTAAGGGTTAAAGTCTTGAAACTTGGTGTGCAATACTTTCAAGGCATTAGGACTCTGGGGTGAAAATTTTTTAAAAATCGGACATTGCCTTCATTGTTTTTCAATATATCAGAAATAAAGTGTGCCTGTTTATTATTTAAAGGGACAGTAACGCTTTTCTTTAAAAATGCTTTTATTGCATTATTAGCCTGCCAAATTCTGTCTAACATGTCTATACCTTCAGATGGCTTATGTTCTGTGTGTATGAAAGCCAAGGTGGTTCCCCCAATTAATGTTTGTGCAAATTGTGTCATAGCGTCCAAGCAAAGTATGGACAGTACTGCCACATTGAATAAGATTGCCCAAGATGATTCTTCTAATGAAGGTAGTGGGGATAGTTCCTCATCCTCTCCTTCTGTGTCAACACCAGTTTTGCCCGCGCAGGCGATACCTAGTACATCTAGCGCGCCAATGCTTGTTACTATGCAACAGTTAACAGCAGTAATGGATAATTCTATAGCAAATCTGTTATCCAAACTGCCATCCTACCCTAGAAAGCGTGACAGCTCAGTTTTAAATACAGAAGATGAGCAGGTTGGCGCTGAGGACAATTTATCAGTTATACCCTCACATCAATCTGAATTGGCAGTGAGGGAGGGCCTGTCTGAGGGGGAAATTTCTGATTCAGGAAAAGTTTCTCAGCAGGCAGACACTGATGTCATAACATTTAAATTTAAGTTAGAACATCTCCGCGCCCTGCTTAAGGAGGTCCTAACTACTCTTGATGACTGTGATTCTTTGGTAATTCCAGAGAAATTGTGCAAGATGGACAAATTCTTAGAGGTCCCAGTGCACGCTGATGCCTTTCCGATACCCAAGCGGGTGGCGGATATAGTGACTAAGGAGTGGGAAAAGCCAGGTATACCTTTTGTTCCACCTCCTATATTTAAGAAAATGTTCCCCATTGTTGACCCCAGAAGGGACACATGGCAAACGGTTCCTAAGGTTGAGGGGGCAGTGTCAACGTTAGCTAAGCGCACAACTATTCCTATTGAGGACAGTTGCGCTTTTAAAGATCCTATGGATAAAAAATTGGAAGGATTGCTAAAAAAAGATATTTGTTCAGCAAAGTTTCCTGCTGCAACCAATCTCGTGCATTATTCCTGTCACCTCGGCAGCGTATTTTTGGTTCGAGGAACTAGAAAATTCGCTCCAAAAAGAGACTCCATATGATGAAGTCATGGACAGAATTCACGCACTAAAGTTGACTAATTCCTTTATTTTGGATGCTGCTTTCCAATTGGCTAAGTTAGCGGCGAAAAATTCAGGGTTTGCAATAGTGGCGCGCAGAGCGCTTTGGCTAAAATCCTGGTCGGCGGATGTGTCGTCCAAGAATAAATTGCTTAATATTCCTTTCAAGGGTAAGACCCTTTTTGGGCCAGAATTGAAAGAGATTATTTCAGACATTACTGGTGGAAATGGACATGCCCTCCCACAGGATAGGCCTTTCAAGGCTAAGAACAAATCTAATTTTCGTTCCTTTCGCAATTTCAGGAACGGACCGAATCCTAACTCTGCGGCCTCCAGACAAGAAGGCAACTCTTCCCAGCCTAAGCCAGCATGGAAACCATTGCAAGGCTGGAACAAGGGTAAACAGGCCAAGAAGCCTGCTGCTGCTACCAAGACAGCATGAAGGGGTAGCCCCCGATCCGGGACTGGATCTAGTAGGGGGCAGACTTGCTCTCTTCGCTCAGGCTTGGGCAAGAGACGTTCAGGATCCCTGGGCACTAGAAATAGTCTCTCAGGGGTATCTTCTAGAGTTCAAGGAACTTCCTCCAAGGGGAAGATTCCACATGTCTCGCTTATCTTCAGACCAGATAAAGAGACAGGCATTCTTACATTGCGTAGGAGACCTATTAAAAATGGGAGTGATAAACCCAGTTCCAACAGCGGAACAAGGTCTGGGTTTTTACTCAAACCTGTTTGTAGTTCCCAAAAAAGAGGGAACTTTCAGGCCAATTCTGGATCTAAAAATTCTAAACAAATTCCTCAGAGTTCCATCATTCAAAATGGAAACCATTCGGACAATTTTACCAACAATCCAGGAGGGTCAATATATGACTACCGTGGACTTAAAGGATGCATACCTGCATATTCCTATCCACAAAGATCATCATCAGTTCCTGAGGTTCGCCTTCATGGACAAACATTACCAGTTCATGGCTCTTCCGTTCGGTTTAGCCACTGCTCCCAGAATCTTCACAAAGGTGCTAGGGTCCCTTCTAGTGGTTCTACAACCGAGGGGCATTGCTGTAGCACCTTACCTAGACGACATTTTAATCCAAGCGTCGTCTCTTTCCAAAGCAAAGGCTCATACAGACATTGTTCTAGCCTTTCTCAGATCTCACGGGTGGAAAGTGAACGTAGAAAAGAGTTCCCTGTCTCCGTCCACAAGAGTTCCCTTTTTGGGAACAATAATAGACTGAGGTCAGAAAGTCAAAGCTTCTAAACGCTTGTCAAGTTCTTCACTCTATTCTTCAGCCTTCCATAGCTCAGTGCATGGAAGTAGTAGGATTGATGGTTGCAGCAATGGACATAGTTCCTTTTGCTCAAATTCATATAAGACCATTATAACTGTGCATGCTCAATCAGTGGAATGGGGACTATACAGACTTGTCTCCCCAGATTCAAGTAGACCAGGAAACCAGGGATTCTCTCCGCTGGTGGTTGTCTCACGATCACCTGTCTCAGGGAATGAGTTTCCGCAGACCAGAATGGGTCATTGTCACGACCGACGCCAGTCTCTTAGGCTGGGGTGCGGTCTGGGACTCTCTGAAAGCTCAAGGTCTATGGTCTCGAGAAGAGTCTCTTCTTCCGATAAACATTTTAGAACTGAGAGCGATATTCAATGCGCTCCTGGCGTGGCCTCACCTAGCAAAGGCCAAATTCATAAGGTTCCAGTCGGACAACATGACGACTGTAGCGTTCATCAATCATCAGGGGGGAACAAAGAGTTCCTTAGCGATGAGAGAGGTATCCAAGATCATCAAATGGGCGGAGGATCACTCCTGCCACCTATCTGCAATTCACATCCCAGGAGTGGACAACTGGGAGGCGGATTATTTGAGTCGTCACACTTTTCATCCGGTGGAGTGGGAACTCCACCTGGAGGTTTTTGCCCAGTTAACTCAACTATGGGGCATTCCAGATATGGATCTGATGGCGTCTCGCCAGAACGCAAAGGTTCTTCGATACGGGTCCAGATCCAGGGATCCCAAGGCGACACTGGTGAATGCATTAGTGGCGCCTTGGTCGTTCAACCTAACTTATGTATTTCCACCGTTCCCTCTCCTTCCCAGGCTTGTAGCCAGGATCAAACAGGAGCAGGCCTCAGTGATTCTAATAGCCCCTGTGTGGCCACGCAGGACTTGGTATGCAGACCTGGTGAATATGTCATCGGCTCCACCATGGCAGCTACCTTTGAGGCAGGATCTTCTAGTACAAGGTCCGTTCGAACATCCAAATCTAGTCTCTCTCCAACTGACTGCTTGGAAATTGAACGCTTGATTCTATCTAAGCGTGGGTTTTCAGATACAGTCATAGATACTCTGGTTCAAGCCAGAAAACCTGTAACTAGGAAGATTTACCATAAGATATGGCAAAAATATATCCGTTGGTGTGAATCCAAGGGATTCCCTTGGAGTAAAATGAAAATTCCTAGGATACTTTCCTTTCTCCAAGAAGGTCTGGATAAAGGTTTGTCAGCTAGTTCCTTAAAAGGACAGATATCTGCTCTGTCTGTTTTGTTACACAAGCGTCTGGCAGCAGTGCCAGATGTACAGGCGTTTGTACATTAGTTAGAATCAAGCCTGTTTACAGACCCATGACTCCTCCTTGGAGTCTAAATTTAGTTCTTTCAGTTCTTCAGGGGGTTCCGTTTGAACCCATGCATTCCATAGATATTAAGTTACTATCTTGGAAAGTTCTGTTTTTGGTTGCTATTTCTTCTGCTAGAAGAGTTTCTGAATTATCTGCTTTGCAGTGTACTTCTCCCTATCTGGTATTCCATACAGATAAGGTAGTTTTACTTACCAAGCCTGGTTTTCTTCCAAAGGTCGTTTCCGACAGGAATATTAACCAGGAAATTGTTGTTCCTTCTCTGTGTCCGAATCCAGTTTCAAGGAAGGAACGCTTGTTACACAATCCGTGCTTTAAAGTTCTATTTAGAAGCAACAAAGGATTTCAGACAGACATCATCCTTGTTTGTTGTGTATTCTGGTAAGAGGAGAGGGCAGAAAGCTACTGCTACCTCTCTTTCTTTTTGGCTGAAAAGCATCATCCGATTGGCTTATGAGACTGCCGGACGGCAGCCTCCTGAACGAATTACAACTCATTCTACTAGAGCTGTGGCTTCCACATGGGCTTTCAAGAACGAGGCTTCTGTTGATCAGATCTGTAAGGCAGCGACTTGGTCTTCTCTGCATACTTTTGCCAAATTTTACAAATTCGATACTTATGCTTCTTCAGGGGCTATTTTTGGGAGAAAGGTTTTGCAAGCCGTGGTGCCTTCCATTTAGGTAACCTGGTTTGCTCCCTCCCTTCATCCGTGTCCTAAAGCTTTGGTATTGGTTCGCACAAGTAAGGATGAAGCTGTGGACCGGACACACCAATGTTGGAGAAAACAGAATTTATGTTTACCTGATAAATTTCTTTCTCCAACGGTGTGTCCGGTCCATGGCCCGCCCTGGTTTTTAATCAGGTTTGAAAAATTTCTTTCTTTATACACTACAGTCACCACGGCACCCTATGGTTTCTCCTTTTTCTCCTAACCGTCGGTCGAATGACTGGGGGGCGGAGCCAGAGGGGGAGCTATATGGACAGCTCTTGCTGGGTGCTCTCTTTGCCATTTCCTGTAGGGGAAGAGAATATCCCACGAGTAAGGATGAAGCCGTGGACCGGACACACCGTTGGAGAAAGAAATTTATCAGGTAAACATAAATTCTGTTATTTATTTTTTAAAATGTTTATTTTTTTACTTTTATTCACATTTATTTTTCTGCAATGTAGCGGTTCCCTCCCGCTCCCGCCCCGTGCACGCGCTCGCCCGCCGCCTCCCGTGCACGCGCACGCTCCCATGCGTGCTCCCGTCTGTCCCGCCCCCGATCCCGCCCCGCTCCACTTCATTCGGCACATCGATGGCCACCCACCCGCCTCCCAGACTTGCTCCCACCAACGATACCGGCCACCGATGTCCGGTGCAGAGAGGGCCACAGAGTGACTCTCTCTGCATCGGATGGCCAAAGGGGGTTATTGATCGAGGCATCACTGCAATAACCGGAAAGCAGCTGGAAGCGAGCAGGATCGCTTCCAGCTGCTTTACAGACCAAGGACGTACGCACACGTCCTCGGTCAATAACTGTATTTTTTTTGAGGACGTGTGGCGTACGTCCTTGGTCGTTAAGGGGTTAAAGTGTTTATATATGGGGAAATCATCTTTCTTCCATTTAATTTGGAGTAGATGTACACAGATTCTATCCCTGAGTTTCCTTGTTGTTTGCCCTATATATTGGAGCCCACAGCCACATTCAGTCAAGTAAATGACTCCCATGTCCTGGCATCTTATAACTTCTTTCACTTGGAAAGATTATTTTGTAAAATTTTATTGAAATGTCTGGGATTTCTTACCATGTTTGCATGCTTTGCATGAGTTGCACGGGAAGAACCCCTTTAAATATTTACCAAAGATGTTCTTTGGTAAATTTTGGTGTTTCGTGGGTATACTAGGTGCAATGATTGTTTTCAAATTTTTGGTCTTACAGTAGATGAATTTAGGAGACTCACTTAAATTATTCCCAATGATGTTATCCTCTTTTAGGAAGTGCCAGTGCTTTCTTATAATTTTTTCTATTATGAATCTATTCTCACTGTACTACGTGATAAATGGTACTTCTATTGTTGTATTTCCATCATGTTTTTTTTTCTTTGTATTGTAATAGTGATTCCCTCTTGATGGCTTCAACCTCTTGGATCGTCTTATCTATGATGTTTTCCTCATATCCCCTTTCTAGAAACCTCCCTTTGAGAATCTGTGATTGCTCTTTACATTTTCCAATGTCTGAGCAATTTTTCCTTATTCTCATGAGTTGGCCTTTGGGGATAATTGACTTCCATCTATGATGGTGGCAGCTAGTCTGATGAATATAGTTGCTGCAGTCTACTTCTTTGAAGAAGGTTGAGGTTATAACTCTGCCTTTATCTATATTAATGGATAAGTCTAAGAAGTGGATATTACTTACTTCATAAGTGAATTTGAGATTTATGACATTGTTGTTCATCACATTTATAGTGTGCTGTAGGTCCTCGATCCCTTCCACACTATAAGAATGTTGTCAATATATCTTTTGTAGAGGACCAGGTCTGCGCCCACTGGGCAAGAATCGCAAAAGATGTTTTCCCATTTTCCCATATAGAGATTTGCGTAACTGGGTGCAAACCTGGTCCCCATGGCTGTTCCACATATCTGATTGTAGAACACGAGCATTACTTCCCCTAAAATCTCACGACAAATAGAAAATGACTCACCAGACATGAGAGACGGTCAGAATCAGCATTTTTTAGGGGAAGGAAGCATCATCCCAGTAGACAGAAACAAACCATCAAAAAGGAAAAACAGAATACAAGATCTAGAATCCCCAATTGTAAAAAGAAAAACTACAGAGGGAGTAGAGCAGGAATAAAAATACAACAGAAGAAAATAAAAATAACGAAACACACAGAACAGAAACAAACTAAACAGACTCCAACCCCCTCAACCAGCCACAAAGAACACAAAGGGATATACAATTTGAGCAGTGCGGCTCTAAACACTCAAGATATAGAGGTTTTGACTTTGGGTCTATCATATGCTCCATCTAGGGGTTTGGATAAATTCCAAACCTATACTCACGTGAAAGAACTAGTAAGGAAGCTCACCTTAAAAAGATTTTTCTGTAAATCTGCCTTGGAAAAGTTAAATTACGACCACACTAATAAGGGTCCCCACATTACTAGGAGGGATCGTGGTCTTGAACAAAGAAGACTACAATATTGAGTCTAATCGTATCTTGGGAGATTCTGAAACATACACAGTTTTAGACAAAGACCCTACGGAAAATTTTAAAAGGGATTTAGACCACATGCTTTTGTCTGCAAAAACAAAGGGCATTTTGAATAATAAAGAATATAGGTATATGTCTACCAAACATCCTAGAATACCTGTATTCTATTACCTCCCAAAAATACATACAAGGTTGGTTAATCCACCAGGGAGGCCCATAATATCGGGCATTAGCTCCATTACCTGTAATCTATCTGAGTATATCGATAGAAAACTGCAAAAATATGTGAAGAGCCTCCCATCTTATCTGAGAGACTCAACGGAAGTCTCCTAAATTCATCTACCGTAAGACCAAAAATTTGAAAACAATCATTGCACCTAGTATACCCACGAAACACCAAAATTTACCAAAGAACAATAAACGGGGTAATAAACGCTGGGAAATGGATCTGGGAGGGGGAGGTTTATTAAGGGGGGGCTGCTACACTACAGAAAAATACTTTCTTTCATGTAATTAGCAAGAGTCCATGAGCTAGTGACATATGGGATATACATTCCTACCAAGAGGGGCAAAGTTTCCCAAACCTCAAAATGCCTATAAATACACCCCTCACCACACCCACAATTCAGTTTTACAAACTTTGCCTCCCGTGGCGGTGGTGAAGTAAGTTTGTGCTAGATTCTTTGTTGATATGCGCTTTGCAGCAGGCTGGAGCCCGGTTTTCCTCTCAGAGTGCAGTGAATGTCAGAGGGATGTGAAGAGAGTATTGCCTATTTGAATACCATGGTCTCCTTCTACGGGATCTATTTCATAGGTTCTCTGTTATCGGTCATAGAGATTTCTTCTCCTACCTCCCTTTTCAGATCGACGATATACTCTAATATACCATTACCTCTACTGATTCTCGTTTCAGTACTGGTTTGGCTATCTACTATATGTAGATGAGTGTCTTGGGGTAAGTAAGTCTTATTTTATTATGACACTCTTAAGCTATGATTGGGCACTTTATTTATAAAGTTCTAAATATATGTGTTTAAACTTATATGTGCCATGATTCAGGGTAATCAGTATTCCTTATTTCAGATAGTCAGTTTCATTATTTGGGATAATGCATATGAATGATTATTTTTTCTTACCTTAAAAAGTTTTTCATTTGACTTTTTTCCCTGTGGGCTGTTAGGCTCGCGGGGGCTGAAAATGCTTCAATTTTTGCGTCATTTTTGGCGCAGACTTTTTTGGCACAAAATTTTTTGTCATTTCCGGCGCCCTAATTGACGCCGGAAGTTGTTCGTGGTTGCGTAATTTTTTTTGACTTTTTTTGCGCCAAAAATGTGGGCGTTATTTTTTTCGGCGTCACCGGATGTGGCGTCATACTTAGCGCCAAAAAATATAGGCGTTGTACTTAGCGCCAATAATGTGGGCGTAATTTTTGGCGCAAAAAAATGTGGGCGTCATTCTTGTCTCCACCTTTTTTTACATTATTTCAGTCTCATTTTTCATTGCTTCTGGTTGCTAGAGGCTTGTTCATTGGCATTTTTTCTCATTCCTGAAACTGTCATTTAAGGAATTTGATAATTTTGCTTTATATGTTGTTTTTTTCTATTACATATTGCAAGATGTCTCAACTTGACCCTGGATCAGAATCTACTTCTGGAAAGACGCTGCCTGATGCTGGTTCTACCAAAGTTAAGTGCATTTGTTGTAAACTTGTGGTAACTGTTCCTCCGGCTGTAGTTTGTGATGAATGTCATGATAAACTTGCTAATGCAGATAGTATTTCCATTAGTAATAATCCATTACCTGTTGTTGTTCCCTCAGCATCTAATGCTCAGGATGTTCCTGTTAATGTAAAAGAATTTGTTTCTAAATCTATTAGGAAGGCTCTGTCCCGTATTCCTCCTTCCAGTAAACGTAAAAGGTCTTTTAAAACTTCTCATATTTCAGATGAATTTTTAAGTGACCGTCATCATTCTGACTTGTCTGTTTCTGATGAGGATTTATCTGGTTCAGAAGATTCTGTCTCAGATATTGACACTGAAAAATCTTCATATTTATTTAAAATGGAATTTATTCGTTCTTTACTTAAAGAAGTGTTAATCGCATTAGATATGGAGGAGTCTAGTCCTCTTGATACTAAATCTACTAAGCGTTTAAATTTGGTTTTCAAACCTCATATAGTTATTCCAGAAGTTTTTCCTGTCCCTGATGCTATTTCTGAAGTAATTTCTAGGGAATGGAATAATCTGGGTACTTCATTTACTCCTCAAAGGTTTAAGAAATTGTACCCTGTGCCATCTGATAGATTAGAGTTTTGGGACAAAATCCCTAAAGTTGATGGGGCTATCTCTACTCTTGCTAAACGTACTACTATTCCTACGGCGGATAGTACTTCCTTTAAGGATCCTTTAGATAGGAAGCTTGAATCCTTTCTAAGGAGAGCTTATTTATGTTCAGGTAATCTTCTTAGACCTGCTATTTCTTTTGCTGATGTTGCTGCTGCTTCCACTTTCTGGTTGGAGGCTTTAGCACAACAAGTGCCAGACCATAATACTCATAGCATTGTTAAACTTCTTCAACATGCTAATAATTTTATTTGTGATGCCATCTTTGATATCATTAGAATTGATCTCAGGTATATGTCTTTAGCTATTTTAGCTAGAAGAGCTTTATGGCTTAAAACTTGTAATGCAGATATGACTTCTAAGTCAACTTTGCTTTCTCTTTCTTTCCAAGGTAATAAATTATTTGGTTCTCAGTTGGATTCTATTATTTCAACTGTTACTGGGGGGAAAGGAACTTTTTTGCCTCAGGACAAAAAATCTAAAGGTAAATACAGGGCTGCTAAACGTTTTCGTTCCTTTCGTCAGAATAAGGAACAGAAGCCTGACCCTTCCCCTAAAGGAACGGTTTCCGTTTGGAAACCTTCTCCAGTCTGGAATAAATCCAAGCCTTTTAGAAAGTCAAAGCCAGCTCCCAAGTCCACATGAAGGTGCGGCCCTCATTCCAGCACAGCTGGTAGGGGGCAGGTTACGATTTTTCAAAGATATTTGGATCAATTCGATTCACAGTCTTTGGATTCAGAACATTGTTTCACAAGGGTACAGAATAGGTTTCAAGGTAAGACCGCCTGCGAGAAGATTTTTTCTCTCTCGCATTCCAATAAACCCAGTGAAGGCTCAGGCGTTTCTGAAATGTGTTTCAGATCTAGAGTTGGCTGGGGTAATTGTGCCAGTTCCAGTTCTGGAACGGGGTTTGGGGTTTTACTCAAATCTATTCATTGTACCAAAGAAGGAGAATTCCTTGAGACCAGTTCTGGATCTAAAAATATTGAATCGTTATGTAAGGATACCAACATTCAAAATGGTAACTATAAGGACTATTATGCCTTTTGTTCAGCAAGTGCATTATATGTCCACAATAGATTTACAGGATTCATATCTTCATATTCCAATTCATCCAGATCACTATCAGTTTCTGAGATTCTCTTTTCTAGACAAGCATTACCAGTTTGTGGCCCTTCTGTTTGGCCTAGCAACAGCTCCAATGATCTTTTCAAAGGTTCTCGGTGCCCTTCTCTCTGTAATCAGAGAACAGGGTATTGCGGTATTTCCTTATTTGGACGATATCTTGGTACTTGCTCAGTCTTCACATTCTGCAGAATCTCATACGAATCAACTTGTGTCGTTTCTTCAAAGACATGGTTGGAGGATCAATTTACCAAAGAGTTTGTTGTTTTCTCAGACAAAGGTAACCTTTTTGGGTTTTCAAATAGATTCAGTGTCCATGACCTTGTCTCTAACAGAAAAGAGACGTCTGAAGTTGGTTTCAGCTTGTCGAAACCTTCATGACTGCTGCATCGGACGCGATCCCCTTTGCTCGTTTTCACATGCGACCTCTTCAGTTTTGTATGCTGAACCAGTGGTGCAGGGATTATACAAAGATATCACAATTAATATCCTTAAATCGCAATGTACGACACTCTCTGACGTGGTGGATAGATCACCATCGTTTAGTCCAAGGGGCTTCTTTTGTTCGTCCAACCTGGACTGTGATCTCAACAGATGCGAGTCTGTCAGGTTGGGGAGCTGTATGGGGATCTCTGACAGCGCAGGGGGTTTGGGAATCTCAGGAGGCGAGATTACCAATCAACATTTTGGAACTCCGTGCGATTTTCAGAGCTCTTCAGTTCTGGCCTCTTCTGAAGAGAGAATCGTTTATTTGTTTTCAGACAGACAATGTCACAACCATGGCATGTCAGTCATCAAGGGGGGACTCACAGTCCTCAGGCTATGAAAGAAGTATCCCGGATACTTGTATGGGCGGAATCCAGCTCCTGTCTAATCTCTGCGGTTTACATCCCAGGTGTAGACAATTGGGAAGCGGATTATCTCAGTCGTCAGACGTTACATCCGGGCGAATGGTCTCTTCACCCAGAGGTATTTCTTCAGATTGTCCAAATCTGGGGACTTCCAGAAATAGATCTGATGGCCTCTCATCTAAACAAGAAACTTCGCAGGTATCTGTCCAGATCCAGGGATCCTCAGGCAGAGGCAGTGGACGCGTTGTCGCTTCCTTGGAATTATCATCCTGCCTATATCTTTCCGCCTCTAGTTCTTCTTCCAAAAGTGATTTCCAAAATTCTAATGGAACGTTCGTTTGTACTGCTGGTGGCTCCAGCATGGCCTCACAGGTTTTGGTATGCGGATCTCATTCGGATGGCCAGTTGCCAACCTTGGACTCTTCCGTTAAGACCAGACCTTCTATCTCAAGGCCCTTTTTTCCATCAGGATCTCAAATCATTAAATTTGAAGGTATGGAAATTGAACGCTTGATTCTTAGTCATAGAGGTTTCTCTGACTCAGTAATTAATACTATGTTACAGGCTCGTAAATCTGTGTCTAGGAAGATTTATTATCGAGTCTTGAAGACTTACATTTCTTGGTGTTCTTCTCATAAATTCTCCTGGCATTCTTTTAGAATTCCTAGAATCTTACAGTTTCTTCAGGATGGCTTGGATAAAGGTTTGTCTGCAAGTTCCTTGAAAGGACAAATCTCTGCTCTTTCTGTTCTTTTTCACAGAAAGATTGCTAATCTTCCTGATATTCATTGTTTTGTACAGGCTTTGGTTCGTATCAAACCTGTCATTAAGTCAATCTCTCCTCCTTAGAGTCTTAATTTGGTTCTGAGGGCTTTACAAGCTCCTCCGTTTGAACCTATGCATTCTCTGGATATTAAATTACTTTCTTGGAAAGTTCTGTTCCTTTTGGCCATCTCTTCTGCTAGAAGAGTTTCTGAGTTATCTGCTCTTTCTTGTGAATCTCCTTTTCTGATTTTTCATCAGGATAAGGTGGTGTTGCGGACTTCATTTAAATTTTTACCTAAGGTTGTGAATTCTAACAACATTAGTAGAGAAATTGTTGTTCCTTCATTGTGTCCTAATCCTAAGAATTCTCTGGAGAGATCTTTACATTCTTTGGATGTAGTAAGAGCTTTAAAATATTATGTTGAAGCTACTAAAGATTTTAGAAAGTCTTCTAGTCTATTTATCTTTTCTGGTTCCAGGAAAGGTCAGAAGGCCTCCGCCATTTCTTTAGCGTCTTGGTTAAAGTCTTTGATTCATCATGCTTATATAGAGTCGGGTAAATCTCCGCCTCAAAGGATTACGGCTCATTCTACTAGGTCAGTTTCTACTTCCTGGGCGTTTAGGAATGAAGCTTCTGTTGATCAGATTTGCAAAGCAGCAACTTGGTCGTCTTTGCATACTTTTACTAAATTCTACCATTTTGATGTTTTCTCTTCTTCTGAAGCAGTTTTTGGTAGAAAAGTACTTCAGGCAGCTGTTTCAGTTTGATTCTTCTGCTTATAATTTCATTTTTTTTCATTATTAAGATTAAAACTTTTGTTTTGGGTTGTGGATTATTTTTGCGCGGAATTGGCTGTCTTTATTTTATCCCTCCCTCTCAAGTGACTCTTGCGTGGAAGTTCCACATCTTGGGTATTTATTATCCCATACGTCACTAGCTCATGGACTCTTGCTAATTACATGAAAGGAAACATAATTTATGTAAGAACTTGCCTGATAAATTCATTTCTTTCATATTAGCAAGAGTCCATGAGGCCCACCCTTTTTTGTGGTGGTTATGATTTTTTTGTATAAAGCACAATTATTCCAATTCCTTATTTTGATGCTTTTGCTCCTTTCTTATCACCCCACTTCTTGGCTATTCGTTAAACTGAATTGTGGGTGTGGTGAGGGGTGTATTTATAGGCATTTTGAGGTTTGGGAAACTTTGCCCCTCCTGGTAGGAATGTATATCCCATACGTCACTAGCTAATGGACTCTTGCTAATATGAAAGAAATTAATTTATCAGGTAAGTTCTTACATAAATTATGTTTTTTTCTTTTACAAGATATGACGAGTCCACGGATTTCATCCTTACTTATGGGATATTGCCTCCTGGTCAGCAGGAGGAGGCAAAGAGCACCACAGCAGAGCTGTATATATAGCTCCTCCCTTCCCTCCCCCCCCAGTCATTCTCTTTGCCTGTGTTAGTAAGATAGGAGCTGGCAAAGTGAGGTGTTAGTATAATTCTTCAATCAAGAGTTTATTATTTTTAAAGTAGTGCCTCTGAGTGCTGCTGGGGTGTAGCCTAGACCAGATCAGTCTCTTCAGTAAAAAAAAAAAGAGAAGCATCTGGTGGCTTTAAAGTAATAGGAACTGGTGGGACATTATTCTCACTGCGCCTCCATATTTGCTGCCCTAATATAGATAGCCTAAGCATTTTTAACTCAGGCTGATCTTTGTCCACAGGGCTATGGGAGGGAGAAGACCTCTGAAAACCTGTTAGACTGCCATGCTGTCGCTCAGCTTTCAAGGTAAATGCTGACTTTTTGTTCTGGGGGATCTCAGAGAAGTGGAGCACTTTATTATGTGGTTTGGACTCCTGTATGTAAAAGGAGGGACAACACATTTTTAGCAGGGGCTAAATATCCAGTTGACACTATGGTTCTGGACAGTCACGTAAGCAGAAGCTGAACATAGGGCTCTTAATGTGATGGGTCAAGTCTCCTCTGCTAGTGGAGACAGGAGAGAAGGTTAGCACTCCAATTGACAAGGATGGAAGAGGTCCTAGTGGCCTTTCAACACATATACAGTTAAGGCATTGCCACTTACTTCATGGCATCTCTAACCATTTAAACTTAAACATTAGACATGTTGTATGGCTCATTTTTTTGTGCTACATTGCAGGTGGCAGCCTGATTGTTCCCAATATGTGTCTGAGTGTTTCCCTAGCTCCCGGTGGCCTATCTATACAAAGTTTTAATGGCGACCGGGAGATTCTTTGCTATACGCCCACGATGGGCGGAGTTACTGGTTTGTGCCGTTTTTCGGGAGCTTTTGCTGTCTATGGGACATAGTTTTTGCAAGTGCCGGGAGTTGGAGAGGCTTCACGCCCACGAAGGGCGGAGTTACTAGTTAGCGCCGCTTTCGGGCGCTTTCTCTCTCTCTGGGGTATTATCTTGCAAGTGCCGGGGCCTTTCCGCCCACGAGGGGCGGAGTTCTGTGACGAGATTTTGCTCTTCTCTTTCATATAATATTATACCGGGGACAGAGCATCTCACACAAATCAGTTTGTTTCTCTTTTCATTGCGGGTATAACAAGCTGTGAGGGTACAGTTTGCCTGCTTTTATATGACTTGTTTTACTTAACGTGTGTTTCACAAAAGGGTAATAAGGGGTTAATAGGCATCATGTTATGAAGTTTTTCATGAGCCTTAAGTTATATACATTTTGGTTGGGCACTTCAATAGCTGCTGCAGTTAATCTTTCCAACCCTGCAATGTAAAGACAACTTTACTGTTTAGTATTTAAAGTGACAGCAATGTTTTTTTCCTTGGTTATTTTTTGAAAGATTTCAGCTGTTTATTTGGTATTCCTTCTTGGTGATCTTAGAATGGAATAAGTGCACACATAAAAGGACGAAATAGTTTTCTTTCAAGATTTAAAGAGACAGTACCGTCTTTTTCTGTACAAATTTTTATCACAGACTTTCAGTTGTTTATTTGTTCATACATCCTTTGTGATTTGGGATGGAACAAGAGCATACATAATGAGGTTAATGAAACAGTTTTCATGTTCTGTATGTACCTTTAATAAAAAAAAAAAAGAAGGGAGATTGCTATTAGGAACGGATTAACAAGGGTCAAGTTATGCCATTCTTTTCTCCTATTGTGTTCCAGGGAGTTTCATGGCGCTGCTCCAGGGAGTCTTATGGCCCACATACGGTACCCTGCGCTTCCTTTTACACTAAATTTGGAGTCATGGTGCCTTATATGTTTTGTTTTCACGAGGCAGGAAACATTCCTTGCAGTAGTTTCTTTTTCCAATGCTTCCTCCATATTAATGAAGGAGGGAGGTATTTTAGGATTTTCTGGAAGATGTTCCCAATGGCTGACGCTGTCAGGGAATCTGGACGGAGGATCCCTAAGGTGGAGGGGACTATTCCATCTTGGCCAAGCAAGTTACTATTCCTATTGCGGATAGTCGGGTTGGCTACATCCCTATGGAGAGGGTCTACGTTAAAATCTATGGTCTCCAAGGTTTGCTATTCCAACCGGCTGCGTGCACACTTGTGCGGCAGCATATTGATTCAATGTTCTTGAGGACTCTCTTAGGCCTGCAACTTCTTTAAAGAATATCCAGATGTATCATTAAAGTCTAGGTTCCTGGCAATGCCTTATAAGGAAAGACTTTGGTCCTGGAGAGAGAATTGCCTTCTTTTAAGCAAGAGGGAATCTATTCGCAATTCATGTCGCTGGGAAACCCAACCATTCTTGGAATATGGGTGAATACTCAAGATAACTTGCTACTGAATCTGCATGTAGGATTTTGCCCGCAATCCGGGATCGGATCTTGTAGGGGGCAGACTTCCTAATCATTCGGGCTTGTGTGCAGGATATTCAGGATCCCTGTCTCAGGAGTGCAAACTGGTTTCGGAAATTCTTCTTGAGGAAGATTTCCTTTTTCACAAATATCTGCAATCCAGATAAAATGAGAGGTGGTCTTACACTGTGGGAGAGCCCTCTCTTCTTGGGAGTAACCTGTCCCGTTCCATTACAGGGACGGGGATTTGTCAAGTCTGTTTGTAGTCCTCAAGATGGGACTTTCAGACCTGTTTTAGACCTCAAGGGTCTACATATGTTTCTCAGAGTTCCATTTTTCAAGTTGGAATCTATTAGGTCCATTCTTCCATTGATCCAGGAGGGTGAATTTAGGACAAGAGTAAATCTAAAGGATGCATATCTTCAACTTCCGATCCACAGAGCTTTCTTAAGTTCCTGAGGTTTGTCTTTCTGGACGAACATTTTCATTGCGTGGCCCTTCCTTTTGGTCTGGCCACGGCACCCAGATTTTTCTCAAAGGTTCTGGGGTCTCTGCTGGCGGTTCTCAGACTGCGGGGCTTTGCAGTGGCGCCTTATCTGGATGATATTCTGATCCAGGCGTCGACTTATCAACTGGCAAGGTCTCATTCCGACATTGTCCTGTCCTTTCTGCGGACTCACAGGTGGAAGGTGAATCTAGAAAATAGTTCACTACTTCCACAGACTAGGGTACCCTTTCTGGGAACTCGGATCAACTCTCTATCCATAAGAATCTTTTTGACGGAAATTAGAGAGTTAAAGATTCTGAATACATGCCATTCCCTTCTTTCCAATCCTCGGTCGTCAGTGGCTCAATGCATGGAGGCAATTGGATTGATGGTGGCAGCAATGGACATCATTCTGTTTGCTTGTTTTCATCTCAGATCTCTACAACTGAGCATGCTCAGGTACTGGAATGGGGATTATGCAATTTTGTCTCCTCAAATAGATTTGAATCAGGAGACAAGAGACTCTCTTCTTTGGTGGTTGTCGCTGGATCATCTGTCCCAAGGGACGTGCTTCCGCAGACCTTCATGGGTGATAGTGGCAGTGGACGCCAGCCTGATAGGGTGGGGTGCAGTCTGGAATTCCCTGAAGGCTCAGGGTGTGTGGACTCGGTTGGAGTCTCTACTTCCCATCAATATTCTGGAGTTGAGAGCCATATTCAATGCGCTTCAGGCTTGGTCTCATTTGGCTTCGGCCAAAATTATCAGATTCCAGTCGGACAACATCACGACTGTGGCTTACATCTATCATCAGGGAGGAACAAGGAGTTCCTTAGCAATGACGGAAGTATCCAAGATTATTCAGTGGGCGGAGGCTCACTCTTGTTTTGTGTCAGCAATTTTCATCCCAGGAGTGGACAACTGGGAAGCGGATTTTTTGAGCAGACAGACGTTTCATCCGGGGGAATGGGAACTCCATCCGGAGGTCTTTTGTCACTCTGATGCTCAGATGGGGCAGACCGGAGCTGGATCTTATGGCATCTCGTCAGAATGCCAAGCTCCCGAGATACGGATCCAGGTCCTGGGATCCTCAGGCCGAACTGATAATTGCCTTGGCAGTGCCTTGGCCGTTCAGCCTAGCTTATGTGTTTCCACCGTTTGCTCTCCTTCCCCGGGTGATTGCTCGGATCAAAAATAAGAGGGCTTCGGTGATTCTCATCGCTCCTGCGTGGCCTCGCTGGACTTGGTATGCCGATCTGGTGGACATGTCCTCTCTGCCACCGTGGAAGCTTCCATTGAGGCAGGACTTCTCATTCAGGGACCCTTCCATCATCCGAATCTAGTTTCTCTGCAGCTGACTGCTTGGAGATTGAACGCTTGATTTTGTCTAAGCGAGGGTTCTCTGATTCGGTCATTGATACTTTCATCCAGGCGCATAAGCCTGTTAATAGAAAGATTTACCATAAGATATGGCGTACATATCTTTCTTGGTGTGAATCCAAGGGCTACTCATGGAGTAAGTTTCGGATTCCTAGGATTTTATCTGTTCTCCAAGAAGGATTGGAGAAAGGGTTATCAGCAGGTTCCTTAAAGGGACAGATTTCTGCTTTATCGATTTTGCTACACAAACGTCTGGCAGATATTCCAGATGTTCAATTTTTTTGTCAGGCTCTGACTAGAATCAGGCCTGTGTTTAGACATATTGCTCCTTCTTGGAATTTGAATTTAGTTCTTAAGGTTCTTCAAAGGGTTCCGTTTGAACCTATGCATTTCATAGATATTAAGTTGTTATCTTGGAAAGTTTTATTTTTGGTTGCTATTTCTTCTGCTCGCAGAGTTTCTGAGCTTTCAGCATTACAATATGATTCTCCTTATCTTATTTTTCATTCCAATAAGGTAGCGTTGCATACCAAACATGGTTTTCTTCCTAAGGTTGTTTCCACCAGAAATATTAATCAGGATATTGTTGTTCCTTCATTGTGTCCTAATCCTTCTTCAGAGAATGAGCGTCTGTTACATAATTTGGACGTTGTCCGTGCCCTAAAGTTTTACTTGCAGGTGACTAAGGAATTTCGTCAATCATCTTCATTATTTGTTGTTTTTTCAGGAAAACTTAGGGGTCAGAAAGCTGCGGCTACCTCTCTTTCTTTTTAGCTGAGGAGTTTCTTCCGTTTTGCATACGAGACTGCTGGACAGCAGCCTCCTGAACGAATTACGGCTCATTCCACTAGGGCTGTGGCTTCCTCATGGGCATTTAAAAATGATGCTTCTGTTGAACAGATTTGCAAGGCTGCTACTTGGTCGTCTCTTCACACTTTTTCCAAATTTTACAAAGTTGATACTTTTGCCTTGTCTGAGGCTGTTTTTGGGAGAAAGGTTCTTCAAGCAGTGGTGCTTTCCGTTTAGGTTCCTGTCTTGACCCTCCCTTTCATCCGTGTCCTTTAACTTTGGTATTGTATCCCATAAGTTAGGATGAAATCCGTGGACTTGTCATATCTTGTAAAAGAAAAGGAAATTCATTCTTACCTGATATATGTATTTCTTTTATGATATGACGAGTCCACGGCCCACCCTGTCATTTCCTAAGACAGGTCTTTATTTTTGTTAAAGTTCAGTCACCTCTGCACCTTGGCTTTTCCTTTCGCTTCCTAACTTCAGTCGAATGACTGGAGGGGGAGGGAAGGGAGGAGCTATATATACAGCTCTGCTGTGGTGCTCTTTGCCTCATCCTGCTGACCAGGAGGCGATATCCTATAAGTAAGGATGAAATCCATGGACTCGTCATATCGTAAAAGAAATACATTTATCAGGTAAGCATAAATTTCCTTTTTAAATTTTTTTATATAAAAAAATTGCAAATTTTTTAGCAAACTGGGTACTGGCAGACAGCTGCCAGTACCCAAGATAGCGGCAAATAGGTAGAGGGGTAGGGTTCGAGAGCTGTTGGGGGGGGATCAGGCAGGTTGGGGGCTAAGGGGGGGATCTAACACTGCATTATATATATTTATAAATATATATATATATATATATATTTTTATATATATATATATAATGCAGTATTTTATTATTATTATTATCCGTTATTTGTAGAGCGCCAACAAATTCCGCAGCGCTATAAACAAATGCGGAGTGCAACAAAACAATTATAGGGATCAAATGGGTAGAGGGCCCTGCCAAGAGTTGCACTGTTGTAGTCGGCTCTTAAGAAGGTGATCTACAAACAGCTGGACTCTTAGGCTTACATGCTAATGGGGTTCAGGGGTGTCAGGTTCTGCCTGGTTCAACCCATTTTTCTCCTAGCTACACCCACTACTTTCTGATTTGTTCCTCTTTCTTTAAGTGTGCCGCTCACCTGTTACACCTTGCTCAGTATTGATGATCTTCGCTACAGAGAGGATTACCTGCCTGCTCAGCTTTTGCTTCTCTACCTTATTATTCGGAGTTCTGAGCCTTATCCTAAACAGCAACTTCTACCTTGGAATTTCATTCACAGTCTCTCTCTCTCTGTTTGTGGGGTAAAGTACCTATTGCATTTTTTCATTGCCTCTCGCTGCTTTCTTTTTACCGCAGCTCATACCCTCAGTGTTCATTCAGCCTGTCAGTGTGTCTCTCCGATTACGCTACACAGCGTGACGTCACTTCCGGGTCTGCTCCGGTCTCTCTCTAACTACTCTGAATCACCTTCGAAGGTAACCGTGCTTGCCCTCCTGCCTGTCTGCATTACCAAGGTACAAATTACTGCTAAACATCATACCTCATAACGTATGTACTGTGTCTTGTATTAAAGATAAGAAGTTTAATCTTAAACTATAAAGCGTTAACCGCAACTTCACTTGTCTGGTCCTGTTGCTCAAATGCTGCCTGACTGAATCTTTATCTTGTTCACAGTTCACCTGTTATTATCTAAGCCTGATCTTAACAGTATATTATTTTCTTATTCACTTTCTGCTGAATAAGTTATCAATGCTTGTTATATTAAACTTACTCACATGACTGAAGGAAGCCTTTTCAGAAATAGAGGTTTTAGACAGTCCTGTGTAACATACATATTATTATTCATTCTGCAGTTGTGTTCCACTTAAACATATATTCACCAGTTCCTGATATTATACTGAGCCCCTAAAATATGGAACCAGCAGACCTACATCAAATTGTATATAACCTCAATCAAAAGGTAGATCAACTGGCACAAGGCCTGCATGATTTACAAATTGAGAATGCTGCTCTGAGAAAAGTAATTACAGAGTCTATCTCTTTAAAGGGGAATCAGACTGAAACTGTTATTGAACCTCAAGTCTCTCTCCCAGATCTCTTCTGTGGTAACAGAAAGGCATATAGGCAATTTAAAAACGCCTGCCTTTTATTGTTTTCAATGAAACCTAGGACTTACCCCACTGAGAGAGTGAAAGTCCTCACTACAATCTCATTTCTCAGAGGGGATCCTAGAAATTGGGCTGATAAATTCATAGAGAACCAGGATCCCATACTCGGATCCCTTGTAGACTTTTTCACAAGTATGGATGAAATGTTTCAGGACACAGATATTCAGCTTACTGCTGAGATGAGTTTGAGGAGTTTAAAACAAGGAAAGAGACCTGTCGAGGACTATATCACAGATTTCAAACAGTTCGCCACGGATGCTCTCTGGACCCCTGTCGCCCTGCATAATCAATTCCGGTTGGGACTTTCAGAGTCTTTAAAAGATGAATTCGCCAGAATTGAATTACCAACAACTTTGGAGGCTTTCATGAAAACAGCTATTCAGATAGACCGCCGTCTACGTGAAAGGAAGGCTGAAAAGTTTGCAACAGACCCAAAACCTAAACCCTCATCTGGCTCTTCAGCCCCAAGCAGTGTTTCTGCTATTAAACCCTCTGTGGAACCCATGGAGATTGGCTTTCTCAGAGGTCCCCTCTCTCAAGAGGAGAAACAACGGAGACGTTTAAAGAATCTATGCCTGTACTGCGCTAGCCCAAGTCACGCTGTTCAGGACTGTCCCCTACTTATGAAGAACAAAAAATGTAAGTCCACTTACCTTTATACATCTCTACCTTCCCCAGAACATTCTCCTTACTGTACTTTATCTGTCTCCCTACAGTTGGAGCAAAGTCAACTGAGGATCAGTGATGCCATTGTCGACTCTGGCGCTTCAGGGAACTACATGGATCGGGACTATTGCATTAGGGAAAATATCCCTTTAATAAAGAAAACTACTCCCATACCAATCAGAGTCATAGATGGATCACTCATGTTCTCTGGACCTATAACTCATGAGACTGTACCACTCATGCTTAATATATCCGGACATTACGAATTACTCTCTTTCGATGTCCTTCCCTCTCCCCATTTCAGTTTGGTTCTCGGGATGAAGTGGCTACAACTTCATAACCCCACTATTGTTTGGCACCCTTTTCAAATAAAGTTTTGTTCCACTTATTGCAAAGAAACATGTTTTCCTAACCCTGTTTTGTTACACACTAATACTGATACTGAGGGCTTACCCTCTGAATATTTGGAATTTAAAGATGTATTTAGTAAGACTGAGGCAGAGAACCTGCCACCTCATAGGGCATATGATTGCCCTATCGATCTCCTCCCTGGAGCCCGCATACCCATTGGACACCTCTACCCACTAAGTAATCCTGAACTGGAACATCTTAAAGTGTATCTTGACGACAACTTAAAGAAAGGCTTCATTAGGCCATCAACTTCTCCTGCAGGGGCTGGTTTTTTCTTTGTTCGTAACAAGGATTCCAGCCTCAGACCCATCATAGACTATCGTGAACTAAATAAATGCACGATTAAGAATCATTATCCTTTGCCCCTAATACCAGAGATGATTGAGAGGCTATCTGATGCTACTATTTTTACCAAACTTGACTTAAGAGGCGCATACAACCTTGTCAGGATTAAAGAGGGTCATGAATGGCTGACGGCATTCAGGACCAGATATGGCTTATTCGAGTACCTTGTAATGCCTTTTGGTCTCTGCAATGCCCCAGCCACCTTCCAATACTTCATTAATGATGTATTCAGAGACCTCCTAGATGTATGCATTGTCATATATCTGGATGATATACTCATTTATTCCAGAACTCAGCAGGAACACATCAGGCATGTCCGCCAAGTTCTAGCACGACTGAGAGCTTATAAACTGTACGCCAAATTGGAAAAATGCAAATTCCACACAACACAGGTATCCTTTCTAGGATATGATATTTCTCCCTCAGGAATCCAGATGCAGAAAGAGAAGGTTGAGGCTGTTTTGGATTGGCCAGAACCAAAGACTAAAAAAGACCTGCAACGGTTCCTTGGTTTTTCAAATTATTATAGAAAATTTATCAAGGGATTTTCCAAAATAGTAAAACCACTCACCGTTTTAACAGGTTCTATAACACCTTTCTCATGGGGTTCAGATGCTGCACATGCCTTCCGTTATTTGAAATCCAGATTTACCTCTGCACCAATCCTTCAATTTCCCAATCCTTCACATCAATATACTTTAGAAGTTGATTCTTCCGATTTCGCCATTGGAGCAGTCCTCTCACAACAAAAATCTCTCTCTGATCCTCTCCATCCAATTTCCTATTTCTCTAAATTAATGTCCCCTGCTGAACAAAATTATGCCATAGGGGATAAGGAGTTATTGGCCATTCGACGTTCCCTTGAACACTGGAGACACCTCCTTGAAGGCACCACTCTACCAATTAATATCTACACAGACCATAAGAACCTCCAGTACTTGCAATCTAATAAAACCTTATCTGCCAGACAGGTTCGTTGGAGTCTGTACTTTGACCGTTTCAATTTTGTTATCATTTACAGACCTGCCAATAAAAACCTCAAAGCTGACGCTTTATCCCGGATACCAGAACGACCGACTCACATTCCTATCAGAAAAGACATTGTTTCTCCTCAATGCTTCATTGGGTTCACTTCGACAATCTTGACTGACCTCCGCAAATACTGCAAGGAACATTCTAACCCACCTGAACCAACTTTAACCAAAATGCATGGCATTTACTACTATGATAAAAAAATCTTCATACCACCCTCCTTGAGAAAACAAATTATACAGACCTGTCATGACATTCCCTTAGCTGGTCACCCAGGTCTTCAACGTACCTTGGATCTTGTTTCACGTACTTATTGGTGGCCACACATGAAATCCACAATTTCTGATCATATTGCCAGCTGTAGGACTTGTGTCACTTGCAAGCCAGAAAGAAGACCACCTTTTGGCTTGCTCATGCCTATACCAGTCCCTAAAAAGCCTTGGCACCATGTTTCCATGGATTTTATTGTAGATTTACCACCGTCAAAAAATCAAACAACTATCCTTGTGGTCATTGATTTATTCACTAAAATGGCTCATTTCATCCCTTTCCATAAACTTCCCACTTCTTCTGAAACTGCCACCCTATTCATTGACCACATTATTAAGTTGCATGGGATACCTTCTATCCTGACGACAGATAGGGGTACACAATTCACCTCAAAATTTTGGAGTAAATTATGTGCCTTGATTAATATGGAACATCGTTTTACTACAGCTTTTCATCCCCAAACTAATGGGCAGTCAGAGAGGTTAAACCAGTGGCTCGAACATTTTCTCAGATGTTATTGTTCCTATCAACAGAACGATTGGATGAATTACCTTTCTATGGCCGAATTCGCCTACAATAACTTGACCAATGCATCTACAAAAATGACACCCTTCTTCGCAAACTATGCCTACCACCCTACCCTGACCTTCTCTACCTTTGCTTCTTCGGATTCGCCACCGCTGGATCAGCTCCATAATTCTCTGCAGGAGAATTTCAATGTCATCCAGGAGAACATTCGTTTGGCCCAAGAGAACCAGAAACATTATTATGACCTCAGGAGAAGGAAGCCACCTGAATACTCCGCAGGAGATTTAGTCTGGCTTTCTACTAAGAACTTGAGATTACAAGTTCCTTCTAAGAAGATGGCCAGTCTCTTCATTGGACCCTTCCCTGTCCAAAGTGTTATCAATACCAATGCTGTCAAGCTACGTCTACCTAGTACTCTTAAGATTCATCCTACGTTTCACGTATCTTTATTAAAACCATATACACCTGCAAGAGATGCACAAATTCTTCTGCCACCTACAAGCCTTCCTCTTCCTGATGATGAGTATGAAGTTGAATCCATTTTGGACTCCAGGATCTCCAGGGGTGTTCTGCAGTACTTGGTCAGGTGGAAAAATTATTCAAGTGATGAGGATTCATGGGAGCCTCTCTCCAATCTCAACTCGCCTAGACTTCTCTCCTTGTTTCATCGTCGCCATCCTGATCGGCCTCGTCCATCCGCTGTGGAACAGCTTCCTTGAGGAGGGGGTTCTGTCAGGTTCTGCCTGGTTCAACCCATTTTTCTCCTAGCTACACCCACTACTTTCTGATTTGTTCCTCTTTCTTTAAGTGTGCCGCTCACCTGTTACACCTTGCTCAGTATTGATGATCTTCGCTACAGAGAGGATTACCTGCCTGCTCAGCTTTTGCTTCTCTACCTTATTATTCGGAGTTCTGAGCCTTATCTTAAACAGCAACTTCTACCTTGGAATTTCATTCACAGTCTCTCTCTCTCTGTTTGTGGGGTAAAGTACCTATTGCATTTTTTCATTGCCTCTCGCTGCTTTCTTTTTACCGCAGCTCATACCCTCAGTGTTCATTCAGCCTGTCAATGTGTCTCTCCGATTACGCTACACAGCGTGACGTCACTTCCGGGTCTGCTCCGGTCTCTCTCTAACTACTCTGAATCACCTTCGAAGGTAACCGTGCTTGCCCTCCTGCCTGTCTGCATTACCAAGGTACAAATTACTGCTAAACATCATACCTCATAACGTATGTACTGTGTCTTGTATTAAAGATAAGAAGTTTAATCTTAAACTATAAAGCGTTAACCGCAACTTCACTTGTCTGGTCCTGTTGCTCAAATGCTGCCTGACTGAATCTTTATCTTGTTCACAGTTCACCTGTTATTATCTAAGCCTGATCTTAACAGTATATTATTTTCTTATTCACTTTCTGCTGAATAAGTTATCAATGCTTGTTATATTAAACTTACTCACATGACTGAAGGAAGCCTTTTCAGAAATAGAGGTTTTAGACAGTCCTGTGTAACATACATATTATTATTCATTCTGCAGTTGTGTTCCACTTAAACATATATTCACCAGTTCCTGATAAGGGGATAGCAATGGAGGAGAGGAACTGGTATAAAGAAAGGTTAGCGTAGGTTGTATGCATCCCTGAACAGTAGAGTCTTTAGGGAGCACTTGAAGCTTTTAAAACTAGAAGAGAGTCTTGTGGAGCGAAGCAGAGAGTTCCACAAGATGGGAGCCAGTCTGGAGAAGTCCTGTAAACTGGAGTGTGATGAGGTGACGAGAGTAGGAGGTCATGAGCAGAGCAAATGGGACGGGAGGGAGAGTATCTGGAGACAAGGTCTGAGATATAGGGGGGAGCAGTGCAGTTGAGGGCTTTGTATGTCAGAATGAGAATTTTGTGTTTGATCCTAGAGGCAAGAGAAAGCTAGTGAAGGGATTGGCAGAGAGGTGCGGCAGATGAAGAGCGACGTGTAAGGAAGATGAGTCTGGCAGAGGTATTCATTATGGATTGTAAAGGAGCTAGGCGGCAGGTGGGGAGACCAGAGAGGACAGAGTTGCAGTAATCGAGGGGGGAAAGAATGAGAGAGTGGATTAAAATCTTAGTTGTGTCTTGTGTAAGGAAGTGTCTAATTTTAGAGATGTTTTAAGGTGCAAGCACAGGCTTTAGCCAAGGACTGAATGTGAGAAGTGAAAGAAAGATCTCAGTCAAATGTGACCCCGAGACATCAGGCATGCGGGGTAGGGGTAATGATGGAGTTATCGACAGTTATAGAGAGATTGGGGGTGGAGAGTTTTGAAGAAGGGGGGAAAATAAGGAGCTCAGTTTTGGAGATATTTAGCTTGAGGTAGTGAGAGAGGACATCCAGTTAGAGATGTGAGAAAGACAGTTAGTGACACGGATTAGCAAGGAAGGAGATAGGTCTGGTGCAGAGAAGTAGATTTGGGTGATATTGTAAACCATGGGACTTTATTAGGGGACCTAGTGATGACGTGTAGAATGAGAAGAGAAGGGGACCGAGGACAGAGCCTTGCGGTACTCCGACAGAAAGTGGTGACGGGGCAGAGAAGGCCCCAGAGAAGGCTACACTAAAGGTACAGTTTGACAGGTAGGAAGAGAGCCACAAGAGGGCTGTGTCACAGATGCAGAAGGATTGGAGGGTTTGGAGCAAAAGAGGGTGGTCAACAGTGTCAAAGGCTGCGGACAGATCAAGGAGGATAAGCAGAGAGAAGTGGCCTTTTGATTTTGCTGTAAGTAGGTTGTTGGTAACCTTAACAATTGCTGTCTTTGTGGAGTGATGGGGATGAAATCCAGATTGCAGTGGTTCAAGGAGGGAGTTTATTGTAAGGAAATGGGATATGCGTGCATAAAGTAGTTTTTCGAGAAGCTTTGATGCAAGAGGTAGGAGGGAAATAGTTGGATGGGGAGGTAGGATCAAGGGAAGGTTTTTTGAGGAAAGGTGTGACCAGTGCATGTTTCAGCGATGAGGGAAATATACCAGTGCTGAGGGAGAGGTTGAAAGTGTGTGTGAGTATAGGGGTAAGGGTAGCAGAGAGGGAGGGGTGTAGCTGTGAGGGGATAGGGTCAAGGGGACAGGTAGTGAGGTGAGAGCACAGTATAAGTGCCGAAACTTCTTCCTCAGTAACAGGGGAGAATGAGCTAAGTTTAAGGTTATGTGGGTTGTGCTTGATTGAGAGCATTTGAGGGGGTGAGAGAATGGAATTATGTTGAGAGCTGATTTCATTTGTGATGGAGTCGATTTTGTTATTGAAGTGGCTGGCAAAGTCTTGAGCTGACAGAGAAGTTGTATTAGGAGGTGGTGGAGGGCGGAGAAGGGTATTGAAAGTGGAGAACAAACGTTTTGGGTTTGAAGAAAGATTAGAGATAAGAGTAGAGAAGTAGTGTTGCTTATGGAAATTAAAGGCAGAATAGTAGGAGTTCAAGATAAATTTGTAATGTTGAAAATCAGCTGAACTCCTAGATTTTCTCCAGTGCTGCTCAGCAGTATGGAACATCTGCGTAGGTATCGTGTCAGAGGAGTATGCCAAGGCTGAGTATGAGTGTTTGATTTCCGAGCTATGGTAAGAGGGGCGAGATTGTCAAGGACGGATGTAATGGTGGAATTATAGTGGCAGATAGATTGGTCAGGGCAGGAAAAGGAGGAGAAGGATGAGAGGAATGGTTTGAGGGAATTAGAAAGCTGTTGTTGATCTAGTGACATAATGCTTCTCTGAAGTTTGGTGTGAGGAGCAGAAGGAGGGATAGTTGTAGGGAGGGATGATATGTTGCAAGTAAGGAGATGGTGGTCAGAAAGAGGAAAAGGGGAATTTTTGAAGTTTGAGGGAGTGCATCGATAGCTAAAGATCAGGTCAAGGGAGTGACCATCTTTGTGAGTCCATTGTGACAAACCGAAAGAGGAAGAGAGTTGCAGAAGTTGTTTTGCAGAGGAGGCAGTGGGATTGTCAAGAGGGATGTTGAAGTCACCAAGAATGAGGGAAGGGGTGTCTGAGGAAAGGAAATAAGGTAGCCAGGCAGCCAAGTGATCTAGAAATTGAGTTGAGGAGCCAGGAGGATGGTATATGACTGCAACACGTATAGAAAGAGGAGAGAATAAGCGAATCATGTGGGTTTCGAATGAGGAAAATGTGAGGGAAAAGATGGGATATATTTGTTTAAAGGTGCAACGAGAGGAAAGTAAAATACCTACACCACCTCCTTGTCTATTACCAGACCTAGGAGTGTGGCTGAAGTGGAGACCCCATGTGACAGAGCAGCAGTGGCTTTTATTTTAGTACTGGCAGACTTTCTGCCAATACTTAACATGGCGAGGTGGGGGAGGAAAGAGAGCTGTTTGAGGGGGGTCAGGGAGGGATCATGGGGTGGGATGTGTCAGGTGGGAGGCTGATCTCTACACTAAAACTAAAATTAACACTACAAGCTCCCTAATTGACCCCTTCACTGCTGGGCATAATACAAGTGTGGTGCGCAGCGGCCTTCTAATTACCAAACAGTAATGCCAAAGCCATAAATAGCTATTTCTGAACAAAGGGGATCCCAAAGAAGCATTTACAACCATTTGTGCCATAATTGCACAAGCTGTTTGTAAATAATTTCAGTGAGAAACCTAAAGTTTGTGAAAAAGTGAACCATTTTTTTTATTTGATCGCATTTGGCGGTGAAATGGTGGCATGAAATATACCAAAATGGGCCTAGATCAATACTTTCGGTTTTCTACTAAATAAAATACATACATGTGAAGGGTTATTCAGGAATGCCTGACAGATATCAGTGTTACAATATAACTATTGCTAATTTTGGAGAGAAAAAAATGGTTTGGAAATAGCAAAGTGCTACTTGTACGTATTGCCCTATAACTTGCAAAAAAAGCAAAGAACATGTAAACATTGGGTATTTCTAAATTCAGGACAAAATTTAGAAACTATTTAGCATGGGTGTTTTTCTGGTGGTTGCAGATGTGTAACAGATTTTGGGGTCAAAGTTAGAAAAAGTGTGTTTTTTTCCACACCTGTCTGTAACTTTTTTACAGTATTGTCTGTGTGTTTATCTATGTATATGCAGGAAGCATTATCTAATGGCTTCCAGAAAAGGAATCCACTGGCAGGCTAGGGGTAATATATCTATCTATATATGTATATAAGTACACAAGAAATATAGGGATGGCGCTATGTGAAACAGAGAACTCAAATCACTTAAAATAGCTTAACTATGCTAATATCCGTGAGCATGCGTAATATAAAGCTCAATGTGCCATAAGCAACACTACAAATGGCCACAGTAATACAATCACATAAAACCTAAAAAGTCTCATAAACAAAAAATCTCAAGATAAAAATGATGATGATGAAAATGATGTACTGATAGTCCCCAATACAGCAAATGAAAAAGAGAAAATGTAGTATATGGTTCTTTCTTTCTTCCTTAACTTGGTGTGTGTCCCTCTTTGGGTTTACACTTACATAAAATTACCCCAATCATATGAGGTAAGGATAATTCGGTAACGCTGGTAAGGATTATGCCCTCTGGAGTGTGTAGCCACCGGTAGATAGAACTTTGCTGTAAATATTGCTTACCTCTCTTGGTATTCTGGTAGATGGAAACTTTTGATCTCAATCACCATGCCATGGAAGAAAGCCAAAGAGAAATATATAGTGTAATACCGTTTAATAATAACACATATATATATACAAAAGTGGACAAATTCAAACTCACATGTAAAAACCTCAACAGATGAGGTATGACAAAGGCACATAAATGTTTTCCAATAACATCAGGCAAAGCAACAGGCAAAAATTACAGGTCCCAGCAAAAGTTCATGCTCAAAGTACCAGAGTACACTGAGGGAAATCCTTCCTAACACAATACCTTACGCGTTTCAAAGGGCTAAGTATGTCTAGTTCCCTTCTTCATCAGAGGTAAAATGTAATTTAAGCTCATACCTTATATATGATACTCCGTGTAACGTTACATATCCTAATTTCGTAATTATCCTTACTTCCTGTATTTTGGAACGCATATCCCATATCCGGAATAGTGACACGCATAACGTCACATCCGGTTTCTTCGTTAATGGCTATGCTTTGTATAAAACCTTCTTAAACCTTAATCGGGATTTAATGGAACGCATATGCCCTTCCGGTGTAGTGACAGGCATAACGTCACTTCCGGATTCTGCTTAGTATAACGGCCGCATTCTATTTAACAGTATATAAGGCCATATTTTGTGATTGCTCATCATGTATAGAAACGTTCCCACAAGGAATTTGTTTATATAAGCCGGTTCCAAGTATCAGGGCAATATTAAGATCGGGTTACTATGGAAACCAGAGTGTACATCCTTGTACTCTACCTTATGTAGAATGCGTTTCCAAATATAGGGAATATAACCCACTCAGTTCAAAAGTTAATAGGTTCATAAATAAAATTAATAGGTTATTAAATACATAGATAAAAAAAGGGGGATAATGCAGAATTCAATTGCCATTAAAATTCCCACATCTGTCATAGGTAGGCAGTTTAAAAACATTTTATAAAACACATATATAAAAATTATATATATAAAGTGCATATATTAATCAAACCCACTAAAAGAGTTTTTCTTTAAAAAGATCTGATGAACCATATTTAAAACCGCATATTAAATAAAAACCATTTATATTATCATAAGTGCATAAATAAATCTGCATAAAATATATAAAATGTACATTATAATACTACTCTAATAAGAGATTGGTCCTAACATAGACACACTGAATTTACATAGGTACCAATTTTTGTGGATCACAGTTTTTATAGGAAGGCTGCTTTATCAATATCTACATTTAGACCTGCTGGAGTTCTAGTTCCAAATGCATGTATCCAGAAGGTTTCCCTTTGTCTAAGCAGCATTTATCTATCTCCTCCCCTCTTTCCCACATGCACATGTTCTAGGATTGTGCCCCTTAAACACTCAGGATTCTGGTCATGAGCCCGTCTATAATGGTCTGACAGACTATGGGATTTGAGGCCCTCCTTGATATTAGTTATGTGTTTGTATAATTTAAGTGACTTTGAAAAAGAGTTTACTAAACTAACACATAAGTTCTTAGAGAAAGGCTACAAGAGGAAGTGGGTGGATAAAGCACTCAATAAGGTGGAAAATAAATATTCAAATAAAGAGGATAATAGTCAAGAAGTACTGAAAGTAGAAAATAAGTCTAAAAGCCAGTATACCAGCTTTATATCTACATACAATGAGGGATCTGTCGGTATTAAGCATATACTAAATAAACATTGGTATATCCTGAAAAAAGATCATCTGCTACGGAATAAAAAAGGAGCAAAACCAAATTGTATCTTTAGGAGAAACAGAAATCTGAAGACGATAATGGCCCCCAGCCAACTAAAAGATTTAAAAACTAATAGTACATGGCTGAACAAAGGCACTGTGGGTTTTTACAAGTGTAATAGGCTAAACTGTGTGTCTTGTGAGCATATGTATCATGGCAACAGACCCACTAAAGTGGTGAATTCCGCCACCAATGATAAAGAATGTAAAATTAGCCACCTCACAAATTGTAAAACTACGTATGTTGTATATTTGATGCAATGTGGATGTAGCATTCAATATATAGGGAGGACCACTAGGCGCCACAAGAAAAGGTTATACTAACACATAACTAATATCAAGGAGGGCCTCAAATCCCATAGTCTGTCAGACCATTATAGACGGGCTCATGACCAGAATCCTGAGTGTTTAAGGGGCACAATCCTAGAACATGTGCATGTGGGAAAGAGGGGAGGAGATAGAGAAGTGCTGCTTAGATAAAGGGAAACCTTCTGGATACATGCATTTGGAACTAGAACTCCAGCAGGTCTAAATGTAGATTTCTTTCATGTAATTAGCAAGAGTCCATGAGCTAGTGACGTATGGGATACCATACCTACCAGGAGGGGCAAATTTTCCCAAACCTCAAAATGCCTATAAATACACCCCTCACCACACCCACAAATCAGTTTTTACAAACTTTGCCTCCTATGGAGGTGGTGAAGTAAGTTTGTGCTAGATTCTACGTTGATATGCGCTCCGCAGCAGGTTGGAGCCCGGTTTTCCTCTCAGCGTGCAGTGAATGTCAGAGGGATGTGAGGAGAGTATTGCCTATTTGAATGCAGTGATCTCCTTCTACGGGGTCTATTTCATAGGTTCTCTGTTATCGGTCATAGAGATTCATCTCTTACCTCCCTTTTCACATCGACGATATACTCTTATATATACCATTGTGTTTAAGGGGCACAATCCTAGAACATGTGCATGTGGGAAAGAGGGGAGGAGATAGAGAAGTGCTGCTTAGATAAAGGGAAACCTTCTGGATACATGCATTTGGAACTAGAACTCCAGCAGGTCTAAATGTAGATTTGTTTCATGTAATTAGCAAGAGTCCATGAGCTAGTGACGTATGGGATACCATTCCTACCAGGAGGGGCAAATTTTCCCAAACCTCAAAATGCCTATAAATACACCCCTCACCACACCCACAAATCAGTTTTTACAAACTTTGCCTCCTATGGAGGTGGTGAAGTAAGTTTGTGCTAGATTCTACGTTGATATGCGCTCCGCAGCAGGTTGGAGCCCGGTTTTCCTCTCAGCGTGCAGTGAATGTCAGAGGGATGTGAGGAGAGTATTGCCTATTTGAATGCAGTGATCTCCTTCTACGGGCTCTATTTCATAGGTTCTCTGTTATCGGTCGTAGAGATTCATCTCTTACCTCCCTTTTCAGATCAACGATATACTCTTATATATACAATTTCCTCTACTGATTCTCGTTTCAGTACTGGTTTGGCTTTCTACTACATGTAGATGAGTGTCCTGGGGTAAGTAAGTCTTATTTTCTGTGACACTCTAAGCTATGGTTGGGCACTTTTATATAAAGTTCTAAATATATGTATTCAAACATTTATTTGCCTTGACTCAGGATGTTCAACGTTCCTTATTTCAGACAGTTAGTTTCATATTTGGGATAATGCATATGAATAAATCATTTTTTCTTACCTTAAAAATTTGACTTTTCCCTGTGGGCTGTTAGACTCGCGGGGGCTGAAAATGCTTCATTTTATTGCGTCATTCTTGGCGCGGACTTTTTTGGTGCAAAATTTTTCTGTTTCCGGCGTCATACGTGTCGCCGGAAGTTGCGTCATTTTTGACGTTTTTTTGCGCCAAAGGTGTCGGCGTTCCGGATGTGGCGTCATTTTTGGCGCCAAAAGCATTTAGGCACCAAATAAGGTGGGCGTCTTTTTTGGCGCTAAAAAAATATGGGCGTCATTATTGTCTCCACATTATTTAAGTCTCATTATTTTGTGCTTCTGGTTGCTAGAAACTTGTTCACTGGCATTTTTTTCCCATTCCTGAAACTGTCATTTAAGGAATTTGATCAATTTTGCTTTATATGTTGTTTTTTTCTATTACATATTGCAAGATGTCCCACGTTGAAGCTGAGTCAGAAGATACTTCTGGAAAATCGCTGCCTGGTGCTGGAGCTACCAAAGCTAAGTGTATCTGCTGTAAACTTTTGGTATCTGTTCCTCCAGCTGTTGTTTGTACTGTTTGTCATGACAAACTTGCTAATGCAGATAATATTTCCTTTAGTACTGTTACATTACCTGTTGCTTTTCCGTCAACATCTAATACTCAGACGACTAGATTTGGAGTTTTGTCGGTAACGACCCGAAAAACTAACGCCGGCTTTTTTCTGGCCGCACCATAAAAATAACTCTGGTATTGAGAATCCACATAAAGGCTGCGTTAGGCTCCAAAAAAGGAGCGTAGAGCATTTTTAACGCAGCTTCAACTCTCAATACCAGAGTTGCTTACGCAAGCGGCCAGCCTCAAAAACGTGCTCGTGCACGATTCCCCCATAGGAAACAATGGGGCTGTTTGAGCTGAAAAAAAACCTAACACCTGCAAAAAAGCCGCGTTCAGCTCTTAACGCAGCACCATTGTTTGCTATGGGGAAACACTTCCTACGTCTGCACCTAACACTCTAACATGTACCCTGAGTCTAAAAACCCCTAACCTTACACTTATTAACCCCTAATCTGCCGCCCCCGCTATCGCTGACACCTGCATTTTATTTTTAACCCCTAATCTGCCGCTCCGTAAACCGCCGCTACTTACATTATCCCTATGTACCCCTAATCTGCTGCCCATAACACAGCCGACCCCTATATTATATTTATTAACCCCTAATCTGCCCCCCTCAACGTCGCCTCCACCTGCCTACACTTATTAACCCCTAATCTGCTGAGCGGACCGCACCGCTATTATAATAAAGTTATTAACCCCTAATCCGCCTCACTAACCCTATAATAAATAGTATTAACCCCTAATCTGCCCTCCCTAACATCGCCGACACCTAACTTCAATTATTAACCCCTAATCTGTCGACCGGAGCTCACCGCTATTCTAATAAATGGATTAACCCCTAAAGCTAAGTCTAACCCTAACACTAGCACCCCCCTAAATGAAATATAATTTTAATCTAACGAAATTAATTAACTCTTATTAAATAAATTATTCCTATTTAAAGCTAAATACTTACCTGTAAAATAAACCCTAATATAGCTACAATATAAATTAAAATTACATTGTAGCTATTTTAGGATTAATATTTATTTTACAGGCAACTTTGTAATTATTTTAACCAGGTACAATAGCTATTAAATAGTTAAGAACTATTTAATAGCTAAAATAGTTAAAATAATTACAAAATTACCTGTAAAATAAATACTAACCTAAGGTACAATTAAACCTAACACTACACTATCAATAAATTAATTAAATAAACTACCTACAATTACCTACAATTAACCTAACACTACACTATCAATAAATTAATTAAATACAATTCCTACAAATAAATACAATTAAATAAACTAGCTAAAGTACAAAAAATAAAAAAGAACTAAGTTACAAAAAATAAAAAAATATTTACAAACATAAGAAAAATATTACAACAATTTTAAACTAATTACACCTACTCTAAGCCCCCTAATAAAACACCAAAGCCCCCCAAAATAAAAAATGCCCTACCCTATTCTAAATTACTAAAGTTAAAAGCTCTTTTACCTTACCAGCCCTGAACAGGGCCCTTTGCGGGGCATGCCCCAAGAAGTTCAGCTCTTTTGCCTGTAAAAAAAAACATACAATACCCCCCCCCCAACATTACAACCCACCACCCACATACCCCTAATCTAACCCAAACCCCCCTTAAATAAACCTAACACTAAGCCCCTGAAGATCATCCTACCTTGTCTTCACCTCACCAGGTATCACCGATCCGTCCTGGCTCCAAAATCTTCATCCAACCCAAGCGGGGGTTGGCGATCCATCATCCGGTGGCTGAAGAGGTCCAGAAGAGGCTCCAAAGTCTTCATCCTATCCGGGAAGAAGAGGCGATCCGGACCGGCAACCATCTTGATCCAAGCGGCAGTAGTTAAGAGATTTAGAAACCAGGGTTAGCCCAGAAAGCTCTTAACTACTGACTTTTTTCCTGCGGCTGGAGTTTTGTCGTTAGATGTCTAACGCTCACTTCAGAAACGACTCTAAATACCGGAGTTAGAAAAATCCCATTGAAAAGATAGGATACGCAATTTACGTAAGGGGATCTGCGGTATGGAAAAGTCGTGGCTGAAAAGTGAGCGTTAGACCCTATTTTGAGTGACTCCAAATACCGGCGGTAGCCTAAAACCAGCGTTAGGAGCCTCTAACGCTGGTTTTCACGACTAACGCCAAACTCCAAATCTAGGCCAGAGTGTTCCTGATAACATAAGAGATTTTGTTTCTAAATCCATTAAGAAGGCTATGTCTGTTATTCCTCCTTCTAGTAAACGTAAAAAGTCTTTTAAAACTTCTCATTTTTCAGATGAATTTTTAAATGAACATCATCATTCTGATACTGATATTGGTTCCTCTGATTCAGAGGATTCTATCTCAGAGGTTGATGCTGATAAATCTTCATATTTATTTAAAATGGAATTTATTTGTTCTTTACTTAAAGAAGTCCTAATTGCATTAGAAATTGAGGATTCTAGTCCTCTTGATACTAAATCTAAACGTTTAGATAAGGTTTTTAAATCTCCTGTAGTTATTCCAGAAGTGTTTCCTGTCCCTGGTGCTATTTCTGAAGTAATTTCCAGGGAATGGAATAATTTGGGTAATTCTTTTACTCCTTCTAAACGTTTTAAGCAATTATATCCTGTGCCATCTGACAGATTAGAATTTTGGGACAAAATCCCTAAGGTTGATGGGGCTGTCTCTACTCTTGCTAAGCGTACTACTATTCCTACGGCAGATGGTACTTCCTTTAAGGATCCTTTAGATAGGAAAATTGAATCCTTTCTAAGAAAAGCTTACTTGTGTTCAGGTAATCTTCTTAGACCTGCTATATCTTTAGCGGATGTTGCTGCATCTTCAACTTTTTGGTTAGAAGCTTTAGCGCAACAAGTAACAGATCATAATTCTCATAGCATTATTATTCTTCTACAACATGCTAATAATTTTATTTGTGATGCCATCTTTGATATCATTAGAGTTGATGTCAGGTATATGTCTCTAGCTATTTTTAGCTAGAAGAGCTTTATGGCTTAAAATTTGGAATGCTGATATGTCTTCTAAGTCTACTCTGCTTTCTCTTTCTTTCCAGGGTAATAAATTATTTGGTTCTCAGTTGAATTCTATTATCTCAACTGTTACTGGAGGGAAAGGAACTTTTTTACCACAGGATAAAAAATCTAAAGGTAAATTTAGGTCTAATAATCATTTTCGTTCCTTTCGTCACAACAAGGAACAAAAGCCTGATCCTTCATCCTCAGGAGCGGTATCAGTTTGGAAACCATCTCCAGTCTGGAATAAATCCAAGCCTTTTAGAAAACCAAAGCCAGCTCCCAAGTCCACATGAAGGTGCGGCCCTCATTCCAGCTCAGCTGGTAGGGGCAGATTACGTTTTTTGAAAGAAATTTGGTTCAATTCCGTTCACAATCTCTGGATTCAGAACATTGTTTCAGAAGGATACAGAATTGGCTTCAAGATAAGGCCTCCTGCTAAGAGATTTTTTCTTTCCCGTGTCCCAGTAAACCTAGCGAAGGCTCAAGCATTTCTGAAATGTGTTTCAGATCTAGAGTTGGCTGGAGTAATTATGCCAGTTCCAGTTCTGGAACAGGGGCTGGGGTTTTATTCAAATCTCTTCATTGTACCAAAGAAGGAGAATTCCTTCAGACCAGTTCTGGATCTAAAAATATTGAATCGTTATGTAAGGATACCAACATTCAAAATGGTAACTGTAAGGACTATCCTGCCTTTTGTTCAGCAAGAGCATTATATGTCCACAATAGATTTACAGGATGCATATCTGCATATTCCGATTCATCCAGATCACTATCAGTTTCTGAGATTCTCTTTCCTAGACAAGCATTACCAGTTTGTGGCTCTACCGTTTGGCCTAGCTACAGCTCCAAGAATTTTTACAAAGGTTCTCGGTGCCCTTCTGTCTGTAATCAGAGAACAGGGTGTTGTGGTATTTCCTTATTTGGACGATATCTTGGTACTTGCTCAGTCTTCACATTTAGCAGAATCTCATACGAATCGACTTGTGTTGTTTCTTCAAGATCATGGTTGGAGGATCAATTTACCAAAAAGTTCATTGATTCCTCAGACAAGGGTAACTTTTTTAGGTTTCCAGATAGATTCAGTGTCCATGACTCTGTCTTTGACAGACAAGAGACGTCTAAAGTTGATATCAGCTTGTCGAAACCTTCAGTCACAATCATTCCCTTCGGTAGCTTTATGCATGGAAATTCTAGGTCTTATGACTGCAGCATCGGACGCGATCCCCTTTGCTCGTTTTCACATGCGACCTCTTCAGCTCTGTATGCTGAACCAGTGGTGCAGGGATTACACAAAGATATCTCAATTAATATCTTTAACACCGATTGTACGACACTCTCTGATGTGGTGGACAGATCACCATCGTTTAGTTCAGGTGGCTTCTTTTGTTCTTCCAACCTGGACTGTAATTTCAACAGATGCAAGTCTGACAGGTTGGGGAGCTGTTTGGGGGTCTCTGACAGCACAAGGGGTTTGGGAATCTCAGGAGGTGAGATTACCGATCAATATTTTGGAACTCCGTGCAATTTTCAGAGCTCTTCAGTCATGGCCTCTTCTAAAGAGAGAATCGTTCATTTGTTTTCAGACAGACAATGTCACAACTGTGGCATACATCAATCATCAAGGAGGGACTCACAGTCCTCTGGCTATGAAGGAAGTATCTCGAATTCTGGTATGGGCGGAATCCAGCTCCTGTCTAGTTTCTGCGGTTCATATCCCAGGTATAGACAATTGGGAAGCGGATTATCTCAGCCGCCAAACGTTACATCCGGGCGAATGGTCTCTTCACCCAGAGGTATTCCTTCAGATTGTTCAAATGTGGGGACTTCCAGAAATAGATCTGATGGCCTCTCATCTAAACAATAAACTTCCCAGGTATCTGTCCAGATCCAGGGATCCTCAAGCGGAAGCAGTGGATGCATTGTCACTTCCTTGGAAGTATCATCCTGCCTATATCTTTCCGCCTCTACTTCTTCTTCCAAGAGTAATCTCCAAGATTCTGAAGGAATGCTCGTTTGTTCTGCTGGTAGCTCCAGCATGGCCTCACAGGTTTTGGTATGCGGATCTTGTCCGGATGGCCTCTTGCCAACCGTGGACTCTTCCGTTAAGACCAGACCTTTTGTCGCAAGGTCCTTTTTTCCATCAGGATCTCAAATCCTTAAATTTAAAGGTATGGAGATTGAATGCTTGATTCTTAGTCAAAGAGGTTTCTCTGACTCTGTGATTAATACTATGTTACAGGCTCGTAAATCTGTATCTAGGGAGATATATTATAGATTCTGGAAGACTTATATTTCTTGGTGTCTTTCTCATCATTTTTCCTGGCATTCTTTTAGAATTCCGAGAATTTTACAGTTTCTTCAGGATGGTTTGGATAAAGGTTTGTCTGCAAGTTCCTTGAAAGGACAAATCTCTGCTCTTTCTGTTCTTTTTCACAGAAAGATTGCTAATCTTCCTGATATTCATTGTTTTGTACAAGCTTTGGTTCGTATAAAACCTGTCATTAAGTCAATTTCTCCTCCTTGGAGTTTGAATTTGGTTCTGGGGGCTCTTCAAGCTCCTCCGTTTGAACCTATGCATTCGTTGGACATCAAATTACTTTCTTGGAAAGTTTTGTTCCTTTTGGCCATCTCTTCTGCCAGACGAGTTTCTGAATTATCTGCTCTTTCTTGTGAGTCTCCTTTTCTGATTTTTCATCAGGATAAGGCGGTGTTGCGAACTTCTTTTAAATTTTTACCTAAGGTTGTGAATTCTAACAACATTAGTAGAGAAATTGTGGTTCCTTCTTTGTGTCCTAATCCTAAGAATTCTAAGGAGAGATCTTTGCATTCTTTGGATGTAGTTAGAGCTTTGAAATATTATGTTGAAGCTACTAAGAATTTCCGAAAGACTTCTAGTCTATTTGTTATCTTTTCCGGTTCTAGGAAAGGTCAGAAGGCCTCTGCCATTTCTTTGGCATCTTGGTTGAAATCTTTAATTCATCATGCTTATGTCGAGTCGGGTAAAACTCCGCCTCAAAGGATTACAGCTCATTCTACTAGGTCAGTTTCTACTTCCTGGGCGTTTAGGAATGAAGCTTCGGTTGATCAGATTTGCAAAGCAGCAACTTGGTCTTCTTTGCATACTTTTACTAAATTCTACCATTTTGATGTGTTTTCTTCTTCTGAAGCTGTTTTTGGTAGAAAAGTACTTCAGGCAGCTGTTTCAGTTTGAATCTTCTGCTTATAATTTCAGTTTTTTTCATTATAAAATTTAATCTTTATTTTGGGTGTGGATTATTTTTCAGCGGAATTGGCTGTCTTTATTTTTTCCCTCCCTCTCTAGTGACTCTTGCGTGGAAAGATCCACATCTTGGGTAGTCATTATCCCATACATCACTAGCTCATGGACTCTTGCTAATTACATGAAAGAAAACATAATTTATGTAAGAACTTACCTGATAAATTAATTTCTTTCATATTAGAATGAGTCCATGAGGCCCACCCTTTTTTGTGGTGGTTATGATTTTTTTGTATAAAGCACAATTATTCCTTATTTTTTATGCTTTCGCACTTTTTTCCCATAAGTAATGGATGACCCGTGGACTGAACACACTACAAGAGAAATAAATTTATCAGGTAAGCATAAATTATGTTTTTTACCAGTCAAACCAATATAACATCTCAACATTCACAAATATACATTTCTGACATTCAAAAACAAAACAAAAACAAATCAGTGACCAATATAGCCACCTTTCTTTGCAAGGACACTCAAAAGCCTGCCATCCATGGATTCTGTCAGTGTTTTGATCTGTTCACCATCAACATTGCGTGCAGCAGCAACCACAGCCTCCCAGACACTGTTCAGAGAGGTGTACTGTTTTCCCTCCTTGTAAATCTCACATTTGATGATGGACCACAGGTTCTCAATGGGGTTCAGATCAGGTGAACAAGGAGGCCATGTCATTAGATTTTCTTCTTTTATACCCTTTCTTGCCAGCCACGCTGTGGAGTACTTGGACGCGTGTGATGGAGCATTGTCCTGCATGAAAATCATGTTTTTCTTGAAGGATGCAGACTTCTTCCTGTACCACTGCTTGAAGAAGGTGTCTTCCAGAAACTGGCAGTAGGACTGGGAGTTGAGTTTGACTCCATCCTCAACCCGAAAAGGCCCCACAAGCTCATCTTTGATGATACCAGCCCAAACCAGTACTCCACCTTGCTGGCGTCTGAGTTGGACTGGAGCTCTCTGCCCTTTACCAATCCAGCCACGGGCCCATCCATCTGGCCCATCAAGACTCACTCTCATTTCATCAGTCCATAAAACCTTAGAAAAATCAGTCTTGAGATATTTCTTGGCCCAGTCTTGACGTTTCAGCTTGTGTGTCTTGTTCAGTGGTGGTCGTCTTTCAGCCTTTCTTACCTTGGCCATGTCTCTGAGTATTGCACACCTTGTGCTTTTGGGCACTCCAGTGATGTGGCAGCTCTGAAATATGGCCAAACTGGTGGCAAGTGGCATCTTGGCAGCTGCACGCTTGACTTTTCTCAGTTCATGGGCAGTTATTTTGTGCCTTGGTTTTTCCACACGCTTCTTGCGACCCTGTTGACTATTTTGAATGAAACGCTTGATTGTTCGATGATCACGCTTCAGAAGCTTTGCAATTTTTAGAGTGCTGCATCCCTCTGCAAGATATCTCACTATTTTTGACTTTTCTGAGCCTGTCAAGTCCTTCTTTTGACCCATTTTGCAAAAGGAAAGGAAGTTGCCTAATAATTATGCACACCTGATATAGGGTGTTGATGTCATTAGACCACACCCCTTCTCATTACAGAGATGCACATCACCTAATATGCTTAATTGGTAGTAGGCTTTCAAACCTATACAGCTTGGAGTAAGACAACATGCATAAAGAGGATGATGTGGTCAAAATACTCATTTGCCTAATAATTCTGCACTCCCTGTATATATATATATATAAATATATATATATATATATATATATATATATATATATATATATATATATATATATATATATATATATATATTTATATGTGTATATATATATATATATATAATTATATTAATCTGTTTAAATGTTGCTCTTTCATGTGGATGGTATACATTTGTTTGATTATAAAGTTTATTATTATTTTTTTCCAATTAAATGTTTTATTGATTTTCAAACAAAATAACATAACATAAAAGCATTTATGCATCAATACAAAGTATATATGCATTAACGGCAGGTTTACATAGGAAATTTGAAACGGATATGAACAGAAAGATCTGCGTGCTCTGCCTAAAGATATCAACTCATCGCACTGCATAATGGACCAGCACATCATAGAGTTTAAAGTCAGGACCTATAGAATTAGGTTATACAGAATTACATTTATAATAGCTCACTTTGTTAATGATCACAGACCCTTTTGCTCCCATATGAAAAGAACATCAGCAATAAAATCTTGTTTACCAATAAACACATAATGAATCTTCTCTAGCTCTAGGACATGGTCCACCTCTTGCTTCCAAATAGAGGTAGTGGGAAGCACACATTTCTCTTGTTAAGTGTATCCAGTCCACGGATCATCCATTACTTATGGGATATTCTCCTTCCCAACAGGAAGTTGCAAGAGGATCACCCACAGCAGAGCTGCTATATAGCTCCTCCCCTCACTGTCATACCCAGTCATTCTCTTGCAACTCTCAACAAAGATGGAGGTCGTAAGAGGACTGTGGTGTTTTATACTTAGTTTATTTCTTCAATCAAAAGTTTGTTATTTTTAAATGGTACCGGAGTGTACTGTTTATCTCAGGCAGTATTTAGAAGAAGAATCTGCCTGCGTTTTCTATGATCTTAGCAGAAGTAACTAATATCCTTTGCTGTTCTCACATATTCTGAGGAGTGAGGTAACTTCAGAGGGGGAATAGCGTGCAGGTTTTCCTGCAATAAGGTATGTGCAGTTAAATTATTTTTCTAGGGATGGAATTTGCTAGAAAGTAATGTAAGTAAAGCCTTAAATGCAGTGATAGCGACTGGTATCAGGCTTATTAATAGAGAGACATACTCTTATAAAAGTGTAATATAAAACGTTTGCTGGCATGTTTAAACGTTTTTTATATATGTTTGGTGATAAACTTCTTGGGGCCTAGTTTTTTCCACATGGCTGGCTTGAATTTTGCCTAGAAACAGTTCCTGGGGGCTTTCCACTGTTGTAATATGAGTGGGAGGGACCTATTTTAGCGCTTTTTTGCGCAGAAAAATGACAGACACAGACATCCAGCTTCTTCCTGCATGATCCAGGACTTCTCTGAAGGGCTCAAAAGGCTTCAAAAGTCGTATTGAGGGAGGTAAAAAGCCACAGTAGAGCTGTGGCAGTTGTTGTGACTGTTTAAAAAACGTTTTTTGTCATTTGTTATTCCGTTTTTGGTATTAAGGGGTTAATCATCCATTTGCAAGTGGGTGCAATGCACTGCTAACTTGTTACATACACTGTAAAAATTTCGTTAGTGTAACTGCCTTTTTTCACTGTTATTTCAAATTTTGACAAAATTTGTGTTTGTTTAAGGCGCAGTAACGTTTTTTATATTGCTTGTAAACTTGTTTTAAGTGTTTTCCAAGATTGCTAGTCTGTTTAAACATGTCTGATACAGAGAAACCTACTTGTTCATTATGTTTGAAAACCATGGTGGAGCCCCATAGGAGAATGTGTACTAAATGTATTGATTTCACCTTAAACAGTAAAGATCAGTCTTTATCTATAAAAGAATTATCACCAGAGGGTTCTGTCGAGGGGGAAGTTATGCCGACTAACTCTCCCCACGTGTCAGACCCTTAGCCTCCCGCTCAAGGGACGCACGCTAATATGGCGCCAAGTACATCAGGGACGCCCATAGCGATTACCTTGCAGGACATGGCTGCAATCATGAATAATACCCTGTCAGAGGTATTATCTAGATTGCCTGAATTAAGAGGCAAGCGCGATAGCTCTGGGGTTAGGAGAGATACAGAGCGCGCAAATGCTGTAAGAGCCATGTCTGATACTGCGTCACAGTATGCAGAACATGAGGAAGGAGAGCTTCAGTCTGTGGGTGACATCTCTGACGCGGGGAAACCTGATTCAGAGATTTCTAATTTTAAATTTAAGCTTGAGAACCTCCGTGTATTGCTTGGGGAGGTATTAGCTGCTCTGAATGACTGTAACACAGTTGCAATTCCAGAGAAATTGTGTAGGCTGGATAGATACTATGCGGTGCCGGTGTGTACTGACATTTTTCCTATACCTAAAAGGCTTACAGAAATTATTAGCAAGGAGTGGGATAGACCCGGTGTGCCCTTTTCCCCACCTCCTATATTTAGAAAAATGTTTCCAATAGACGCCACTACACGGGACTTATGGCAGACGGTCCCTAAGTTGGAGGGAGCAGTTTCTACTTTAGCAAAGCGTACAACTATCCCGGTTGAGGACAGTTGTGCTTTTTCAGATCCAATGGATAAAAATTAGAGGGTTACCTTAAGAAAATGTTTATTCAACAAGGTTTTATTCTACAGCCCCTTGCATGCATTGCGCCTGTCACTGCTGTGGCGGCATTCTGGTTTGAGGCCCTAGAAGAGGCCATCCGTACAGCTCCATTGGATGAAATTATGGACAAGCTTAGAACACTTAAGCTAGCTAACTCATTTGTTTCTGATGCCATTGTTCATTTGACTAAACTAACGGCTAAGAATTCCGGATTCGCCATCCAGGCGCGCAGGGCGCTATGGCTTAAATCCTGGTCAGCTGACGTGACTTTAAAGTCTAAGTTACTCAACATTCCTTTCAAAGGGCAGACCTTATTCGGGCCTGACTTGAAGGAAATTATTGCTGACATTACTGGAGGCAAGGGTCATACCCTTCCTCAGGACAGGGCCAAATCAAAGGCCAAACAGTCTAATTTTCGTGCCTTTCGAAATTTCAAGGCAGGAGCAGCATCAACTTCCTCCGCTTCAAAACAAGAGGGAACTGCTGCTCATTCCAGACAGGCGCCTGGAAACCTAACCAGTCCCGGAACAAGGGTAAGCAGGCCAGAAAGCCTGCTGCTGCCCCCAGGACAGCATGAAGGGACTGCCCCCTATCCGGAAACGTATCTAGTGGGGGGCAGACTTTCTCTCTTCGCCCAGGCGTGGGCAAGAGATGTTCAGGATCCCTGGGCGTTGGAGATCATATCTCAGGGATATCTTCTGGACTTCAAAGCTTCTCCTCCACAAGGGAGATTTCATCTTTCAAGGTTATCAGCAAATCAGATAAAGAAAGAGGCATTCCTAAGCTGTGTGCAAGACCTCCTAGTAATGGGAGTGATCCATCCAGTTCCGCGGACGGAACAGGGACAGGGGTTTTATTCAAATCTGTTTGTGGTTCCCAAGAAAGAGGGAACCTTCACACCAATTTTGGATCTAAAGATCTTAAACAAATTCCTCAGAGTTCCATCATTCAAAATGAAAACTATTCGGACCATCCTACCCATGATCCAAGAGGGTCAGTACATGACCACAGTGGACTTAAAGGATGCCTACCTTCACATACCGATTCACAAAGATCATTATCGGTTCCTAAGGTTTGCCTTTCTAGGCAGGCATTACCAATTTGTAGCTCTTCCCTTCGGGTTGGCCACAGCCCCGAGAATTTTTACAAAGGTTCTGGGCTCACTTCTGGCGGTTCTAAGACCGCGAGGCATAGCGGTGGCTCCGTATCTAGACGACATCCTGATACAGGCGTCAAGCTTTCAAATTGCCAAGTCTCATACAGAGATAGTTCTGGCATTACTGAGGTCGCACGGGTGGAAAGTGAACGTGGAAAAGAGTTCTCTATCCCCACTCACAAGAGTCTCATTCCTAGGGACTCTTATAGATTCTGTAGAGATGAAAATTTACCTGACGGAGTCCAGGTTATCAAAACTTCTAAATGCTTGCCGTGTCCTTCATTCCATTCCACGTCTGTCAGTGGCTCAGTGCATGGAAGTAATCGGCTTAATGGTAGCGGCAATGGACATAGTGCCATTTGCGCGCCTTCATCTCAGACCGCTGCAATTATGCATGCTAAATCAGTGGAATGGGGATTACTCAGATTTGTCCCCACTACTAAATCTGGATCAAGAGACCAGAGATTCTCTTCTCTGGTGGTTATCTCGGGTCCATCTGTCCAAGGGTATGACCTTTCGCAGGCCAGATTGGACGATTGTAACAACAGATGCCAGCCTTCTAGGTTGGGGTGCAGTCTGGAACTCCCTGAAGGCTCAGGGATCATGGATTCAGGAGGAGAGACTCCTCCCAATCAATATTCTGGAGTTAAGAGCAATATTCAATGCTCTTCTGGCTTGGCCTCAGTTAGCAACCCTGAGGTTCATCAGATTTCAGTCGGACAACATCACGACTGTGGCTTACATCAACCATCAAGGGGGAACCAGGAGTTCCCTAGCGATGTTAGAAGTCTCAAAGATAATTCGCTGTGCAGATTCTCACTCTTGCCACCTGTCAGTGATCCACATCCCAGGCGTAGAGAATTGGGAGGCGGATTTTCTAAGTCGTCAGACTTTTCATCCTGGGGAGTGGGAACTCCATCCGGAGGTATTTGCTCAACTGATCCATCGTTGGGGCAAACCAGAACTGGATCTCATGGCGTCTCGCCAGAACGCCAAGCTTCCTTGTTACGGATCCAGGTCCAGGGACCCGGGAGCGACGCTGATAGATGCTCTAGCAGCTCCTTGGTTTTTCAACCTGGCTTATGTGTTTCCACCGTTTCCTCTGCTCCCTCGACTGATTGCCAAAATCAGGACCTGGTATGCAGACCTAGTGGACATGTCATCCTTTCCACCATGGACTCTGCCTCTGAGGCAGGACCTTCTAATACAAGGTCCCTTCAATCATCCAAATCTAATTTCTCTGAGACTGACTGCATGGAGATTGAACGCTTGATTCTATCAAGGTGTGGCTTCTCCGAGTCAGTCATTGATACCTTAATACAGGCACGAAAGCCTGTCACCAGGAAAATCTACCATAAGATATGGCGTAAATACCTTTATTGGTGTGAATCCAAGAATTACTCATGGAGTAAGGTTAGGATTCCTAGGATATTGTCCTTTCTCCAAGAGGGTTTGGACAAAGGATTATCAGCTAGTTCTTTAAAAGGACAGATTTCTGCTCTGTCTATTCTTTTGCACAAGCGTCTGGCAGAGGTTCCAGACGTCCAGGCATTTTGTCAGGCTTTGGTTAGAATTAAGCCTGTGTTTAAAACTGTTGCTCCCCCGTGGAGCTTAAACTTGGTTCTTAAAGTTCTTCAGGGAGTTCCGTTTGAACCCCTTCATTACATTGATATTAAACTTTTATCTTGGAAAGTTCTGTTTTTAATGGCTATTTCCTCGGCTCGAAGAGTCTCTGAGCTATCTGCCTTACAATGTGATTCTCCTTATCTGATTTTTCATACAGATAAGGTAGTTCTGCGTACCAAACCTGGGTTTTTACCTAAGGTGGTTTCTAATAAGATTATCAATCAAGAGATTGTTGTTCCATCATTGTGTCCTAATCCTTCTTCAAAGAAGGAACGTCTTTTACATAATCTGGACATAGTCCGTGCCTTGAAGTTTTACTTACAAGCTACTAAAGATTTTCGCCAAACATCTTCCCTGTTTGTCGTTTACTCTGGACAGAGGAGAGGTCAAAAGCTTCGGCAACCTCTCTTTCCTTTTGGCTTCGGAGCATAATTCGCTTAGCCTATGAGACTGCTGGACAGCAGCCCCCTGAAAAGATTACAGCTCATTCTACTAGAGCTGTGGCTTCCATCCTGGCCTTTAAAAATGAGGCCTCTGTTGAACAGATTTGCAAGGCTGCGACTTGGTCTTCGCTTCACACCTTTTCAAAATTTTACAAATTTGATACTTTTGCTTCTTCGGAGGCTGTTTTTGGGAGAAAGGTTCTTCAGGCAGTGGTTCCCTCCGTTTAATCCTGCCTTGTCCCTCCCATCATCCGTGTACTTTAGCTTTGGTATTGGTATCCCATAAGTAATGAATGATCCGTGGACTGGATACACTTAACAAGAGAAAACGTAATTTATGCTTACCTGATAAATTTATTTCTCTTGTAGTGTATCTAGTCCACAGCCCGCCCTGTCCTTTTAAGGCAGGTCTAAATTTTAATTAAACTACAGTCACCACTGCACCCTATGGTTTCTCCTTTCTCGTCTTGTTTCGGTCAAATGACTGGATATGACAGTGAGGGGAGGCGCTATATAGCAGCTCTGCTGTGGGTGATCCTCTTGCAACTTCCTGTTGGGAAGGAGAATATCCCATAAGTAATGGATGATCCGTGGACTGGATACACTACAAGAGAAATAAATTTATCAGGTAAGCATAAATTATGTTTTCTTCCAAAACCTAGGAATCAAACGTTTTGCACAATTAATCATACACTGGAATAATCGTTTCCTATATATGCAGGGGATTGTTGGGGTATCATTCAGTAAAATGATGTTAGGTGAAAGTGTTATTGAGGTCCCTAGAATAGTGTTGATGTTTTTCGATACGTCTGACCAAAAAGTACATATCAGTGGACAAGACCACCAAATATGGGACAGGGTACCTGTACCTCTACAGTGCCTCCAGCATAAGGGGGAGGAACCCAGGTAAATACTGTGAAGACGGTGAGGGGTCAGGTACCACCTAGAGAGCAATTTGTAATTAATTTCGGCTATAATTATGGAAATAGATGATTTTTTTGTCTCAGTAAATATGTGGCTCCATTTGGGTTCTGTCAAAGTTTTGTGCAATTCAGCCTCCCATTTAGAGATATAAGAGGGTTTCTTACTGGGGAAGGATATAGATAGTGGAAATGAGTGACCTAGTGATTGAAGGAGTATTACATAATGTTTCAAAAGGGGTGAGTGGTCTGATGAGGTCCTGTTTGTAGGGGTTAGCCAGAATAGCGTGTCTGATCTGAAGGTACGGGAACCAAAGATGGAACGGGGGCCCCAATGTCTGAGAAAGCTCTAACTGCGGACGTATCACACCCTTATCTAACACTTATCTAACACTGTATGGACCGGGCACTCCCTCGATACGTGGCGTCTGAATAGCAAAAGAGTCCAGCATGCTTGGGTTGTTTAAGATAGGGGTTAGAGGGGACATGTGGCTAGAAATTGTTCATCTTGGGCCAAAATTTTGTCCCAGACTCTTAGGGAGGCTGCAACAAAATAATTTGTCTTGACTCCCAAGGGTCTCGCCTTAGGGGGGATCCAGCACATCTCGCCCAAGGCATGACCTCTTGTCAAACTGCACTCCAGCTGGACCCAGGGCTTATTCGGTTGGGAGTGTTTCCACGCAGTAATACGTGCTAAATGGGCTGCTTTGTAGTAATCCATGAGGTTTGGAACCCCTAAGCCACCATCCTCCCTACTAAGGTACAATGTGTTCGTAGCCACCCTCGTTCTTTTATGTGCCCAGATAAATTGTTCAAATCATCTCTGTTGTTGAATTAGGTAGTGTTGGGGAAGGTCCAGTGGGAGAACTTGAAACATGTATAGGAATTTGGGGAGGAGGTTCATTTTTATAGCGTTGATGCGGCCCATCCAGGAGAGGTGACCCTGTTTGTGCCAGGTGTTGAGGGAAGACAGAATCTCTTTCTGTAAGGGAGATTAGTTAAGGTCAAAAAGATCCGTCGGATTGGCGGATACTTCAATTCCTAAATAGCGTAATTTATTTGTAATCTGAAAACTGGTGTGGTTAGTGAGGAATCTGTGTTCTTCCTCCGAGATATATAGGAGCATCAACATTGATTTTCCCATATTAATGGTAAAATTGGAGACCTGTTTGAACTCATCTAATTCTGTGAGAAGGGATGGTATAGAGGGGAGTGGGGAACGAATCGTAAAAATATTGTCCTCTGCGTAAAGGAGGCACTTTTGTTGGTTCCTATCAAAAGAGACCCCCTGACTATTGTTATTGCTTCTAATTTTAGCCGCTACTATCTCTACCAATAAGGCGAACAGCAGGGGGGATAAGGGGCATCCCTGATGGGTACCTTTTTTATGGGGATTTGAGTGGATAGTGTATTATTAGCAAAGATTCTGGCTGTGGGGCTATGATACAATGCCTTTATTCGTGCTATTGACGCCTCCGAAAATCCAAACTTCGACAGAGCGGCCCAGAGGAAATCCCAGTCCACCCTGTCGAAGGCCTTCTCCACGTCTGTGGACAACAAAAGTAGAGAGGCCCTGGAGGAGACAGCTGAAGACAGGGTTTGTAAGACCCGTATTGAGTTGTCCTTGGCCTCCCTACCGGGGATGAAACCCACCTGGTCTGTGTGTATAAGTAAAGTGAGAAATCTATTTATTCTTGTCGCTAGTAATTTAGCATAAAGCTTCATATCTATATTAATTAGAGAAATAGGGTGGTAATTGGTGACTTGGTCTGTTGGTTTTCCAGGCTTTGGAATAACAGTAATCGTGGCCCCCAATAAAGACTGCGGTAGGAGATTTGTATTGTCAATGGAGTTATATAATTGAAGAAGCTGAGGGCTTAGTTGGGACTTGAACAGGTGATAGAATTTAGGAGTAAATCTGCCTGGGCCTGGGGCTTTTCCTTGGGGAAGATTCTTAATTGCTACAAGGAGTTCCTGCAAAGTGAACTGTGAGTCCAAAGACGCACATTGCTCTTTTGTTAGGGTGGGCAGTTGTGCCTGATATAGGAAGTTATCAATAAGTCTAATTTTTTTGTAGAGTGTCCAAGGATGGAAGGTTATAGAGGGAAGTGTAGTACTCTGCACATTGTTTGACTATGTCGGCATTAGATGTGTAAGAGGATCCAGAGGAATCCACTATTTTAGGAATAAAAGATTTGTAGTTTTTCTTCTTAAGGGATCTGGCTAAAAAGCATCCTGCCTTGTTACTTTCAATAAAGAATTTAGATTTAGTCGTGATTGCTCGGAGGTGGGCATTTTTAATCAGGTATTGGGTAAGTGCTTCCCTGGCCTGTTGAGATTGTAATAAAAGCTGGGGGGATTTGGGGTTTTGTTTTAGCTTGCGTTCTTTTTCCTGGGAATCATATGTCAATGATATATAGAGTGCTGCTCTTTGTTTACATATATTGTGTGTATGAGTCATTATCACGCCTCTAATGTAGCATTTGTATGCTTCCCAGTTATTGGTTATTGAGGTCTCAGCAGGGTTGTTAAAATTAAAAAATGTGGTGGTTTTCTCTATTATGTCAGTAGTTATCAGAGGGTCTATTAAAATCTGATCGTTAAGTCTCCAGAGTTGCTGGTGTTGAGGCTTTGCTGACCATTTAAAAATGGAGTGGACCATGCTATGGTCTGACCAGGAGGTGTGATGTATTCGGGAGTCAGTGAGTGCTGTCAGCATGTTTTGATCACAAATTACGTAGTCTAGGCGTGTGTAGGAGCACTGGGGGTTAGAAAAAAAAGTAAAATCTCTATGGTTTGGGTGTCTAACTCTCCATGTGTCAAAAAAAGGAATGGCTCGTAATGCCTGCCAGTTAGCTTTTTTGAGGGTATTCCGAAGATATGACTTACCCGAGGACGTATCAATAATTGGAGTAATGGGAAAATTGAAATCCCCTCCTAGAATTATGGGCCCTTTGGAGATATCTATTATGTGATTGCTAACTTTACGAAAGAAAGAAGGCGAGGGGCGTATAGGGGCATAAATGTTACCCAAGGTAAGTGGTCTGCCATAGTACAATCCTACTAGAATCAGTATCCTCCCCTCTTGGTCCTGATATTTGTCTAGGAACTGAAAAGGTGTTCCCCTTCTAAATGAAATACAAACCCCATTATGCTTTGTTGGGCCTGAGTTAAGGAAGTGTTGGTCGTAGTAGAGGTGTGAGAGAGACGGTTCATTGACTTATCTAAAGTTAGTTTCTTGGATCATAATAATATCTATGTGTTTTTTAAAGAAGGCATGGAATGCAATTGACCGCTTCTAAGCGGATAAGAAACCCTTCACGTTCTGAGTGGCAATATTGAAGGCACTGACTTGGGAGTGTGTGATCTTGTGGGTCTGAGTGGTGTTTTGTACGCAAGACATATTCTGATAAAACTATAACAGTACGATTCGTAGACAATTAGACTGTACTCTATACTCTATGCAAACACTTTTGAATAGTATATAAGGTGTCTGAAAGTAAAATTAAAGGAAAGATAAGGGTGGTAGAGGGAGAGCCTTAGGGGATATAAGGAAAGATATATTAGAACAAGAAGGGAGATAGGGATAGGAAAAGAAAATTTTGAAGAAATTCAGAAAGGGATATAGAGGGGGGTATAGGGAGTATGCAGAAAGAATGTAATAAGAACAAAGAATATGACAGCAAAAGATTATTATTATTATTGTTGTAAAATCATTATTGGAATAAGCAGAATTCCTGAAGCTTCTAATTGCTGGTTTACTGCCGTGCAATATTTTCTTTCTAGTCTTTTATCCCACACAATAACTTTATCCGTAGGGGGTCCTGAGGTGTGAGCAAGCTAAGATGGCCATGTAATGTGTCACAAGTCACATCATATGGCCAGGTCAAATGGAAATGTGTGTGTATTTTTAAGACTTATGACTTATTGTTGGTAATTACACTATAGTTTACAGTCACTGTAGATTATTACAAACCTTTTCTCAACCTTCAAGAGTCTTCCCCATTACCACTGCTGCCGGTGACCTTGCTTAGGTTCTGAAGTTCTGTGTTGTCATTGTACCAGTTTTACCTTCTGCACTAACCTGCTCATTTCCAAAGCATCTCTGTCTAAAAATAATTTCCACCTTACAACCTTTTCAACTTGTGCATTCAATCTTCAGTCAGAAATCATGTGCTGCGTCCCTTTGTGACACACATGTTAACCCATTCCTCCAGCCCTCTAAACATACCAGTAATTTACCTTCCTGTTTTGTTAATGCATTTTTTCTGTTTCCCTCACCAAGACTCACTAGCATTAAAGAGGAATGCAGGGTGATGAGCTCAAGTTTGTATTCTCTCTCTTTCTCCCCCACCCCAACTAAAATTCCAAATTAAAAACTGCGACATTTTTGAGAATTAAGATGCTTTCTGCTGAAAATGATGGGCTTGCCTGTATCTCTCACCTCAGTGCTTAATTTGTGTTTAAATTGGCAAATAAATGCTTTTTTTTTTTTTTTTTTTTTTTAAATTATCCCAATTTGCAACGAATGTAGTTGTTTTAATTTCACTGTTTATCTTTTATTTCCTTTAGAAGTCTAATCCCACCAGATAAGTTGCATTTACTGAATAATGAGAGACCTCACTAAAAGATGTTGAATAGCTGCAAGTGAGATCTCGTTGTTTGTGAAAATATTTTATGGGATTGTAAAGTGAGATCCGATCCGCATTAGTGAATAGGAAAAGCATCTTTACTAAGCTGAGGTTTAGTGAATTTTGACTTTTGCCTAATAATGTAATCTTTTGAGAATTACAGAGTACATTTCTGCTGTTTAAATGAAAGGTACATGCATCCAGATACACCAGCTAATATTTTAATGGCCTCCCTGTATTGTCTTGTGAAAAGATTTTAGGAGAACACTTGCAAAAGATCCGAGAATATTTTGTAAATGTTCTTAAATTACTGTAGTCAAAAAATAGACCTAAGAAAGAAACAGAGGGAGAAAAAAAAATCCCTTAACTCTTTGAATTTATAACTAGCACGATAAATTTAAACACATTAATGAGATGCCTATTATTTGTGACCTGATGAAAAAGAGGTTAGCTCCAGAAAGCTTGTTAGTAGCAAATGCAGTCAGTCCATTAAAAAGGTATCATAAACCACAAAATATGATGTAACTTTCTCCTTCAGTGTATTCATTGGACTGCTCTTGATGCTGCATTAAATTATAAGCAGAATATTTCACTGGCCGTTAAATCCTAATAGTTTAGAGCTGCATTTCCAGTACATTTGTAACTTGGGGAGCAGTTTCTCATCTCATTTTGTGGTGTTGATATATAGACCTTCCTTTTGACTTTTAACAGAGGGACTTTTAACAGAGGGATTTCTCTAACTTATTTTACTTGCCCACGCTTCATTCTTCTTCTTATAGTGGTGCACCTAATGTCACTAGTCAATCACACCTTACTATTATTGCTTCTATAGTTATGTGCGTTATTGACCAGTCTTATTTATTTTGCTTTTAGGTGGGTGCAGGTGGCTTGCCCTAGATTATCAATTGATTGGGGAACTGCCTTCTCTAAGCCTCTTCTTACCCCTTATGAGGTGAGTGGTTGTGTTTCCTGTTGCTTATGGGAAGACTTTGTGCATGATTGTCGGCTTGTTAAAATCTTAGAATAACTAAAAAGGAAGTGGTATTTTATAAATACTAAAAGGTTTTAAAACAAAGTAAAAGAATTGGAGTAAGATTATTCAGAGGGGAACCATGAAAATGAGGAAGTGTTTGTATGGTGTAAAGATACAGCCAAGAAAGTGACATTGCACAGTTGTTATGGGACACAATTGTATTAAGATATTAAAGGGACAGTCTACTCCAGAATGTTTTTTTGTTTAAAAAGATAGATAATCCCTTTTACCCATTCCCCAGTTTTGCATAACCAACATGGTTATATTAATATACGTATTACATTGTGTCAAAGCCTCTGCAGACTGCCCCCTTATTTCAGTGCTTTCGACAGGCTTGCATTTTAGCAAATCAGTGCCCTCTTATAAGTCACTCCATGGGCATGAGCACAATGTTATCTATATGACACACATGAACTAACGCCCTCTAGTTGGGAAAAACTGTCAAATGCATTCAGATAAGAGGCGGCCTTCAAGGGCTTAGCAATTAGCATATGAACCTACCTAGGTTTAGCTTTCAACTAAGAATACCAAGAGAACTAAGCAAATTTGATGATAAAAGTAAAATACAAAGTTGATTAAAATGACATGCCCAATCTGAATCGTGAAAATTTAATTTTGACTAGACTGTCCCTTTAATGAGAAGAACATTAAGGAGTCAGATACAAAGGTGAGAAAGGAACAAGAGAAAGCGTTAAATATAATTTTTTAAAGAGAGAAATAGTCACTAAAAGAGAGAAATTAGAAACTACAATGTGTAGTAGGATTAAAGGAGGAAAGTGATGAAAAAGCAGTGAAGGCAGGAATAAAGAGATGGTAAGCAATGCAAAGTAGAGATTAAACATGTTTTACTTGTTTATTATTTACCTTATATTCTTATCTTTTATACCAGACTATTGGTAATGTAGTCAACGCCAGAAGTAGTAGTATTGGTACAAAGAAGTAAAGCTCAGTGTTCCTTCTCTTTTACACATGCATCATATTGTAGTACAAACCCTACCAACTTAAAGTGGGTGGTAGAACTGGATTTTCTTTGTAAGGGTATTTTTTATGTTTTCCATAATCATCTAACAGTGACCATCTTTGGAATAAGCTGGTTGTCTGGCTTAATAAACTATATAAAAAGAGAGAGAGAGATGCACTCAGCTGAGACAGAACAAAAGCTGGAAAAACTTCCGTGCCTGTTCATTTTAACAACAACCCCAGACGATCGTTTCGGCCTTCTGTGGGCCTCGTCAGTGAGGTGCAGTCACATCTCTCTAAGGGCATGTGTGCAAGGAGTCCACGTCTGGTTTCCCCTTTTACTCTTAGGGAGACCCAAGAGCAATTTGCATAAATAAAAAGAGAGAGAGAGATGCACTCAGCTGAGACAGAACAAAAGCTGGAAAAACTTCCGTGCCTGTTCATTTTATTATAGTGTGTCACTCAGGGTGCATACTCTTTTAGCACACTATGCCCCTTCACAGAGAAAAAATATCCTGTAGCATATCAGTCTGACCCTGCCCAATGACAGTCCAGCGCCGAAATACCAGGCAATTCTTCTCTGAACAAGAGAAACAACAACCCCAGACGATCGTTTCGGCCTTCTGTGGGCCTCGTCAGTGAGGTGCAGTCGCATCTCTCTAAGGGCATGTGTGCAAGGAGTCCACGTCTGGTTTCCCCTTTTACTCTTAGGGAGACCCAAGAGCAATTTGCATAAATAAAAAGAGAGAGAGAGATGCACTCAGCTGAGATAGAACAAAAGCTGGAAAAACTTCCGTGCCTGTTCATTTTATTATAGTGTGTCACTCAGGGTGCGTACTCTTTTAGCACACTATGCCCCTTCACAGAGAAAAAATATCCTGTAGCATATCAGTCTGACCCTGCCCAATGACAGTCCAGCGCAGAAATACCAGGCAATTCTTCTCTGAACAAGAGAAACAACAACCCCAGACGATCGTTTCGGCCTTCTGTGGGCCTCGTCAGTGAGGTGCAGTCGCATCTCTCTAAGGGCATGTGTGCAAGGAGTCCACGTCTGGTTTCCCCTTTTACTCTTAGGGAGACCCAAGAGCAATTTGCATAAATAAAAAGAGAGAGAGAGATGCACTCAGCTGAGACAGAACAAAAGCTGGAAAAACTTCCGTGCCTGTTCATTTTATTATAGTGTGTCACTCAGGGTGCATACTCTTTTAGCACACTATGCCCCTTCACAGAGAAAAAATATCCTGTAGCATATCAGTCTGACCCTGCCCAATGACAGTCCAGCGCCGAAATACCAGGCAATTCTTCTCTGAACAAGAGAAACAACAACCCCAGACGATCGTTTCGGCCTTCTGTGGGCCTTGTCAGTGAGGTGCAGTCGCATCTCTCTAAGGGCATGTGTGCAAGGAGTCCACGTCTGGTTTCCCCTTTTACTCTTAGGGAGACCCAAGAGCAATTTGCATAAATAAAAAGAGAGAGATGCACTCAACTGAGACAGAACAAAAGCTGGAAAAACTTCCGTGCCTGTTCATTTTATTATAGTGTGTCACTCAGGGTGCATACTCTTTTAGCACACTATGCCCCTTCACAGAGAAAAAATATCCTGTAGCATATCAGTCTGACCCTGCCCAATGACAGTCCAGCGCCGAAATACCAGGCAATTCTTCTCTGAACAAGAGAAACAACAACCCCAGACGATCGTTTCGGCCTTCTGTGGGCCTCGTCAGTGAGGTGCAGTCGCATCTCTCTAAGGGCATGTGTGCAAGGAGTCCACGTCTGGTTTCCCCTTTTACTCTTAGGGAGACCCAAGAGCAATTTGCATAAATAAAAAGAGAGAGAGAGATGCACTCAGCTGAGACAGAACAAAAGCTGGAAAAACTTCCGTGCCTGTTCATTTTATTATAGTGTGTCACTCAGGGTGCATACTCTTTTAGCACACTATGCCCCTTCACAGAGAAAAAATATCCTGTAGCATATCAGTCTGACCCTGCCCAATGACAGTCCAGCGCCGAAATACCAGGCAATTCTTCTCTGAACAAGAGAAACAACAACCCAAGACGATCGTTTCGGCCTTCTGTGGGCCTCGTCAGTGAGGTGCAGTCGCATCTCTCTAAGGGCATGTGTGCAAGGAGTCCACGTCTGGTTTCCCCTTTTACTCTTAGGGAGACCCAAGAGCAATTTGCATAAATAAAAAGAGAGAGAAAGATGCACTCAGCTGAGACAGAACAAAAGCTGGAAAAACTTCCGTGCCTGTTCATTTTATTATAGTGTGTCACTCAGGGTGCATACTCTTTTAGCACACTATGCCCCTTCACAGAGAAAAAATATCCTGTAGCATATCAGTCTGACCCTGCCCAATGACAGTCAAGCGCCGAAATACCAGGCAATTCTTCTCTGAACAAGAGAAACAACAACCCCAGACGATCGTTTCGGCCTTCTGTGGGCCTCGTCAGTGAGGTGCAGTCGCATCTCTCTAAGGGCATGTGTGCAAGGAGTCCACGTCTGGTTTCCCCTTTTACTCTTAGGGAGACCCAAGAGCAATTTGCATAAATAAAAAGAGAGAGATGCACTCAGCTGAGACAGAACAAAAGCTGGAAAAACTTCCGTGCCTGTTCATTTTATTATAGTGTGTCACTCAGGGTGCATACTCTTTTAGCACACTATGCCCCTTCACAGAGAAAAAATATCCTGTAGCATATCAGTCTGACCCTGCCCAATGACAGTCCAGCGCCGAAATACCAGGCAATTCTTCTCTGAACAAGAGAAACAACAACCCCAGACGATCGTTTCGGCCTTCTGTGGGCCTCGTCAGTGAGGTGCAGTCGCATCTCTCTAAGGGCATGTGTGCAAGGAGTCCACGTCTGGTTTCCCCTTTTACTCTTAGGGAGACCCAAGAGCAATTTGCATAAATAAAAAGAGAGAGAGAGATGCACTCAGCTGAGACAGAACAAAAGCTGGAAAAACTTCCGTGCCTGTTCATTTTATTATAGTGTGTCACTCAGGGTGCATACTCTTTTAGCACACTATGCCCCTTCACAGAGAAAAAATATCCTGTAGCATATCAGTCTGACCCTGCCCAATGACAGTCCAGCGCCGAAATACCAGGCAATTCTTCTCTGAACAAGAGAAACAACAACCCAAGACGATCGTTTCGGCCTTCTGTGGGCCTCGTCAGTGAGGTGCAGTCGCATCTCTCTAAGGGCATGTGTGCAAGGAGTCCACGTCTGGTTTCCCCTTTTACTCTTAGGGAGACCCAAGAGCAATTTGCATAAATAAAAAGAGAGAGAGAGATGCACTCAGCTGAGACAGAACAAAAGCTGGAAAAACTTCCGTGCCTGTTCATTTTATTATAGTGTGTCACTCAGGGTGCATACTCTTTTAGCACACTATGCCCCTTCACAGAGAAAAAATATCCTGTAGCATATCAGTCTGACCCTGCCCAATGACAGTCAAGCGCCGAAATACCAGGCAATTCTTCTCTGAACAAGAGAAACAACAACCCCAGACGATCGTTTCGGCCTTCTGTGGGCCTCGTCAGTGAGGTGCAGTCGCATCTCTCTAAGGGCATGTGTGCAAGGAGTCCACGTCTGGTTTCCCCTTTTACTCTTAGGGAGACCCAAGAGCAATTTGCATAAATAAAAAGAGAGAGATGCACTCAGCTGAGACAGAACAAAAGCTGGAAAAACTTCCGTGCCTGTTCATTTTATTATAGTGTGTCACTCAGGGTGCATACTCTTTTAGCACACTATGCCCCTTCACAGAGAAAAAATATCCTGTAGCATATCAGTCTGACCCTGCCCAATGACAGTCCAGCGCCGAAATACCAGGCAATTCTTCTCTGAACAAGAGAAACAACAACCCCAGACGATCGTTTCGGCCTTCTGTGGGCCTCGTCAGTGAGGTGCAGTCGCATCTCTCTAAGGGCATGTGTGCAAGGAGTCCACATCTGGTTTCACCTTTTACTCTTAGGGAGACCCAAGAGCAATTTGCATAAATAAAAAGAGAGAGAGAGATGCACTCAGCTGAGACAGAACAAAAGCTGGAAAAACTTCCGTGCCTGTTCATTTTATTATAGTGTGTCACTCAGGGTGCATACTCTTTTAGCACACTATGCCCCTTCACAGAGAAAAAATATCCTGTAGCATATCAGTCTGACCCTGCCCAATGACAGTCCAGCGCCGAAATACCAGGCAATTCTTCTCTGAACAAGAGAAACAACAACCCCAGACGATCGTTTCGGCCTTCTGTGGGCCTCGTCAGTGAGGTGCAGTCGCATCTCTCTAAGGGCATGTGTGCAAGGAGTCCACGTCTGGTTTCCCCTTTTACTCTTAGGGAGACCCAAGAGCAATTTGCATAAATAAAAAGAGAGAGAGAGATGCACTCAGCTGAGACAGAACAAAAGCTGGAAAAACTTCCGTGCCTGTTCATTTTATTATAGTGTGTCACTCAGGGTGCATACCCTTTTAGCACACTATGCCCCTTCACAGAGAAAAAATATCCTGTAGCATATCAGTCTGACCCTGCCCAATGACAGTCCAGCGCAGAAATACCAGGCAATTCTTCTCTGAACAAGAGAAACAACAACCCCAGACGATCGTTTCGGCCTTCTGCTAAAAGAGTATGCACCCTGAGTGACACACTATAATAAAATGAACAGGCACGGAAGTTTTTCCAGCTTTTGTTCTGTCTCAGCTGAGTGCATCTCTCTCTTTTTATTTATGCAAATTGCTCTTGGGTCTCCCTAAGAGTAAAAGGGGAAACCAGACGTGGACTCCTTGCACACATGCCCTTAGAGATATGCGACTGCACCTCACTGACGAGGCCCACAGAAGGCCGAAACGATTGTCTGGGGTTGTTGTTTCTCTTGTTCAGAGAAGAATTGCCTGGTATTTCGGCACTGGACTGTCATTGGGCAGGGTCAGACTGATATGCTACAGGATATTTTTTCTCTGTGAAGGGGCATAGTGTGCTAAAAGAGTATGCACCCTGAGTGACACACTATAATAAAATGAACAGGCACGGAAGTTTTTCCAGCTTTTGTTCTGTCTCAGCTGAGTGCATCTCTCTCTTTTTATTTATGCAAATTGCTCTTGGGTCTCCCTAAGAGTAAAAGGGGAAACCAGACGTGGACTCCTTGCACACATGCCCTTAGAGAGATGCGACTGCACCTCACTGACGAGGCCCACAGAAGGCCGAAACGATCGTCTGGGGTTGTTGTTTCTCTTGTTCAGAGAAGAATTGCCTGGTATTTCGGCGCTTGACTGTCATTGGGCAGGGTCAGACTGATATGCTACAGGATATTTTTTCTCTGTGAAGGGGCATAGTGTGCTAAAAGAGTGTGCACCCTGAGTGACACACTATAATAAAATGAACAGGCACGGAAGTTTTTCCAGCTTTTGTTCTGTCTCAGCTGAGTGCATCTCTCTCTCTCTCTTTTTATTTATGCAAATTGCTCTTGGGTCTCCCTAAGAGTAAAAGGGGAAACCAGACGTGGACTCCTTGCACACATGCCCTTAGAGAGATGCGACTGCACCTCACTGACGAGGCCCACAGAAGGCCGAAACGATCGTCTTGGGTTGTTGTTTCTCTTGTTCAGAGAAGAATTGCCTGGTATTTCGGCGCTGGACTGTCATTGGGCAGGGTCAGACTGATATGCTACAGGATATTTTTTCTCTGTGAAGGGGCATAGTGTGCTAAAAGAGTATGCACCCTGAGTGACACACTATAATAAAATGAACAGGCACGGAAGTTTTTCCAGCTTTTGTTCTATCTCAGCTGAGTGCATCTCTCTCTCTCTTTTTATTTATGCAAATTGCTCTTGGGTCTCCCTAAGAGTAAAAGGGGAAACCAGACGTGGACTCCTTGCACACATGCCCTTAGAGAGATGCGACTGCACCTCACTGACGAGGCCCACAGAAGGCCGAAACGATCGTCTGGGGTTGTTGTTTCTCTTGTTCAGAGAAGAATTGCCTGGTATTTCGGCGCTGGACTGTCATTGGGCAGGGTCAGACTGATATGCTACAGGATATTTTTTCTCTGTGAAGGGGCATAGTGTGCTAAAAGAGTATGCACCCTGAGTGACACACTATAATAAAATGAACAGGCACGGAAGTTTTTCCAGCTTTTGTTCTGTCTCAGCTGAGTGCATCTCTCTCTCTCTTTTTATTTATGCAAATTGCTCTTGGGTCTCCCTAAGAGTAAAAGGGGAAACCAGACGTGGACTCCTTGCACACATGCCCTTAGAGAGATGCGACTGCACCTCACTGACGAGGCCCACAGAAGGCCGAAACGATCGTCTGGGGTTGTTGTTTCTCTTGTTCAGAGAAGAATTGCCTGGTATTTTGGCGCTGGACTGTCATTGGGCAGGGTCAGACTGATATGCTACAGGATATTTTTTCTCTGTGAAGGGGCATAGTGTGCTAAAAGAGTATGCACCCTGAGTGACACACTATAATAAAATGAACAGGCACGGAAGTTTTTCCAGCTTTTGTTCTGTCTCAGCTGAGTGCATCTCTCTCTTTTTATTTAATAAACTATATAACATAAAGTATCTCTGGATCCTGTTTTTTTATTTTTTTTATTTTTTTTAAACGTCAGCTCCAGACTTGGGAATACAGAATAGAATTTTTAATACAATAGTTCTATTAATAAGACAGCTTATAGTGAAAAATTGGAAAGCTACGTCAGCCCCGCATTTGTCATTGGTAATTAAAGAAGTTCAAAATCAAATTATATTTGAATCCTTTCATTTGAAATCTGCTAAAGAAAAAAAATAAAAAATGTTTATAAGTTTGGTTACCCATAATTAAAACGTATTTATTACAGATCCAAAAGCAGATACTTTATCCATTTCTTAGTTCTGATACGTTTGCAGAACTAGTTGTATTAGCTTGGTACTCATGTAATAGAGAGGCTCACTAAGCTAGACAGATAGAGAGTTAGAGTAGGGATGGAGAACACTTACAGTAGGATATTCCTGTTTTAGAAAGTCCCACTGACTTGCCAAGTAAAGGCATATGTAAGTTTTTCATTAAATTATTCCTGCTTTTTTGACAAAGATATTTGGAATTCTTTATTATTCTATAGATAAAAAAAAATCAACAATGTGGTTAAAAATTATTGCAAATAATGATTATATTGCATTGCCTATGTGTTTAGGATAGCTTTCTTTCTGGTAAAGTTTATGGTGTAATAATATCACAGATGATACATATTTTTTTTTTTATTATTATTATTTGGTTTGATGTTTATACTTTTCTCTGAAATTAAACATTATTTCACCCCCTGCATGGGGATGATGAAAAGAATGTAACCACAGGTTGAGTATAAATAAAGCTTTAAAAAAAAAAAAACAGTGACCATCAAAGTCATAATTACATGATGTTGTATCAGTTCTTTAGAATATGCTTCAACCATCAACAAGGGACCTCCTTAGTCAAGGACTGATTGTCTGAATCAATTACTCTGAAAAAAATGTTGGTGTATCTTGTGCTCCTGTCCACACACATGGCTCTTGTATCTTAAGAAATTCATGACAGGTAACCCTGTTACTGTCAACCTCTTCTCCTGTATTCTACATGGGTATCCACTACACCTAATAATATTTAAAGAAAGATACCAAGAGAACGAAGAAACAGTGATAATAGGAGTAAATAAGAAAGTTGATTAAAATCGCATGCTCTATCTAAATCATGAAAGAAAAAAATGGGTTTCATATCCCTTTAAGGGGCAAAGGGACTTCTCTTGGTATCTTTATTTGAATAAACAGGAATGTAAGTTTAGGAGCCGGCCCATTTTTGGTCCAGCACCCTGGGTAGCGCTTGGTGACTAGTGGCTAAATATAGAAAGAAGAAAAATTGATAATAGGAGTAAATTAGAAAGTTGTTTAAAATTGCATCCTCTATCTGAATCATGAAAGAAAAAAAATTGGGTTTCATATCCCTTAAATACATTTTGCTTTAACTTTTCTTGCTCTCTTTATCTCTTTGAGCCTACATGTAGTTTGTCTTTATAACTGTTGTACCTTAAGACTCTCTTGCTTGCCTCTTTGTCTACAACTTTACATGTTTTGGAGCTGAACATTCTGTTTTTTCTTTAAAAAGTGTCGGTATAGATCCCTCAGTATTTTCTTCCTAATATGGTTCATTCTTGAAAATTAATTCTGAGATCAATGTTCTTCCTTTTGTCAGAATTATTTTTATTTGACCTCCTAGGGATATATATCTATGGGTCAAAAGTCCTTTTTCCACTTGCACTATCCAAATACTATTACTATTGATAACTAATTAATACTGTTAATATAATATTGTGTTATCACACATTCTAATTTGGTTCATTCCAGATGAAATAGAAGTTTACTATATCATCATGCAAATTGTCCATCAATGTATTTTGAAGGAGAAACCTTCAAGAAAATTAGTCATATATGATGTATCCCTCAGATCTACCTCATGGCTTCCATATTATATTACATTTTTTGTTGCATTCAGGGCCAAAACCCAGAGCCTTTTGTGAAATTTGCAAAATGCTTAAGTTGTTCTTTGAAAATTTTAGCTGGTGTACAAATACTCAAGGTGACTTATACCCTTTTACAGGCTAGGAAATCAAGTAGTCCCAAAACACAGGACCAGTTATGAAATATATAAATTACATTTCTCTTGTTAAGTGTATCCAGTCCACGGATCATCCATTACTTATGGGATATTCTCCTTCCCAACAGGAAGTTGCAAGAGGATCACCCACAGCAGAGCTGCTATATAGCTCCTCCCCTCACTGCCATATCCAGTCATTTTCTTGCAACTCTCAACTAAGATGGAGGTCGTAAGAGGACTGTGGTGTTTTATACTTAGTTTATTTCTTCAATCAAAAGTTTGTTATTTTTAAATGGTACCGGAGTGTACTGTTTATCTCAGGCAGTATTTGGAAGAAGAATCTGCCTGCGTTTTCTATGATCTTAGCAGAAGTAACTAAGATCCTTTGCTGTTCTCACTTATTCTGAGGAGTGAGGTAACTTCAGAGGGGGAATAGCGTGCAGGTTTTCCTACAATAAGGTATGTACAGTTAAAATATTTTTCTAGGGATGGAATTTGCTAGAAAATGCTGCTGATACCGAAGTAATGTAAGTAAAGCCTTAAATGCAATGATAGCGACTGGTATCAGGCTTATTAATAGAGATACATACTCTTATAAAAGTGTATTTTAAAACGTTTGATGGCATGTTTAATCGTTTTTTATATATGTTTGGTGATAAAACTTATTGGGGCCTAGTTTTTTCCCCATGGCTGGCTTGAATTTTGCCTAGAAACAGTTCCTGGAGGCTTTCCACTGTTGTAATATGAGTGGGAGGGGCCTATTTTAGCGCTTTTTTTGCGCAGCAAAAATTACAGACACAGACATCCAGCTTCTTCCTGCATGTTCCAGGACTTCTCTGAAGGGCTCAAAAGGCTTCAAAAGTCGTATTGAGGGAGGTAAAAAGCCACAGTAGAGCTGTGGCAGTTGTTGTGACTGTTTAAAAAACGTTTTTGTCATTTGTTATTCCGCTTTTGGTATTAAGGGGTTAATTATCCATTTGCAAATGGGTGCAATGCTCTGCTAACTTGTTACATACACTGTAAAAATTTCGTTAGTGTAACTGCCTTTTTTCACTGTTATTTCAAATTTGGACAAAATTTGTGTTTCTTAAAGGCGCAGTAACGTTTTTTATATTGCTTGTAAACTTGTTTTAAGTGTTTTCCAAGCTTGCTAGTCTCATTGCTAGTCTGTTTAAACATGTCTGATACAGAGGAACCTACTTGTTCATTATGTTTGAAAGCCATGGTGGAGCCCCATAGGAGAATGTGTACTAAATGTATTGATTTCACCTTAAACAGTAAAGATCAGTCTTTATCTATAAAAGAATTATCACCAGAGGGTTCTGTCGAGGGGGAAGTTATGCCGACTAACTCTCCCCACGTGTCAGACCCTTCGCCTCCCGCTCAGGGGACGCACGCTAATATGGCGCCAATTACATCAGGGACGCACATAGCGATTACCTTGCAGGACATGGCTGCAATCATGAATAATACCCTGTCAGAGGTATTATCTAGATTGCCTGAATTAAGAGGCAAGCACGATAGCTCTCGGGTTAGGAGAGATACAGAGCGCGCAAATGCTGTAAGAGCCATGTCTGATACTGCGTCACAGTATGCAGAACATGAGGACGGAGAGCTTCATTCTGTGAGTGACATCTCTGACTAGGGGAAACCTGATTCAGAGATTTCTAATTTTAAATTTAAGCTTGAGAACCTCCGTGTATTGCTTGGGGAGGTATTAGCTGTTCTGAATGACTGTAACACAGTTGCAATTCCAGAGAAATTGTGTAGGCTGGATAGATACTATGCGGTGCCGGTGTGTACTGACGTTTTTCCTATACCTAAAAGGCTTACAGAAATTATTAGCAAGGAGTGGGATAGACCCAGTGTGCCCTTTTCCCCACCTCCTATATTTAGAAAAATGTTTCCAATAGACGCCACTACACGGGACTTATGGCAGACGGTCCCTAAGGTGGAGGGAGCAGTTTCTACTTTAGCAAAGCATACCACTATCCCGGTTGAGGACAGTTGTGCTTTTTCAGATCCAATGGATAAAAAATTAGAGGGTTACCTTAAGAAAATGTTTATTCAACAAGGTTTTATTTTGCAGCCCCTTGCATGCATTGCGCCTGTCACTGCTGCGGCGGCATTCTGGTTTGAGGCCCTGAAAGAGGCCATCCATACAGCTCCAATGGAGGAAATTATTGACAAGCTTAGAACGCTTAAGCTAGCTAACTCATTTGTTTCTGATGCCATTGTTCATTTGACTAAACTAACGGCTAAGAATTCCGGATTCGCCATCCAGGCGCGCAGGGCGCTATGGCTTAAATCCTGGTCAGCTGACGTGACTTCAAAGTCTAAGTTACTCAACATTCCTTTCAAGGGGCAGACCTTATTCGGGCCTGGCTTGAAGGAAATTATTGCTGACATTACTGGAGGCAAGGGTCATACCCTTCCTCAGGACAGGGCCAAATCAAAGGCCAAACAGTCTAATTTTCGTGTCTTTCGAAATTTCAAGGCAGGAGCAGCATCAACTTCCTCCGCTTCAAAACAAGAGGGAACTGTTGCTCATTCCAGACAGGCCTGGAAACCTATCCAGTCCTGGAACAAGGGCAAGCAGGCCAGAAAGCCTGCTGCCGCCCCCAAGACAGCATGAAGGAACGGCCCCCTATCCGGAAACGGATCTAGTGGGGGGCAGACTTTCTCTCTTAGCCCAGGCGTGGGCAAGAGATGTTCAGGATCCCTGGGCGTTGGAGATCATATCTCAGGGATATCTTCTGGACTTCAATGCTTCTCCTCCACAAGGGAGATTTCATCTTTCAAGGTTATCAGCAAACCAGATAAAGAAAGAGGCATTCCTAAGCTGTGTGCAAGACCTCCTAGTAATGGGAGTGATCCATCCAGTTCCGCGGACGGAACAGGGACAGGGGTTTTATTCAAATCTGTTTGTGGTTCCCAAGAAAGAGGGAACCTTCAGACCAATCTTGGATCTAAAGATCTTAAACAAATTCCTCAGAGTTCCATCATTTAAAATGGAAAATATTCGGACCATCCTACCCATGATCCAAGAGGGTCAGTACATGACCACAGTGGACTTAAAGGATGCCTACCTTCACATACTGATTCACAAAGATCATCATCGGTTCCTAAGGTTTGCCTTTCTAGACAGGCATTACCAATTTGTAGCTCTTCCCTTCGGGTTGGCCACAGCCCCGAGAATCTTTACAAAGGTTCTGGGCTCACTTCTGGCAGTTCTAAGACCGCGAGGCATAGCGGTGGCTCTGTATCTAGACGACATCCTGATACAGGCGTCAAGCTTTCAAATTGCCAAGTCTCATACAGAGATAGTTCTGGCATTTCTGAGGTCGCATGGGTGGAAAGTGAACGTGGAAAAGAGTTCTCTATCCCCACTCACAAGAGTCACCTTCCTAGGGACTCTTATAGATTCTGTAGAGATGAAAATTTACCTGACGGAGTCCAGGTTATCAAAACTTCTGAATGCTTGCCGTGTCCTTCATTCCATTCCACGTCCATCAGTGGCTCAGTGCATGGAAGTAATCGGCTTAATGGTAGCGGCAATGGTCATAGTGCCATTTGCACGCCTGCATCTCAGACCGCTGCAATTATGCATGCTAAGTCAGTGGAATGGGGATTACTCAGATTTGTCCCCTCTACTAAATCTGGATCAAGAGACCAGAGATTCTCTTCTCTGGTGGCTATCTCGGGTCCATCTGTCCAAGGGTATGACCTTTCGCAGGCCAGATTGGACGATTGTAACAACAGATGCCAGCCTTCTAGGTTGGGGCGCAGTCTGGAACTCCCTGAAGGCTCAGGGATTGTGAACTCAGGAGGAGAAACTCCTCCCAATAAATATTCTGGAGTTAAGAGCAATATTCAATGCTCTTCTGGCTTGGTCTCAGTTAGCAACCCTGAGGTTCATCAGATTTCAGTCGGACAACATCACGACTGTGGCTTACATCAACCATCAAGGGGGAACCAGGAGTTCCCTAGCGATGTTAGAAGTCTCAAAGATAATTCGCTGGGCAGAGTGTCACTCTTGCCATCTGTAAGCGATCCACATCCCAGGCATAGAGAACTGGGAGGCGGATTTTCTAAGTCGTCACACTTTTCATCCGGGGGAGTGGGAACTCCATCCAGAGGTGTTTGCTCAACTGATCCATCGTTGGGGCAAACCAGAACTGGATCTCATGGCGTCTCGCCAGAACGCCAAGCTTCCTTGTTACGGATCCTGGTCCAGGGACCCGGGAGCGACGCTGATAGATGCTCTAGCAGCTCCTTGGTTCTTCAACCTGGCTTATGTGTTTCCACCGTTTCCTCTGCTCCCTCGACTGATTGCCAAAATCAAGCAGGAGAGAGCATCAGTGATTCTGATAGCGCCTGCGTGGCCACGCAGGACCTGGTATGCAGACCTAGTGGACATGTCATCCTTTCCACCATGGACTCTGCCTCTGAGGCAGGACCTTCTAATACAAGGTCCTTTCAATCATCCAAATCTAATTTCTCTGAGACTGGGTGCATGGAGATTGAACGCTTGATCCTATCAAGGCGTGGCTTCTCCGAGTCAGTCATTGATACCTTAATACAGGCACGAAAGCCTGTCACCAGGAAAATCTACCATAAGATATGGCGTAAATATCTTTATTGGTGTGAATCCAAGAATTACTCATGGAGTAAGGTTAGGATTCCTAGGATATTGTCCTTTCTCCAAGAGGGTTTGGACAAAGGATTATCAGCTAGTTCTTTAAAAGGACAGATTTCTGCTCTGTCTATTCTTTTACACAAGCATCTGGCAGAGGTTCCAGACGTCCAGGCATTTTGTCAGGCTTTGGTTAGAATTAAGCCTGTGTTTAAAACTGTTGCTCCCCCGTGGAGCTTAAACTTGGTTCTTAAAGTTCTTCAAGGAGTTCCGTTTGAACCCCTTCATTCCATTGATATCAAACTTTTATCTTGGAAAGTTCTGTTTTTGATGGCTATTTCCTCGGCTTGAAGAGTCTCTGAGCTATCTGCCTTACAATGTGATTCTCCTTATCTGATTTTTCATGCAGATAAGGTAGTTCTGCGTACCAAACCTGGGTTTTTACCTAAGGTGGTTTCTAACAAGAATATCAATCAAGAGATTGTTGTTCCATCATTGTGTCCTAATCCTTCTTCAAAAGAAGGAACGTCTCTAACATAATCTGGACGTAGTCTGTGCCTTGAAGTTTTACTTACAAGCTACTAAAGATTTTCGCCAAACATCTTCCCTGTTTGTCGTTTACTCTGGACAGAGGAGAGGTCAAAAAGCTTCGGCAACCTCTCTTTCCTTTTGGCTTCGGAGCATAATTCGCTTAGCCTATGAGACTGCTGGACAGCAGCCCCCTGAAAGGATTACAGCTCATTCTACTAGAACTGTGGCTTCCACCTGGGCCTTTAAAAATGAGGCCTCTGTTGAACAGATTTGCAAGGTTGCGACTTGGTCTTCGCTTCACACCTTTTCAAAATTTTACAAATTTGATACTTTTGCTTCTTCGGAGGCTGTTTTTGGGAGAAAGGTTCTTCAGGCAGTGGTTCCTTCCGTTTAATCCTGCCTTGTCCCTCCCATCATCCGTGTACTTTAGCTTTGGTATTGGTATCCCATAAGTAATGGATGATCCGTGGACTAGATACACTTAACAAGAGAAAACATAATTTTTGCTTACCTGATAAATTTATTTCTCTTGTAGTGTATCCAGTCCACGGCCCACCCTGTCCTTTTAAGGCAGGTCTAAATTTTAATTAAGCTACAGTCACCACTGCACCCTATGGTTTCTCCTTTCTCGTCTTGTTTTGGTCGAATGACTGGATATGGCAGTGAGGGGAGGAGCTATATAGCAGCTCTGCTGTGGGTGATCCTCTTGCAACTTCCTGTTGGGAAGGAGAATATCCCTTAAGTAATGGATGATCCGTGGACTGGATACAGTACAAGAGAAATAAATTTATCAGGTAAGCATAAATTATGTTTTTGTTCATCCTCCTATCAAACCCTTGGCATCTCTGGATTTCTTTAATGAACGGGTTGGGCAAATAATTCTTTACTTTTGCAATATCCATGCAATTTTTTTTATCAAGATCAAATATATCTCCCCCCCAGATGTATGTATTGTTGTTGAATATAACAGACTCTGATCTCTCATCTGCAAGTACCCTTTATATTATGCTTTATGTTATTTTTTCATATCTCTTTCTCTTTCTCTCTTTCTGTCTCTTTCTCTTTCTTTCTCTCTTTAACTCTTTATCTCTCTCTTTCTCTATTTCTCTCTTTTTTTCTTTCTCTCTTTTTCTCTCTTTCTCTCTCTTTCTCTCTCTCTCTTTTTTCTTTTTCTCTTTTTCTCTCTTTTTCTCTCTTTCTCTCTCTTTCCCTCTCTCTTTCTCTATCTCTCTTTCCCTCTCTCTCTTTCTCTTTATCTCCCTCTCTCTCTCTCTCTTTCTCTCTCTCTCTCTCTCTCTCTCTCTGTATGATGTGGGATTGGAAACATGAACCTGAAACTATGACCTTGTCATAGCAATGTCTTTGTAAAGCATGATTCCAGATTTACACATGCTCACATGTAAAGCCCTTTTTCTGGTAATCCACAAGGATAAATTGTTTCTTAAAATGTGTTAAGGTTATCTAGCTTTTAATAGAAACTTCAGTCAGAAGACTAGTGTTCAACCTTTTAATACTTAAGTCAGAAATTAGTAAAGAAATAGTACTACAGAAAGAAGATGCTGTTAAAGTTTATCTTAGCTACTTAATATTCTGCAAAACATACACCTCATTTGTCCTGTTTTACAGGAGGTGGAAAGAAGAAATCTCAAAGGTTTCTAACTTCTGTTATTTAATTGATTATTCATGAGGCCTGCTCCAGAATAAGACTATTATTAAAAACTGCTGTACATTCAGCTACCACAGTGGCTAGCTAAAACTAATCAGATATAAAGCTAAAACATAGTTACTGTATAATGCATCCTGTCTAGTTAAGCCGAGCCTTGCTCTCTGACTACTAATATGATTGCTGCCACTGCCTCAGTTCTGTTTTTGTATAGTGCTGTAATTTGCTTTATTCTGTCTCACTAGACTGCCTTATACATTTCACAGAAAAGTATTTGGAGTACATTATTTTAGAGCATGGAAAGGTTCTCTCTTCTCTGAACATTTTGCTAAAAAAAATCCAGATGCAACACAGAGTAACTGCATTTGTTATTCTCGATACAACATGGCAGAACTGGTTTAGCCCTCTAACAAACATTCTCAGTTTTCCTGTCTACAGCAACATGGGAGCTTGCTGAATGGATTGGTGAGCTAATAACATGAGGCATATATTTGCAGCCATCAATAAGAAGCTCCGAGTCTACCTAGGTATCCTTTTCAACAAAGGATACCAACAGAATAAAACAAATTTTATAATTGAAGTAAATTTGAAAGTTGATTAATATAACATGCTCTATCTGAATCACGAAAGAAGAAAAATCTGTTTCATGTCTCTTTAAGAATAAGGCTGGGCCCTTTAGAGGTAAGCATTCTGGGTTTCATAAAACTATATAGTAGCCTTCAAGTCATATTGGGGGTCAAAATGTAAACCTTCCAATCAGAATCTTTGTTTAAAGGCTTACAAAGCCTAATGTCAAAACAGCCCCTGGCAGTTCATCTAGGAGTTTATTGAGACTCTAGCACTTCTTTTAGGTCTACTGTATACCTAGGTAAAACTTCAAAATCTTCTTTATTCCTTTTCTTTCTAAAGTCTCTTATGAGTTAGTAGAAGTAAGATTATTTTTCATGTAATAGGCTGAGCTAGTGCTGCTTTGGCCACAAATTGGAGACCAGACTTGAAAGATACTTGTTCCTCTCCATGGCGCTCATTCCAAATTAGTAAAAAAGCTCTGGAAAAATATGTCATGTCTGTTTGTCTGGGTTTCCCTTTTTTTTAGCCATTGCAATCTATTTCAATAGCCGCTTTCTAAATTAAACATACTCAAGTTGCATAGAAAATGTGCCAGGCGAATCTCATAAACCACAAGTGCTGTGATTGTTTCTCATGGATTTTCACAGACATTCAAAGAAGTAAATGTTACGCAGTACAGCAAAAGTAAAATATGACGGCTAATTTATTTAATAATGATGATGACTGCGTAATATTTATGAATGCAGTTTTTTTTCCACTAATCCATTAATATAATTTTAACATGAACAATTAACCATTTCATAGCATTTTGAGTAATTAACGTTTGTTTTTTAATTTCCAAACACTAAGCCCTTTCTCCCCTTTCCTTGCCCTGTCTAGTCTCTTCTGAGAGATTGACAGCTCCTGCCCGCGCTTGATTGGCTGTGTGCGGCAGGGGACGGGTTGCTTGCGAGGGCACAGGAGCACTCGTGTGCAATGGTAAATGCAAGCAGGGGATTGCTGCCCGCCAAAGGAGAATGGATGCTAAATCTGGCTCTTAATTGCAATCATAAATTAATATTCTTCTAAGCATATTTTTTAACTCTTTTAATTAAACCACAAAGTTATTGTATCATTATGTAATAAGATCATGCTGAAAAATTTCACATTCTAGACAGGTCAAACTGTTTCTATTTTGTATTATTTTTTAAGTGGATGAGGCTGTTGAATTATAAAAGCCCAAAAACAAAATGTATGCTTACCTGATAAATTCCATGAGTCATCACATGTGGGAGTACCCCTCCTGACCACTAGGAGGAGGCAAAAGATACCCCAACACACCAGAGCTTTAAATCCCTCCCACTTCCCATGATCCTCTGTCATACATATAGCCAAGTAGATGATAAAGACAGAAAAGCAGGAAAGATAAAACAGGGCAAAATAAGTACTGCCGCTGAATAAAAAAAAGGGCAGGTCTCATGGACTCTTACCATTATGAAAAAAAATAATTTATCAGCTAAGCATAATTTTTTTTTAATTTCATCAGATCACACAAGATCACTATGAAACAGGGTTGAACAAACAGTGAAGGCTGGTATGTTACTTATCACGCACAGCGGCCTGCAGAATTTTCCTGTTAAAAGTAGTCTCAGAAGAGGCACATATATCAAAGTGCTAAAACATTAAACAAGTGTGTACAGAAGACCAAGTAGCTCCTGAGGGAGGTTATTGAATAGTGGTGATTAATCAAATGTGTTACTTTGATTTTATGCTGCTTTATGTGTGAGATTTGTTATTGGGCTCATTGTCAGGGTTTTCTCCCTGTTGTGTTTGCCATGTGCTGCTGGCAGCCATTTTACTCACCTCTCTTCCTGATTATGGTTCATTGTGGGGGATGCTGCTCATTTCCTGCACTTCCTTTTATGGCCAGACTGGTGTGCATCATCCATGTGAGACAGGATGCAGTCTCAGAATTGTGATGTCATCACTTATTATTTAAAGGGCCTCTGTTCAGTATGCTTTGCCTTTGCATTGTCTCAGACCTGTTTGTGAGAGTTCCTGTGTATTATCTGGCTGCCTGACGTCCTTCCTGGTTCCTGGCTTGTTCCTGACTCTGCTGTTTTCCTTGTTCCGGATTCCAGCTCGTCTGACTATTCGCTTTGGCTCCTGACTCGGCTCGTCTGACTACCAGCTCTGGTTTTGACTCCTGGCTTGTTATGTGACTTGATTATTTTTGCACTTCTCGTCTCAGTCTGATTCCTGGCACCCTGACATTACGCAAAGGCCATGAATCCTAATGGTGCTAATAATCCACCTTTACCTGCCATCATTTTCAGGATGGATGAACAGGATCAACGCTTGGATCAATTTACACTATCCCTGCAAACCCTGCTGACTCGCACTGCACATTTGGACCAAAGTGTCCCACAAGTTATGGCTGCTCCTGTTTCCGCTGCTGCACCTAGTCCTACCAGGACCATGTCCGGTTCTGCCCCTCTACTTCAGTGATATGGTGGCGATCCTATTCAGTGCACAAGGTTTTTGAACCAGGTGGGCATTTACTTTGAGATGTTACCTCAGGCGTTTCCCTCTGACAGAGCTAACGTGGGATTTCTCATCTCGTTACTGACACAGCTCTTGCCTGGGCTAATCCCTTGTGGGAGACTACTAAACCTGTGATTTCAAATTACCCTGAATTTGTGGCCTCCTTTCGAAGGGTATTTGATGTTCCGGCTCGCTCCTCCTCTGCTGCTAAACAACTCATGTCCATTCAGCAAGGTACAAGATCTGTTGCTCAGTATGCTATTGAGTTCCGTACGCTTGCCGCAGAGGTAAGTTGGAACAATGAAGCCCTTGTTGCCGCCTTCCTTTATGGGCTCTCTGATGCGATTAAAGACGGAGTTGCTGCCAGAGATTTACCAGAGGATCTCGAGGCATTGGTGTCTTTTTTTATCCTAATTGACATCAGACTCAGAGAGAGGACCTCTTTCAAGGAGCGCTTGCGGAAGCCTCCTGTTCTGTTGTCTCCTACGTGTTCATTCCCACCCATGCCTCCCTCTCCTCCCATGCCTCCTGGTCCCGAGTCACCAGGTACTGCTGAGCCGATGCAGCTGGGATTCACGCGTCTCTCCGAGGAGGAGAGGGCCTTTAGGAGGAGGGAGTGGCTTTGCCTCTATTGTGGGTTACAGGGCCACCTTTTGAAGTCTTGTCCTACACGGCCGGGAAACGCTCACACCTAAGGTCCTGTCGGGGGCAGACCTATGTGGTTTATCCTTGTCCCCGGAACCGCTTAAGGAGAAACCTTTGGTCACGGTTGTCCTTTCCTGGGTGGACTCCTCCATAGTCACTCAGGCTCTTGTTTACTCCGGTGCTGCGGGCTATTTCATTGACAGTGCTTTTGTATCAAAGCACTCCATTCCTGTTTTGCCTCGGTCCGTTCCGCTTGCTATTGAGGCCATTGATGGCAGGCCCCTTCTGCCCGCAATCGTTACTCACAAAACTGCTCCGTTGTCCATGGCTGTTGGAGCTCTCCATTTTGAAACCCTCCAGTTCCAGGTGATAAACTCTCCGCATTTTCCGGATGTTCTGGGTTAATCCTGGCTCCAAAAGCACAATCCCAGTCTCGACTGGCGCAGGTCCGAAATTTTGTCGTGGTCCCTGCAATGTATTTCCACTTGTCTTCGGAAACCAGTTAAAGTCTTGTGCACTTATTCGGTATCTCAATTGCCAGAGGAGTACAGAGAGTTTCTAGAGGTGTTTGACAAGGTGCGTGCCGGTACGTTGCCTCCTCACCGGTCTTACGATTGTGCATTAGACCTGCAACCCGGAGCCATTCCTTCCTCGGGGCCGGGTGTACACTCTGTCTGTTGCAGAGAATTGTGCTATGGAGGAGTATGTTGCTGATTCTCTGTCGCGGGGGATCATCCGCAAATCCTGCTCTTCTGCAGGGGCTGGCTTCTTCTTTGTGAAGAAAAAGGGTGGCGAGTTAAGACCATGTATCGATTATAGGGGTCTTTATCGTCTTACCATTAAGAATGCTTACCCTATTCCGCTTATTACGGAACTCTTTGACTGTCTCAAGGGAGCTACAGTCTTTACTAAACTTGATTTGAGAGGAGCGTACAATCTCGTTAGGATTAAGGAGGGCCACGAATGGAAAACAGCATTTAACACCAGGAGCGGGCATTATGAGTATCTTGTTATGCCCTTTGGCCTATGTAATGCTCCTGCTGTTTTTCAGGAATTTATTAATGATGTCTGTGACAGACCACTCTGTCAGTACTGGAAGGGTTAACTTAGTTTTGAGAAACTATTTTCTGAAGACAGGTTTCCTGGCATCAGCTATTGTTTACTGTAATTAAGTTTAGGTGATAAGCATTCACCTTGTTTAATCACCTCCAGACTGATAGGTGCCAGGAAGGAATCCATTGTTTTCTTGTGTTTGTACCTAATGTAATGCTATTGTATCCTGTAAAAGGGTGTCTTCCCTCTTTCTAATGTACTATACTCTTCCAATCTCCCATCTGGTCCCCTAGGGGAGTGTCAACCAGGTGGGACACCTGCATAAATACCGGGCATATAGCCCTCAATAAAGTAGATTCCTGTTTTACCCTCAAGACAGAGCTTGGTCTTGTGTTTGGGGGAATTGTTACTTTGAATTACTTGTTTGCCTGTCCAGGAGGGAAGGATTGCATGTATCTTTCCCGTTCGGGGAATTAACTGGGTTCGCGTGTTGCTGATCCCGTATTCAGGGCATCTTTCGTCTGGAATTAACCCTTGATATCCGGGTTATACCATAACAATTAGTGACAAGCGACGGGATGGTTCTCATTGCCCAGAAGAGCAACTACACATCCAGACCTAATGGGAATACCGTATAAAAGGCTGAAAAGAGCCACCCTTAAAGACCTGCTAGAACAACGGGGCCGACAAGCCAGTAACCTCAGTAAGAGGGAGATTATTACAATACTGATTGAGATGGACGGAGTACCAGGGCCCGAAGGAACCAATGAGCCCAGCATATCAGACAGAACCCCCGAAGAAGCAAGCTTTGACCGGGTGGTTAAAATAAGAGTGGCACATTATGGCCCTAACCCGTCTGCCGAAATTATCGACCGGGTCATAGCAGCTGTGGAGGCCAACCTACTTCGCCAAAGCGGCGCTGCAGCAACCCAAGTGGAAAAGAGAAAAGTACATTTTGCAGCTTTTAAAAACTTCCTGGAAACGGAAGGAGAGATTGATGGGTACCTTGCAGATTTTGAAAGGCAATGTGCCCTACACAAGGTACCCGCAGAGGACTGGGTCACGATATTATCCGGAAAATTATCCAGCCGGGCCAGCAAGGCTTTTCAGGCCATTCCAGATGAGGAAGTCAGGGATTATCATGCTGTAAAAGAGGCTCTGCTCTCCAGGTATTCGATTACACCGGAGGCATACAGGAGACGGTTCAGAGACACTGTTAAACTAGCTGGAGATTCCTACGTCAAGTGGGCATGTAAGGTGCACCGCACAGCAGCTCACTGGATGGTGGCTGCCAAGAATTATGCCAAGTTATCAGCAGGAGTTAGAGAGTGGGTTCGGGACCGTAAACCCTCCACCCTGCATGAAGCTGCTCGCCTGGCAGATGAGTATACGAATGCCCGCAAACTGGACACTGCTACCACTAAGATCCCTGCCAGAGTGGAGTACCGACCCACAGTCACCCCAGCAGCTACCAGTTACCAACCCCCGGCACACCGCTCTGCCACACCACCTCCAGCCACGAACTATTTTCAGACAGCCCGGTTCAACTCATGGGACTGCACACAGCCTATTCGGTGCTTTGGATGTAAGCAACTAGGGCACAAAAGACCAGAGTGTCCCCTAAACACAGAGAACCAAGCACAGTCCTGGAGAAGACCCGCCGGCAGAAACCCACGTAACCCTCAGCCTGCTGCCCACTGCATAGAGGAGGAAGAATGCTGGGGCATCTTACATACAGCAGACCCCATGCAAGCTGCCCACCAGGATAACCGGCAACTGGTTAAAGTGAATGGGAAGGAGGTCAGTGGTCTACGGGATACTGGTGCTACCATGACCTTGCTCCAAAAGAACTTGGTGTCTGAGAACCAGCACACCGGAGACACTGTGGCTGTGAGGGTAGCAGGGGGCGCTGTGTTCCGCCTACCTGTTGCCTGGGTACATTTGGATTGGGGAGTGGGCTCTAGACATGTGAATGTGGGGGTCATGAAGGACTTACCAGCTGATGTTCTCCTTGGAAATGACTTGGCCCCCCATATTTCTGCCTACGCTCCCATGGGTCCCGCCGATGTTAACCCTGTGACTACCCGTGCCCAAATCCGTGCCACCGAGACCGACCCACCTGCTTCTAAGCTCCAGGACGCTGAGCTCAGTAAATCTATATCCGCTATTGATAGGTAGAAGTCCCATTACAACGCGGTGATGAAGGAGAAGAGTCAAGTAGAGGATGAAATGGTCACGTTAAACAATCACGTAACAGTGCTAGCGGGAGAGAAGAGGAGCGCAGAGGAAAAAGCGCGTTTAGAGCGGGAATCTCTGCTAGACAAGCTGCACCGACAGACCGCAGAAAACGCCAGCTTCAGAGTGGAACATGAAACAGTAAAGACAAAATTAGCAACACTGGAAAGAAGCGTCTCTGAAAACAAAAACTTGAAGGACTGTTTAGCCCTGGTCTGGGCACTGAAGAAGTTGAACCCTTATTTATACGGACAGGAATTCTCTCTCATAACGGGAATGCAGATGGATTGTCCCGGCAAACTGACATTCCTACCACCTCCTAGTCCGGTCATCCCCAAGTTGACCCGCCAAAGGGTCAAGCCGGGTCTGCCGGAGTGTCCCACCAGGAGGGAGCCGTGTGACAGACCCCTCTGTCAGTACTGGAAGGGTTAACTTTGTTCAGTTTTGAGAAACTATTTTCTGAAGACAGGTTTCCTGGCATCAGCTATTGTTTACTGTAATTAAGTTTAGGTGATAAGCATTCACCTTGTTTAATCACCTCCAGACTGATAGGGGCCAGGAAGGAATCCATTGTTTTCTTGTGTTTGATTACGTAATATAATTCTATTGTATCCTGTAAAAGGGCGTCTTCCCTCTATCTAATGTACTATATTCTTCCAATCTCCCATCTGGTCCCCTAGGGGAGTGTCAACCAGGTGGGTGACCTGCATAAATACCGGGCATATAGCCCTCAATAAAGTAGATTCCTGTTTTACCCTCAAGACAGAGCTTGGTCTCGTGTTTGGGGGGAATTGTTACTTTGAATTACTTGTTTGCCTGTCCAGGAGGGAAGGATTGTGTGTATCTTCCCCGTTCGGGGAATTAACTGGGTTCCTGTGTTGCTGATCAAGTATTCAGGGTATCTTTCATCTGGAATTAACCCTTGATATCCGGGTTATACCATAACAATGTCCTACGAGATATGTTGCAACAGTGTGTTGTGGTGTACTTAGACGACATCCTCATACACTCACCTGCACTTGAGGCTCATCGTTCTGATGTTACACGGGTTCTTCAGAGACTACGCGAGAACGGCCTGTTTTTCAAACTTGAGAAATGTGAAGTCCATCAGACTGTAGTAACCTTCCTAGGTTATGTTATCTCCGTTACAGGGTTCTCCATGGATCCTGACAAGTTATCTGCAGGTCTGCAGTGGCCTCGCTCAGTTGGTCTTCGGTCTATTCAACTTTTTTTGGGTTCGCCAATTACTATTAAAAACATTTCTTCCTTGGTCAAACCTATCACAGACATGACCCGTAAAGAGAATGATCGACTCCATTGGTCACCTACTGCCATTAAGGCCTTTGATAGTCTTAAGAATGCCTTTGCTGCCGCTCCAGTTCTGGCTCATCCTAACCCTGTCCTGCCTTTCTTTCTTGAGGTTGATGCGTCTGAGACTGGAGTAGGTGCCCTCTTGCCTCAACGTCCTACGCCTGACAGTTCCTTACATCCGTGTGGTTTCTTCTCTAAGAAATTTTCTCCAGCGGAGTGCAAGGCGACAGGGAATTACTGGCCATAATTTTGGCACTTAAGGAATGGAGGCATCTTCTCGAGGGTACTAGCGTGCCAGTGCTCATTCTTACTGACCACAAGAATTTAACTTATCTATCTGAAGCAAAACGTTTGTCGCCCCGACAGGCCAGAAGGGCGCTATTTTTGTCTCGGTTTAATCATGTGGTCTCCTACCTGCCTGGTAGTAAGAATGTTAGGGCTGATGCTCTCTCTCGACAATTTTCGCCTCTGCCCAAGGAGGAGTCTGTACCTATTCCTGTTATACCTCCTGACCATATTTTGGCTACAATACATACTAATTTGACTTCTCCCTTGGGGGAGGATATCCTGGCTGCTCAAACCAATGCACCTCCTGAGAAACCTAGTGGTAAGTGTTTTGTTCCTGAGAATCTTCGAACTAAACTTTTGCACACTAAACTTTTTTACCACTATCCTAAAGCCGCAGGTCACCCAGGCAAGAACCAAATGATTTGGTCTGTCACTCGACATTTCTGGTGGCCAGGTCTTCGTTCTGATGTAGCTGCAAATGTTGCCTCCTGTTCAGTTTGTGCACAGAATAAGACTCCTCAATGTCTTCCTGTGGGTCTTCTTCAACCTATTGCTAATGGTGAGCATCCTTACACATCTTTCCATGGACTTCATTGTCGAGCTCCCTGTTTCCAATGGCAATACTGTTATCCTTATGGTGGTTGACCGTTTTTCTAAAATGTTACATTGAATTCCCTTGATGAAGCTGCCTACCGCTCAGGAGCTTGCTTCAATTTTTGCCCGGGAGGTTTTCCGTTTACATGGGTTACCCAAGGAGATAGTGTCAGACAAGGGTAGCCAGTTTGTCTCCAGATTTTGGCATTCCTTTTGTGCTCAAATGGGGATCCAGCTTTCCTTCTCCTCGGCATATCACCCTCCATCCAATGGGACTGCGGAACGGTCTAATCAAGCTCTGGAAAAGTTCCTCCGTTGCTATGTCTCAGATCACCACAATAATTGGTCTGATCTGTTACCTTGGGCAGAGTTTGCTCGTAATAGTGCTATTAATGCTTCCTCCAAGTTATCCCCATTCATGGCGAATTATGGGTTTCAACCATCCTTGTTGCCCGATTCATTCATGTTTCAGGGTATTCCGGCTTTGGAGGAGCATCTCTGGCAACTCCGTTCCACGTGGGTGCAGATTCAAGATTGCCTTCATCGTTCTATGCAGCGCCAAAATTTTCAGGCTGATCGTAGGCGTCTGCCCGCACCTTCTTACCAGGTTGATGAGAGAGTTTGGCTGTCCTCCCGCAACTTGAACCTTTGTGTGCCTTCCAATAAATTGGCTCCCCGTTTTGTTGGTCCTTTTCGAATACTCCGACAGGTTAATCCTGTGGCCTACGCTCTTGACCTTCCTCCTGCTATGCGCATCTCCAATGTTTTTCATGTCTCCCTCTTGAAACCATTGGTTTGTAATCGGTTTACCACTGTCTTGCATTGTGGGGAATGCTGCTCATTTCCTGCACTTCCTTTTATGGCCAGACTGGTGTGCATCATCCATGTGAGACAGGATGCAGTCTCAGAATTGTGATGTCATCATTTATTATTTAAAGGGCCTCTGTTCAGTATGCTTTGCCTTTGCGTTGTCTCCGACCTATTTATGAGAGTTCCTGTGTATTACATGGCTGCCTGACGTCCTTCCTGGTTCCTGGCTTGTTCCTGACTCTGCTGTTTTCCTTGTTCCTGATTCCGGCTTGTCTCACTATTCGCTTTGGCTCCTGACTCGGCTCGTCTGACTACCAGCTCTGGTTTTGACTCCTGGCTTGTTATGTGACTTGTGGACTTTTTATTATTTTTTGCTATTAATAAAGGTGTGATTATTTTATCATTTCTCGTCTCAGTCTGATTCCTGGCACCCTGACACACATAGACTGTTGTTTTGTGGTAACGGAACATACAGGTTTTTTACTTTCACTTTGAATGCTGCGCAGCTTGTAACTTGGCGCTTTCCTGACCTAGCTAGCTGTCGGAGAGGTCGCTTCTTCTCTGTTGCCTGGTTCTGGGACATGGTGAGTGCCCAAGTCATTGGGAGTATAAAGGTGCCGTTTTGTAAGAAATAAAAAGTTCATTTATTCTGTGTCCTACTGTTGTTAGCGCAAGCTACGGAGGGTTCTGATATGCTTGAGGGTACTCCCTCTATTCCTAATAGCAATACCTGTATATATTGTGAGGAGGCCTTAGTGTGCCTGCCCTCTCAACTATGTTCCATATGCATCAACAAGGTTATTATGTTTAAGAAGGTTAACCCCTTTAGTACTACTGAGCCGTCCACCTCTGAGAACTCGCCGCCCCGTGAGGTGCATACTCATCAGTCATCTCCATTGTCACATGCAGCTTCCCGTAGCACGCCTGATCCTCCATCATTTAGCATCGGACTTTTCTGGGCAGTTAAAAATGGCGGTGTCTGAGACTCTTAGTGCTTTAACTCGCCCTGCTAAGCTCAAGCGAAAGGTTAAACATAGCTCTCCGGTCCAGGGGACATCCAGTGATTTGTTAGTTTTGTCTGTCTTTCAAGTATCCCGGGATGGCTCACACTGTGAGTCTTCAGAGGGTGAAATTTCTGGATCTGAGTCTGTTACCTCTAGGCCTCCAGCTGCGGAGGAGCCAGCTTTTAGATTTAAAATTGAACACTTACATTTTCTTCTAAAGGAGGTTCTGTCAACATTAGAGGTTCCAGAGGCCAAGTTGCCTGATGAGCCTTTGATCCCTAAATTAGACAGAGAGTACAAGGACAGGGTAGCACCGCTTTTTCTGTAGCTGTAAAGATGACTAACATTATTAAAAACAAGTGGGATAGAATTGGATCTTCCTTTTCCCCTTCGTATGCCTTTAAAATATTATTCCCGGTCCAGGACTCTCAGCTGCAGTTTTTGGGTTCCGTCCCTAAGGTGGATGGCGTTATCTCCACGTTACCTAAGCGTATTACTATCCTCTTGAGGATAGCTCATCTTTCAGAGAACCGATGAATGAAGATGGAAACGTTTCTCAGGGAAAGGTTTCAGCCTACGGGATATTTTATTTCATCCGGCTGCTGTTGTTGCCTCGGCTGCTTGAGCTGCAGCCTACTGGTGCGACTCCTTAGCGGATTTGATAGAGGTGGAGGGTCCCCTTGATGTTAACCAAGAAAGAATTAAAGTTTTGAGAATTGCTAATTTTTTTTATCTGTGATGCAAACATGCAGATTATTTGCCTGCATGCTAAAATCTCTGGTTTCTCAGTGCAGACACGTCGGGTGCTCTGGCTGAAGTCCTGGTCTGCGGACATGACTTCTAAGTCTAGACTACTTTCCCTCCCCTTTAAGGGAAACATTTTATTTGGGCCAGGCTTGGACTCCATTATCTCCACAGTTACAGGGGGCAAGGGTGTCTATAAAAATAACAAATCTAAGGGACAAGGATCTGATTTTCGTTTCTTTCGTTCTGAAAAGTCCCAAAGTCAGCAGTCCTCCGCTAAGCCTGAGCAAACCAAGAGCACTTGGAAGCCGGCTCAATCCTGGAATAAATCCAAGCAGAACAAGAAGCTCACAGAGAACAAGTTGACATGAAGGGGCGGCCCCCGATCCGTCGCTGGATCGTGTAGCTGACAGACTGTCGCTGTTTTCAGACACTTGGTCCAGGAACATGCATGACCACTATAGATCTGAAGGATGCCTACCTTAACGTTCCAATCCACAGGGACCATTTCCTGTTCCTAAGGTTTGCGTTCCTGGATCAGCACTTCCAGTTCATTGCACTAGCTACTGCCCCAAGAATCTTTACAAAGGTTCTAGGGGCTCTCCTGGCCATCGCCAGAACCCAAGGTATAGCAGTAGCTCCCTACTTGGACGACATTCTGGTTCAAGGAACATCCTTTCACCTAGTAGAGGACCATTCAGTATCTCTTCTCTCACTTCTTCGATCACATGGATGGAAGATAATCTTAAAGAAGAGTTCTCTTATTCCAAGCCCAAGGGTAGAATTCCTGGGTACTATAATAGACTCAATATCAATGAGGATACGTCTAACCGACCAGAGAAAAGCTACCTTTCGGCATGTCTTGCCCTCCAGACCTACTTAAGGCCATCTGTGGCTCAGTGTATGAAGGTAGTTGGTCTCATGGTGTCCAGCATGGACATAATTCCCTTTGCCAGGTTCCGTCTCAGACCGTTACAGCTGTACATGCTGAGACAGTGGAACGGTGATCATTCAGATCTGTCTCAACAAATTTCCCTAGACAGCCGGTCGAGAGAATCGCTCTCCTGGTGGCTCTGTCCAGATCATCTGTTTCGAGAGACATCTTTTCTAAGACCATCCTGGGAGATTGTGACTACGGACGTGAGTCTATCAGGATTGGGGCCTGTGGTCTCAGGATGAACACTCCCTCCCGATCAACATTCTGGAGCTTCGAACAATCTACAATGCTCTGAAGGCTTGGCCTCTTTTGGGTTCATCCTGGTTTATCAGATTCTAATCAGACAATATAACCTCAGTGGCTTACATCAACCATCAGGGGGGAACGAGAAGCTCCCTAGCAATGAGGGAAGTATCTTGAATTCTGGAGTGAGCAGAGTCCCACAGATGTTCGCTGTCAGCGATCCACATTCCAGTTGTGGACAACTGGGAAGCGGATTTTCTCAGCAGACAATCCTTTCATCTGGGGGAATGCTCTCTCTATCCCGAAGTGTTTGCGGTGATATGCAACATGTGGGGGATGTCGGAGATAGATCTCATGGCGTCTCAGTACCAAGCTACCCAGATATTGGTCGAGGTCCAGGGATCCTCATGCGGAGCTAATAGATGCATTAGCGGTGCCTTGGAGGTTCAGTCTAATTTACGTTTTTCCTCCATTACCACTCCTTCCTCGGGTAGGGGTCCACATCAAGCAGGAGCAGGCGTCAGTAATACTGACTATTGGTGCGAGACTCTATCTGAGATGATCGAGGTGGAGACTCCCCTCGATGAGATACATGAAAGAATTAAGTCCCTGAGGGTTAATTCATTTTTTTGTGATGCTAATATGCAGATTATTAGCTTGAATGCCAAGACACCAGGCTTTTCTGTTCTGGCCCGAAGGACCCTGTGGTTGAAGTCGTGGTCTGCTGACATGAAGTCCAAATCTAGATAGCTTTCTCTTTGATTTCAGGAAAAAATTCTGTTTGGTCCAGGCCTGGACTCATCATATCCACGGTCACGGTGGTCAAGGGTGCCTTTCTATGGCAGGATAAGAAGAACAAACCTAAGGGTCCTAATTTTCATCCCTTTCGTTCGACAAGTCCCAACGACAGCAGCCTGCTGTGAAACCTGAGCAGTCCAAGGGATCTTGAAAGCCGACTCAGTCTTGGAATAAATCCTAACAGAGCAAGAAACCCGCCAAGACAAAATTGGCCTGAAGGGGCGGTTCCCGATCCATCTATAGGTCTCGTATGGGGGCAGACTATCTCTTTTCACGGGGGCTTAGATGAGAGACATTCAGGATCCTTGGGTTCTGGAAGTTGTTGCCCAGGGATACAGGATAGCTTTCAAGACTCATCCCTCCAGGGGCAGATTTCTCTTGTCAAATCTATCGTCAAAACCAGAAAACCGACTTGCCTTCCTCGAGTGTGTGAGGGATCTCTCCACTCTAGGAGTTATTGTACCGGTACCTCTAGCAGAAAGGGGTCTAGGGTACTATTCAAACCTTTTTGTGGTCCCAAAGAAGGAGGGCATGTTTTGCCCGATTCTGGACCTCAAGTGTTTAAACAAGTTTCTGTTGGTTCCATCGTTCAAAATGGAGACAATAAGGTCTATACTGCCCATAGTTCAAGAGGGTCAGTTTATGATGACGATAGACTTGAAGGACGCTTACCTTCATGTGCCAATAGACAAGGATCACTTCAGGTTCTTAAGGTTCGCCTTTCTGGATCAGCACTTCCAGTTTGTAGCTCTTCCATTCGGGCTGGCTACTGCTCCAATAATCTTCACAAAGGTTCTGGGAGCTTTTCTCGCAGTGGCAAGATCCAGATGGATAGCAGTTGCTCTTTATCTGGACGACATACTGGTTCAGGCTTCATCCTACCGGGTAGCAGAGGATCATTCGAGATCCCTTCTCCTTCTTTTGCAATCTCATGGTTGGAAGATAAACTCAGGGAAGAGTTCTCTGGTGCCCAGTACCAGAGTGGAGTTCCTGGGCAAGATAATCGACTCCATAGCCATGAAGATATTCCTTACAGATCAGAGACGTTGTTTCCAACTGTCTTGCCCTTCAATCCTCCATCAGTGGCCCGGTGCATGTAGGTGATTGGGCTCATGGTATACTCCATAGATGTCATTCCGTTCGCCAGATTCCATCTGAGGCCTCTTCAGCTATGCATGCTGAGGCAGTGGAATGGCGATCATTAGGACCTATCCCAACTGATCTTTCTGGACATCTGGTCGAGGGAATCTCTCTCTTGGTGGCTCCGTCCGGATCAGCTGTCCCAGGGGACATCCTTCCTCAGACCATCTTGGGAGATTGTGACTACGGATGCAAGTCTCTCAAGGTTGGGGAGTGGTTTGGGGTGCCAGGAAGGCACAGGGCAGGTGGAATCGGAAGGAGTCTCTTCTCCCGATAAACATCCTGTACCTTCGGGCGATCTTCAATGCTCTGGGGGTTTGGCCTCTCCTGGGGTCGTCCAAGTTCATCAGATTCCAGTCGGACAACATTTACCTTGGTCGCTTACATCAACCATCAAGGGGGTACGAGAAGCTCTCTATCCATGGGGGAAGTTTCTCGGATTCTGGAGTGGGCAGAGTCCCAGCACTGCTCGCTTTCAACGATCCACATCCCGGGTGTGGACAACTGGGAAGCGGATTTTCTCAGCAGACAGTCGTTTCATCCGGGGGAATGATCTCCTCACCCCAAAGTGTTTGCAGAGATTTGCAACAGTTGGGGGACTCCGGAGATAGATCTCATGGTGTCCAGACTCAACTTCAAGCTACCCAGATAAGGGTCGCGGTCCAGGGATCCCCAGGCAGAGCTGATAGATGCCTTAGCGGTACCTTGGGCTTCATCCTAGTTTAGATATTTCCTCCGTTACCACTTCTACCTCGTGTGGTAGCACGCATCAAACAGGAGCAAGCGTCAACTATTCTGATTGCTCTGTCATGGCCGCGGAGGACGTGGTTTGCGGACCTAGGGGATGTCATTGTCCCCTCCGTGGAGGTTGCCCTGACGCAGGGATCTGCTGGTTCAGGGTCCCTTTGTGCATGAGAACTAGATTCTCTGAGGCTGACTGCGTGGAGATTGAACGCCTAGCCTTAGCCAGAAGAGGATTTTCTTAAAGGGTGATTGATACTCTCATTCAAGCCAGAAAGCCGGTCACCCGTCGTATCTATCATAAGGTGTGGAGGACATACTTACTCTGGTGTGAATCTCGTGGATATTCCTGGCGTAAGGTCAGGGTATCCAGAATTCTTTCTTTATTCCAGGATAGTTTGGATAAACCAGTTCCTTAAGGGGACAGATTTCGGCGCTTCCTCCTTCTTCGAAGGAGCGGTTACTTCATAACCGTCCTGGATGTGGTTCGAGCCTTGAAATTCTATCTTCAGGGTACGAAGGATTTCAGGCAAACCTCAGCTTTGTTTGTTGTTTCCTCGGGGAAGCGTAAGGGGCAGAAGGCTTCTTCCGCTTCTTTATCCTTTTGGCTGAAGAGCTTGATTCATTTGGCCTATGAGACAGCCGGACATAAGCCTCCTCAGAGGATTACGGCTCACTCAACTAGAGCTGTGGCTTCTTCTTGGGCCTTTAAGAATGAGGCCTCTATGGAGCAGATTTGTAAGGCAGCTACCTGGTCCTCGTTACACACTTTCACAAAGTTTTACAAATTTGACGTTTTTGCTTTGGCTGAAGCTGTGTTTGGGAGAAAGGTTTTACAGGCTGTGGTGCCCTCAGTTTAGGGTCCCCCTTTCTTTTTACCCTCCCATTATTCATTCAGTGTCCTATAGAGTTTGGGTATTTGTTTACCACAAGTAATGAATGAAGCCGTGGACTCTCCTCATATTAGATGAAAAACATAAATTATGCTTACCTGATAATTTAATTTCCATTGTTACGAGGAGAGTCCATGGCTCTCGCCCGGTTCTCCGCTGGGCGGACCTAAATTTCTTTTGTTCTCCTTCTGGCACCATTTATACCCTGATATTTCTCCTACTGTTCCTTGTTCCCTTGGCAGAATGACTGGGGGATGAGGGGAGTGGGGGAGGTATTTAAACCTTTGGCTGGGGTGACTTTGTCTCCTCCTGGTGGCCAGGTTCTGTATTCCCACAAGTAATGAATTAACCCGTGGACTCTCCTCGTAACAATAGAAATGAAATTATCAGGTAAGCATAATTTATGTTTTTTTCCTTCGAGATCTCACATCTTTCAGCCTGATAGCATGGGGTATAAGTGATTGATTTTAAGAATTGGGTTTTTTTTAGAGTCTGTGGTTGAGACTCTGTTTCTGGCTCAGAAGCTTGTGTCTAGGAAGCTTTCTTCATAGGGTCTGTTTTTTTTGTTTTTATTTTGGAATATGGCTTCTCTTGCTATTCTTTCAAAATGTATTTGTGCATGTTGGATTGGATAAGGGCTTATCTCTTAGTCTATTGAAAGTACAGTGTTCTGCTCTTTTCAGTTTTTTTCATTAGGAAGATTGCTTATCTTTCTAATTTGCATGGTTTTTTATTTGGGTTTTTGGCCAATATTCAGCTTGTTATACCAATCTCTAGAAGAGTTTCTGAGCTATCTGCTCTCTTCTTATCTTTTTCTTTTTTAGGATAAGGTGGTTTTTGGGAATTTGTTGTTTCTTCTTTTATGTTCTATTTTTAGAATTCTTTAGAGAGGTTTCCTCTCGTTTTGGTTATTGTCAGAGCCTTGTAGTTCTATGTTGGAGCTACTGAAATTTTCAGCCAAATTTTGGTTTGTTAACTTTCCTGATTTTATTTAGGGTCAGATAGCAAGTGCTTTCTCTTGGTTTTGCTTGGAACTTGTGTTTTTATTGACATGATTTAGAGGTGGGATATCCTCCACCTAAATAAGTTTTTTGTGCTCATTTCTTTTTTCTTCTGTTGACCTATTTTGGCTAGCAGCTTCTTGGTCTTTCTTGATTCTTTTTCTATATTTTTTTCAATTTTGTTTCTTCTTTGGCTGCAGCATTTGGCAAAAAGTTATTCAGGCAATGGTTTTAACATTTTTTTTGCCTGATGGTTATTTTATGTGTTCTTTTTATTATAGAATCTCTTTTTAAATTGGAGTGTTGTGGATATAGTTTCCTTATGGAAAAAATATGTTTTTTATCCCACCCTACTTTTTTCATTAATTTCATCAGCTTTGGTATTGGTTCCCAGAAGTAATGGATCGGGTACTCCTACCTTTATGAAAGAAAACATAATGTATGCTTACGTGATAAATTCATTTATTTCATGGTGGTAAAAGTCCATGAGACCCTACCCTGTTATAATTTTTGTTGATTTGTTTCTTTTATGGCACAGCTTTTTTCTCGGCTCCTATATTTTTTGGTGATTATTTTCTTTTCCGACCTCTTTTTGCTTGGCTCCTCCTTCTAGTGGCAGGGAAGTTAATTCCCAGGAGTAATGGATTGTGGACTCTTACCACCATGAAAGAAATTAATTTATCATGTAAGCATAAATTATGTTATGTGTGTATATATATAGATATATATATATATATATATATATATATATATATATATGAGAGAGAGAGAGTTCAGTAGGAAAAAAATAAATATATATATATAATGTAGTAAAGGCAAAATAAACATTAGACATTTAGAGGGATATTAGATGCAAGCTTCAGGGCAAGACTGATCTATATCAAATTTAGGAACTATTAGAAATTTGAGAAGTCCTCGTAACAAGTATCTTTGTATTCATATTTAGTCAAAGAAATATGTGGGTAAAGTATTTTATTACTATTATTATCGGTTATTTGTAGAGCGCCAACAGACTCTGCAGCGCTATAAACATAGGCGGTATACAAGGTAACATTTATAGGGCTCAAATGGGTAGAGGGCCCTGCCAAGAGTCGCACTGTTGAAGTTAGCTCTTATGAAGGTGATCTACAAACAGCTGGACTCTTAGGCAAACATGCTAAGGGGATAGCAATGGAGGAGAGGAACTGATATAAAGAAAGGTTAGTGTAGGTTGTATGCATCCCTGAACAGTAGCGTCTTTAGGGAACACTTGAAGCTTTCAAAACTAGGGTAGAGTCTTGTGGAGCGAGACAGAAAATTCCACAAGATAGGAGCCATTCTGGAAAAGTCCTGTAAATGGGAATGTGAGGAGGTAACAAGAGAGGAGGAGAGTAGAAGGTCATGAGCAGAGTGAAGGGTACAGGAGGGAGAGTATCTGGAGACCAGGTCTGAGATATAGGGGGGAGCAGTGCAGTTTAGGGCCTTGTATGTCAGAGTGAGAATTTTGTGTTTAACCTGGAGGCAAGAGGAAGCCAGTGAAGGGATTGTCAGAGAGGAGCAGCAGATAAAGAGTGACGTGTAAGGAAGATGAGCCTGGCAGAGGCATTCATTATAGATTGTAAGGGAGCTAGGCTGCATCTAGGGAGACCAGAGAGGAAAGAGTTGCAGTAGTCAAGGCAGGAAAGGATGAGAGATTGGATTTAAATCTTAGCTGTGTCTTGTGTAAGAAAATGTCTAATTTTAGAGATTTTTTTTTAAGGTGGAAGCGGCAGGATTTTGCCAAGGACTGAATGTGAGGAGTGAAAGAAAGATCTGAGTCAAATGTGACCCCAAGACATCGGGCATGCAGAGTAGGGATAATGATGGAGTTGTCGACAGTTATAGAGAGATGGGGGGTGGAGATTTTAGAAGGAGGAGGGAAAATAAGGAGAAGAGAAGAGAAGGGGACCGAGGACAGAGCCTTGCGGTACATATGTTACAAGTCCCATGAAAACAACGTAAATAATTTATAAATCACCCTGGCAAGTATCTGCCATCACGGGGCATGCTGATAAATCTGATGTACCCAGCAACAAGCTGCAGACAAATAAAGCAAAGTATTAATTGTACTACAATTCATACACTACCTCTATGAAATATATAAGGTGCTTCTCCCCATTAATCACGGCTTCAGTATCAGGCTGCAGCCGCCGTACCCCATGCTTAATAAACTAGTCAGGAGCGATGTGGTTTTGAGCATATCCACATGATCTGCATGTCATATGAGACTGTACACATCACAGTGACACTAGCCCTCTTATTGACAGGCTGAAAGTGACCTATGCATTGTCAGTCTGCTAACCCTAACTCTCTGACAATACCAAGTAGTTCAAGTCCTCTGTCCCTGGATCTCATGGGGAAGCATCTGTTGCACTCTCGTTCTGTCTGTCAAAAAGTGACACCCCACCACTATCTTCCCCCTAATCTGCCGCCCTAGGCAAAGGCCTTGTGTGTCTAGGCCATTATACACCCCTGACTTACTTGTTAGAACCTTTGTCCGCTTGGCTTACCTCAGTTACAGATATTTGTTTCCAGCCTATCCTAGGCAGTGCAAGCACAATGCCAAGGATATAAACAAGTAACAGCATCTGCAACCCAAGGGATTGGTGGACAAGTCCACATTTCTCATGGGGAGGGCTGTTGATCCCAGAAGGAGCAGCTCACTGTAGACCAAAGGGATTTGTGGGCAAGTTCAAATTTCACCTGAGAGGCCTGTGACATTTCTCACTGAGAAAAGATCTTTCTCTGTCTCACTCATAACTCCTTGTCTAGCCCCCTGTTTGACAGGATACTACATTGAGGAAATAGGCCTCATATCGGTTAAAGGATCCCTTTCATTGACGAGTATATCTGCACTTCACTTTCACCTCACTCCTCATCAAGGAGGCAAAAGAAAATGACTGAGAATCATGGGAAGCTGGAGATATTAGAAGATCTGGTGTGTTAGGGTACCTTTTGCCTCCTCCTCGAGGTCAGGAGCAAAACCCCACACTTGACGACTCGTAGACTCTCACATCTGAGTAAAGAAAAAAAATATGTGAGATACTATTAGAAAAGTGTTTCTGATGTATTGTTATACTACAGTCATATTCTCTTTTTGTAAATGGTTTTCACATGGGTTTGAATAGAGTTAAATTAAAAAACCCTTGAGAGATACTTTGGACACTACTGAAACTTTATGTATCTTTAATGTAACACATATAATCCTTACACATAACATTCAAAAGCAGCATTAAAATGCTTTTCTTCTGTTAAGTGTGATCAGTCCACGGGTCATCATTACTTCTGGGATATTACTCCTCCCCAACAGGAAGTGCAAGAGGATTCACCCAGCAGAGCTGCATATAGCTCCTCCCCTCTACGTCACTCCCAGTCATTCTCTTGCACCCAACGACTAGATAGGATGTGTGAGAGGACTATGGTGATTATACTTAGTTTTATATCTTCAATCAAAAGTTTGTTATTTTAAAATAGCACCGGAGTGTGTTATTATCTCTCTGGCAGAGTTTGAAGAAGAATCTACCAGAGTTTTTGTTATGATTTTAGCCGGAGTAGTTAAGATCATATTGCTGTTTCTCGGCCATCTGAGGAGAGGTAAACTTCAGATCAGGGGACAGCGGGCAGATGAATCTGCATAGAGGTATGTAGCAGTTTTTATTTTCTGACAATGGAATTGATGAGAAAATCCTGCCATACCGATATAATGTCATGTATGTATACTTTACACTTTAGTATTCTGGGGAATGGTACTTCACTAGAATTACACTGTAAGAAATACATAAAGCTGTTTAATAACTAGAGATTATGTTTAACGTTTTTGCTGGAATGTAAAATCGTTTTCATTTACTGAGGTACTGAGTGAATAAATGTTTGGGCACTATTTTTCCACTTGGCAGTTGCTTAATCTGTTTTCTGACAGTTTCTGTTCTCCCTCACTGCTGTGTGTGAGGGGGAGGGGCCGTTTTTTGGCGCTTTTACTACACATCAAATATTTCAGTCAGCAACTCATTGTATTCCCTGCATGATCCGGTTCATCTCTACAGAGCTCAGGGGTCTTCAAAACTTATTTTGAGGGAGGTAATTTCTCTCAGCAGAGCTGTGAGAATTATAGTTTGACTGAGATAAAAAACGTTTATTCTGTAATTTGTTTCCTGCTTTCAGAATTTGTTATCTTTGCTAATGGGATTAAACCTTTGCTAAAGTTGTGTTATTTACAAGGATTGAGGCTATAACTGTTTCAATTTATTAATTTTCAACTGTCATAGATCTTCTGTGCTTCTTAAAGGCACAGTACGTTTTAATATTATTCTAATTGAATTGTATTTCCAAGTTACAAGTTTATTTGCTAGTGTGTTAAACATGTCTGATTCAGAGGATGATACCTGTGTCATTTGTTGCAATGCCAAAGTGGAGCCCAATAGAAATTTATGTACTAACTGTATTGATGCTACTTTAAATAAAAGTCAATCTGTACAAATTGAACAAATTTCACCAAACAACGAGGGGAGAGTTATGCCGACTAACTCGCCTCACGTGTCAGTACCTACATCTCCCGCTCAGAGGGAGGTGCGTTATATTGTAGCGCCGAGTACATCTGGGCGGCCATTACAAATCACATTACAGGATATGGCTACTGTTATGACTGAGGTTTTGGCTAAATTACCAGAGCTAAGAGGTAAGCGTGATCACTCTGGGGTGAGAACAGAGTGCGCTGATAATATTAGGGCCATGTCAGACACTGCGTCACAGGTGGCAGAACATGAGGACGGAGAGCTTCATTCTGTGGGTGACGGTTCTGATCCAAACAGACTGGATTCAGATATTTCAAATTTTAAATTTAAACTGGAAAACCTCCGTGTATTACTAGGGGAGGTGTTAGCGGCTCTGAATGATTGTAACACAGTTGCAATACCAGAGAAAATGTGTAGGTTGGATAAATATTTTGCGGTACCGACGAGTACTGAGGTTTTTCCTATACCTAAGAGACTTACTGAAATTGTTACTAAGGAGTGGGATAGACCCGGTGTGCCGTTCTCACCCCCTCCGATATTTAGAAAAATGTTTCCAATAGACGCCACCACAAGGGACTTATGGCAAACGGTCCCTAAGGTGGAGGGAGCAGTTTCTACCTTAGCTAAGCGTACCACTATCCCGGTGGAGGATAGCTGTGCTTTTTCAGATCCAATAAATAAAAAATTAGAGGGTTACCTTAAGAAAATGTTTGTTCAACAAGGTTTTATATTGCAACCCCTTGCATGCATTGCGCCGATCACGGCTGCAGCGGCATTCTGGATTGAGTCTCTGGAAGAGAACATTGGTTCAGCTACTCTGGACGACATTACGGACAGGCTTAGAGTCCTTAAACTAGCTAATTCATTCATTTCGGAGGCCGTAGTACATCTTACTAAACTTACGGCGAAGAATTCAGGATTCGCCATTCAGGCACGCAGGGCGCTGTGGCTAAAATCCTGGTCAGCTGATGTTACTTCTAAGTCTAAATTGCTTAATATACCTTTCAAAGGGCAGACCTTATTCGGGCCCGGGTTGAAAGAGATTATCGCTGACATTACAGGAGGTAAAGGCCATGCCCTGCCTCAGGACAAAGCCAAGACTAGACAGTCTAATTTTCGTTCCTTTCGTAATTTCAAAGCAGGAGCAGCATCAACTTCCTCTGCACCAAAACAGGAAGGAGCTGTTGCTCGCTACAGACAAGGCTGGAAACCTAACCAGTCCTGGAACAAGGGCAAGCAGACTAGGAAACCTGCTGCTGCCCCTAAAACAGCATGAATTGAGGGCCCCCGATCCGGGATCGGATCTAGTGGGGGGCAGACTTTCTCTCTTCGCCCAGGCTTGGGCAAGAGATGTTCAGGATCCCTGGGCGCTAGAGATAATATCTCAGGGATACCTTCTGCACTTCAAATACTCTCCTCCAAGAGAGAGATTTCATCTGTCAAGATTGTCAACAATCCAGACAAAGAAAGAGGCGTTTCTACGCTGCGTACAAGAGCTCTTGTTAATGGGAGTAATCCATCCAGTTCCACGATCGGAACAGGGACAGGGGTTTTACTCAAATCTGTTTGTGGTTCCCAAAAAAGAGGGAACTTTCAGACCAATCCTGGACTTAAAGATCCTAAACAAATTCCTAAGAGTTCCATCGTTCAAGATGGAGACTATTCGGACAATTTTACCTATGATCCAAGAGGGTCAGTACATGACCACTGTAGATTTAAAAGATGCTTACCTTCACATACCGATTCACAAAGATCATTATCGGTACCTAAGGTTTGCCTTCCTAGACAGGCATTACCAGTTTGTGGCTCTTCCATTCGGATTGGCTACAGCTCCAAGAATCTTCGCAAAGGTTCTGGGTGCTCTTCTGGCGGTACTAAGACCGCGGGGAATCTCGGTAGCTCCATACCTAGACGACATTCTGATACAAGCTTCAAGCTTTCAAACTGCCAAGTCTCATACAGAGTTAGTGCTGGCATTTCTAAGGTCACATGGATGGAAGGAGAACGAAAAGAAAAGTTCACTCGTTCCACTCACAAGAGTTCCCTTCCTGGGGACTCTTATAGATTCTGTAGAAATGAAGATTTACCTGACAGAGGACAGGCTAACAAGACTTCAAAGTGCTTGCCGCACCCTTCATTCCATTCAACACCCGTCAGTGGCTCAATGCATGGAGGTAATCGGCTTAATGGTAGCGGCAATGGACATAGTACCCTTTGCACGCTTACACCTCAGACCACTGCAACTGTGCATGCTAAGTCAGTGGAATGGGGATTACTCAGACTTATCCCCTTCTCTGAATCTGGATCAAGAGACCAGAAATTCTCTTCTATGGTGGCTTTCTCGGCCACATCTGTCCAGGGGGATGCCATTCAGCAGACCAGACTGGACAATTGTAACAACAGACGCCAGCCTTCTAGGTTGGGGTGCCGTCTGGAATTCTCTGAAGGCTCAGGGACAATGGAGTCAGGAGGAGAGTCTCCTGCCAATAAACATTCTGGAATTGAGAGCAGTTCTCAATGCCCTCCTGGCTTGGCCCCAGTTGACAACTCGGGGGTTCATCAGGTTTCAGTCGGACAACATCACGACTGTAGCTTACATCAACCATCAGGGAGGGACAAGAAGCTCCCTAGCTATGATGGAAGTATCAAAGATAATTCGCTGGGCAGAGTCTCACTCTTGCCACCTGTCAGCAATCCACATCCCGGGAGTGGAGAACTGGGAGGCGGATTTCTTAAGTCGTCAGACTTTTCATCCGGGGGAGTGGGAACTTCATCCGGAGGTCTTTGCCCAAATACTTCGACGTTGGGGCAAACCAGAGATAGATCTCATGGCGTCTCGACAGAACGCCAAGCTTCCTCGTTACGGGTCCAGATCCAGGGATCCAGGAGCAGTCCTGATAGATGCTCTGACAGCACCTTGGGACTTCAGGATGGCTTACGTGTTTCCACCCTTCCCGTTACTTCCTCGATTGATTGCCAGAATCAAACAAGAGAGAGCATCAGTGATTCTAATAGCACCTGCGTGGCCACGCAGGACTTGGTATGCAGACCTGGTGGACTTGTCATCCTGTCCACCTTGGTCTCTACCTCTGAAACAGGACCTTCTGATACAGGGTCCCTTCAAACATCAAAATCTAACTTCTCTGAAGCTGACTGCTTGGAAATTGAACGCTTGATTTTATCAAGACGTGGGTTTTCTGAGTCAGTTATTGATACCTTAATACAGGCTAGGAAACCTGTTACCAGAAAGATTTACCATAAGATATGGCGTAAATACCTATATTGGTGTGAATCCAAACGTTACTCTTGGAGTAAGGTTAGGATTCCTAGGATATTGTCTTTTCTACAAGAAGGTTTAGAAAAGGGTTTATCTGCTAGTTCATTAAAGGGACAGATCTCAGCTCTGTCCATTCTGTTACACAAACGTCTGTCAGAAGTTCCTGACGTCCAGGCTTTTTGTCAGGCTTTGGCCAGGATTAAGCCTGTGTTTAAAACTGTTGCTCCACCATGGAGTTTAAACCTTGTTCTTAATGTTTTACAGGGCGTTCCGTTTGAACCCCTTCATTCCATTGATATAAAGTTGTTATCTTGGAAAGTTCTATTTTTAATGGCTATTTCCTCGGCTCGAAGAGTCTCTGAATTATCAGCCTTACATTGTGATTCTCCTTATTTGATTTTTCATTCGGATAAGGTAGTCCTGCGTACTAAACCTGGGTTCTTACCTAAGGTAGTTACTAACAGGAATATCAATCAAGAGATTGTTGTTCCTTCTTTATGCCCAAATCCTTCTTCAAAGAAGGAACGTCTACTGCACAACCTGGATGTAGTCCGTGCTCTAAAATTTTACTTACAGGCAACTAAGGAATTTCGACAAACGTCTTCTCTGTTTGTCATTTACTCTGGGCAGAGGAGAGGTCAAAAAGCTTCCGCTACCTCTCTTTCTTTTTGGCTTCGTAGCATAATTCGTTTAGCTTATGAGACTGCTGGACAGCAGCCTCCTGAAAGAATTACAGCTCATTCTACTAGAGCTGTGGCTTCCACTTGGGCCTTCAAGAATGAGGCCTCTGTTGAACAGATTTGCAAGGCTGCAACTTGGTCTTCGCTTCATACTTTTTCCAAATTTTACAAATTTGACACTTTTGCTTCATCGGAGGCTATTTTTGGGAGAAAGGTTCTTCAGGCAGTGGTTCCTTCTGTATAAAGAGCCTGCCTATCCCTCCCGTCATCCGTGTACTTTTGCTTTGGTATTGGTATCCCAGAAGTAATGATGACCCGTGGACTGATCACACTTAACAGAAGAAAACATAATTTATGCTTACCTGATAAATTCCTTTCTTCTGTAGTGTGATCAGTCCACGGCCCGCCCTGTTTTTAAGGCAGGTAAATATTTTTTAATTTATACTCCAGTCACCACTTCACCCTTGGCTTTTCCTTTCTCGTTGGTCCTTGGTCGAATGACTGGGAGTGACGTAGAGGGGAGGAGCTATATGCAGCTCTGCTGGGTGAATCCTCTTGCACTTCCTGTTGGGGAGGAGTAATATCCCAGAAGTAATGATGACCCGTGGACTGATCACACTACAGAAGAAAGGAATTTATCAGGTAAGCATAAATTATGTTTTTCAGCTTTTATTTATTTATTTTTACTCTGAGAAAGGCACCACATGCATCTGCACAGGGATGATCTCTCTTACCATAGAGCTTTATTACAAACATTTATTTGATAAAATATATACCTTGCAGCGAACTTTAATTTAAAGGGTTTTGGTTTTTTGGAGTCTCATATCCCTTTAATAATGTTTGATGACATTATTGAGAAGTGATAGTTGACGTTACACAGTGATATATGAGGACAGAGATTTTAATAACTTGATGATTTATACACATATATAATGCATAATAATAGTGGCGTAAGATAATGCGGTTTTATTATGCAGGGGACATTTTTATTTGAAACTTACGAGCTTGTAAGAAAACTGAGGAACCAACCACACTGGGAAAGATTTTATATTTAGATTTATGTAAAATAATCCAGCAAGCAAGAAGAAGGTAGAAGCATTCGCATTTTTAGTAGCTATAGCTTGCAGAATTTGTCATAATGCATCACCCAAAACACAGGCCCAAATTGATAAAAACGGGGCGGATCATTTACCTTGTATTTGACATAAACCTGCCTTAGTGAATACATCAAACTTTCATTCTCTTAGAAAACATCCTGTGTATCATTTGCATTAGACTGATGTTCTCAGCTCATGCTCCTATAAGATCACCAGGTTTGGGCACCAACCTGCAATTTCCATTCACCACCTCTTGTGATTGAACAATCCATAAGAAGATACAGGAGATTCACATTGCTTTATATAGATTAGAGAGGTAAGAGGTAAATTAATTGTAAGAGTAGTCTAACTCAGTGTTTTTCAACTCCAGTCTTCAGGTTACACCAACGGGACAGATTTTGGTACCTGAACTAAAGCACATGTGAAATATTTAACTGATCAGTTACCATGGTCACCAACCTCACTCTCACACAGCTGAATATTTTACTTGTGCTCTAGTTCAGATATCATGAACATTTGTCCTGTTGGTGTGCCCTGTGGGCTGGAGTTGATAAATACTGGTCTAGCACCAGTTGTGCAGTGGTGGCAGTTTAAACCAGCCATGGCTGTCCTAATGAATAATAGAAGATTGATGACACTTTAATATATTATCAAAGTAAAAGAGTTCAAGTTGGAGGGAACATCCGGGCAGCATCCATGATAGATCACAATGTGGCACACTGCTCCTAATTTACACTTAATCTGAGCACTATATTTTGTTTTCTGAGCCATCCAAACTTCTCAGCTGCAATCCTTGAACCTCCAGCGACATAGGTTTGATGATCGATGCAGCCTAAACATTCTGTAGTAAAGTTTTAAGAGACCTAGGCCTTCGATTATACTCCCGGTGGAGTTCTTATGGGACTTTATAATAAAGCAGAACCTCAATGCTTTATATATAAGATCTGCATTTAACAAGGAACACAGAGAGATTTCAACTGGGGACACAATATCTTTAGATGTCTGTAACCAACTGCAGTACAAAATGAAATTCCTTTTTGATAGCTCTAGAGAGCATACTTAATTCTCACTTCCAGAGACACTGCACAGCTGAACATGGAATGGAGATGACTAATGGTGACCCAGTCCCCTCTGAGCAAGGAGATACAGCCGTGGGTAGAGAGGTTTTCATTTTAACTTCTACTACCCTCTACTCAGGGCTATTTTAAGGATATTAAATACTTTTGTGTGACCTTTACAATACATGCCCACTGAGGGCTAGATTACGAGTGGCGCGATAACTGTTGTGCGCAAGCAATAAGAGGTATATAGCGCATCAGAGGTAGCGTGCATATTATAAGTTGAAAGTAAACGCGTTCACTTGAGCGCAGTTGAATTTAACGTGAGTCAGGTTAGCGCAGTTTCAGAGCTCTGGGTACTTTACGCTCGACTAAAAAGTTGCACAAAAATATCAAAAATACATTTACCAGTAAAGTTACACTCATAATAATCAAAACAAACGAAGAACAAGGAGCACCGGATCTGCTTAAAAACACTTTTATTAATGAAACAGTTTAAAAACTTGTGATTCATCCACATACAGAAAGGGAAAGACGGAACAAGGTTCCCCCCTTTGCTAGACTGGATAACGGCTGAAACGTTTCAGCTTTACGCCGTATTCTAAGCCCTTTAAAAACACTGGTATAGTGCTTCCTTAAAAACATACTCTAGCTATTCTATTGGACCAAATTTCACCCATACAGATCTCGCTGGTCATTTAACCAATTCATGGCCCCTGATATACACCTACTCTCAAACGATCCCACACCTCAATACTTTAGTATTCTCCATATTTTCTGACACTCCTTTAGTGTGTTCATTTCTATTACGTCTGCAGAATTTAATTTCTTCATTACTCTATATGCACATGATGAGGTTACTATGTGTCCCTACCTACAGGTATCGTATATATCAATGCCAAATAGACCGGCATTTAAAGTAATATCACTAGATACAATCAGTTTAATTTAGATTCATAGTCCAAGTTTTCTGAGTGTGATTTTATCTGAATAATACATCTATAATAATAATAATGGAAGTGGCCCCCTCTTGCACCCCTAAGGTTCACTAGATGTAACTGTAATAATAATAATAATATATATATATATATATATATATATATATATATAAACATCTCTGGAATTTATTACATACAGACTTGCTCTAAACTATGTAGTACAATTGTTGCTTCCTAAACTTAGATATTCTGTCAGGGTCGCAAATGCTTTACCAAAAATTAATTAGGTCATACTGGGAGTTGAGTCCTTTAGGGACTCTGGTTTTTAAACGAAAGATCCAATAAATCTCCCTTCTTGATAGTTTTTCAGCCCTGTTTCCACCTCTGCTTTTATTTTTCACTTGTTCAATGATAGTCCATCTGAAACTATCTGATCTCGTGTTATGTAGTTGTGTGAAATGTTTGATTAATGGAGTAGTGAGTATTCCTTGTTTAATATCCAACAGATGCTCCTTCATTCTTGTCCTTACCTCCCTTGTTGTTAACCCTATATACTGTAGCCGACAGTCAGAGCAAGTGATAAGATATATCACATAAGTTGAACGACAATTCAAACAATTCTTTTTAGGGATCTTTTCTCCTGTCACCGTAGACTGAAACTGGTCTCCTGTGGACACCTTTTCACAGGCTTTACAGGCTGCAAAATTGCACTTGTATGTGCCATTTAATCTTAACCATGAGGAACCACTTTCAGTCCTACTAGGTTTTAACTCTATGGGTGCTATCATATTGCCTATTGATATGTTCTTTCGATATACAAATTTGCAGCCACTCCTCACTACCTCCATTAAATCATCATCTGCTGCCAGCATATTGAAGTGTCATTTTACTATTCTGCATACTTCATTGTACTAATTAGAATAATCCGTTATGAACAGAACCCTACTCCTTTCCTTCTCCATATTTTTTCTAGACACTCTCTGATTGGTACTTCTACTTTTACTTCTCAGTAGGTCTTCCCTTTGAATCTTGTTTACCACTCCTCTGGTCTGTTCTATTACCTTCCTCGAATACCCTCGCTTTATCAGTTTCTTTGTAAGGTTCTCTGCCTCCTACTTGTAGACATCTTCATTGGAGCAATTACGCTTTAGGCGAATGAATTGCCCTTTGGCAACTGCCTTAAAAACTGTATTCGGGTGGCAACTTCTAGCATGCAGTAAGGAGTTACCCGAGATAGGTTTATAGAAGACCTTTGTCTCTATTTCTTTTCCATGAATGCCTTTTAATGTAACATCCAGGAAATTGACTTCCCTTTTATCGAACTCCCAGGTGAAGCTGATACCAACATCATTGATGTTCAGGCCCTGGACCAAGTCTAGATTTTCAAGATACCTGCAGTGTTCTAAACTTGGAATCTCTCCAGTATGAATCCTCAATGGAAAGGGATACAGAGGTAGTAATACCCTCATTTAAGGGTAAATCAAGATTTTATCCCATCCAAAATAGGGGGAGGATACTGGAGGTTTTCCAAGAAAGAGTGGAGAGAGACCTTACAGAACGGACCTTACACAGGGACACAATATAACTAAAAAGGAAATAGAAGCACTGGATAGCTTGAGGCAAGACCAGGATCTGGTAATTCGCTCAGCGGACAAGGGTGGAGCGGTGGTACTCCTAAATAGAAAATATTTTGAAATGGAGGCACATTACATGTAAAGGATGATTACACTGTGTTAGGATATGATCCAACAAAGCAATTCCAGAGACAACTGGAAAGTTTAATTGATGATGGTGTGGACCTTGGGTATATAGATGAGAAGATTAAAAATGATCTATTGGTGGATAATCCAATTATCCCTATCTTCAATCATCTACCCAAAGTCCACAAATCCTTGGTGGAAGTAAAGGGGAGGCCGATTGTGAGTGGTATTGGCTCCCTTTTGGAACATCTTTCAAAATGGCTGGATTTCATTCTACAGCCAGTTGTCAATACTTGTAAGAGTTACCTAAAAGACACGAAACATGTACTCAATTTGCTCTCAAAGGTGAAATGGGACAGGAGCTTCACGTGGCTAACAGTCGACGTGAGGTCCCTGTACTCTAGTATTCCACACGCAAAAGGCTTACAAGCCTTAAGGTTCTTTCTCAACAGATGTTTTGGAGATAACAAGAACTATGTGGAATACCTGTTGAAAGTGGCAAAGTTTCTTCTGACCCATAACTTTTTTCAAATTCGGGGGGGTTTACTATCTCCAGGGACGTGGAACGGCTATGGGGGCAAAATTTGCCCCCACCTATGCCAACCTGTTTATGGGTTGGTGGGAGCTGTTCCGCATCTATGGAGATGGGAACCCCCACGAAGGAGAAATTGTATGGTATGGGCGCTACATTGATGACCTATTGTTTATCTGGAAAGGAAATGAAAGGAGTCTACTGGACTTTGTCCAGGACCTGATCATCAATGATGTCGGTATCAGCTTCACCTGGGAGTTTGATAAACAGGAGGTCAATTTCCTGGATGTTACATTAAAAGACATTCATGGAAAAGAAATAGAGACAAAGTCTTCTATAAACCTATCTCGGTTAACGCCTTACTGCATGCTAGGAGTTGCCATCCGAATACAGTTTTCTCTTGTAAGGTGTATCCAGTCCACGGATCATCCATTACTTGTGGGATATTCTCATTCCCAACAGGAAGTTGCAAGAGGACACCAACAGCAGAGCTGTAATATAGCTCCTCCCCTAACTGTCATAGCCAGTCATTCTCTTGCAACTCTCAACAAGCTAGGACGTTGTAGGAGAGAGTGGTTAAATATAGCTAGTTTATTTTCTTCAATCAAAAGTTTGTTATTTTTAAATAGTACCGGAGTTGTGCTATTTTATCTCAGGCAGTAAATAGAAGAAGAATCTGCCTGAGGTTTCTATGATCTTAGCAGGTTGTAACTAAGATCCATTGCTGTTCTCACATATGTCTGAGGGGACTACACAGATGAGGTAAAACTTCAGCGAGAGAATGGCGTGCAGTTTATTCTGCTATCAGGTATGTGCAGTTATAATTTTTTCTAGAGATGGAAAACACTAGAAAATGCTGCTGATACCGGATTAATGTAAGTTAAGCCTGAATACAGTGATTTAATAACGACTGGTATCATGCTTACTCCCAGGGGTAATACCCTTATGATATTGCAATATAAAACGTTTGCTGGCATGTTTAATCGTTTGTATATATGCTTTGGTGATAAAACTTTATTGGGGCCTAGTTTTTTCCACATGGCTGGCTTAAATTTAAACTAGAAACAGTTTCCTGAGGCTTTCCACTGTTGTAGTATAAAAGTTACAGTTGGTGCAGTTAAAATTACAAACTCTGACATCCAGCTTCCCTCAAAGGCCCTCTGAATGCTATAGGACATCTCTAAAGAGCCCAAAGGCTTTCCAAAGTCGTTTATTGGGGAAGGTAGGGCCACAGCTTGCTGTGGCAGTTGGTTGTGACTGTTAAAAAACGTCTTTCATTTTTTTGATCCGTTTTTTGAACTAAGGGGTTAATCATCCATTTGCAAGTGGGTGCAATGCTCTGTTAGCCTATTATACACACTGTAAAAATTTCGTTAGATTTACTGCATTTTTTCACTGTTTTTCAAATTCTGACAAAATTTGTTTCTCTTAAAGGCACAGTACCGTTTTTTATATTTGCTTGTTAACTTGATTTAAAGTGTTTTCCAAGCTTGCTAGTCTCATTGCTAGTCTGTATAAACATGTCTGACATAAAAGAAACTCCTTGTTTATTATGTTTAAAAGCCATGGTGGAACCCCCTCTTAGAATGTGTACCAAATGTACTGATTTCATTTTATGCAATAAAGATCATTTTCTGTCTTTAAAAAATTTTTATCACCAGAGGAATCTGACGAGGGAGAAGTTATGCCGACTAACTTTCCCCACGTGTCAGACCCTTTGACTCCCGCTTAAGGGACTCACGCTCAAATGGCGCCAAGTACATCTAGGGCGCCCATAGCGTTTACTTTACAAGACATGGCGGCAGTCATGGATAATACACTGTCAGCGGTATTAGCCAGACTACCTGAACTTAAATGTAAGCGAGATAGCTCTGGGGTGAGACAAAATGCAGAGCATACTGACGCTTTAAGAACCATGTCTGATACTGCCTCACAATATGCAGAAGCTGAGGAAAGAGAGCTTCAGTCAGTGGGTGATGTTAATGACTCAGGAAAGATACCTGATTCTAATATTTCTACATTTAAATTTAAGCTTGCTTAGGGAGGTTTTAGCTGCTCTGAATGACTGTAATACCATTGCAGTGCCAGAGAAATTGTGTAGACTGGATAAATACTTTGCAGTGCCGGTGTGTACTGATGTTTTTCCAAATACCTAAAAGGTTTACAGAAATTATTAATAAGGAATGGGATAGACCAGGTGTGCCGTTCTCTTCCCCTCCTATTTTTAGAAAAATGTTTCCAATAGATGCCACCACACGGGACTTATGGCAGACAGTCCCTATGGTGGAGGGAGCAGTTTCTACTCTAGTAAAGCGTACTACTATCCCTGTCGAGGACAGTTGTGCTTTTTTTTTTAGATCCAATGGATAAAAAATAAGAGGTTACCTTAAGAAAATATTTATTCAACAAGGTTTTATACTACAGCCCCTTGCATGCATTGCCCCTGTCACTGCTGCTGCGGCGTACTGGTTTGAGTCTCTGGAAGAGGCTTTACAGGTAGCGACTCCATTGGATGACATACTTGGCAAACTTAGAGCACTTAAGATAGCCAATTCTTTTATTCTGATGCCATTGTTCATTTGACTAAACTAACGGCTAAGAATTCTGGTTTTGCTATACAGGCGCGCAGAGCGCTATGGCTTAGATCATGGTCAGCTGACGTGACTTCAAAATCTAAGCTACTTAACATTCCCTTCAAGGGGCAGACCCTATTCGGGCCTGGTTTGAAGGAGATTATTGCTGATATCACTGGAGGAAAAGGTCATGCCCTTCCTCAGGACAGGTCCAAATCTAGGGCCAAACAGTCTAATTTTCGTGCCTTTCGAAACTTCAAGGCAGGTGCGGCATCAACTTCCTCTAATGCTAAACAAGAGGGAACTTTTGCTCAATCCAAGACGGTCTGGAGACCAATCAAGACCTGGAAAAAAGTAAGCAGGCCAAAAAGCCTGCTGCTGCCTCTAAGACAGCATGAAGGAACGGCCCCCTATCCGGTAACGGATCTAGTAGGGGGCAGACTTTCACTCTTCTCCCAGGCGTGGGCAAGAGATGTTCAGGATCCCTGGGCGTTGGAAATTATATCCCAGGGATATCTCCTGGACTTCAAAGCTTCCCCCCCAAAAGGGAGATTTCACCTTTCACAATTATCTGCAAACCAGATAAAGAGAGAGGCATTCTTACACTGTGTACGAGACCTCCTAGTTATGGGAGTGATCCATCCAGTTCCAAAGGAGGAACAGGGACAGGGTTTTTACTCAAATCTGTCTGTGGTTCCCAAAAAAGAGGGAACCTTCAGACCAATTTTGGATCTAAAGATCTTAAACAAATTCCTCAAAGTTCCATCATTCAAGATGGAAACTATTCGTACCATCCTACCAATGATCCAGGAGGGTCAATATATGACTACAGTGGATCTAAAGGATGCTTATCTTCACATTCCGATACACAAAGATCATCATCGGTTTCTCAGGTTTGCCTTTCTAGACAGGCATTACCAGTTTGTAGCTCTTCCCTTTGGATTAGCTACAGCCCCAAGAATCTTTACAAAGGTTCTAGGGTCGCTTCTGGCAGTCCTAAGGCCGCGGGGCATAGCAGTAGCCCCTTATTTAGACGACATCCTGATACAGGCGTCAAACTTCCAAATTGCCAAGTCTCATATGGACGTAGTACTGGCATTTCTGAGGTCGCATGGGTGGAAAGTGAACGAGGAAAAGAGTTCTCTATCCCCACTCACAAGAGTTTCCTTTCTAGGGACTCTGATAGATTCTGTAGAAATGAAAATTTACCTGACGGAGTCCAGGTTATCAAAGCTTCTAAATTCCTGCCGGGTTCTTCATTCCATTCCGCGCCCTTCGGTGGCTCAGTGTATGGAAGTAATCGGCTTAATGGTAGCGGCAATGGACATAGTGCCGTTTGCACGCTTACATCTCAGACCGCTGCAACTATGCATGCTCAGTCAGTGGAACGGGATTACACAGATTTGTCCCCTCAACTGAATCTGGACCAAGAGACCAGGGATTCTCTTCTCTGGTAACTATCTTGGGTCCATCTGTCCAAAGGTATGACCTTTCGCAGGCCAGATTGGACAATTGTAACAACAGATGCCAGGCTTCTAGGTTGGGGTGCAGTCTGGAATTCCCTGAAGGCTCAGGGATCGTGGACTCAGGAGGAGTCTCTACTTCCAATAACTATTCTGGAACTAAGAGCGATATTCAATGCTCTTCAGGCTTGGCCTCAGTTAGCAACTCTGAGGTACATCAGATTTCAGTCGGACAACATAACGACTGTAGCTTACATCAGCCATCAAGGGGGAACAAGAAGTTCCCTAGCGATGTTAGAAGTTTCAAAAATAATTCGCTGGGCAGAGATTCACTCTTGCCACCTATCAGCTATCCATATCCCAGGTGTAGAGAACTGGGAGGCGGATTTTCTAAGTCGTCAGACTTTTCATCCGGGAGAGTGGGAACTCCATTCGGAGGTTTTTGCACAACTGATTCATCGTTGGGGCAAACCAGAACTGGATCTCATGGCATCTCACCAGAACGCCAAGCTTCTGTGTTACAGATCCAGGTACAGGGATCCCAAGGCGACACTGATAGATGCTCTAGCAGCGCCCTGGTCTTTCAACCTGGCTTATGTGTTTCCACCGTTTCCTCTGCTCCCTCGACTGATTGCCAAGATCAAGCAGGAGAGAGCATCAGGACCTGGTATGCAGATCTAGTGGACATGTCATCCTTTCCACCATGGTCTCTGCCTCTGAGACAGGACCTTCTACTTCAGGGTCCTTTCAACCATCCAAATCTAATTTCTCTGAGGCTGACTGCCTGGAGATTGAACGCTTGATTTTATCAAAGCGTGGCTTCTCCGAGTCAGTTATTGATACCTTAATACAGGCACGAAAGCCTGTCACCAGGAAAATTTAACATAGGATATGGCGTAAATATCTTTATTGGTGTGAATCCAAGGGTTACTCATGGAGTAAGGTCAGGATTCCCAGGATATTATCTTTTCTCCAAGAAGGTTTGGAAAAAGGATTGTCAGCTAGTTCCTTAAAGGGACAGATTTCTGCTCTGTCTATTCTTTTGCACAAGCGTCTGGCAGATGTTCCAGACATTCAGGCATTTTGTCAGGCTTTAGTTAGAATCAAGCCTGTGTTTAAACCTGTTGCTCCACCATGGAGCTTAAATTTGGTTCTTAAGGTTCTTCAAGGAGTTCCGTTTAAACCTCTTCATTCCATAGATATCAAACTTTTATCTTGGAAAGTTCTGTTTTTGGTAGCTATTTCCTCGGCTCGTAGAGTCTCTGAGCTATCTGCCTTATAATGTGATTCTCCTTATCTGATTTTTCATACGGATAAGGTAGTCCTGCGTACCAAACCTGGGTTCTTACCTAAGGTGGTATCTAACAAGAATATCAATCAAGAGATTGTTGTTCCATCCTTGTGTCCTAATCCTACTTCGAAGAAGGAACGTCTATTACACAATCTGGACGTGGTCCGTGCTTTAAAGTTTTACTTACAAGCTACTAAAGATTTTCGTCAAACATCTGCTTTGTTTGTTGTCTACTCTGGACAGAGGAGAGGTCAAAAGGCTTCGGCAACCTCTCTTTCTTTTTGGCTAAGAAGCATAATCCGCTTAGCCTATGAGACTGCTGGACAGCAGCCTCCTGAAAGGATTACAGCTCATTCCACTAGAGCTGTGGCTTTCCACTTGCGCCTTTAAAAATGAGGCTTCTGTTGAACAGATTTGCAAGGCGGCGACTTGGTCTTCGCTTCATACTTTTTCAAAATTTTACAAATTTGATACTTTTGCTTCTTCGGAGGCTATATTTGGGAGAAAGGTTTTACAGGCAGTGGTTCCTTCCATTTAAGTACCTGCCTTGTCCCTCCCTTCATCCGTGTACTTTAGCTTTGGTATTGGTATCCCACAAGTAATGGATGATCCGTGGACTGGATACACCTTACAAGAGAAAACACAATTTATGCTTACCTGATAAATTTATTTCTCTTGTGGTGTATTCAGTCCACGGCCCGCCCTGTCATTTTAAGGCAGGTAATTTTTAAATTTAAACTACAGTAACCACTGCACCCTATGGTTCCTCCTTTCTCGGCTTGTTTTCGGTCGAATGACTGGCTATGACAGTTAGGGGAGGAACTATATTACAGCTCTGCTGTTGGTGTCCTCTTGCAACTTCCTGTTGGGAATGAGAATATCCCACAAGTAATGGATGATCCGTGGACTGGATACACCACAAGAGAAATAAATTTATCAGGTAAGCATAAATTGTGTTTTTAAGGCAGTTGCTAAAGGGCAATTCATTCGCCTAAAGCGTAATTGCTCCAATGAAGATGTTTACCAGCAGGAGGCAGAGAACCTCACAAAGAAACTGATAGAGCGAGGGTATTCGAGGAAGGTGATAGAACAGACCAGAGAAGTGGTAAACAAGATTCGAAGGGAAGACCTACTGAGAATTAAAAGTAGAAGTACCAGTCAGAGAGTGTCTAAAAAAAATATGGAGAAGGAAAGCAATAGGGTTCTGTTCATAACGGATTATTCTAATCAGTACAATGAAGAATGCAGAATAGTAAAATGACACTTCAATATGCTGGCAGCAGATGATGATTTAATGGAGGTAGTGAGGAGTGGCTGCAAATTTGCATACCGGAAGAACATATCAATAGGCAATATGATAGCACCCACAGAGTTAAACCCTAGTAGGACCGAAAGTGGTTCCTCATGGTTAAGATTAAATGGCACATACAAGTGCAATTTTGCAGCCTGTAAAGCCTGTGAAAAGGTGACCACAGGAGACCAGTTTCAGTCTACGGTGACAGGAGACAATTTCTCTAAAAAGAATTGTTTGAATTGTCGTTCAAATTATGTGATATATCTTATCACTTGCTCTTACTGTCGGCTACAGTATATAGGGTTAACAACAAGGGAGGTAAGGACAAGAATGAAGGAGCATCTGTTGGATATTAAACAAGGAATACTCACTACTCCATTAATCAAACATTTCACACAACTACATAACACGAGATCAGATAGTTTCAGATGGACTATCATTGAACAAGTGAAAAATACAAGCAGAGGTGGAAACAGGGCTGAAAAACTATCAAGAAGGAAGATTTATTGGATCCCTAAAGGACTCAACTCCCAGTATGACCTAATTAATTTTTGGTAAAGCATTTGCGACCCTGACAGAATATCTATGTTTAGGAAGCAAGAATTGTACTACATAGTTTAGAGCAAGTCTGTATGTAATAAATTCCAGAGATGTTTATATATATATATATATATATATATATATATATATATATATATATATATTAGTACAGTTAAATCTAGTGAACCTTAGGGGTGCAAGAGGGGGCCACTTCCATTATTATTATTATTATAGATGTATTATTCAGATAAAATCACACTCAGAAAACTTGGACTATGAATTTAAATTAGAACTGATTGTATCTAGTGATATTACTTTAAATGCCGGTCTATTTGGCATTGATATATACAATACCTGTAGGCAGAGACACATAGTAACCTCATCATGTGTATATAGGGTAATGAAGAAATTAAATTCTGCAGACGTAATAGAAATGAACACACTAAAGGAGTGTCAGAAAATATGGAGAATACTAAAGTATTGAGGTGTGGGATCGTTTGAGAGGAGGTGTATATCAGGGGCCATGAATTGGTTAAATGACCAGCGAGATCTGTATGGGTGAAATTTGGACCAATAGAATAGCTAGAGTATGTTTTTAAGGAAGCACTATACCAGTATTTTTAAAGGGCTTAGAATACGGCGTAAAGCCGAAACGTGTCAACCTTATCCAGTCTAGCAAAGGGGGGAACCAGTTTCCGTCTTTCCCTTTCTGTATGCGGATGAATCTCAAGTTTTTAAACTGTTTCATTAATAAAAGTGTTTTTAAGCAGATCCGGTGCTCCTTGTTCTTCGTTTGTTTGGATATTCACAGTTGGGGCCATCCAGTGAAGCACGGATCCTGTAACGGAATTGTTCAGTATAGGCTGGCTGCCTAACAAACACCCACACACTGACCAATAGTCGTCCGAACCGGCTCCCAGATGAGGATACGTCACACGCTACTGAGTGAAGAGAGAGGCCTCTGTTGTGGGATGCTGTAAGAAGCTGGTGATCTGGACGCCTTTTGTGGTTGAGGAGAATAGGAGGGTTAGACTGTTCGATGCATATTTCAATACACACTGTGCAATTTGTTACTATTATGTTATGAGAATGGCCGCATGTACAAACAGTATCCAAAGAAATTGTTTTACTATCATCTTGAACTGATCGGTTGATCACGGCAGTGGCCAGTCTGCAGGTGTATTTTGCAAGGATATGCAATGTCGTTTATGTGTGAGTTACCCGAAATTAGTGTATACTTTGTATTGGTTGATTGCATCGCATTGGGTATCTACGCTTACCCATAGGCTTTGCTACTTACATCTGGGAATATTGATATCAGCATTGTGATCATTGAATACAACCAAGTATACATTTATTTCAGTCGTTTTTCGAGACCCTTATTGGACTACCTATTCAAACTAAAATATTGGATAAGTGCGTGTGTGTAATTTGTATCTGGATATCAGTATTATGGATTGTTGATGTTATTATAAGGACTGATTAGGTATTTGACCCTGTATCCCATCATCATTTTTCATACACTCATAATAACACTGTCTAATAAAAAATATTTAAAAAAATATTGCTTAAAAAAGTTATAAGGGCTCAAAGTAATGAGGTCTCAAGTGTTAGAAAAAAAAGGGTGGCAAAGGGCTTTAACCCCTTGAGTGGTAACGATGACTCTGAGCCGTTGCAGAGTTTCCAACTCAGGTGTTAACGACGGCTCAGAGCCATCGCCAGCACTCTCCCAACTTGATGGAGATCTGAGGGCTCCCAACCACTCCTATCCCGGCGATCGGGCCTGTATAGTGACAGGCATCTCCTGGGCTTCACATTTTGCGCGGTGAAGTCACAATCAATGACGTGATGACGTCAATGCGCAACTTTATTTAAAAATTACAATAACAAGTATAGAAAAAGGAGGCATGCTGCTTTTAAGCCTGTATCTCAGGCATCTAAGCAGCTACAGACCACCGTTGGAAAGTTAAGTCTTGGGGATCTGACAAAAAAAGAAAAAAAAAAAATATATATATATATTTAAAAAAAAAAACTTAAATCAGCTTAGCACCCAGGTGGGGAAGTGCACAGCACTCAAAAGGTTAACATAGAGATACATACATATACATGTCTAAATATGTATGTGTATATATATATATATATATATATATATATATATATATATAGGTAAAGATATATACCAATATATATAGGAATATCTATTTAAAATAATATCCCCCTATGTGAAGAACATTGGAATCTGAAATATAGACAGTACATACACAGTTAAACACTTTTTTTAAGTAAGAATATTGCATAAGTATGATTTTTCATGTTTTGAGCTACTTGACTGCAAAGGGCTCCAATGCACTTGTATATATGTCTATATATTTATATATATGTAAAAAGCGAGAATTGATAGAGAAAAGAGGGCACAAATAAATTCTATAACGCAAATTCTCAATCCTGAAAAAAATTAGTAATAATATTGTTAAATTTTGATACTAGGATATAAGACCTTACTGTATGTATAACGTGATTTAACAGAGAAATAGTTAATATCTAATTTCAAATAAAATTTAGTAATGGTATGTCTTATTAGACTATAAAATACAGTGATACTATTAGTATATGTGGTATCCTATATGAAAGTATTGGTAAATATATATATAAGAAACACAATCAATTTTTAGTATACAATGAAAAATAGTGATCCAGTACAATGCAATAATAATAATAAAAGAAAATAAAAAACGGATGCTTCAAAATCCTTGTTATAAACTAGGCATAGACAGTATGCAGCGCATACAGTACATACAATACAAATCCATTAAAATCTAGTCACTTAATGTAACTCTTAAATAACATTCATAATACAAGAGTCTCTTAATAAGTTTATCTCTTCACAGTTTGTTGTAGTTTTTGGACAGATAATAGGGTTTATTATTCCAGTCCTCAGTATATTATGACTGAGTAAAAACCCCAAACCTCAGTATGGAGTATATGAACCTAATAAGATATCACAGAAGTAGTATTAAAATTACCCAGAGCCCGGAGTACAGGTCCCCCTAAGGGTGTCTACTTACACTCCTTGACCTCAATCTGTATGAGGTGTCGGTAGAAACTTCCTTCGTTCTCCAGGGATCCCGGCTACAGCTTGTAGGACTTGGTCGAAGTATTTGTCTGTGCTTTTATTCTTAACACAGCTGGGTGAATAGTGCTGAAGTATCCTTTGTTTCAGCCAATACAGGTATACCTCACTTTACAGCGCTTCACTTTACAGCGATTCGCTAATACAGCGCTCTGTGGAGCTGAAGTTCAGCCTCCAAGGATTTTTAAACAGTGCTGTAATCATTGTGAGATTGCAAGAAAAGTGACTGGCACCATTTTGTTATGCTTAGTTCACTCTGTTTACAGCATTACAGTGCAATCTGTGTCTCAGTGCTATAGTCTGGCAAATTTTACTACAGTAATTGTCACTGTTTTACAGGTACAGTATTTATTGAATACTAATTGAATACTGTGCTGTGTTAGTGTTAAACTAAACTTAGCACTACTGCACCCCTAATATATGTTAGTTCAAACATTTTTTAAAGTCTTTAAACACACTGGCAAGTGAATAAAAAGCTAAAACTGCCTTGTTTCACTTTAAGGCGGTTTTCACTTTACAGCGGGGCTCCGGTCCCTAACCCGCTGTATGAGCGGAGTATACCTGTATAGCTGTGTGATCACACATCTGTTCCTGGATCTTGTGATGAGTCTTTAAATAAGAGAGTGCAGTCACTCAATGGCTTTGTGGTAAACTTGTTCCCAGAGTATTGCTCAATATTTCTTCTTCTTTACTTGGTTCCTTGAGATGTAACTGTTACAGGTGTCTGTTCAATCAGCTCAGTGAGCGAGCTGCAGCTGCACAGGAAGATTATTTATATATATGTATTAATGTGTTTATACACATAGAAATACATATATACATACACACATCTATATATATATATATATATATATATATATATATATATATAAATACATATATACACACACACACACACATATATATATATAAATACATATACACACACACACACACACATATATATATATATATATATATATATATATAAATACATATATACACACACACACACACACATATATATATAAATACATATATACACACACACACACACATATATATATATATAAATACATATACACACACACACACACACTCATATATATATATAAATACATATATACACACACATACATATATATATATATATATATATATATACATATATACACACACACATATATATATATAAATACATATATACACACACACATATATATATATAAATACATATATACACACACACAAATATATATATATTTATATTTCATATAGGTGGCGAGAGTCCGCAATCCTATCAGTCCTATCAAACCCCTCCCACCTCACACATACCTTAGTCTTTACTTTGCCTCCGTTGGTTGAAGCATTAAGATGTGCATGATTTCTTCAGTGAAGGGGCTTTTCAGTCTATGAAGCCCGGTTCCCCTCAGAGTACAGTGCTTGTCAGATGGATGTACTTGGGGTATGGTTTGTGATACAATGGTTTTGCCTCATGGGCCTTTATAGGCTCTCTGTAAATTCGTTTACAGGGACTTGTCTTCTGCCTCGCTTTACAGATCTACATTATACTCCTATTCCATTACCTCTGCTGATATGTTTTAGTGCTGGGTTGGGTGTCCCCTACCTGCTTGATGGTGGACAAGTGTCTATGATTTAGTATGTTTTATAGATAGATATATATTTTACCCAACAAAACATCACATATATATAGAAATATGTATTTAAGAATAAATATAACATATTCTGCTATGTAAAGAACATTGGAATGTGAAATATTCATATTTCATCTTGGGTAAGCGCTTTTGAGTAAATGAGATCTCGTTAGTGCTTGAGTAAGGGTGTTAGTTCCCCCCCCCCCCCTTTCACACTCTATTGAAGTCTATGGGGGAATACATTAACGCATTTGCGATATTCAAAGTTCAGGTTTTTTGCACAAATTGCGTTAGAGCTTATGCACAAACTTTTTACTTTCAGCTTGTGATACGAGTGCAGCCCTATGGGTGCAAAAAGCCTTCGTCTAGCTAAGGTAACACACGATTGGCATCGCTAATTTTGTGCTCCACTCTTAATCTAGCACAGAGTTGGAAAAACTAGGAGCAGACAACGACTCATGCATGTGAAGTTTACCTAAAGTTGAGGGGTTGTCAAAGCAAACAAGTTAAAGAAGAGGCAACAGGTTCCTAAATATCTCATAAATAGCAATCACCTAGATTACGAGTTATGCGCACTATAGGGAAATTAACGAACGCAACAAAAGTTGCGTTATTTAACTCTCTATAGCGCAGCCATTACAAATTTTCAAACAGCTGGCTTCTGCGTGCGATATGGCTGCGTTGAGCTCCATACCGCACACAATCCAAGCGCTGTTTTGACGTGCTTTTGCACACTTTCTCCAAAGACATCAATAGGGAGAGCGGGTCAGAAAAAAGCCTAACACCTGCGATTGCGGAAAGAAAAGCTCAGTAACGCAGCCCCATTGATGTCTATGAGGAAACAAAAATAACATTTAAACCTAACACCCTAACATAAACCCGAGACTAAACACCCTTAATCTGCTGCCCCCGACATCGCGACACCTACATCATGTTATTAACCCCTAATTTGCCGCTCCCGATATCGCTGCCACCTAAATAAAGCTATTAACCCCTACTCTGCCGCTCCCAATATCGCCACCACTATACTAAAGTTATTAACCCCTTTTCCCCTGCACCCCAACATTGCCCACACTATAATAAATCTATTAACCCCTATTCTGCCGCTCCCCGACATTGCCGCCACTAAAGTTATTAATTCCTAAACCTCTGGCCTCCCACATCACTACCACTAAATAAACCTATTGACTCCTAAACTGCCATCCCCCACATCGCAACAACCTAAATTAAACTATATTAACCCCTAACCCTACCGTAACCCTAAACCTAACACCCCTTAACTTTAACATAATTAAAAATATAGCTAAATTAAACTTACAATTATTATCTAAATAATTCCTATTTAAAACTAAATACAAACTTACCTGTGAAATAAAACCTAAACTAGCTACAATATAATTAATAGTTATATTGTAGGTAGCTTAGGTTTTATTTTTATTTCACAGGTAAGTTTGTATTTATTTTAACTAGGTAGACTTGTTAGTAAATAGTTGTTAACTATTTACTAACTACCTAGTTAAAATAAATTCAAACTTACCTGTGAAATAAAACCTAAGCTGCCTTACACTAAAACCTACCATTACAAAAAACACTAAAATTACTAAAATAAAAAAAAAAAACTACCATTACAAAAATAACAAACGAAATGATCTAAAACAATAAAAATGATTCCTATTCTAATACCCTTTAAAAAAAAACACCCCAATATAAAAAAGCCTAATCTAGAATAAACTACCAAGAGCCCTTAAAAGGTGATTAAAAATGGCGTCCCTTGCATTCCTATTGGCTGATTTGATTTTGCAAATTCAAATCACCAATCGGATGAGAGCTACTGAAATCCTATTGGCTGTTAAGATCAGCCAATAGAATTTCAGTAGCTCTCATCCTATTGGCTGATCTTAACAGCCAATAGGATTTCAGTAGCTCTCATCCGATTGGTGATTTGAATTTGCAAAATCAAATCAGCCAATAGGAATGCAAGGGACGCCATTTTTAATCACGTCCCTTGCATTGAAGATTCAGTATATGGTGGCGACCATATGAAGAAGATGCTCTGCTCCGGATGTCTTCAGGATGGACCCGCTCCTCGCCGCCAGGATGAAGATGGAGCCGCTGGGTTGAAGATGCAGCAACTGTGAGTGGATCTTCGGGGGTTAGTGTTAGGATTTTTTTAAACTTTTTTGGGTGTTTTTTTTTTTTTTAGTTTAGGGTTTGGGCTTTTCGTAAAAGAGCTAAATGTCCTTTTCAGGACAATGCAAAAGAGCTAAATGCCCTTTACAAATGCCCATACAAATGCCATTTTCAGGGCAATGGGAAGCTTAGGTTTTTGTTAGAGTTAGGTTTCTCTTGTAAAGGTGTATCCAGTCCACGGGTTCATCCATTACTTGTGGGATATTCTCCTTCCCAACAGGAAGCTGCAAGAGGACACCCACAGCAGAGCTGTCTATATAGCTCCTCCCCTAACTGCCACCCCCAGTCATTCTCTTGCAGCTCTCGACAAGAAAGGAAGTATCAAGAGAGATGTGGTGAATTAGTGTAGTTTTTTACCTTCAATCAAAAGTTCGTTATTTTTAAACGGTACCGGCGTTGTACTGTTTTGTTTTTACTCTCAGGCAGAAATTGGAAGAAGAATTCTGCCTGGAGGTTTGATGATCTTAGCGATTTGTAACTAAGGTCCATTGCTGTTCTCACACATAACTGAAGAGTATGGAAAGAAAACTTCAGTTGGGGGGACGGTCTGCAGATTGCCTGCTTTGAGGTATGTTCAGTATATTTTTTTCTAGAGAGATGATAAGGTCTAGAAAATGCTGACAGTGTCTGGTATATTTGAGGTAAGCCTGATACAGTAATTTAACAGCAACTGGGATCATGCTTGCAAAAAAGGGTAGTATTCATGTTATTACTCATATTAACGTTTTTTCTCTGAGGGTGATAAATCTTTATTTTGGGGCCTAGTTTTCCACATGGCTTGTTAGATCACTCCTAAAAAAGGCCCTCTGACATTCAGTGCATAGTGGGAGGGGCCTATTGTCGCGCACTTTATGCGCAGTTGATATCCAGACTGAGACATACAGCTTACCTAAAAGAGTCATCTGGCATCTAGGAGCACTATAGAGGGTGTTTTTCCTGCAAAAAAATTGTGTTTAAGGGCAGGTAGGGCAAGAGCAGAGCTGTGGCAGTGTGTTTGACTGTTTTTTAACGGTTTTCCGTTTTTCTAATCCGTTTTGGGGCCTAAGGGGTTAATCATCCATTTGAAAGTGGGTGCAATGCTGCTTTAGTCTCTTATACACACTGTAAAAAATTCGTAGAGTTTACTACTTCCTATCACTGTTTTGCAGTTTATGAGGTAGTTTTTTTTTCTTAAAGGCACAGTACCGTTTTTATTTAATTGCTTTTTCACATTTATTAAAGTGTTTTCCAAGCTTGCTGGTCTCATTACTAGTCTGTTAAATATGTCTGACATAGAGGAAATTCCTTGTTCATTATGTTTAGAAGCCATTGTGGAACCCCCTCTTGGAATGTGTGCCAAATGCACTGACCTTTCTATAAGTTATAAAGACCATATTATGGGTTTTAAGGATTTATCACCAGAGGTTTCTCAGACTGACAAAAGGGAGGTTAAACCACCTAGCTCTCCCAATGTGTCAGAACCTATATCTCCCGCGCAAGTTTACCTTACAGGACATGGCGGCGGTTATGAATCATACCCTCACAGAGGTATTGTCCAAACTGCCAGGGTTACAAGGAAAGCAAGACAGCTCTGGGGCTAGAACAAATACAGAGCTTTCTGATGCTTTAGTAGCTATGTCTGATATACCCTCACAATATACAGAAGCCGAAGCAGGAGAGCTTCTATCTGTGGGTGACATTTCTGATTCAGGGAAGGCGTTACTCCAGTCTGACTCTGAAATGACAGCATTTAAATTTAAGCTTGAACACCTCCGCTTGTTGCTCAAGGAGGTTTTAGCAACTCTGGATGACTGTGACACCATTGTAGTCTTAGAGAAATTGTGTAAAATGGATAAATACTTTGCAGTGGCTGTTTACATTGATGTTTTTCCAATCCCTAAGAGGTTTTCAGAAATTATTACGAAGGAATGGGATAGACCAGGTGTACCGTTCTCTCCCCCTCCTGCGTTTAAAAGGATGTTTCCCATAGATGCCGCTACACGGGACTCGTGGCAGACGGTCCCTAAGGTGGAGGGAGCAGTATCTACCCTAGCTAAGCGTACAACTATCCCCGTCGAGGGCAGTTGTGCTTTCCTAGATCCAATGGATAAAAAATTAGAGGGTTTCCTTAAGAAAATCTTTATACAACAAGGTTTTATTCTCCAGCCTCTTGCATGCATTGCCCCAGTCACTGCTGCAGCGGCTTTCTGGTTAGAGTCTCTTGAAGAGGCTCTTCAGGTAGAGACCCTGTTGGATGATATCCTAGACAGGCTTAAAGTTCTTAAGTTAGCCAATTCATTTATTTCTGACACCGTTTTTCATTTAACTAAGCTAACGGCTAAGAATTCAGGTTTTGCCATTCAGGCGCGTAGGGCGCTATGGCTTAAATACTGGTCAGTTGACGTTACTTCAAAGTCTAAGCTTCTCAACATCCCCTTCAAAGGGCAGAACCTATTCGGGCCTGGACTGAAGGAGATCATTTCTGATATTACTGGAGGGAAAGGCCACGCCCTTCCCCAGGATAGGTCCAACAAATTAAGGACCAAACAGACTAATTTTCGTTCCTTTCGGAACTTCAAGAGTGGCGCAGCTTCAACTTACTCTACTGCAAAACAAGAAGGAAATTCTGCCCAGTCCAAGCCAGTCGGGAGACCTAACCAGGCTTGGAGCAAGGAAAAGCAGGCCAAAAAACCTGGTGCTGCCTGTAAGACAGCATGAAGGAGTAGCCCCCGATCCGGGACCGGATCTAGTTGGGGGCAGACTTTCTCTCTTCGCCCAGGCTTGGACAAGAGACGTCCAGGATCCCTGTGCTCTGGAAATTGTTTCCCAGGGATATCTTCTGGATTTCAAAGCCTCATCTCCAAAAGGGAGATTTCATCTCACAATTATCTGCAAACCAGATAAAGAGAGAGGCATTCTTACGTTGTGTTCACGACCTTCTGGTCATGGGAGTGATCCACCCAGTTCCAAGGGAGGAACAGGGGCAAGGATTCTATTCAAAACTGTTTATAGTTCCCAAAAAAGAGGGAACTTTCAGACCAATCTTGGATCTCAAGATCCTTAACAAATTTCTCAGGGTCCCATCCTTCAAGATGGAGACTATTCGTACCATCCTACCTTTGATCCAGGAGGGTCAATATATGACTACCAAGGACTTAAAGGATGCTTATCTCCACATTTCGATACACAGAGATCATCATCGGTTTCTCAGGTTTGCCTTCCTAGACAGGCATTACCTGTTTGTGGCTCTTCCCTTCGGGTTAGCCACGGCACCAAGAATCTTTACGAAGGTTCTAGGGTCCCTACTGGTGGTTATAAGGCCACGGGGCATAGCGCTGGCCCCTTACTTAGACGACATTCTGATACAGGCGTCGACTTTTCAAATCGCCAGGTCCCATACGGACATTGTTCTGGCCTTTCTGAGGTCTCATGGGTGGAAGGTGAACGAAGAAAAGAGTTCTCTCTCCCCTCTCACAAGAGTTTCCTTCCTAGGAACTCTGATAGATTCAGTAGAAATTAAGATTTTTCTGACAGAGGTCAGGTTGCCAATGCTTCTAACTTCCTGCCGTGCTCTTTATTCCACTTCTCAGCCGTCAGTGGCTCAGTGTATGGAAGTAATCGGCTTAATGGTAGCGGCAATGGACATAGTTCCGTTTGCCCGCCTACATCTCAGACCACTGCAACTTTGCATGCTCAATCAGTGGAATGGGGACTACACAGATTTGTCCCCTCTGCTAAATCTGGATCAAGAGACCAGAGATTCTCTTCTCTGGTGGCTATCTCGGGTCCATCTGTCCAAGGGTATGACCTTCCGCAGGCCAGAATGGACTATAGTGACGACAGATGCCAGCCTTCTGGGCTGGGGCGCAGTCTGGAACTCCCTGAAGGCTCAGGGTTCGTGGACTCAGGAGGAAGCCCTCCTTCCGATAAACATTCTGGAACTAAGAGCGATATTCAATGCTCTTCAGGCTTGGCCTCAGCTAGCTGTGGTCAGGTTCATCAGATTTCAGTCAGACAACATCACGAATGTAGCCTATATCAACCATCAGGGGGGTACAAAGAGCCCCCTGGCAATGTTGGAGGTTTCAAAGATAATTCTATGGGCAGAGGTTCACTCTTGCCATCTCTCAGCTATCCATATCCCAGGAGTAGAGAACTGGGAGGCGGATTTTTTAAGTCGGCAGACTTTTCATCCGGGGGAGTGGGAACTCCATCCGGAGGTATTTGCCCAGTTGATTCATCTATGGGGCAAACCAGAACTGGATCTCATGGCGTCTCGTAAGAACGCCAAGCTTCCTTGTTACGGGAGAGAGCTTCAGTGATTTTGATAGCTCCTGCGTGGCCACGCAGGACTTGGTATGCAGATCTGGTGGACATGTCATCCTTTCCACCATGGACTCTGCCGCTGAGGCAGGACCTTCTACTTCAAGGTCCTTTCAAACATCCAAATCTAATTTCTCTGCGTCTGACTGCTTGGAGATTGAATGCTTGATTCTATCAAAGCGTGGTTTTTCTGAGTCGGTCATTGATACCTTAATTCAGGCTCGAAAGCCTGTCACCAGGAAAATCTATCATAAGATATGGTGTAAATATCTTCATTGGTGTGAATCCAAGGGTTAGTCATGGAGTAAAGTCAGGATTCCTAGAATATTATCTTTTCTCCAGGAGGGATTGGAGAAAGGACTGTCTGCTAGTTCCTTAAAGGGACAGATTTCTGCTCTGTCTATTCTTTTGCACAAACGTCTGGCTGAGGTTCCAGACGTTCAGGCATTTGTCAGGCTTTAGTTAGAATTAAGCCTGTGTTTAAACCTGTTGCTCCGCCATGGAGTTTAAATTTAGTTCTTAAGGTTCTTCAAGGGGTTCCGTTTGATATTAAACTTTTATCTTGGAAAGTTCTGTTTCTAGTAGCTATCTCCTCGGCTCGAAGAGTTTCGGAGTTATCTGCTTTACAGTGTGATTCCCTTTATCTGATTTTCCATGCAGATAAGGTAGTTTTGCGTACCAAACCTGGGTTTCTTCCTAAGGTAGTATCTAATAAGAACATCAATCAGGAGATTGTTGTTCCTTCATTATGTCCTAATCCTTCCTCAAAGAAGGAACGTATTTTACACAATCTTGATGTGGTTCGTGCTTTAAAGTTTTATTTACAAGCTATGAAGGATTTTCGTCAAAAATCTGCTTTGTTTGTTGTCTACTCTGGACAGAGGAGAGGCCAAAAGGCTTCGGCAACCTCTCTATCTTTTTTGCTAAGAAGTATAATACGCTTAGCTTATGAGACTGCTGGCCAGCAGCCTCCTGAAAGAATTACAGCTCATTCCACTAGAGCGGTAGCTTCCACATGGGCTTTTAAAAATGAGGCCTCTGTTGCACAGATTTGTAAGGCGGCGACTTGGTCTTCGCTTCATACTTTTTCTAAATCCTACAAATTCGATACTTTTGCTTCTTCTGAGGCTATTTTTGGGAGAAAGGTCTTACAGGCAGTGGTGCCTTCCGTTTAAGGGCCTGCCTTGTCCCTCCCTTCATCCGTGTCCTAAAGCTTTGGTATTGGTATCCAACAAGTAATGGATGAACCCGTGGACTGGATACACCTTTACAAGAGAAAACAAAATTTATGCTTACCTGATAAATTTATTTCTCTTGTGGTGTATCCAGTCCACAGCCCGCCCTGTCATTTTTAGGCAGGTGTTTTTTATTTTAAACTACAGTCACCACTGCACCCTATAGTTTCTCCTTTTTTCTTGCTTGTCTTCGGTTGAATGACTGGGGGTGGCAGTTAGGGGAGGAGCTATATAGACAGCTCTGCTGTGGGTGTCCTCTTGCAGCTTCCTGTTGGGAAGGAGAATATCCCACAAGTAATGGATGAACCCGTGGACTGGATACACCACAAGAGAAATAAATTTATCAGGTAAGCATAAATTTAGTTTTTTTATTTTGCGGGTTTGGTTGGGTGGTGGTTTTACTGTTGGGGGGGTCTTTGTATATTTTTTTTTACAGGTTAAAGAGCTGTTTAACTTAGGGCAATTCCTTACAAAAGGCCATTTTAAGGGTTATTGGTAGATTATTGTAGGCTAGTTTTTTTTTATTTTGGATGGGCTTTTTTATTTTTATAGGGCTATTAGATTATGTGTAATTCTTTTTTATTTTTGATAATTTCGTTTGTTATTTTTCATAATTTAGTGTTTGTTTTTGTAATTAGATAGTAGTGTTAGGATTTTTTTAAGGTGTATTTTAGTTTTCTTTCGGCTGTTAGTTTTCTATTGGCTGTTCCGATCAGCCAGTAGAATGCAAGCTCAATCTGATTGGCTGATTAGATCAGCCAATCGGATTGAACTTGAATCTGATTGGCTGCTTCCATCAGCCAATCAGAATTTTCCTACCTTAATTCCGATTGGCTGATAGAATCCTATCAGCCAATCGGAATTTGAGGGACGCCATCTTGGATGACGTCCCTTAAAGGAACCGTCATTCGTTGGGAAGTCGTCGGTGAAGATGGATGTTCCGCATCGGCGGGATGAACATGGATCCGGAAGAAAGAAGATTGAAGATGCCGCTTGATAGAAGACTTCAGCCGGATCATGGACCTCTTCAGCTCCCGCTTGGATGAAGACTTCAGCCGGATCATGGACCTCTTCATTTCCCGCTTGGATCAAGACTTCAGCCGGATCATGGACATCTTCAGCCCCCCGCTTGGGCTTGGATGAAGACTTTGGACCCTCTTCTGGACCGATCGGTGAACCCGGTGTGGTGAAGACAAGGTAGGGAGATCTTCAGGGGCTTAGTGTTAGGTTTATTTAAGGGGGGTTTGGGTTAGATTAGGGGTATGTAGGTGGTGGGTTGTAATGTTGGGGGGGGTATTGTATGTTTTTTTTTTACAGGCAAAAGAGCTGAATTCTTTGGGGCATGCCCTGCAAAAGGCCCTTTGCAGGGCTGGTAAGGTAAAAGAGCTTTTCTTTTTTAATTTTAGAATAGGGTAGGGCATTTTTTTATTATGGGGGTCTTTGTTATTTTATTAGGGGGCTTAGAGTAGGTGTAATTAGTTTAAAATTGTTGTAATATTTTTCTAATGTTTGTAAATATTTTTTTATTTTTTGTAACTTAGTTCTTTTTTATTTTTTGTACTTTAGTTAGTTTATTTAATTGTATTTATTTGTAGGTATTGTATTTAATTAATTTATTGATAGTGTAATGTTAGGTTTAATTGTAGGTATTTTATTTAATTAATTTATTGATAGTGTAGTGTTAGGTTTAATTGTAACTTAGGTTAGGATTTATTTTACAGGTAATTTTGTAATTATTTTAACTAGGTAACTATTAAATAGTTATTAACTATTTAATAGCTATTGTACCTGGTTAAAATAAATACAAAGTTGCCTGTAAAATAAATATAAATCCTAAAATAGCTACAATATAATTATAATTTATATTGTAGCTATATTAGGGTTTATTTTACAGGCAAGTATTTAGCTTTAAATAGGAATAATTTATTTAATAAGAGTTAATTTATTTCGTTAGATTTAAATTATATTTAATTTAGGGGGGTGTTAGGGATAGGGTTAGACTTAGCTTTAGGGGTTAATACATTTATTAGAGTAGCGGCGAGGTCCGGTCGGCAGATTAGGGGTTAATACTTGAAGTTAGGTGTCGGCGATGTTAGGGAGGGCAGATTAGGGGTTAATACTATTTATTATAGGGTTATTGAGGCGGGAGTGAGGCGGATTAGGGGTTAATACATTTATTATAGTAGCGGTGAGGTCCGGTCGGCAGATTAGGGGTTAATAATTGTAGGTAGGTGGAGGCGACGTTGGGGGTGGCAGATTAGGGGTTAATAAATATAATATAGGGGTCGGCGGTGTTAGGGGCAGCAGATTAGAGGTTCATAGGGATAACGTAGGTTGCGGCGGTGTACGGAGCGGCAGATTAGGGGTTAAAAAATTTTAATAGAGTGGCGGCGATGTGGGGGGACCTCGGTTTAGGGGTGCATAGGTAGTTTATGGGTGTTAGTGTACTTTAGAGCACAGTAGTTAAGAGCTTTATGAACCGGCGTTAGCCCATAAAGCTCTTAACTCCTGACTTTTTTCTGCGGCTGGAGTTTTGTCGTTAGATTTCTAACGCTCACTTCAGCCAAGACTCTAAATACCGGCGTTAGAAAGATCCCATTGAAAAGATAGGATACGCAAATGGCGTAGGGGGATCTGTGGTATGGAAAAGTCGCGGCTGGAAAGTGAGCGTTAGACCCTTACCTACAAGACTCTAAATACCAGCGGTAGCCCAAAACCAGCGTTAGGAGCCTCTAACGCTGGTTTTGACGGCCAAACTCTAAATCCAGCCGTTTAATTGGTAGTTAGTTTAATTTTAGTTTAATAGTTATATTAGTTTAATTGTTAGTTTAAACTTATTTTTTTTTAGTTTGACAGGTAAGTTTTAATTTAATTTAAGATAGGGAAATTGTAATTGTAATATAAAGTTAGGGTGGGGCATTAGGTTTAGGGGTTACTAGTTTAAATTAGTTTATTGCGATGCGGGGGGCTTTCGGTTTAGGGGTTAATAGTTTAATTTACTATATTTCATTGCGGGGGGCTTGTGGTTTAGGGGTTAATAGGTTTATTATAGTGGCAGCGGTGTAGGGCTTAATAACTTTAGTACAGTGAGGGCGATGTGGGCGGATGGCAGATTAGGGGTTAATTAAATTTAAATAGTGTTTGTGATGCGGGAGGGCGGCGGTTTAGGGGTTAATAACTTTATTATAGTGGTGACGATAGTGGCGGCAATGTCGGGGGCGGCAGATTAGGGGTTAATAAATTTAATATAGTGTTTGTGATGCGGGAGGGCCTCGGTTTAGGGGTTAATAGGTAGTTTATGGGTGTTAGTGTACTTTGTAGCACTTTAGTTATGAGTTTTATGTAACAGTTTTGTTGCGTAAAACTCATAACTACTGGTCTCGGATGGCGAAACGGATCTTGTCAATATAGACTGCAACGCAAGCTTTTCAGCCTCACCACAAAACTCGTAATGGCTGCGCTTTGGAAGTCTCATGAAAAATAGTAATTTTTACGTGTGCGGGACTGACATTGCATTACAGGCTCAAAGGCTTGCGGTACAGCTATACCGACAAGACTTGTAATGGCTGCAGTGCTGTTTTAACACGTTAAAACACGAACGCACAACTTGTAATCTAGGCGATTGTTAGCCTGAAAAGAGAAGTGCATCTGAGCCATCGCCATGCTTTGCTCTCCCATATTATGGTAATAACCACTTGGCGAGTTAGTTCACTGATGATAGTTAAAACTATGAGATGCAGTCACTGATTATGGAGAGGAGTTTCCAGCTTACTATATGACTGTTATTTACATGGTTTTGTTTCTGGTTGTTGATATTTTATGGGATCAAGATGTCTTCTTCACTTACAACCTTTAGCATTTTCGCTCCTTTTTTCTCCGTAGCCACCGCTGCTTAACTAATGTGAGTGTTGGTGTGGGGTAAAGAGCAGATTATTTACTGTTATCTAGCTAGAGACTCTCTCTATATCTGCAAGTCTCTATTACTTGGTGATGTATAATTATTTTATCTTTATGATTAAAGCGACTTTGTTTACAATGTTTCAGCTCCTGCTTCAAATGTTGTTTCTGACTTTACATATTTATTTTGCTAAGTTTGGACTATCACTTTCCTTCTTTACTATTTTTATTTTTGACATTCTTTTTTAACCAGCAGGATTTACTACCTATGACCATAGTATTTTTAGCCTGTTCTAATATTACATAGTTACCAGGGGCGGAACTGCTATTTTTGCAGCAGGCGCGGTGGCACCAGGGACCAAGTGCTGGGGGGAACCCATATCAGCCAGTCTATATATAGGCGTGTTAATAATGTGTACAATCCTAATGCAATTGAGCTTTTGTATTACTACAGGGTGTAGGTCTATATATCTATCCTGAAAATCATTATGCGGAGCAATGTGAATATTATTACTATTTCTTACTACTGAGTTAGCTGTGGGGGGCAAAAAATAACATTTTCACCAGGGCCCTAAGTAAGTCTGCTTCACCAGTTTTAATTAATCACTTCTTTTGATACCTCTTGTTCACTACTATGAGAGTTAGCCCTCATTATTAAAAGGTAAAGTTTGCTTGCTCCTGCTTTTTGAGTGATTATTGTGACGGTCTGCTTGTTCATTTCTTTCCCATAGTAGATTAAAGGCTTTATGTCCCAGTCCTCATAAATGGTCTAATAGTTCGACTACCCATGTAGTCGAACTCTCCTGTGCTTGACCTTCCTAAATGCATAGTAGTCAGTTGAGTAAACGATTAAAGCAGTGCTTTGTAAGCCTGTTTTTAAAAAAATGAGAGATTAATTTAATACCCTTGTATGTTTAGATGGTTAAAGGGACACTCAAGTCAAAATAAACTTTTATGATTCAGATAGAGCATGCAGTTTTAAGACACTTTCCAAGGTCAACTCTGCTTGGCAAAAACTTTTGGCTTGTGCCATAGAGTAGTTATGTTTCCCTTTTCTACAAACAGGTTCTAGCTTGGCTGTACTTGAACTCAAGTATGAAAGGGAGGAATATATATCAGGAGGTACCAACACTGTCCAACTTTTTGGAAGCATTTTACTTACTGCTTACCTACATTTGGCAGAGGTTATATACCCAAAATTATTAATATGCTTCCACTGTGAGCAACAAGAAATTGATTTATTGTTGGGTATAAATCTGTTGTTTTTGTTTTAACGCAGTGCTATGCATTTTAAGTGCTACTTTTATAGTTTAACTATCACAGTCATAACCAATTAAGATACATTTGTGTGAATGCATTTTTCCTAGGGACAGTGCATATAATTAAAATCTTAGTACATCTGCCTGTCTGTTTCCATTTGCTTGTTTTCCTAATGACTTTTACAAGGAATTTTCTCTAATTGTTTTGGCTGATCTTATCATGTGCTGTCTTACAGGCATCGGTAGCGCTGCGAGATGCAGAATGGCAAAACATATATCCTATGGATTTCTATGCAAGTCAGTCTTCAGGACCATGGACAGTGAACCATGAAACTCATCGCCCCGCTCGTGTCACTGGCCGCCGCACCCAGGTGACAAAGCACCTTGCTTATTGAGGGCTAGATTACAAGTGGAGCGCTTATTCATGTGCGCTAAACCTGACATGAATTATGAATATTTCACATTCCAATATTCTTCACATAGAATATATTCTATTTATTCTTAAATAAATATTTCTAGATATACCTATATTTATACCTCTCTCTCTTTTTGTCTCTCTCTAGATATATACTGTATATACAGATATAAATAGCAATATCTATTTAAAAATACTTAGAACATATATTAAAAATACTTAGAACATATATTAAAAATACTTAGAACATATATTTCCCTATGTGAAGAACATTGGAATGTGAAATATTTACAGTACATACACAATTAAACACTTTATTAAATATGATTTTTCATGTTTTCAGCTTCTTGATGGGAAAGGGCTCACATGCACTTTAAATATCTGTACTGTTAAATGTATTTTGGTGTGTTTTGTAAAACTTTTTTGTCTCGCATAACAATTAACCAGAGCTCTGAAGTCGCATTAACCCAATACTCGTTAAATTAGATTGCGCTCAAGCGAACATGTTTACTTCCAACTTGTAATACGCGCTTTATCTCTGTCACACGCAAAAAAACGATAAATACCCCTTATTGCTCATGCTCTGCAGTTAGCGCACCATTCATAATCCAGCCCTGAGTAAGAGTCCCCTTAATTATGTATGAAGACCTTGGTTTCTTGTTCTGACATTGCAAGCTGCCTGAGGTTTATCATTTTCTTATGCTCATATTTTTCTATATTTCCCTCACACAGTTCTAATATATCCCATTACTGGTGATATTCTTTTCATTTTTTTATCATTTTATTTGTTTCTTCGTCTTTTCACTCTTTCCCTATTGTATTTTTTAATCTCTTCTTTTCTGCACTAATTGCGCCACCTTGTGGAGATAAAAAAAATCCTATCATCACCTTTATACTGCCCAGGGAAAATGCAGCTCATTGCAATGCTGTTTCATGTTGTTATTATTTATTTATACGCTTTCAACGTATTCCGTAGCTAAGTACAAAAGCTTCAAGATACATTCTGTAGCATTTAAGGTTGCAAAAACCACACGTCCAGTGTTTCATTCAAATTGTATTTATTAATTCTGAGTCAGATTCTTCCTATTAAAGCAGAAAGTTATTTAGATAGTTACTAATAATATATAAAATATACATGTTTTTCAGAGATGGTTTTTTTTCAGTCCTTGTGAGAGCAGAATTTTAAGATTGATGTGTGACTTTATCATAAGGATTTTTAAGAACAATGCTTTTATTAAAGGACCACACTAGTTAAAATCGCATTCTCTAACAAATTAGAGCATGTATTTTTTAAGCCTATCGTTTCTACACTACTGCGTGTTTAACGCCTGCAAAAGGGTTAAACACACAGTAGAAGTACCAGTTGAGCCCCGCGGAGCTGCTCCCAATTGGGACTTCTACTTTGTGTTTAACCCTTTTGTGGGGGTTAAACACGCAGTAGTGTAGGGCTGATAGTCTTAAAATTGCATCTTAGAGCATCTATTTGTTCTACTATTATGGCCAATAATGAATAAGCATTAATTAACAGTAAATAATTAGGTTATATAATATATAACAAGGACAATGTCGGAATAGGGGCATAAACATATAAAAAAGAAATGCACTTGCATATGAAAGAATAGCAGTGTTCCTGGATATTTTAAATCTAGCAATAAATATCAGAATAATAAAGTTAGGGAAGATTTAACGGCTGTACCTACATCAACAAGGCGGCCTCCTATCACTGCACGACACTGACAAGCAGAGACAATTCAAGACAGTGACCTTTTTCACAACTTCCAGATACAATGTATAGACAGTATTATTAGCTTTTGGTTGAAAGCGGCACTAAAGTCAAAATAAACTTTTATGATTTACATAGAGCATGTGATTTTAAACAACTTTCCAATGTACTTCTATTATCATACTAGCTTTGTTCTGTTGGTATCCTTTGTTGAAATAGCTGCACGTAAATGCTTCTTGTCATTGGTACGCTAGATGTGTTCAACTAACTATCAGTAGTGCAGTGCGGCTCCTGAACCTAAAGGATACAAAGAAAACAAAGCTAATTTAATAATAGAAGTAAATTGGAAATTTAATTTAAATTGGATGCTCTATGGATACATGCTTAAAGGGACAGTATACATTAATTTTCATATAACTGCATGCAATAGACACTGCTATAAAGAATATGCACAGACACTGATATAAAAAATACAGTATAAAACCTTTTAAAAACTTACTTAGAAGCTCCTAGTTTAGCACTGTTGATGAGGTTAGGCTGGGACACCCCCCTTATCTGCATATGAAAAGACAGATAAAAGAAACAGGAGCTGCAGGAATGTGTAGACATCAGTATACATCTAAAACTTCAGGGCTTGGTTAAGAGTCTAAAAATCAGCACAATGTTTTTAAAAAATAAGCAAAACTATAAATTGTTACAAAAACATTCCCAGATGGGCTATATAAATGGATCATCATCAAAACATTTATGCAAAGAAAAATCTAGTGTACAATGTCCCTTTAAACAGCTGTGTGTGGATTCTTTATTTCTTTATTTGTTTTACAAAGTGTGAACAAAAAGCTGTTTTAAGACTTACATTAGAAACAATTACTGCAGAATCAATTGTGCAATGCTCATTGGCTGTTAGGCACAGTGAGTATTTATACCCATCAGCCACTAAGCATTAGTAGAAAACACGTATTAGCCAATGAACATTAGCAGAAAGTGCACAATTGCTGTTATATTAATGTGAAACACTAAGAAAGAACTATACAGGGAGTGAAAGAGTTAAATTATAAAATATAGCTATGGTTAATTATAACCAGAGATACACTGTGGACAACAAATAATTACTTAGATTTACTAATCAACCAAGAGACAAAGGGAGTCCACAGAGTAAAAATGCACAAAGTTCTATAATATATCTTTTATCAAGACAGAAAGAGAAAGGAAACCATAAAGAATACAGTTTATATTTCAAAATGAATTATTTGGCATTGAGCCAAGCTTTATACCGCTAGCGCAGTTTAAGTAACTTGCTGTACGCCGCTAGCGCAGGTTAAGTAACTTGCTGTACACCGCTAGTGCAGGTTAAGTAACTTGCTGTACACCGCTAGTGCAGGTTAAGTAACTTGCTGTACACCGCCTGCTAGCGCAGGTTAAGTAATTTGCTGTACACTGCTAGTACAGCTTAAGTAACTTGCTGTACACCCCTAGCGCAGGTTAAGTAACTTGCTGTACACCACAAATGCAGGTTAAGTAACTTGCTGTGCACTGCTAGCGCAGGTTAAGTAACTTGCAGGTTAAGTAACTTGCTGTACACTGCTAGTACAGGTTAAGTAACTTGTTGTACACTGCTAGTACAGGCTAAGTAACTTGCTGTACACCGCTAGTACAGGTTGAGTAACTTGTTGTACCTCGCTAGCGCAGGTTAAGTAACTTGCTGTACACTGCTAGTACAGGTTAAGTAACTTGTTGTACACCGCTAGTGTAGGTTAAGTAACTTGCTGTACACCGCTAGTGCAGGTTAAGTAACTTGCTGTACACCGCTAGCGCAGGTTAAGTAACTTGCTGTACACTGCTAGCGCAGGTTAAGTAACTTGCTGTACACTGCTAGCGCAGGTTAAGTAACTTGCTATACACCGCTAGTACAGGTTAAGTAACTTGCTGTACACCGCTAGTGTAGGTTAAGTAACTTGCTGTACACCACTAGTGCAGGTTAAGTAACTTGCTGTACACCGCTAGCGCAGGTTAAGTAACTTGCTGTACACTGCTAGCGCAGGTTAAGTAACTTGCTGTACACTGCTAGTGCAGGTTAAGTAACTTGCTGTACACCGCTAGCGCAGGTTAAGTAACTTGCTGTACACTGCTAGTACAGGTTAAGTTACTTGCTGTACACCATTAGCACAGGTTAAGTAACTTGCTGTGTACTGCTAGTACAGGTTAAGTAACTTGCTGTACACCGCTAGTGCAGGTTAAGTAACTTGCTGTATTCTGCTAGCACAGGTTAAGTAACTTTCTGTACACCACTAGTACCGGTTAAGTAACTTTCTGTACTCCGCTAGCGCAGGTTAAGTAACTTGCTGTACACTGCTAGCACAGGTTAAGTAACTTGCTGTGCACTGCTAGTGCAGGTTAAGTAACTTGCAGGTTAAGTAACTTGCTGTACACTGCTATTACAGGTTAAGTAACTTACTGTACTTCTAGTACTGGTTAAATATCTTGCTTTACCCCGCTAGTACAGGTTAAGTAACTTGCTGCACACCACTAGTACAGGTTGAGTAACTTGTTGTACCCCGCTAGCACAGGTTAAGTAACTTGCTATACACCACTAGTACAGGTTAAGTATCTTGCTGCACACCGCTAGTGCAGGTTAAGTAACTTGCTGTACACCGCTAGCGCAGGTTAAGTAACTTGTTGTATAACGCTAGTACAGGTTAAGTAACTTGCTGTACACCGCTAGCACAGGTTAAGTAACTTGCTGTACACCGCTAGCACAGGTTAAGTAGTTTGCTGAATACCGCTAGTGCAGGTTAAGTGACTCGATGTACACCGCTAGTACAGGTTAAGTTACTTGCTGTACACTGCTAGCACAGGTTAAGTAACTTGCTGTACACCGCTAGTACAGGTTAAGTAATTTGCTGTACACTGCTTGCACAGGTTAAGTATCTTGATGTATACTACTAGTGCATGTTAAGTAACTTGCTGTACACCGCTAGCGCAGGTTAAGTAACTTGCTGTACACCGCTAGTGCAGGTTAAGTAACTTGATGTACACCGCTAGTGCAGATTAAGTAACTTGCTGTATACTGCTAGCACAGGTTAAGTAACTTGCTGTATACTGCTAGTACAGGTTAAGTAACTTGCTGTACACCGCTAGTGCAGGTTAAGTAACTTGCTGTATTCTGCTAGCACAGGTTAAGTAACTTGCTGTACACCACTAGTACCGGTTAAGAAACTTGCTGTACACCGCTAGCACAGGTTAAGTAACTTGCTGTACACTGCTAGTACAGGTTAAGTGACTTGCTGTACACCACTAGTGCAGGTTAAGTAACTTGCTGTACCCCGCTAGTACAGGTTAAATAACTTGCTGTACACCTCTAGTACAGGTTAAGTAAGTTGCTGTACACCGGTAACGCAGGTTAAATAAATTGCTGTACCTCGCTAGGTCAGGTTAAGTAACTTGCTGTACACCGCTAGAGCAGGTTAAGTAACTTGCTGTACACCGCTAGAGCAGGTTAAGTAACTTGCTGTACGATGCTAGTGGAGGTTAAGTAACTTGCTGCACACCACTAGTACAGGTTGAGTAACTTGTTGTACCCCGCTAGCGCAGGTTAAGTAACTTGCTATACACCACTTGTACAGGTTAAGTATCTTGCTGTATACCGCTAGTGCAGGTTAAGTAACTTGCTGTACACCGCTAGCACAGAATAAGTAACTTGCTGTACATCGCTAGCACAGGTTAAGTAACTTGCTGTACACCGCTAGCGCAGGTTAAGTAACTTGCTGTACATCGCTAGCACAGGTTAAGTAACTTGCTGTACACTGCTAGTGCAGGTTAAGTAACTTGCTGTACACTGCTAGCACAGGTTAAGTAACTTGCTGTATGCTGCTAGTACAGGTTAGTAACTTGCTGTATGCTGCTAGAACAGGTTAAGTCACTTGCTGTACACCGCTAATACAGGTTAACTGCTAGCACAGGTTAAGTTACTTGCTGTACACTGCTAGTACAGGTTAAGTAACTTGCTGTACACCGCTAGTACAGGTTAAGTAACTTGCTGTACACTGCTAGTACAGGTTAAGTAACTTGCTGTACACTGCTAGTACAGGTTAAGTAACTTGCTGTACATCGCTAGTGCAGGTTTAGTAACTTGTTGTACACTACTAGCGCAGGTTATGTAACTTGCTGTATGCTGCTAGTACTGGGTAGGTAACTTGCTGTATGCTTCTAGTACAGGTTAAGTAACTTGCTGTATGCTGCTAGTGCAGGTTATGTAACTTGCTGTATGCTGCTATTACAGGTTATGTAACTTGCTGTATGCTGCTAGTACAGGGTAAGTAACTTGCTGTACACCGCTAGTGCAGGTTATGTAACTTGCTGTATGCTGCTAGTACAGGGTAAGTAAATTGCTGTACACCGCTAGTGCAGGTTATATAACTTGCTGTATGCTGCTAGTGCAGTTTATGTAACTTGCTGTATGCTGCTATTACTGGGTAAGTAACTTGCTGTATGCTTCTAGTACAGTGTAAGTAACTTGCTGTATGCTGCTAGTACAGGGTAAGTAACTTGCTGTACACCTCTAGTGCAAGTTAAGTAATTTGCTGTACGCTGGTAGTGCAGGTTAAGCAACTTGCTGTACACTGCTAGTACAGGTTAAGTAACTTGCTGTACACTGCTAGTGCAGGTTAAGTAACTTTCTGTACACTGCTAGCACAGGTTAAGTAACTTGCTGTATGCTGCTAGTACAGGTTAGTAACTTGCTGTATGCTGCTAGAACAGGTTAAGTCACTTGCTGTACACCGCTAATACAGGTTAACTGCTAGCACAGGTTAAGTTACTTGCTGTACACTGCTAGTACAGGTTAAGTAACTTGCTGTACACCGCTAGTACAGGTTAAGTAACTTGCTGTACACTGCTAGTACAGGTTAAGTAACTTGCTGTACACTGCTAGTACAGGTTAAGTAACTTGCTGTACATCGCTAGTGCAGGTTTAGTAACTTGTTGTACACTACTAGCGCAGGTTATGTAACTTGCTGTATGCTTCTAGTACAGGTTAAGTAACTTGCTGTATGCTGCTAGTGCAGGTTATGTAACTTGCTGTATGCTGCTATTACAGGTTATGTAACTTGCTGTATGCTGCTAGTACAGGGTAAGTAACTTGCTGTACACCGCTAGTGCAGGTTATGTAACTTGCTGTATGCTGCTAGTACAGGGTAAGTAACTTGCTGTACACCGCTAGTGCAGGTTATATAACTTGCTGTATGCTGCTAGTGCAGTTTATGTAACTTGCTGTATGCTGCTATTACTGGGTAAGTAACTTGCTGTATGCTTCTAGTACAGTGTAAGTAACTTGCTGTATGCTGCTAGTACAGGGTAAGTAACTTGCTGTACACCGCTAGTGCAGGTTATGTAACTTGCTGTATGCTGCTAGTACAGGGTAAGTAATTTACTGTATGCTACTAGTATAGGGTAAGTAACTTGCTGTACACCACTAGTACAGGTTAAGTAACTTGCTGTATGCTGCTAGTACAGGGTAAGTAACTTGCTGTACACCGCTAGTGCAGGTTATGTAACTTGCTGTATGCTGCTAGTACAGGGTAAGTAATTTACTGTATGCTGCTAGTATAGGGTAAGTAACTTGCTGTACACCACTAGTACAGGTTAAGTAACTTGCTGTACACCGCTAGTACAGCTTGGATCAATGCCAAATAAGCTATTTTGAAATATAAACTGTATTCTATTTCTATATTGATAAAAGATATAGCACTCTGTGCATTTTTACACTGTGGACTTCCTTTGTCTCTTGGTTGATTAATGTGAAACAGCAAACATCTTTAATTCATTCATACTCAGGCCAAAAAAAAAAAAAAAACATTTTTACATCCTGCTGTTATTGTGTCTCAAATGTTGCCCTGATATGAATCCCTAAGGAACATAAAACAAGAGGTCCTCAGGGACAATTTTGTAAAGAGCGGAATAAACAATAGCGTTTTTCTGAATTAACGAGCAAGAAACCTCTCCATATCTGTGTATTACATTGGAGACACTCCAGATCCCTCTTGGCTAGGATACAGTGTTTTCTAAAGGATGTCAGAGCACTGAGACTGCTGACTTCTATGCACAGGATGGATGGAGGGCAGTGTACAATAGAGAGGTTAGCTAGGCAGCTTTGCTTATTGATAGCTGGTCACATTCATCATGCTCTCCATTACACAAGTAGTGTGGCCCTTGAGTGGGATTGTTTATTGCTTCCTTTATAGCTTTATGCTTTATTTAGTTAATGGCTCTATTGGAGATGGTAACTGATCAGACATTAGAAGGGAGGAAACACATTACATACAGGGGACAGTGCATTTTACAATATCAGCTGCTGTATGCTGGTCTGCCGATAGGTGCCAGCTCCCTTTGTCACACTCCTATTTACATTATTGTGTGAGAAACATGATAGCGAAGAGAGATAACTCCTCTGCCTTCTCCTAATCAGGACTCCGTTCCCAGCCTTTTCTTTGGCTTCTGCTGCTAAATGTTTAATCTGTTATTCATTTACTGTGATCCGTGCACTTTTGTTTGCCCTTTACCTTGCTCTTTCCATATTGTTATGTAACTTGCTATTTAAAGACAGAAATTCAGCTCGGTAAAATAATAAACTTGCTCTACACTTCCAGTATGTTTTGATGTCCTCCTCCTAAAGAGCAGGTGGGAGATTGTGTTGATTCCTTTGCTCATTCATTATGCTACAAAGCAAGCTCCCTGTGCCTGGGGAGAGTGGATATGTGCAAAGGTCATGACAGCATCACTCCTGCCCTGCTCCTTTAGCCTTAACCCTAGCTCTGCCAGAGAGGGCTGCAGCTCCTGCCCTGATATTAGACGGCTCCTTTAGCCTTAACCCTAGCTCTGCCAGAGAGGGCTGCAGCTCCTGCCCTGATATTAGATGGCTCCTTTAGCCTTAACCCTAGCTCTGCCAGAGAGGGCTGCAGCTCCTGCCCTGATATTAGATGGCTCCTTTAGCCTTAACCCTAGCTCTGCCAGAGAGGGCTGCAGCTCCTGCCCTGATATTAGACGGCTCCTTTAGCCTTAACCCTAGCTCTGCCAGAGAGAGGGCTACAGCACCTGCCCTGATATTAGACAGCTCCTTTAGCCTTAACCCTAGCTCTGCCAGAGAGGGCTGCAGCTCCTGCCCTGATATTAGATGGCTCCTTTAGCCTTAACCCTAGCTCTGCCAGAGAGGGCTGCAGCTCCTGCCCTGATATTAGATGGCTCCTTTAGCCTTAACCCTAGCTCTGCCAGAGAGGGCTGCAGCTCCTGCACTGATATTAGACGGCTCCTTTAGCCTTAACCCTAGCTCTGCCAGAGAGGGCTGCAGCTCCTGCCCTGATATTAGACGGCTCCTTTAGCCTTAACCCTAGCTCTGCCAGAGAGGGCTGCAGCTCCTGCCCTGATATTAGACGGCTCCTTTAGCCTTAACCCTAGCTCTGCAGTAGCTGCCCTGATATTAGACGGCTCCTTTAGCCTTAACCCTAGCTCTGCCAGAGAGGACTGCAGCTCCTGCCCTGATATTAGACAGCTCCTTTAGCCTTAACCCTAGCTCTGCCAGAGAGGGCTGCATCACCTGCCCTGATATTAGACGGCTTCTTGAGCCTTAACCCTAGCTCTGCCAGAGAGGGCTGCAGCACTTTAATATGTAATTCATTGCAACCCTTTCTGGCAGATATTGTTTTTTTAACCATTTCATAGGCAGTAGATTAAAAAAAGTGTAATTTACGCTGTGTCTTTTTCTGTCCTGGTGTTGTTGCTGCAGGGAGGTTATTATTGTACATGTTACGATGTTCATCTTGTTTTCCTTAGGCTTCTCAAACAAAGTCCCAGATTACAGAGGAATGTGTGAAGAAAGCAGAGTGCGAGTGTCAGAAAGAGGGGGTGAGCCAATCTTCATAATCAAGGTACAGGCTGCTACCCACGGAGACGCACTTTGGCCATGCTGTTTTCTTGATGGCCATAAAAACTGAGGTAATTTGTCACCTTGGTCCATCAGGTGTGAAGTAGGAAATGAAACAAACAGTATGACTTCTCAGTAGACCTGAAAAGCATCACTCCATTATCAGCTTCAGGGGCCCAGAGGGCTGCAGAGCATCATTCCCTTAACCTTCTCACAACTCTAAGCACAAGCAGAGTATCTCTCCATTACCTCTTCCCTTTTTCTCTCTCTGTAGTTCTGTGTACCATAGAAAGGGGGGTCAGGCCATGCCTGGCTGCACTCTCAGTTCGTCTTGGGGTTTCCTGAGCCATGCAGTGCTTGCTACTAATTAAAAGCTCTGCTTAATGAGGGCTTGCCTTGAATCATATGCTCCCCCTCCTGCCGTTGCCTGGGCAATGAAGGATCAGAGCCCACAAGCCCACATTGCTAGCACTGAAAGCAGCATTCCCCCTGCAAGAACCAATCACCTCCTGCGTGGAGACCCACAGCAAGTAGTTCTATAATGTCTCCGTGATGGGATCACAGACTTTAATGTTCTTTGGAAGAGACCCAGGAATCGCTGTGCCTGCAGCTTATATTCAGAGAAGAGAGGAACTTGGGTTTATTACACTGATTGACACAAAGTCAAGAAATACACAACAAACAGAAGATGCATAAAATTGCCTGGAAAGTGTCACCCACCAAATCATGTGGTCCTAAGTGACTTAAACAGTAAATGCAGAATAGATTTTTTCCCCCAATTTACAATCTATCAAAGCCAAGATGCAATAGTAGTTGTATTAGTTCTGCTATAGTGAGAAACTTGAGAGAGAAATTCCATCTGCCATAGCGGTGAGAGATCTACTGGTGATGAAGCCTTTAAATGGACATAAAGAACAACATATTTCTTTCATGATTCAGAGAGAGCATGCAATTTAGAAAAAAATCGAATATACTTCTATTATAAAATTTTCTTTGTTCTTTTGGTATCTGTTGGTGAAAAGCAGGGGCGTAAGCTCAGGAGTGGCACATGTCTGAAACACTATATGACAGCAGTTTTGCAAGAATGTTATCCATTTGTGAGGGCACTAGAGGGCAGCACTATTTCCTGCTGTGTAGTGCTTCATGCCATTTGTGAGGGCACTAGAGGGCAGCACTATTTCCTGTTGTGTGGTGCTTCATGCCATTTGTGAGGGCACTAGAGGGCAGCACTATTTCCTGTTGTGTGGTGCTTCATGCCATTTGTGAGGGCACTAGAGGGCAGCACTATTTCCTGCTGTGTATTTCTTCATAGGAATGACGCAAATTTTATTATAGAAGTGAATTGGAAACTTTATTTAAAATTGTATGCTCGGAATCTCAAAAGAACGGAATGCTACTCAAATTCAAGTGCTGATACATATAAATACATTTGTCAAATAAAACTTGTTTCTTTTAATTGAATTGTCTGGCTTGAATTTATTTCTGAGTGTGTGTATTTAAATCAACAAAATACAGGAAATCAGTGTTTTAGAAGCAAGGTTATATTTTAGGAACAACTTAGGTTCCAGGTTTTTTTTTAATAATAATGTACCTACCTGATAGAACTTACCAATTTGGCTTTTATGGAAGTAATCCAAGTATCAAATGGTACTAAATAAGTATTGTAGTGAGTAAGGGACAGTGTGAAAGTAATATTTGATGGGCAGGCGTGTAAATAACATTTAGAAGGGAACTAATAAGGTAGCATTATAGTAAACAAAGGTTGCATTGCATGTGAGTAAACTGGAGTTATGCTCTGGCCACATCCTGACTTTTGTCAGGGCTGCTTCATTAGACTGGGTATTCCCACTATACCCTGTGTGTTACGTATAGGTATTCTACCCTGTGACCTGCTCACTAGGGCCCTGATATTCAAAACATTGATAGACCAATGAGAAACTGCCTTTTTGGTTTCACCAGGCTAGCTGTCCGTTGGTCTGTCTTTATATTCCAAAAAAGGGGGCTGACCCATGAAGTGCCTAGTGGCAATGAGTCTCCCATAGGAAATAATAGGGATTGCGGCTTCAACAAAAGTCCACCAACATCAACACTTGTCAGCACTATCACTATCGATACTGTATTTGAAGTGTTTCTTCACAGCACTGACTGTGTGTTCACTGAAACCAAAAGAGGTTTCTGTTTAGGACCACTTCAAATAATACATACCCAACCTTACATCTACTGAACCTACACTACCTGCTTCACACTGGAAAAGGTGGTTCGACAATATAGTGGACTACTGGAGATGTTTCCCAAGTAAAATGCAGGTTACTCCCCTGGAATGCCCAGCTAACTCCCACCGAACGCCCATCTCTATGACATATCTGCAAACTACCTTACTAATAAAGTCAAACAAACTTTTGATTATAATTAAATACAATGTATTGTTTATATGTATCCTATTGTATAATGGGACACTGTATTTTAAGTATTGTAGTGATTTTAAACAGCTTTTTTTTCCGTGTTTTTTTTTTTATTATTTTAAACAGTATTTATTTTTCTAAATATAATTGTTATAAAAGTAAGTAGCCACAACTTTATAGTGTTACATAACTGCATAATCTTTAGCTTTGCTACTGACTTTGATAACATAATCATATTTAGTATTATAAATATTAATTTAAATATATATACATATAATGCTCCTTTAAACTATTAACCCCTTGCACGCCCTCACTTCAGAGCATCCTAACACTGCTACATTATTAATCCCTAATCTGCCATAGACTATTAACCCCCGAACCGCCACAACCCCCCTCGTAAAAAAATAACCTATTAACCTCTAAACCGCCACATCCCCCCATCGCAATAAACCCCTAACCTATTAACTCCTAAATCTAAATAAATAAAACATTGCAAACTACACCTACACTACTTAACTAACAGCTAACCCCCAAGACCCCGAACCGAACACCCCCTAAGTTGTAAAACAATTAAAAATCACATTACTAAAAAAAAAGAACACTACCAAAAATAAAAATCCAGCAATAAGGCCTATCCTAAAACTAAAGTCTCCTTTAACAAAAGCCCAACCCAAAATAAATTAAAAAAACCCTATACAAACACTAAAACCTACTTAAAATTGCCTTGAAAAAAGAATTTGTCGGGCAGTGCCTTAATTGAAGTGATTATCTCTTTTGCATAAAAAAATCCCTATACTTAAATCAAAGTATCCCCCCTCCCCCAAAAAAATATCTTTAAAAAACCCTATCCTTAAAAAAGATGCCCTGAAAAGGGCATCAGCGATTTAAACTCTTTTGCTAACCCTGATCTAAACCCCCTGCCTAAAAATAAAACCCCTAACGCTATACCCCAAAGAGTCTACAAACCAAACTTGAATCCTGCTCCTGGATGGGCTGCTCCAAGGTGGCACTTCTCTTCCATCTTCATCCGTGGCGGCACTCTGCTGGGGCTTTCTTCTAGCATCCGATGCTTATTTTCTCCTCATCTTCCATCGAACGTCCTCTCTATGCAGTCACCGGCGCATACTGGAGCTTGAATGCGAGGTTACCTCTCATAAATGGGGTGCCCTTGGGGGAACCTCGCATTTAATCTTCAGTGTGCAGCGGTGACCGCATGAAGAGGATGTTGGACAGAAGATAAGAAGGAAAGAAGCATCGGATGGAAGAAGATGGGTCAGAGGAAACCCCCAGTGGAGAACCGCCGCAAATGAAGATGGAAGAAGAGCGCAGCCTTGGAGAAGCAGCAGCCCACCAAGTTTGGTGAGTAGAAACTTTGGAGTTTAGCGTTAGAGGTTTTTTTGGGGGGTTAGGTTAGGGTTAGCACAAGAGCCCAAGTATCTTTTTTAGGATAAGGCGTTTTAAAGATAAGTTTATTTTTTGGGTGGGGTAGAGGGTAACTTTGATTTTAGTATAGGGATTTTTTAATGCAAAAGAGATAATTAATTCAACTAAGGCACTCAGGCCAATGTTTAGAGTAGGCTTTATTGTTAGTATAGGGTTTTGTATTTTGGTGTGGGCTTTTTTTTAAAGGGGACTTTAGTTTTTTGATAGACTTACCGGGTGGGTTTTTTATTTTTTGGTAATGTTTTTGATATTTTTGGAAATGGTAGTGTTAGGGGATTAAGTAGTGTAAGGGTTCTTTGCAGTGGGGTATTGGCGGTTAGGGTTTTAATAGGTTAGGGGTAGTTTGCAATGGGGTATTGGTCGCTAGGGGTTAATAGGTTAGGAGTAGTTTGTGGTGGGATATTTACAGTTTGGGGGTTAATAGGTTAGGGGTAGTTTGCGGTTGGGTTATTGGCAGTTAGGGTGTTAATTAGTGTAGGGATAGTTTGCAGTGGGGGTATTGGCAGTTAGGGATAGTTTGCCATGAGGTATTGGCACTTAGGGGGTTAAGTAGTGTGGGATTGTTTGTGGTGGGGCTTTATGTCAATATAGGGTTTAATAGGTATGTTTATTAGGTTTGTTGATATATATAAAAGAGATCCTTTATTTCTTCTATAAGGTAAGACGAGTCCACGGATTCATCCTTTACTTGTGGGATATTATCCTTCCTAACAGGAAGTGGCAAAGAGCACCACAGCAGAGCTGTCTATATAGCTCCTCCCTTAGCTCCACCCCCCAGTCATTCTCTTTGCCTACTCTAAGTACTAGGAAGGGTAAAGTTAAAGAGGTGATAAAATATTAGTTTTTAATTTCTTCAAGCAAGAGTTTATTTTAAATGGTACAGGTGTGTACTATTTACTCTCAGGCAGCAGATGGATGAAGACTGCTGCCTGGAGGATGGTGATCTTAGCATTTGTAACTAAGGTCCATTGCTGTTCCCACAGAGGCTGAGGAGTACAGGAAACTTCAGTGTGAGGAATGTTTTCATGCTATGCAGCAGTGAGGTATGTTCAGTCATATTTTTCTGGAGAGACTGTGTATTTCAGAAGGGCTGACATTATACCCAGGAGGGTAAGGGTAAGCAGTAATCCTAGAGCTAATGAGAAGGGCATTACTAAGCTTGCATAAGGGGCCAATTACAAATATGGTTGACACTGACTTGTAAATGTTTGTGGGCAAACGTTTTTATGATCTGGGAGTGCTTTAACGTTTTGTGGGCAATAACGTTTTGGGCAACTTTATTGAGGGCACACATGGCTTAATTTCTGGGTCTCAGAACCCACATGGCTAGTTATAACCGCTCTGGTGCGGTTCTTTGAGGCTGGAGACATCGAGTGAGATGGGCGGGGCCTATTTTTGCGCCTCAGATGCGCAGTTAGTTTCTCGCAGCAAGCTCTAACTCCTGAGGGCCCTGGTGGATGTTTTTGGCCAAATCGAAGCTTTAACCCCACATTTACTATCCCTGAGGGCAGGTAGGGCCACAGCAGGGCTGTGGCAAGGTGCTGAGGGTGTTTTTTCCGGATCTGGGCCTATTTTCAATCCGGTTTGCACATTAAAGGGTTAATTGTTAAAATACCTTGTGGGGCAATCTTAACTACATATTTTGTGTCTGCTTACAAAATTTTGAAAAATTTGATGCATGTTTAGGCTGTTTTGCAGAACGTGTATGCTTTTTTCTCTTAAAGGCGCAGTACCGTTTTTTAAGATTGTTATTTTTTTCACTAAATAACGTGTTTTCATGCTTGTTTGTAGTCATTACTAGCCTGTTCAACATGTCTGACATTGAGAAAAGTCAATGTTCAATATGTTTAGAAGCCATTGTGGAACCTCCACTTAGAATGTGTCCCTCATGCACTGAAAGGTCAATAAATTGTAAAGAACATATTTTAGCTACTAAAAGTATGTCGCAGGATGATTCTCAGTCAGAAGGGAATCAGGTTATGCCATCTAATTCTCCCCAAGTGTCACAACCGTTAACGCCTGCACAAGCGACGCCAAGTACTTCTAGTGTATCTAATTCTTTCACCCTGCAAGATATGGCCGCAGTTATGAATACTACCCTCACAGGGGTTTTATCTAAGCTGCCTGGGTTGCAGGGGAAGCGCAGTAGGTCTGGTGTGAGAACAAACGCCAAGCCCTCTGACGCTTTATTAGCCATATCCGATGTACCCTCACAATGTTCTGAGTTGGGGGTGAGGGATTTGCTGGCTGAGGGAGAGATTTCTGATTCAGGAAATATATTCCCTCAGACAGACTCAGATATGACGGCTTTTAAATTTAAACTAGAACACCTCCGCTTATTGCTCAGGGAGGTTTTAGCGACTCTGAATGATTGTGACCCTATTGTAGTTCCAGAGAAATTGTGTAAAATGGACAGATTCCTAGAGGTTCCTGCCTACACTGATTTTTTTCCGGTCCCTAAGAGGATTTCGGACATTGTTACTAAGGAGTGGGATATACCAGGTATTCCGTTCGCTCCCCCTCCTACTTTTAAGAAAATGTTTCCCATATCAGACGCAGTGTGGGACTTGTGGCAGACGGTCCCTAAGGTGGAGGGAGCTATTTCTACCCTGGCTAAGCGTACAACTATACCTATTGAGGACAGTTGTGCTTTCAAAGATCCTATGGAAAAAAAAAAAAAATTAGAGGGTCTCCTGAAGAAAATATTTGTTCATCAAGGTTTTCTTCTCCAACCTATAGCGTGCATTGTTCCTGTAACTACTGCAGCGTCCTTTTGGTTCGAGGCTCTGGAAGAGGCTCTTCAGGTTGAGACCCCATTAGATGATATTCTGGATAGAATTAGGGCTCTCAAGCTAGCTAATTCTTTCATTACAGATGCCGCTTTTCAACTGGCTAAATTAGCTGCAAAGAATTCAGGTTTTGCCATTTTAGCACGTAGAGCGTTATGGCTTAAGTCCTGGTCTGCTGATGTGTCATCAAAAGCTAAGCTTTTAGCCATCCTTTTCAAGGGTCAGACCCTATTCGGGCCTGAACTGAAAGAGATCATTTCAGACATCACTGGAGGGAAAGGCCATGCCCTTCCTCAGGATAAGACGAATAAGATGAGTTCCAAACAAAATAATTTTTGTTCCTTTTGAAACTTCAAAGGTGGTCCCTCTACCTCTTCCCCTGCCGCAAAGCAAGAGAGGAATTTTGCTCAATCCAAATCAGTCTGGAGACCTAACCAGACTTGGAACAAGGGTAAACAGGCCAAGAAGCCCGCTGCTGCCACCAAGACAGCATGAAGAGGGAGCCCCCGATCCGGGACCGGATCTAGTAGGGGGAAGACTTTCTCTATTTGCTCAGGCTTGGGCAAGAGACGTTCAGGACTCCTGGGCTTTAGAAATTGTAACCCAGGGGTATCTTCTAGATTTCAAAGATTTTCCCACAAGGGGGAGATTCCATCTTTCTCAATTGTCTGTAAACCAGACAAAAAGAGAGGTGTTCTTACGCTGCGTAGAAGACCTATATACCATGGGAGTGATCTGCCCAATTCCAAAAACAGAACAGGGCCAAGGATTCTACTCTGTTTGTGGTTCCCAAAATAGAGGGAACCTTCAGACCAATTTTGGATCTCAAGATCCTAAACAAATTCCTCAGAGTCCCATCCTTCAAGATGGAGACAATTCGGACTATTTTGCAGATGATCCAGGAGGGTCAATATATGACCACCGTGGATTTAAAGGATGCGTATCTACACATTCCTATCCACAAAGATCATCACCAGTTCCTCAGGTTCGCCTTTCTGGACAAGCATTACCAGTTTGTGGCTCTTCCCTTCGGGTTGGCCACGGCTCCCAGAATTTTCACAAAGGTGCTAGGGTCCCTTCTGGCGGTTCTAAGGCCGCGGGGCATAGCTGTGGCACCTTATCTGGACAATATCTTAATCCAGGCATCGACTTACCAACTAGCCAAGTCTCACACGGACATCGTGTTGGCTTTTCTAAGATCTCACGGGTGGAAGGTGAACGTAAAAAAGAGTTCACTTATATCTCTCACAAGAGTTCCATTCCTGGGAACTCTGATAGATTCGGTAGACATGAAAATTTTTCTGACGGAGGTCAGGAAATCAAAGATTTTATCCATCTGCCGAGCGCTTCATTCCATTCCATTCATGGTAGCGGCAATGGGCATAGTTCCGTTTGCTCGCTTGCATCTCAGACCACTGCAACTTTGCATGCTCAAACAGTGGAATGGGGATTATGCAGATTTATCTCCTCAGATAAATCTGGACCAAGAGACCAGAGACTCTCTTCTTTGGTGGTTGTCACAGGATCATCTGTCCAAGGGAATGTGTTTCCGCAGGCCAGCATGGGTCATAGTGACGACGTACGCCAGCCTATTGGGCTGGGGTGCAGTCTGGAATTCCCTGAAAGCTCAGGGTTTGTGGACTCAGGAGGAGGCTCTCCTCCCGATAAATATTCTAGAACTGAGAGCGATATTCAACGCGCTTCAGGCGTGGCCTCAGCTGGCGTCGGCCAGATTCTTAAGATTCTAGTCGTACAATATCACGACTGTAGCATATATCAATCATCAGGGGGGAACAAAGAGTTCTCTAGCGATGATAGAGGTTACCAAAATAATTTGATGGGCAGAGACTCACTCTTGCCATCTATCTGCAATCTATATCCCAGGAGTGGAGAACTGGGAAGCGGATTTTCTAAGTCGTCAGACTTTTCATCCGGGGGAGTGGGAACTCCATCCGGAGGTGTTTGCACAATTGATTCAGCAATGGGGCACACCAGAATTGGATCTGATGACGTCTCGTCAGAACGCCAAACTTCCTCGTTACGGGTCCAGGTCAAGGGATCCTCAGGCGGTACTGATAGATGCTCTAGCAGTACCCTGGTCGTTCAACCTGGCTTATGTGTTTCCACCATTTCCTCTCCTTCCTCGTTTGAGTGCCAGAATCAAACAGGAGAGAGCTTCGGTAATTTTGATAGCACCTGCGTGGCCACGCAGGACTTGGTATGCAGACCTGGTGGATATGTCATCTATTCCACCATGGACTCTGCCACTGAGACGGGACCTTCTGATTCAAGGTCCGTTACAGCATCCAAATCTAGTTTCTCTGCGACTGACTGCTTGGAGATTGAACGCTTGATCTTATCCAAGCGGGGGTTCTCTGAGTCAGTCATAGATACCTTGATTCAGGCTCGGAAGCCTGTCACCAGGAAAATTTATCATAAGATATGGCGTAAATATCTTTATTGGTGCGAATCCAAAGGCTACTCATGGAGTAAGATCAGGATTCCTAGGATTTTGTCCTTTCTCCAAGAAGGATTGGAGAAGGGGCTATCAGCTAGTTCCTTAAAGGGACAGATATCTGCTTTATCAATTCTTCTGCACAAGCGCCTGGCAGATGTTCCAGACGTTCAGTCGTTCTGTCAGGCTTTAGTTAGAATCAAGCCTGTGTCATCTAAACCAGGATGGACTTCCTGAAAGGCGGACCTAGATGGAACACTCCAAACTAGCGTGCTACCTGTAGGAGCTCAATCGAGAACTAACACCTGTCACGGTCCGTTGTTGGAGTAAGTGATATACTCCCTAGGACACTACCCGACTACTATCAGGGTTTGACTTGGAAGTCCGCCAGAAGCCGACCTAGGCTCATTCACTAGAGTCGCAGCCGAAGCGTCTAGCCAACACAGCCTTTGAGGAACAGAGGGCAGAGACTGAAGCTGTCTTCCCCAAAGAAACTAAACCACGCCGTAGTTTCCATTGGAGACCTCCACCTCTTTCTTCAAATTGAAGTGCGAGGGATATATCCTGGTAAACCTGAGTGGCCGGTGAGGACATCTCTAAGCAAGAGACCCTGAGTGTTCCAGTCCGACTCACCTGGTTGAGACCCGGATTGGAGCGGAGATTGACCACGCTGACACAGACCGGCCCTGTCATAGAGCACAAGGACGTCTGCGGGAGTAGGAGTGGTGCACGTACTCTGCTGCCTCCAGGAGCCTGGGTTCCCTTTCGCGAGTAGTGAGGCGGGAGCAGAACTGACAGAGAGAAGGGAAACTCCAGTCGATGTGACTGCTGCCGTTGTGGGAACAGGAGATAAGACACTGTGCAGTTGAATCTGAGGGGGCAGTCGGCCCTAGGTCACAAAGGGGCAGGGCGCCAGAGATTCATTCTCCAAGGCAAGCGCTGGGTTATAGGCTCAGTCTCCAGAGAAATCTGCTTAAAACAAGCTTTTAGAGATTTTTCACGACATTTCCAGATCAATGAAGCCATATCGCATCTTGTGAAAAGCTCCAAAACGTGCAAGTACTTTTTTTTTACTACTTAAGGCTATATTGTTTTTTTTCGCAGTTGTTTAGAGATTATTGTCTCCTATATATCTATATCTGCATCTGTAACAATCTATAAATGCTGAGGAGACTGAAAAAGAACACTCAGATACACGCTGCTTGTAACATTTAGTTTCCTTTGTTACAATTTTGTTATTACTTGAATCTACACTAGTTAACTGGGAGCTAAGCCGGCCGCTTTATATTGTAGCAATTCAAAACCAAGGACTCAGAAGCTGCTACCTGGTTATTGGATATCTTATTCTGCAACTGTATATACATTTTTTTTGTATGTTGGTTTGCCATTTATCCTTTTTTTGCAAAGGGCTGGGATTTAAAGTTGGAATCACATTGTGAATTTATGTTATATGCCTCCAAGTTGTATTTTCAAAATGTTGTGTTAGGCTGAGTATATTTAACGAATTAATAGCCTATAGCTGTAATAGACAACACGAGCAAATAGAGCCCTCTGTAGCTTTAATTTAAGGTACCTGGCTAAGCTGATATTTCCCTGTCCTTCTCCTTAGAGTGCTAAATTGCAAAGAAGGGTCATATATTCAATTAAAGCTTACAAATTGAATATGAGAAAATAGAGCCTTTTGAGGGTTTTACTTAAGGAACTTGGTCTGGGCTTATACTACACAGGTCTCCATACTATATTATTAAACTGCAAAAAGGGGTCATATATTTAATTAGAGGAGACAAAATACTTTTTGTATTTAGAATTAGTCCCTCACTCTCTACCTCTCTCCTTCCAGCACAAGGAGTGGAAGGGGAAACTTTTTATACTGAAAGAGAGTCCTTCTGCTTACATTTTTTACTTTCCTTCATATGATGTACCTTTATGTTCTTATAGGCATGGTCATTTAATCTCACTTAGAAAATTACACACTATTCACTTTTTTTTTTTTTAGTGCCCTCTTTTTTTTTCTCCACAGAATCACATATTTTCCCACAACTGGGGTTTATCCCCCACAATCACGTTTAGTGCTTTTCCTCCCTCTACCCCCATCTTGCATTGCTAGCCCCTCCCCACAAATATATGGAAAGATTTCTCCTCCCACACAGCACAGATCATGCCTCCTAAAATCAAAGATAAAAAAGCCACGTACATCAGATGTTATGATGGAAAACACTAGTGAAGCAATAAATTTGAAAGCAGACCTGCAACCATTAATTACTCAACTTAGTGACATTTTTTTACCCCAATTTGAATCTCTCAAAACCCAAATATCTGGTTTATCATCAGAATTAAAGTTATTTGCTAACAGACTTACAGAGGCCGAAGATAGAATATCAGCAGTAGAAGATACACTTAACAATCAGTCACAAAGAGTATCAGATTTAGAAAAGAAAAATATTCTTCTGACCGCCAGGATAGATGATCTTGAAGACCGCTAAAGGCGGAATAATTTAAAAATAATAGGCCTGCCTGAGACAGATCAGTATAAAGATCTTTTACAATTTGCATCGTTAACACTGCCTCAAGTTTTAGGTTCAGAACATATGCAGATGCCATTAGTGGTAGAAGGAGCTCACAGATTGGGACCCCCTAGAAGTAGAGCCAATGGGAAAAATATTAATTGGCCAATTCTGGTAAAAAATTTAAATTTTCAAGACAAAACAAATATTCTCCGAGCATACAGAAAAGTTGATAATTTTCATATAGGAGAAAATAAAATTCTATTATTCCAAGATTACTCTTCTGACACAGCTTTTAGGAGGAAAGAGATGACACCCTTCTGTACTAAGCTGATCCAAGAGGGCTTTCTGGCAAAACTGCTGTACCCCGCAAAAATTCTTATAGAAGAGAAGGAGGGCACATTTAGACTAGATAATATAGAAGAAGCCAAAGCCTACTTCAAAAAATATAAGATATCACTTTCATGAGAATCAAGATAACTACATTATGCAATCCAATTTAGAGTTTTGAATGTGCCTGTCAACGCATAGGTTAGAAATGGAAAATTTGTATATTGTAACTAGGTTAAGTAGGCTGTTTATTAAGTTAATGCACATGCTAGAGGAAATAGCAAATTGTATTTCGCTTTGGCTGAAAAATTTTTGTATTTTTGTTAGGTTCCTAAGGTTGAATGGATGTAGGGGTATTTTTTTGGGGGGGGGGTTTATCTCTCACCCCCCCTCTCCAAGCTGATTATGATATGTTTCTCCAACATAGGTGTGTCCGGTCCACGGCGTCATCCTTACTTGTGGGATATTCTCTTCCCCAACAGGAAATGGCAAAGAGCCCAGCAAAGCTGGTCACATGATCCCTCCTAGGCTCCGCCTACCCCAGTCATTCTCTTTGCCGTTGTACAGGCAACATCTCCACGGAGATGGCTTAGAGTTTTTTAGTGTTTAACTGTAGTTTTTATTATTCAATCAAGAGTTTGTTATTTTGAAATAGTGCTGGTATGTACTATTTACTCAGAAACAGAAAAGAGATGAAGATTTCTGTTTGTATGAGGAAAATGATTTTAGCAACCGTAACTAAAATCCATGGCTGTTCCACACAGGACTGTTGAGAGCAATTAACTTCAGTTGGGGGAACAGTGTGCAGTCTCTTGCTGCTTGAGGTATGACACATTCTAACAAGACGATGTAATGCTGGAAGCTGTCATTTTCCCTATGGGATCCGGTAAGCCATGTTTATTACGATCGTAAATAAGGGCTTCACAAGGGCTTATTAAGACTGTAGACTTTTTCTGGGCTAAATCGATTCATTATTAACACATATTTAGCCTTGAGGAATCATTTTATCTGGGTATTTTGATATAATAATATCGGCAGGCACTGTATTAGACACCTTATTCCTTAGGGGCTTTCCCAAAGCATAAGCAGAGCCTCATTTTCGCGCCGGTGTGGCGCACTTGTTTTTGAGAGGCATGGCATGCAGTCGCATGTGAGAGGAGCTCTGATACTTAGAAAAGACTTTCTGAAGGCGTCATTTGGTATCGTATTCCCCTTTGGGCTTGGTTGGGTCTCAGCAAAGCAGATACCAGGGACTGTAAAGGGGTTAAAGTTTAAAACGGCTCCGGTTCCGTTATTTTAAGGGTTAAAGCTTCCAAATTTGGTGTGCAATACTTTTAAGGCTTTAAGACACTGTGGTGAAAATTTGATAAATTTTGAACAATTCCTTCATGTTTTTTCGCAATTGCAGTAATAAAGTGTGTTCAGTTTAAAATTTAAAGTGACAGTAACGGTTTTATTTTAAAACGTTTTTGTACTTTGTTATCAAGTTTATGCCTGTTTAACATGTCTGAACTACCAGATAGACTGTGTTCTGAATGTGGGGAAGCCAGAATTCCTATTCATTCAAATAAATGTGATTTATGTGATAATGACAATGATGCCCAAGATGATTCCTCAAGTGAGGGGAGTAAGCATGGTACTGCATCATTCCCTCCTTCGTCTACACGAGTCTTGCCCACTCAGGAGGCCCCTAGTACATCTAGCGCGCCAATACTCCTTACTATGCAACAATTAACGGCTGTAATGGATAATTCTGTCAAAAACATTTTAGCCAAAATAAACACTTGTCAGCGTAAGCGCGGCTGCTCTGTTTTAGATACTGAAGAGCATGACGACGCTGATATTAATATCTCTGAAGGGCCCCTAACCCAGTCTGATGGGGCCAGGGAGGTTTTGTCTGAGGGAGAAATTACTGATTCAGGGAACATTTCTCAACAGGCTGAACCTGATGTGATTGCATTTAAATTTAAGTTGGAACATCTCCGCATTCTGCTTAAGGAGGTATTATCCACTCTGGATGATTGTGACAAGTTGGTCATCCCAGAGAAACTATGTAAAATGGACAAGTTCCTAGAGGTGCCGGGGCTCCCAGAAGCTTTTCCTATACCCAAGCGGGTGGCGGACATTGTTAATAAAGAATGGGAGAGGCCAGGTATTCCTTTCGTCCCTCCCCCCATATTTAAAAAATTGTTTCCTATGGTCGACCCCAGAAAGGACTTATGGCAGACAGTCCCCAAGGTCGAGGGAGCGGTTTCCACTTTAAACAAACGCACCACTATACCCATAGAGGATAGTTGTGCTTTCAAAGATCCTATGGATAAAAAATTAGAAGGTTTGCTTAAAAAGATGTTTGTTCAGCAGGGTTACCTTCTACAACCAATTTCATGCATTGTCCCTGTCGCTACAGCCGCATGTTTCTGGTTCGATGAGCTGATAAAGGCGGTCGATAGTGATTCTCCTCCTTATGAGGAGATTATGGACAGAATCAATGCTCTCAAATTGGCTAATTCTTTCACCCTCGACGCCACTTTGCAATTGGCTAGGTTAGCGGCTAAGAATTCTGGGTTTGCTATTGTGGCGCGCAGAGCGCTTTGGTTGAAATCTTGGTCGGCTGATGCGTCTTCCAAGAACAAGCTACTTAACATTCCTTTCAAGGGGAAAACGCTGTTTGGCCCTGACTTGAAAGAGATTATCTCTGATATCACTGGGGGTAAGGGCCACGCCCTTCCTCAGGATCGGCCTTTCAAGGCAAAAAATAAACCTAATTTTCGTCCCTTTCGTAGAAACGGACCAGCCCAAGGTGCTACGTCCTCTAAGCAAGAGGGTAATACTTCTCAAGCCAAGCCAGCTTGGAGACCAATGCAAGGCTGGAACAAAGGAAAGCAGGCCAAGAAACCTGCCACTGCTACCAAGACTGCATGAAATGTTGGCCCCCGATCCGGGACCGGATCTGGTGGGGGGCAGACTCTCTCTCTTCGCTCAGGCTTGGGCAAGAGATGTTCTGGATCCTTGGGCGCTAGAAATAGTCTCCCAAGGTTATCTTCTGGAATTCAAGGGACTTCCCCCAAGGGGGAGGTTCCACAGGTCTCAGTTGTCTTCAGACCACATAAAAAGACAGGCATTCTTACATTGTGTAGAAGACCTGTTAAAAATGGGAGTGATTCATCCTGTTCCATTAAGAGAACAAGGGATGGGGTTCTACTCCAATCTGTTCATAGTTCCCAAAAAAGAGGGAACGTTCAGACCAATCTTAGATCTCAAGATCTTAAACAAGTTTCTCAAGGTTCCATCGTTCAAGATGGAAACCATTCGAACTATTCTTCCTTCCATCCAGGAAGGTCAATTCATGACCACGGTGGATTTAAAGGATGCGTATCTACATATTCCTATCCACAAGGAACATCATCGGTTCCTAAGGTTCGCATTCCTGGACAAACATTACCAGTTCGTGGCGCTTCCTTTCGGATTAGCCACTGCTCCAAGGATTTTCACAAAGGTACTAGGGTCCCTTCTAGCTGTGCTAAGACCAAGGGGCATTGCTGTAGTACCTTACTTGGACGACATTCTGATTCAAGCGTCGTCCCTTCCTCAAGCAAAGGCTCACACGGACATCGTCCTGGCCTTTCTCAGATCTCACGGATGGAAAGTGAACGTGGAAAAGAGTTCTCTATCCCCGTCAACAAGGGTTCCCTTCTTGGGAACAATTATAGACTCCTTAGAAATGAGGATTTTTCTAACAGAGGCCAGAAAAACAAAACTTCTAGACTCTTGTCGGATACTTCATTCCGTTCCTCTTCCTTCCATAGCTCAGTGCATGGAAGTGATCGGGTTGATGGTAGCGGCAATGGACATAGTTCCTTTTGCGCGCATTCATCTAAGACCATTACAACTGTGCATGCTCAGTCAGTGGAATGGGGACTATACAGACTTGTCTCCGAAGATACAAGTAAATCAGAGGACCAGAGACTCACTCCGGTGGTGGCTGTCCCTGGACAACCTGTCACAAGGGATGACATTCCGCAGACCAGAGTGGGTCATTGTCACGACCGACGCCAGTCTGATGGGCTGGGGCGCGGTCTGGGGATCCCTGAAAGCTCAGGGTCTTTGGTCTCGGGAAGAATCTCTTCTACCGATAAATATTCTGGAACTGAGAGCGATATTCAATGCTCTCAAGGCTTGGCCTCAGCTAGCGAGGGCCAAGTTCATACGGTTTCAATCAGACAACATGACAACTGTTGCGTACATCAACCATCAGGGGGGAACAAGGAGTTCCCTAGCGATGGAAGAAGTGACCAAAATCATTCTATGGGCGGAGTCTCACTCCTGCCACCTGTCTGCTATCCACATCCCAGGAGTGGAAAATTGGGAAGCGGATTTTCTGAGTCGTCAGACATTGCATCCGGGGGAGTGGGAACTCCATCCGGAAATCTTTGCCCAAGTCACTCAGCTGTGGGGCATTCCAGACATGGATCTGATGGCCTCTCGTCAGAACTTCAAAGTTCCTTGCTACGGGTCCAGATCCAGGGATCCCAAGGCGGCTCTAGTGGATGCACTAGTAGCACCTTGGACCTTCAAACTAGCTTATGTGTTCCCGCCCTTTCCTCTCATCCCCAGGCTGGTAGCCAGGATCAATCAGGAGAGGGCGTCGGTGATCTTGATAGCTCCTGCGTGGCCACGCAGGACTTGGTATGCAGATCTGGTGAATATGTCATCGGCTCCACCTTGGAAGCTACCTTTGAGACGAGACCTTCTTGTTCAGGGTCCGTTCGAACATCCGAATCTGGTTTCACTCCAGCTGACTGCTTGGAGATTGAACGCTTGATTTTATCGAAGCGAGGGTTCTCAGATTCTGTTATCGATACTCTTGTTCAGGCCAGAAAGCCTGTAACTAGAAAGATTTACCACAAAATTTGGAAAAAATATATCTGTTGGTGTGAATCTAAAGGATTCCCTTGGGACAAGGTTAAGATTCCTAGGATCCTATCCTTCCTTCAAGAAGGATTGGAAAAAGGATTATCTGCAAGTTCCCTGAAGGGACAGATTTCTGCCTTGTCGGTGTTACTTCACAAAAAACTGGCTGCTGTGCCAGATGTTCAAGCTTTTGTTCAGGCTCTGGTTAGAATTAAGCCTGTTTACAAACCTTTGACTCCTCCTTGGAGTCTCAATTTAGTTCTTTCAGTTCTTCAGGGGGTTCCGTTTGAACCCTTGCATTCCGTTGATATTAAATTATTATCTTGGAAAGTTTTGTTTTTAGTTGCAATTTCTTCTGCCAGAAGAGTTTCAGAATTATCTGCTCTGCAGTGTTCTCCTCCTTATCTGGTGTTCCATGCAGATAAGGTGGTTTTACGTACTAAACCTGGTTTTCTTCCAAAAGTTGTTTCTAACAAAAACATTAACCAGGAGATTATCGTACCTTCTCTGTGTCCGAAACCAGTTTCAAAGAAGGAACGTTTGTTGCACAATTTGGATGTTGTTCGCGCTCTAAAATTCTATTTAGATGCTACAAAGGATTTTAGACAAACATCTTCCTTGTTTGTTGTTTATTCCGGTAAAAGGAGAGGTCAAAAAGCAACTTCTACCTCTCTCTCTTTTTGGATTAAAAGCATCATCAGATTGGCTTACGAGACTGCCGGACGGCAGCCTCCCGAAAGAATCACAGCTCATTCCACTAGGGCTGTGGCTTCCACATGGGCCTTCAAGAACGAGGCTTCTGTTGATCAGATATGTAGGGCAGCGACTTGGTCTTCACTGCACACTTTTACCAAATTTTACAAGTTTGATACTTTTGCTTCTTCTGAGGCTATTTTTGGGAGAAAGGTTTTGCAAGCCGTGGTGCCTTCCATTTAGGTGACCTGATTTGCTCCCTCCCTTCATCCGTGTCCTAAAGCTTTGGTATTGGTTCCCACAAGTAAGGATGACGCCGTGGACCGGACACACCTATGTTGGAGAAAACAGAATTTATGTTTACCTGATAAATTACTTTCTCCAACGGTGTGTCCGGTCCACGGCCCGCCCTGGTTTTTTAATCAGGTCTGATAATTTATTTTCTTTAACTACAGTCACCACGGTACCATATGGTTTCTCCTATGCAAATATTCCTCCTTAACGTCGGTCGAATGACTGGGGTAGGCGGAGCCTAGGAGGGATCATGTGACCAGCTTTGCTGGGCTCTTTGCCATTTCCTGTTGGGGAAGAGAATATCCCACAAGTAAGGATGACGCCGTGGACCGGACACACCGTTGGAGAAAGTAATTTATCAGGTAAACATAAATTCTGTTTTTATAAATGAAAGGAAATATTAGATGTCTTTCTTGGAACGTGGGTGGCATCACCTCCCCAATCAAAAGGAAAATAATAATTAGACAACTTGGCAAACATAACCCCGATATAGCTCTATTACAAGAAACACACTTAAAAATGGAGGAAATTGCCAAACTTAATAGTAAATGCTTTGGGGAGGTGATAGCTACTCCCTGTTCCAGCAGAAAAAAAAGGAGTAGCCTTCCTGATAAATAAAAAACTATCTTATAATGTCATTAATATAACTCTTGACTCCCATGATAGATGGGCAGTACTGGAGATACAGATGGACAATGTGTAATGTGTATGGCCCCAACAACACGGATCCTAGCTTCTGGAACAGTTTAGTTTATATGCTATCTAAATTTTTCAGACAAAATATAATCTTAGCCGGCGATTTTAATTTAACACCTACAGAAACGTTAGATAAGTTTAGCCCCAAAAACTCAGTCTTTCCCAAACAGAGGGCAAAAATATGTAACCAAGTATGTAAAAATCTGAAGCTTCATGATATCTGGCGTTTGCAGCATCCAGATGTGAGGTCCTTTACCTGTGATTCTAAAACTTACGGCTCTTTCTCTCGTATAGATTTTTTTTTGCTGTCGAGCTCATTAATCAAACTAGAAGTTAAGGCAAATATATTTGACATCTTGATCTCGGATCACGCAATTATTTCATTAGATTTGTATCTACAAACAACTCAGAGTAATGAAAGAAACAATTTCTTTTTTCCAAAATTTTTAGTAAATAACCTAGTATTCAGTAATTGGCTAAAACATAAATGGAGAGAATACGAGCACTTAAATAGAAAGTACAGAGAAAAAATAGAAATATTTTGGGAAGCCGCCAAGGCTTGCCTAAGAGGAGACATTAAAGCCTACATGATTTCAAATAAAAGAAAGTTACAGGAAAGGGAAATCCAGCTATCTAAACAAGTTCAGAATGCATACCGTAAATATATTAATAATCCTTCCAAACAGCTAGGGGACAAATATAAAACAGCTAAAACAGAAAGGGATATTTTTATCAAACATAAGCTCTCTTGGCAAGAACTTTCTATCCAGGTTAGATAAAGCTCGGAAAAAGACTAACACAATAGAAGCAATTAATGATGGGGTAAATATAGTTACTGATCAGATTAAAATTAAAAACGTCTTTTCAGAATACTACCAAAAACTATATGCAGCCAAAGAAATCAATATTGAGAATAAGAATAACTTTTGGCACAGGATTGCTCCTCCCAAGATATCACAAGAATAGGCCAATAACGAGAGAGGAAGTATTGAAAGCCATAAATAACACTAAATCTAACAAAGCTCCGGGCCCGGATCAGATACCTGCTGAAATGTACAAAATATTGAGAATAGAGATAGTAGATATTTTAGTTCAATTGTTTAATGGATATTACACCGATGGTTCAAAGATGTCAAAATACTTCTCAGAGTCTATTATATCACTTATTTTGAAAAAAGGGAAAAACCCGCTAGATCCTAAGTCATATAGACCTATTTCACTACTTAATGTAGATTACAAGTTATTAACTCATATTATTGCTAAAACTATGTCTTGACCCTATTATTCATGCGGATCAGACGGGCTTTATGCATCAAAGATCCTCTACTAAAAATATCCGGAAAGTAGCTCTAGTATTAAAACATTTCTGGAACAAAGTATCTGATAGAAAAACAAGTAATCAGGATTTTGCATTAACTACAATCAATGCCGAAAAAGCGTTTGATTCCGTGGTATGGGACCATCTATTTTCGGCATTAAATTTCTTTGTTTTTTCAGGACATTTTACACAATTTATTAAAATCTTATGTGACTATCCACGGTCTAGTATTCTAATCAATGGTAGTTATACTTCAAATTTAATAATATACAGGGGGACGAGACAGGGATGTCCACTCTCCCCATTATTGTTCAATATTGCGATAGAACCCCTTGCTATTATATTACGTCAAAAACGAAGAACAATTGAGCACCCTATTTACATTGAAAGCTCTTCTACATTGTCCGACATCACAGCTCCCAAACCATATTAAAAGTATGATAACAATACGTAACACTATTAAAGCGTGGCAAAAACTTAACAAATTGCTTAAATTTAATTTTGAGATATCCCCATTTCTGCCGATACGAGGTAACCCAAAATTTACCCCCGGTTTATCCTGCAAAGTTTATAATATCTGGGCGCAAAAAGGTCTATCATATGTGTATCAATGTTTAAATAATCAGCTCCAGATAAGGACTTTCGAGGATATTGCTAGTGAATTTTGTCTCTCAAAAAAATTTTTTTTGCTTATTTGCAGATTAGACACTTTATAACATGCAGTAAAATCTTAAATTTAGAAATGGATGGCTGGGGGGAAATTGAAAAATATTTAACAAGCTATAAAACAGGTAAACATAGTATTGCTTTATTATATAAAATAATATTAAAAAAAACTGGAAAAATAAAGCTCCCACAATCCCATCTTTTATAAATTCTATACATTCTCAGATTTTTTTTGAACAAATGAACACATCGCCCCTAGAAATGAAAAGATCACAGCTTTTTGCTCAAAAGGGTTAAGAGTTATTTTATCTTATCCACGTGATATTCAATTTTCCCTTATATGTAACTTCCGAAAAACAGAATATTTTGAAACTCTGATCTTGTCAGGGGTTTTTCCAACTGAATGGTACTGATATTTGATGAGCGTAGTGGTGGAGAGGAATATGAGGAAACCACAAATATAGCGAAAGTCATATTGCGAGGGGTGGCTGGGCCCACCCCCCCCCCCTCCTTTTTTTTTTTTTTTTTTTTTGTCTTGGTTTTGTTTTGTTTTGTTTTGGAAAGGGAGAGGGGGAAAGACTTGGGGAAAACTCAATAAGGGTACTATATTTTCTGATTTTCATTGTTAGGATAAGATGGATCTGTAACCCCAACTATTTTTCGTATGAATTTAATATGATTTTTTTTCTTCTGTTTAATTGTACCCGATTTTGTCTCAATAAAAAGTCCATTTAAAAAAAAAAAAAGAATCAAGCCTGTGTTTAAACCTGTTGCTCCACCTTGGAGTTTGAATTTAGTTCTAAATGTTCTTCAAGGGGTTCCAATTGAACCTATGCATTCCATAGATATTAAGCTTATGTCTTGGAAAGTTCTGTTTTTAGTTGCTATCTCTTCGGCTCGAAGAGTTTCTGAACTATCTGCATTGCAATGCGACTCGCCTTACCTTGTTTTCCATGCTGATAAGGTGCTTTTGCGTACCAAACCTGGATTCCTTCCTAAGGTTGTTACTAATAGGAATATCAATCAGGAAATTGTGGTTCCTTCTCTGTGTCCTAATCCTTCCTCTAAGAAGGAGCGTCTGTTGCACAACTTGGACGTGGTTCGTGCTTTGAAGTTTTACTTGCAAGCGACCAAAGATTTTCGTCAAACATCTTCTTTGTTTGTTCTCTATTCTGGAAAACGTAGAGGTCAAAAAGCTACGGCTACCTCTGTTTCTTTTTGGCTGAAAAGCAGCCTCCTGAAAGGATTACAGCTCACTCTACTAGAGCGGTGGCTTCCACATGGGCTTTTAAAAATGATGCTTCTGTTGAACAGATTTGTAAGGCTGCGACTCGGTCTTCGCTTCATACCTTTTACAAATTTTATACCTCTGCTTCTTTGGAGGCTATTTTTGGGAGAAAAGTTCTTCAAGCAGTGGTGCCTTCTGTTTAACCCTCTGTCTTGTCCCTCCCGTTCATCCGTGTCCTGTAGCTTTGGTATTGTATCCCACAAGTAAAGGATGAATCCGTGGACTCGTCTTACCTTATAGAAGAAAAGTACATTTATGCTTACCTGATAAATTAATTTCTTCTATGGTAAGACGAGTCCACGGCCCGCCCTGTCATTTTAAGACAGATTATATTTTTTTGATTTAATCTTCAGTCACCTCTGCCCCTTGCAGTTTCTCCTTTTTCTTCCTGTACCTTCAGTCGAATGACTGGGGGGTGGAGCTAAGGGAGGAGCTATATAGACAGCTCTGCTGTGGTGCTCTTTGCCACTTCCTGTTAGGAAGGATAATATCCCACAAGTAAAGGATGAATCCGTGGACTCGTCTTACCATAGAAGAAATTAATTTATCAGGTAAGCATGAATTTACTTTTTACACTGTCAATATAGGTGGCAATTCTGCTTAGAATATTTCACTAGCTTTGCCACCCATTGCAATATATATTTAACCGCCTCTTGGCAATGCTGCAAACATTGATCTCAGCTTGGAATATTTTGCCGGCTTGCTTGACATTATGGCGGATCCCTTTTTAAATAACTTGCTGTTTTGCGTAACTTTGGATCATCGGGGCCTAAGAGAGGCTAGTCACCTTGTATACAGCAAAGTTCTCCAAGGGACAGCATTGCTTTTTTGAAGCAAGTCTGAGTGTTCCATAAGGTGCTAGTCATCTTACGGCACTGCTTTCAAGTACCAAGGGAGAGACTTGGGTTAGACTAAACTTATTAAAAATCAAAAAGTATTTTTTTTTTCTTCGAAATTTTAATATAAAATACAATATACTTTCATTATTTTTTTACATAGTAGATGAGGTTGAAAGAAGACAAAAGTCCATTGAGTTCAAACTACTTGATTTACAATAAAAGCTCCAAATGAGCTTAACTTAATCCCATTAAAAAGGTGGCCCATTTAAAACAAGTATTCATATCCCTGAATCCTGTTTCAAGTGAGAAATGAATGTAAGCCATTTTAAAAGTATCTAAGGTATTGGAATTCATTACCTTCTTAGGCAAGGAGTTCCACAATGTGATTGCTCTTACAGTGAAAAAACATTTACGTTACTGTAGATTAAATCTCCTTTCCTCCAGCCTTAATTTGTGAGCCCTTGTCACAAACAATTTCCTTGGAATAAACAGAGCTTCAGTCAACTCTGTATATGGGCCTTGAATATATTTATATAAAGTAATCATATCACCTCTCAAGAGCCTTTTATCTAGAAAAAACAGACCCAGTTTGGCTAACCTCTCCTCATAGTATTCTCAAATCCCCCTTATTAGTTTTGTGGCCCTTCTCTAAACTTTTTCTAACTCTGCAAAAAAAAAATTAATTGGTCTACAAAACTGCACTCCATATCCAAGGTGATTTATACTGTGACAGAAATATTCCTTCCTCCCTTGCATCAATACCTTTTTTAATACATACTATTATTTATTAACCTTAGAAGACGCTGCCCTGCATTTTGCACCCATTGTTATGCCCAAATCCCTTTCCTCCTGTGTCTAGTTCCATTTTAATAATAATACGTTGGCTCCTTATTTTGTACTTTCAAAACTTAGAACCTTACATTTTCCAGTATTAAATCTCATTTTCCATTTACCAGCCCATTCTTCCAGTTTTTGTAAATCCCTTTCAGCCAGATTACGAGTTTTGCGTTATGGCTGGCTCGCTAATAACTTGCAAGTTATTGTCACTGCTCACCTTTAATAGCGCTGCTATTACAGGTTTGCAAAAACCCGGCACTTGCGGGCGATATGGCTGCGTTGAGCTCCATACCGCACACAAATACCAGCACTGCTTTGAGCTGCTGTTATGTGCTTGTGCACGATTTCCCCATCGACATCAGTGGGGAGAGCCAGCTAAAAAAAAAGCCTAACACCTGCAATCACGGAGTGTAAAGCTCCATAACGCAGCCCCAGTGATGTCTATGGGGAAAGAAAATGTATGTTTAAACACCCTAACATAAACCCCGAGTCTAAACACCCCTAATCTGCTGCCCCAGACATCGGTGACACCTATATTACACTTATTAACCCTTAATCTGCCGCCCCCAATGTCGCCGCCACCTACATAAATTTATTAACCCCTAATCTGCCGCCCCCAATGTCGCCGCCATCTACATACATTTATTAACCCCCTAATCTGCTGCCCCCAACGTCGCCATTGCCACTATTCTAAAGTTATTAACCCCTAAACCTCTGGCCTCCCACATCACTAACACTAAATAAATATACTAACCCTAAGTCTAACCCTAACGTAACCCTAACACCCCTAACTTTAATATAATTAAAATAAATCTAAATAAAACCTATTAATAACTAAATAATTCCTATTTAAAACTAAATACTTACCTGTAAAATAAACCCTAAGCTAGCTACAATATAACTAATAGTTTTTTTTTATTTCACAGCTAAGTTTGTATTTATTTTAACTAGGTAGACTAGTTAGTAAATAGTTATTAACTATTTACTAGCTACCTAGTTAAAATAAATACAAATTTATCTGTAAAATAAAACCTAACCTGAGTTACACTAACACCTAACATTACAATAAAATTAAATAAATTATATTAAAAAAATACATTTATCTAAATTACAAAAAATAATAAACACTAAATTACACAAAAAATTTTTTTTATCGAAAATAAAAAACTAATTACTCCTAATCTAATAGCCCTATCAAAATAAAAAAGCCCCCCCAAAATAAAAAAGAACCCTAGCCTACACTAAACTGCCAATAGCCCTTAAAAGGGCCATATGCAGGGCATTGTCCCAAAGAAATCAGCTCTTTTACCTGGCAAATAAAAATACAAACAACCCCCCAACATTAAAACCCACCACCCACACAACCAACCCCCCCAAATAAAAACCTACCTAAAAAACCTAAGCTCCCCATTGCCCTGAAAAGGGCATTTGGATGGACATTGCCCTTAAATGGGCATTCAGCTCTTTTACATTGCCCAAACTCTAAGCTAAAAATCAAACCCACCCAATAAACCCTTAATAAAACCTAACACTAACCCCCGAAGATCCACTTACAGTTTTGGAAGACCGGACATCCAGCCTCATCCAGCCAGTAGAAGTCTTCATCCAAGCGGTAAGAAGTCCTCAACGAAACTGGGAGAAGTCTTCATCCAAGCAGCAAGATGTCGTCCTCCAGGCGGGCAGAAGTCTTCATCCAGACGGCATCTTCTATCTTCATCCTTCCAACGCGGAGTGGCTCCATGTTCAAGACATCCAGCGCGGAGTATCCTCTTCATACGGTCCCAGCCGTACACTGAAGGTTCCCTTTAAGGGACGTCATCCAAGATGGCGTCCCTTGAATTCTGATTGGCTGTTAGAATTCTATCAGCCAATCGGAATTAAAGGGTAAAAATCCTATTGGCTGATGCAATCAGCCAATGGGATTGAGCTTGCATTCTATTGGCTGTTCCAATCAGTGTCGGAAGGATGAAGATAGAAGATGCCACTTGGATGAAGACTTCTCCCGACTTCGTTGAGGACTTCTTGACGCTTGGATGAAGTCTTCTCCCGGCTGGATGAGGATGGATGTCCGGTCTTCCAAAACTGTAAGTAGATCTTCGGGGGTTAGTGTTAGGTTTTATTAAGGGTTTATTGGGTGGGTTTTATTTTTAGCTTAGGGTTTGGGCAATGTAAAACAGCTGAATGCCCTTTTAAGGGCAATGCCCATCCAAATGCCCTTTCTTTCATGTAATTGGCAAGAGTCCATGAGCTAGTGACTTATGGGATATGCAATCCTACCAGGAGGGGCAAAGTTTCCCAAACCTAAAAATGCCTATAAATACACCCCTCACTACACCCACAATTCAGTTTTACAAACTTTGCCTCCTATGGAGGTGGTAAAGTAAGTTTATGCTTAGATCCTACGTTGATATGCGCTTCTCAGCATTTTGAAGCCCGATTCCTCTCAGAGTACAGTGAATGTCAGAGGGATGTGAAGGGAGTATCACCTATTGAATGCAATGGTTTTCCTCGCGGGAGATCTTTCATGTAATTGGCACGAGTCCATGAGCTAGTGACGTATGGGATATACAATCTTACCAGGAGGGGCAAAGTTTCCCAAACCTCAAAATGCCTATAAATACAACCCTCACCACACCCACAATTCAGTTTTACAAACTTTGCCTCCTATGGAGGTGGGGAAGTAAGTTTGTACTAAGATTTCTATGTTGATATGCGCTTCTCAGAATTTTGAAGCCCGATTCCTCTCAGAGTACAGTGAATGTCAGAGGGATGTGAATGGGGTATCACCTATTGAATGCAATGGTTTTTCTCACGGGGATCTATTTCATAGGTTTTCTGTTATCGGTCGTAGAGATTAATCTCCTACCTCCCTTTTCAGATCGACGATATATTCTCATATTACATTACCTCTACTGATAACTGTTTCAGTACTGATTTGGCTATCTGCTATATGTGGATGGGTGTCTTCAGGTAAGTATGTTTTCATTACTTAAGACACTCTCAGCTATGGTTTGGCACTTTATGTATTTATATAAAGTTCTAAATATATGTATTGTACTTATATTTGCCATGATTCAGGTTTCAGTATATTTCCTTTTGCAGACTGTCAGTTTCATATCATATTTTAGGAAAATGTATTTCTTACCTGGGTTATAGTCTTTTTACAATTGACTGTCATTTTAAATTTGCGGGCAGAATTAGGCTTGTGAGGGCGCAAAATGCCAAACTATATTGCGTAATTTTTGGCACAAAGTTACGTTCGATGACGCAAATTCGTAATTTCCGGCGTCTTTGTCGACGCCGAGTCCTTTCACAAGGTTGCGTCTTCAATGACACAAGTGTGTCATTTCCGGATGTTGTTAGCGCCAAAAAAATTTCTGTCCGTCATTCATGGTGCAAAATATTTTAGTAATTTAAACCCCATTCCTATGTGCCTCTTGCCTTTTTTCTCTATCAGAGGGCTATGCTGTTGCATTTATTTCACATTCCTGAAACTGCCATATAAGGAAATTGATCATTTTGCTTTATATGTTGTTTTTTTCTCTTACATTTTGCAAGATGTCTCAATCTGTTCCTGTCTCAGAAAACACTTTTGGAATCCTGCTGACTGATAACGGTTCTACCAAAGCTAAGTACATTTGTTGTAATCTTATGGAGATTATATCTCCAGCTGTGGTTTGTAATAAGTTGTCATGATAAACTTTTACATGGAGAGAATGTGTCCATCAGTAATAATACATTGCCTGTTGCTGTTCTTTTAACATCTAATGTACAAGATATACCTGTGAATTTATAAGAATTTTGTTGCTGATTCTATTCAGAAGGCTTTGTCTGCCATCCCGCCTTCTAATAAATGTAAAGGTCTTTTTTAAACTTCTCATAAAGTTGATGAAATTTCAAATGACCGACAACATACTGAATTATCCTCTTCTGATGAGGATCTATTTGATTCAGAAGATCCTTCCTCAGATATTGACACTAACAAATCTACTTATTTATTTAAAATGGAGTACATTCGTTCTTTGTTGAAGAAGTGTTGAGGAGACTAGTCCTCTTGATTTTAACGCTAGTAAACGTTTAAATTCTGTTTATAAACCTCCTGTGGTCATTTCAGAGGTTTTTTTCAGTTCCTGATGCTATTTCTGATATGATTTCTAAGGAATGGAATAGGCCTGGTACTTCTTTTATTCCTTCTTTAAGGTTTAAAAAATGGTATCCTTTGCCAGCAATTAGATTGGAGTTTTGGGAAAAGATCCCCAAAATTGGGGCTATCTCTACTCTTGCCAAACGTACTACTATTCCTACGGAAGATAGTATTTTTTGTTAAGACCCTTTAGATAGGAAACTTGAATCTTATCTAAGGAAAGCTTATTTATTTTCAGGTCTTCTTCTTAGGCCTGCAATTTCTTTGGCTGATGTTGCAGCTGCTTCAACTTTTTGGTTGGAAACTTTAGCGCAACAAGTATCGAATCATGATTTGTCTAGCATTGTTAACTTGATTCACCATGCTAATAATTTTATTTGTAATGCGTTTTTTTTGTTATCATCAAAATTGATGTTAAATCTCTGTCTTTAGCTATTTTAGCTAAAAGAGCTTTGTGGCTTAAATCTTGGAATGCTGATATGACTTCTAAGTCCAGATTGCTATTTCTTTTCTTCCAAGGTAATAAATTATTTGGTTCAGTTGGATTCAATATTTTCAACTGTCACTGGGGGAAAGGGAGTTTTTTTGCCTCAAGATAAGATCTAAGGGTACATTTAAAACTTCTATCCATTTTTGTTCTTAAATAAGGAACAGAAACAATTATTCCCCAAGGAATCTGTTTCCAATTGGAAGCTTTCTTCAAATTGGAATAAATCCAAGCCATTTAAGAGATCGAAATCAGCCCTAAGTCCGCTTGAAGGTGCGGCTCTTATTCCAGCTCAGCTGGTAGGGGGCAGATTAAGATTTTTTTAAGATGTTTGGATAAATTCGGTCCAAAATCTTTGGATTCAGAATATTGTCTCTCAGGGGTACAGAATAGGTTTCAGAGGAAGACTACCTGTGAGAAGATTTTTTTCTCTCACGCATTACAGCAAACTCGGCAAAGGCTCAGGCTTTCCTGAAGTGTGTTTCAGACCTGGAGTTATCTGGGGTAATCATGCCAGTTCCGTTTCAGGAAGAGGGTCTGGGGTTTTATTCAAATCTATTCATTGTCCCAAAGAAAGTAATTTCATTCAGACCAGTTTTGGATCTAAAAATTTTGAATCCATATGTAAGAGTACCAACTTTCAAAATGGTGACTATAAGGTCTATTCTACTTTTTGTTTAGCAAGGGCATTATATGCCCACAATAGACTTACAGGATGCATATCTTCATATTCTGATTCATCTAGATTGCTTTCAATTTCTGAGATTCTCTTTTTTAGACAAGCATTACCAATTTGTTGCTCTTCCTTTTTGTCTTAGCGACAGCTCTAGGAATCTTTTCAAAGGTTCTGCAGAATCTCACACAATTCAACTACTGTTGTTTTTTCAAAGACATGGTTGGAGGATCAATTTACCAGAAAGTTCATTGATTCCTCAAACAAGGGTCACCTTTTTAGGTTTCCTGATAGATTAAGTGTCCTTGACTCTGTTTCTAACAGACAAGAGACAATTTAAATTGGTTTCAGCTTGTCGGAACCTTCAGTCTCTATTTTTCCCTTCAGTAGCTATGTGCATGGAAGTTTTAGGTCTTATGACTGCAGAATCGGACGTGATACTCTTTGCTCGTCTTTCTATGAGACCACTCCAGCTTTGTATGCTGAATCAATGGTGCAGGTATATTACAAGGATATCACAATTAATATCCTTAAATCCCAGTGTTTGACTATCTCTGACTTGGTGGTTAGATCACCATCGTTATGTTCTAGGGGCCTCTTTGGTTCGTCCAACCTGGACTGTGATCACAACAGATGCAAGTCTTTTCAGGTTGGGGAGCTGTTTGGGGATCTCTGACAGCACAAGGGGTTTGGAAATCTCAAGAGGCGAGATTACCAATTAATATTTTGGAAACTCTGTGCGATTCTCAGGGCTCTTCAGTTTTGGCCTTTGTTGAAAAGAGAACCGTTCATTTGTTTTCAGACAGACAATATCACAACTGTGGCATATGTCAATCATCAGGGTGGGACTCACAGTCTCCAAGCTATGAAAGAAGTATCTCGGATACTTGTTTGGGCGGAATCCAGCTCCTGTCTAATTTCTGCAGTTCATATCCCAGTTATAGACAATTGGGAAGCAGATTACCTCAGTCGTCAGACTTTACATCCGGGAGAATGGTCTCTCCACCCAGATGTGTTTTCTCAAATTGTTCAGATGTGGGGGCTTCCGGAAATAGATCTGTTGGCATCTCATCTAAACAAAAAACTTCCCAGGTATCTGTCCAGGTCCAGGGATCCTCAGGCGGAAGCAGTGAATGCATTGACACTTCCTTGGTGTTATCAGTCTGCTTATATTTTCCCGCCTCTAGTTCTTCTTCCAAGAGTGATCTCCAAAATCATCATGGAGCAATCGTTTGTGCTGCTGGTAGCTCCAGCATGGCCTCACAACTTTTGGTATGCGGATCTTGTACGGATGTACAGTTGCCAACCTTGGCCACTTCCATAAAGGCCAGACCTTCTATCTCAAGGTCTGTTTTTTCCATCAGGATCTCAATTCATTAACTTTAAAGGTATGGAAATTGAATGCTTAGTCATAGAGGTTTCTCTGACTCAGTGATTAATACTATGTTGCAGGCTCGTAAAACTGTTTCTAGAAAGATTTATTATCGAGTTTGGAAGACTTACTTTTAATGGTGTTCGTCTCATAAATTCTCTTGGCATTCTTTTAGAATTCCTAGAATTTTACAGTTTCTTCAGTATGGTTTAGATAAAGGTTTGTCTGCAAGTTCCTTGAAGGACAAATCTCTGCTCTTTCTGTTTTATTTCACAGAAAGATTGCTAGACTTCCTGATATTCATTGTTTTGTGCAGGCTTTGGTTCGTATCAAGCCTGTCATTAAATCAATCTCTGCTCCTTGGAGTCTTAATTTAGTTTTGAAGGCTTTACAGGCTCCTCCGTTTGAGCCTATGCATTCTTTGGTCATTAACTACTTTCTTGGAACAGTGTTGTTTCTTTAAGCCATCTCTTCTGCTAGAAGAGTTTCTGAATTATCCGCTCTCTCTTGTGAATCTCCTTTTCTGATTTTTCATCAGGATAAGGCGGTTTTGCTGACTTCATTTTAATTCTTACCCAAGGTTGTGAATTCTAACAACTTTAATAGACAAATTGTTGTCCCTTCATTGTGTCCTAATCCTAAGAATTCTTTGGAGAGATCCTTACATTCTTTGAATGTGGTAAGAGCTTTGAAATATTATGTTGAAACTACTAAAGATTTTAGGAAGACTTCTAGTCTATTTGTTATAGTTTTTGGTTCTAGGAAAGGTCAGAAGGCTTCTTCTGTTTCCTTGGCTTCGTGGTTAAGCTTTTGATTCATAAAGCTTATTTGGAGTCAGGTCAAGCCCCGCCTCAGAGTATTACAGCTCATTCTACTAGATCAGTCTCCACTTCGTGGGTTTTTAAGAATGAAGCTTCAGTTGATCAGATTTGCAATGCAGCAACTTGGTCTTCTTTGCATACATTTTCTAAATTATACCATTTTGATGTATTTGCTTCTTCGGAAGCAGTTTTTGGTACAAAAGTTCTTCAGGCAGCTGTTTCAGTTTGATTCTTCTGCTTATGTTTTAAGTTTTTCTTTTCATTTGTGAGAATAAACTTATATCTTGGGTTGTGGATTAATTTTTCTGCGAAAAATGGCTGTTTTTATTTTATCCCTCCCTCTCTCCACACAAGTGACTCTTGTGTGGAGTTCCACATCTTGGGTATTGCTATCCCATACGTCACTAGCTCATGGACTCTTGCCAATTACATAAAAGAAAACATAATTTATGTAAGAACTTACCTGATAAATTCATTTCTTTCATATTGGCAAGAGTCCATGAGGCCCACCCTTTTCGTGGTGGTTATGATTTTTTGTATAAAGTACAATTATTTCCAAATTTCTTTGTTGATGCTTTTTACTCCTTACTTTATCACCCCACTTCTTGGCTATTCATTAAACTGAATTGTGGGTGTGGTGAGGGGTGTATTTTATAGGCATTTTGAGGTTTGGGAAACTTTGCCCCTCCTGGTAGGATTGTATATCCCATACGACACTAGCTCATGGACTCTTGCCAATATGAAAGAAATTAATTTATCAGGTAAGTTCTTACATAAATTATGTTATTTCATAGGTTCTCTGTTATCAGTCGTAGAGATTCATCTCCTACCTCCCTTATTTAGATCGACGATATACTCTCATATTCCATTACCTCTACTGATAACTGTTTTAGTACTGGTTTGGCTATCTGCTATATGTGAATGGGTGTCTTTCAGTAAGTATGTTTTCATTACTTACGACACTCTCAGCTATGGTTTGGCACTTTATGCATTAATATAAAGTTCTAAATATATGTATTGTACTTATATTTGCCATGAGTCAGGTTTATGTATATTTCCTTTTTGCAGACTATCAGTTTCATATTTGGGAAAAAAACATATTTAGGAAACAATTTTTCTTACCTGGGGTTTAGTCTTTTCTCAATTGACTGCTTTTTCATTTAATTGCGCGGGCAAAATTAGGCTCGCGAGGGTGCAAAATGCCAAAGTTTATTGCGTCATTTTTTTTTGCGAGACTTTTTTTGGCGTGAAGGTACGTTTGATAACGCAAATTCATCATTTCTGGCGTATTAGTTGACGCCGAGTTCCTTGCACAATGTTGCATCTTCAGTGACGCGAGTGTGTCATTTCCGGATGTTGTTAGCGCCAAAAAAAATTCAGTTTGCGTTGTGTGTCATACTTGGTGCCAAACAATTTCATTATTTTAAGCCCCATTCCTAAATGCCTCTTGCCTTTTTTTTCAAAGTCAGAGGGCTATGCTGTTTGCATTTTTTTCCCATTCCTGAAACTGCCATATAAGGAAATTGATAATTTTGCTTTATATGTTGTTTTTTCACTTACATTTGCAAGATGTCTCAATCTGATCCTGTATCAGACATCACTGTTGGAACCCTGCTGCCTGATAAGTTCTACCAAAGCTAAGTGCATTTGTTGTAAATTTGTGGAGATTATATCTCCAGTTGTGGTTTGTAATAGTTGTCATGATAAGCTTTTACATGCAGAGAATGTGTCTATCAGTAATAGTACAATGCCTGTTGTTCCTTCAACATCTAATGTACATGATATACCTGTGAATATAAAAGATTTTATTGCTGATGCAATACAAAAGGCTTTGTCTGTCATCCCGCCTTCTAATAAACGTAAAAAAGGTCTTTTAACACTTCTCATAAAGTTGACGAAATTTCAAATAACCGACAACTTACTGAATTATCCTCCTCTGATGAGGATCTATCTGATTTAGAAGATCCCTCCTCAGATGTTGACACTGACAAATCTACTTATTTATTTAAAATGGAGTATATTCGTTCCTTGTTAAAAGAGGTGTTGATTACATTGAGGAAACTAGTCCTCTTGATATTAAAACTAGTAAACATTTAAATTCTGTTTATAAACCTCCTCTGGTTACTCCAGAGGTTTTTCCAGTTCCTGATGCTATTTCTGATATGATTTCTAAGGAATGGAATAGGCCTGGTACTTCTTTTATTCCTTCTTCAAGGTTTAAACAATCGTATCCTTTGCCAGCAGTTAGATTGGAGTTTTGGGAAAAGATCCCCAAAGTTGATGGGGCTATTTCTACTCTTGCTAAACGTACTACTATTCCTATGGAAGACAGTACTTCTTTTAAAGACCCTTTAGATAGGAAACTTGAATCTTATCTAAGGAAAGCTTATTTATATTCTGGCTATCTTCTCAGGCCTGCCATTTCTATGGCTGATGTTGCAGCTGCATCAACTTTTTGGTTGGAAAGCTTAGGGCAACAGGAAATGGATTCTGATTTGTCTAGCATTGTTCGCTTGCTTCAACAAGCTAATCATTTTATCTGTGATGCCATTTTTGATATCTTCAAAATTGATGTTAAATCTATGTCTTTAGCTATTTTAGCTAGAAGAGCTTTGTGGCTCAAATATTAGAATGCTGACATGGTACCTAAGTCTAGATTACTATCTCTTTCTTTCCAAGGTAATAAATTATTTTGTTCTCAGTTGGATTCGATTATTTCAACTGTCACTGGGGGGGGGGAGTTTTTTTGCCTCAGGATAAAAGACCTAAGGGTAAATCTAAAGCTTCTAACCATTTTCGTTGCTTTCGACAAAATAAGGAACAGAAACCTAATCCTTCCCCCAAAGAATCTGGTTCCAATTGGGAACCTTCAAGTTGGAGTAAAAAGGCCAGACCTTCTGTCTCAAGTTCCGTTAAGAAATCAAAACCAGCCCCCAAGTCTGCATGAAGGTGCAGCCCTCATTCCAGCTCAGCTGGTAGGGGGGCAGATTAAGATTCCTCCAAAACATTTGGGCAGATTCTGTCCAAAAAAGTATTGTCTCTCAAGGGTACCGAATAGGATTCAGAGTAAGACCTCCTGTGAGAAGTTTTTTTTCTCTCACACATCCCAGCAAATCCAGTAAAGGCTCAGGCTTTTCTGAAGTGTGTTTCAGACCTGGAGCTTTCAGGAGTAATCATACCAGTTCCGTTTCAGGAACAGGGTCTGGGGTTTTATTTAAATCTATTCATTGTCCCAAAGAAAGAACATTCATTCAGGCCAGTTCTGGATCTGAAAATTTTGAATCGTTATGTAAGAGTGCCAACTTTCAAAATGGTAACTTTGACTATTCTGCCTTTGTTTCGCAAGGGCATTATATGTCAACTATAGACTTAAAGGATGCATATCTTCATATTCCGATTCATCCAGACCACTATCAGTTTCTGAGATTCTCTTTTCTAGACAAGCATTACCAATTTGTCGCTCTTCCATTTGCCCTAGCGACAGCTCCAAGATTATTTTAAAAGGTTCTCGGTGCCCTACTCTCTGTAATTAGAGAACGGGTATTGTGGTATTTCCTTATTTGGACGATATCTTGGTACTAGCTAAGTCTTTACATTCTGCAGAATCTCACACGAATCAACTAGTGTTGTTTCTTCAAAGACATGGTTGGAGGATCAATTTTTACTCCTTTCTTTATCACCCCACTACTTGGCTATTCATTTAACTGAATTGTGGGTGTGGTGAGGGGTGTATTTATAGGCATTTTGAGGTTTAGGAAACTTTGCCCCTCCTGGTAGGATTGTATATCCCATAAGTCACTAGCTCATGGACTCTTGTCAATATGAAAGAAATGAATTTATCAGGTAAGTTCTTACATAAATTATGTTTTTCAGGAAAATGGAGAGCTTAGATTTTTTTAGGTAGGTTTTTATTTGGGGGTGTTGGTTGTGTGGGTGGTGGGTTTTACTGTTGGGGTAACTTTTTTTATTTGCCAGGTAAAAGAGCTGATTTCTTTGGGGCAATGCCCCGTAATAGGCCCTTTTAAGGGCTATTGGCAGTTTAGTTTAGGCTAGGGGTTTTATTATTTTGGGGGGGGCTTTTTTATTTTGATAGGGCTATTAGATTAGGTGTAATTAGTTTAAATATTTGATCATTTCTTTTTTATTTTGTGTAACTTAGTGGGGTTTTTTTGGTAATTTAGTTAATTGTATTTCATTAATGTAATTTATTTAATTGTAGTGTAATGTTAGGTTTAACTGTAAGACAGGTTAGGTTTTATTTTACAGGTAAATTTGTATTTATTTTTACTAGGTAGTTAATAAATAGTTAATAACTATTTACTAACTTATCTACTTAGTTAAAATAAATACAAACTTACCTGTGAAATAAAACATAAACTAGATACAATACAGAATTATTAGGCAAATGAGTATTTTGACCACATCATCCTCTTTATGCATGTTGTCTTACTCCAAGCTGTATAGGCTCGAATGCCTACTACCAATTAAGCATATTAGGTGATGTGCATCTCTGTAATGAGAAGGGGTGTGGTCTAATGACATCAACACCCTATATCAGGTGTGCATAATTATTAGACAACTTCCTTTCCTTTGGCAAAATGGGTCAAAAGAAAGACTTGACAGGCTCAGAAAAGTCAAAAATAGTGAGATATCTTGCAGAGGGATGCAGCACTCTTAAAATTGCAAAGCTTCTGAAGCGTGATCATCGAACAATCAAGCGTTTCATTCAAAATAGTCAACAGGGTCGCAAGAAGCGTGTGGAAAAATCAAGGCGCAAAATAACTGCCCATGAACTGAGAAAAGTCAAGCGTGCAGCTGCCAAGATGCCACTTGCCACCAGTTTGGCCATATTTCAGAGCTGCAACATCACTGGAGTGCCCAAAAGCACAAGGTGTGAAATACTCAGAGACATGGCCAAGGTAAGAAAGGCTGAAAGACGACCACCACTGAACAAGACACACAAGCTGAAACGTCAAGACTGGGCCAAGAAATATCTCAAGACTGATTTTTCTAAGGTTTTATGGACTGATGAAATGAGAGTGAGTCTTGATGGGCCAGATGGATGGGCCCGTGGCTGGATTGGTAAAGGGCAGAGAGCTCCAGTCCGACTCAGACGCCAGCAAGGTGGAGGTGGAGTACTGGTTTGGGCTGGTATCATCAAAGATGAGCTTGTGGGGCCTTTTCGGGTTGAGGATGGAGTCAAGCTCAACTCCCAGTCCTACTGCCAGTTTCTGGAAGACACCTTCTTCAAGCAGTGGTACAGGAAGAAGTCTGCATCCTTCAAGAAAAACATGATTTTCATGCAGGACAATGCTCCATCACACGCGTCCAAGTACTCCACAGCGTGGCTGGCAAGAAAGGGTATAAAAGAAGAAAATCTAATGACATGGCCTCCTTGTTCACCTGATCTGAACCCCATTGAGAACCTGTGGTCCATCATCAAATGTGAGTTTTACAAGGAGGGAAAACAGTACACCTCTCTGAACAGTGTCTGGGAGGCTGTGGTTGCTGCTGCACGCAATGTTGATGGTGAACAGATCAAAACACTGACAGAATCCATGGATGGCAGGCTTTTGAGTGTCCTTGCAAAGAAAGGAGGCTATATTGGTCACTGATTTGTTTTTGTTTTGTTTTTGAATGTCAGAAATGTATATTTGTGAATGTTGAGATGTTATATTGGTTTCACTGGTAAAAATAAATAATTGAAATGGGTATATATTTGTTTTTTGTTAAGTTGCCTAATAATTATGCACAGTAATAGTCACCTGCACACACAGATATCCCCCTAAAATAGCTATAACTAAAAACAAACTAAAAACTACTTCCAAAACTATTCAGCTTTGATATTAATTAGTTTTTTGGGTTCATTGAGAACATGGTTGTTGTTCAATAATAAAATTAATCCTCAAAAATACAACTTGCCTAATAATTCTGCACTCCCTGTATAACTATTAGTTATATTGTAGCTAGCTTAGGTTTTATTTTACAGGTACTTATTGATTTATATTTAAATAGGAATAATTTAGGTATCAATTGTAATTTTTATTTGGAATTATTTAATTATGTTAAAGTTAGTGGGTGTTAGGGTTAGAATTACTTTAGGGTTAGACTTAGGGTTAGGATTAGAGGTTAATAACTTTAGTTTAGTGGCGGCGACATTGGGGGCAGCAGATTAAGGGTTAATAAGTGTAGTTAGGTGGCGACGATTTTGGGTGCAGCAGATTAGGGGTTAATAACAGTAATGTAGGTTGCGACGATGTTAGGGACAGCAGATTAGGGGTTAATAAGTGTATGTAGGTGGCGACGACATTGGGGGCAGCAGATTAGGGGTTAATAATATTTAACTAGTGTTTGCAATGCGGGAGTACGGCGGTTTAGGGGTTAATATGTTTATTATAGTTAAACATACAAAGTGACAGCACTTCCTTTTTAAACAAATTACTCCTTACTCTAAATTAATATCTTAATAAATAAATCCCAGCATTAGAGTCTTAGAAATATTTAGAAATTCTTTATTCTCCAACAAAAATGCATCAAATACTTTGCATAATCATGAGAGTACAAATGTTCGTCTACTCTTATTCACACAAACCCCATCCACCATACAAAACCGCTCAATTAAGCTAAATGAAACATACACACACAGAAAAACAGAAAAAAACATACTTGAAAAAAGAAAAAATATCTGTACTGCCCCCAAGGCGTCCCAAGGGGGTAATGACTGGCACTACCTGCGACACAAAATATGAAAACGTTTTGAAAAAAAAGAAAAAGAGTCTCTCAGCCTTGATGGTACAGTATTTTTGAAGATCTCTTGATAATCCCTTAAAAACAAAGTAACGTGTTTTGTCAAGCAGTATATTACTGATTGAAGAGAGATGCTATTTAGAATCGTAATCCAATCTTGTTTTATGGGCATCGTCCCAATCTCTCATATCAGTGAATACAGATTCTGATAGTTACTGCGCTGTCACAGTTCATAAATACGCTTCATATATACATGTAAACCAAAATAGGCTGCTGTGTCTTATCCACAATAACAGATTACTTATATATCACAGTCGGTTATGACCGAGGTCATGTTCTTAAATTGACATTCAAACCTCACACCATATATATTCACTCACAGTGCACAACGTATCCAACACTGTTTAATCAGCTCTCACAGTCTTTAACATGACTTGTAAATACATCATCGCTCATAGTACACAACATATCCAGCGCTGTTTTAATCAGCTCTCACAGTCTGTTGTATGACTTATTGCAGCAATTGTACACAGCAGCAGACGTGCAACAGTGTTTCCTGGATCTTCACTCTCGTAATGCCGAGTGCCACCGTGAGACTTACCTCCGTTAGGTGTGGAAATGGAAACCTTCAAGACCCCTCCGGTCTCCTACCTCAATGTCATACCGGTCCGTCTATTCCTGAATCTGTAACTTATCCGACACAGAGTAAATGCAGGTGATGGTGTCCAATGATTCCGACGCGCGTTTCGGGACTCCTCCCTTTCTCAAGGAATATACAGGTGTATCTGTCAGAGGTGCTCTTTTAACGGTTAATTGCTCAATCTTGATTGGACAAACCCATCCACACCTCTAATACATCACACATCATTCAAACTCGTCAGTGTATAATTATCACAGCTCTATGCTCAACACTTGCTTAATCGCGGAATCATATTGTGTCCACGGATATGCCACAATAATATGCTTTCTAACTCTTTGGGCCAGATATACAGATCCTAACCTTGCAGAGATATTAGTCTCAGTCGTAACATATTTGCGATACAAAAGTACATTACTTATTGTAGTATTTTTCTAACTAGCGGATTAAATATTCAAATATCTCAACAGATATATATCACTCGAACCCTCATATTGTATCTATAAGGAACAAAAACTAGAGCAAAAGTTAAAAAGTATATTATCTAAACAATATATGTAAAAATTACCAAGGGACAAGTTTTAAAGAGACAGTGCAAAAATCTTCACATATCCCAGTGTCTCATTAATGCATCCCAATCACTTATATCTATAAAAAGTTGTTGCAACACCTACCTCAAATATATCACTGTGACGTTTTCTACTTATGTGGGCATGGTGTATGAAGATTAACATAAGAGAGGTATAGGTCTCTATCGCAACATATTTACGATACAAGAGAATTTATGTTCAATAGTATATTTTAGGAAAAATATATATCGAAAAGTTTTTGAGGGACAATTCTTAAAGGGACAGGGCAAAAATTATTCACATTTTCCAATTTCCCATAATGTATCCCAAACACTTATATCTATAAACTTGTTGCCCCAAATACGATTCTAAAGAGAGTATATCAACTTAACTCATTATAGCACCAAATCATCAGTCTAATTTAAATAAAATGGAAATAAAATTTATTATTATTTTATTATTATTATTGGTTATTTGTAGAGCGCCAACAGATTCCGCAGCGCTATAAACAAAGGGGGAGTACAACAAAACAATTATAGGGTAGAGGGCCCTGCCAATAGTTGCACTGTTGTAGTCAGCTCTTAAGAAGGTGATCTACTAACAGCTGGACTATTAGGCTTACATGCTAAGAGGGTTCAGGGGATTGCAGTGGAGGAGAGGAACTGGTAATAGGAAAGGTTAGCGTAGGTTGTATGCGTCCCTGAACAGTAGAGTCTTTAGGGAGCACTTGAAGCTTTTAAAACTAGAAGAGAGTCTTGTGGAGCGAGGCAGAGAGTTCCATAAGATGGGAGCCAGTCTGGAGAAGTCCTGTAAGCGGGAGTGTGATGAGGTGACAAGAGAGGAGGAGAGTAGGAGGTCATGAGCAGAGTGAAGGGGACGGGAGGGAGAGTATCTGGAGACAAGGTCGGAGATGTAGGGGGGAGCAGTGCAGTTGAGGGCTTTGTATGTCAGAGTGAGAGTTTTGTGTTTGATCCTAGAGGCAAGAGGAAGCCAGTGAAGGGATTGACAGAGAGGCGCAGCAGATGAAGAGCGACGTGTAAGGAAGATGAGTCTGGCAGAGGCATTCATTATGGATTGTAAAGGAGCTAGGCGGCAGGTGGGGAGACCAGAGAGGACAGAGTTGCAGTAATCAAGGCGGGAAAGAATGAGAGAGTGGAATAAAATCTTAGTTGTGTCTTGTGTAAGGAAGTGTCTAATTTTAGAGATGTTTTTAAGGTGGAAGCGGCAGGCTTTAGCCAATGACTGAATGTGAGGAGTGAAGGAAAGATCTGAGTATAAATTTAAATAAAATTTCCCCAGGAGATTTCCCTGTTAAGGCCCATGTGTGTCAAGGTATCTAACCTCCTAATCCATTGTGCCTCCTTCCTAAATAATAATTGTTGTCTCTCCTCCACGGCGCAGTGGGGGTACCCCATCTACTATCTGAAATCTAAGTTGTTTTTTATTATGTGAGGCCCTAGTGAAATGATGTGCCACGAGGCATCCTCATCATCTTTGCCAATTGCTGCCTTGTGTTGGCATATCCTATCCTTGACTACTATGAGCGAAGATGTATTTACAAGTCATATTAAAGACTGTGAGAGCTGATTAAACAGTGTTGGATACGTTGTGCACTGTGAGTGAAGATATATGGTGTGAGGTTGGAATGTCAATTTTAGAACATTACCTCGGTCATAACCGACTGTGATATATAAGTAATCTGTTATTGTGGATAAGACACAGCAGCCTATTTTGGTTTACATGTATATATGAAGCATATTTATGAACTGTGACAGCGCAGTAACTATGAGAATCTGTATTCACTGATATGAGAGATTGGGACGATACCCATAACACAAGATTGGATTAAGATTCTAAATAGTATCTCTTTTCAATCAGTAATATAAAATAGAGATGTTGCTATTTACTCCTTGATCCAAGTCATTAATAAAAATATTAAAAAGTGCAGGGCCCAGTACTGATCCCTGGGGGACGCTATTGATTACCTTTGTCCAATCTGAGTATGATCCATTTACTACTACTCGTTGCTCCATGTCTTTTATCCAGGTATTTATCCATGAGCTAACATTTTCAGCTATTCCAGGTCCCTTAAATTTGTACATTTAATCATTCATGTGGCACTATATCAAACGCAATTGCAAAATCTTTTTTATACAAGTAGAGTCCACGGCTTCATTCCTTACTGTTGGGAAAAACTGAACCTGGCCACCAGGAGGAGGCAGACACCCCAGCCAAAGGCTTAAATACCTCTCCCAATTCCCCCATCCCCCAGTAATTATTTGCCTTTCGTCACAGGAGGATGGCAGAGAAGTGTCAGAAGATTTCGCAGATGTTCCTCAGGAGGGATATATGCCTTTCGATATGGAACTGGAGTTTTAAGTAGTCTTGTCAGCCTCTCAGTGAGAGCATTGACGAAAGTTAGAGTCTGGAGATGCAGGGAGAGTCTTTCTTGCGAACACATCCAGAATGCCTGCTAACAGCTCCTTAAGCAACCAGTGTGACGAGTTTCACTGTCTGCTTTCTTCACTCAGGTCCATGTCAGGAGCGATGCTACAAGACTGTCACACTTGAGAGGCTGTGTTTCTGTTCCACAGCACAGATTCTGGTAAGATCGTTTCAATCGCTGAAGACAGGGTCACAGTGTGACTCCTTTTATCTTTATAGAATCATGGGTTATTATGTCCTGAGGGGGAGGTTATTAAACAGTGGGGATTAATCAACTGTGTTACTTTAATTTTATGCTGCTTTATGTTTGAGATTTATTTTTGGGCTCACATACCATTGTTATGCAGTAATGGAACATACAGTTGTTTACTTTCACTTTGAACGCTGAGCATGCTTGTAGCTTGGCACGCTTTTTCTCATAGCAGGGGCAGTCCTGCATTGTGTACCACATGACCGGGTGTGGTCACACTTTCGTTTTCTCTTTCCTGACTGAGCTAGCTGTCGGAGAGGTTGCTTCTTCTCTGGTTGCCTGGATCTAGGAGGTAGTGAGTGCTCCAGTCATTGGTGGTATAAAGGTGCAGTTTTTTGAGAAATAAAAAGTGCATTTGTTTTTGTCTTACTGTTGTTAGCGCTAGTTATGGAGGATCCTGATATGCTTGAGGGTACTCCTTCTATTCCTAATAGTAAAACCTGTATATATTGTGAGGAGGCCTTGGTGTGCCCGCCCTCTCAACTATGTTCCTTATGCATCAACAAGGTTATTATGTCTAAGAAGGTTAACCCCTAAGTACTACTAAGCCGTCCACCTCTGTGGACTCGCCGTCCCGTGAGGTGCATACCCATCAGTCATCTTCATTGTCACATACAGCTTCCCGTAGCATGCCTGATCGTCTGGAGGGAGCCTTTTACCATCAGACTTTACCGCGCAGTTAAAGACAAGAGTGTTTGGGGCCCTTAGTGCTTTACCTCGCTTTGTTAAGCGCAAGCGAATGGTTAAACATAGCTCTCCGGTCCAGGGGACATCCAATGATATACTTGATTTGTCTGCCTTTCAAGTGTCCCAGGATGGGTCACACTCTGAGTCTTCAGAGGGTGAAATTTCTGGATCGGAGTCTGCTACCTCTAAGACTCCTGCTGCGGAGGAGCTAGCCTTTAGATTTAAAATTTAACACTTACATTTTCTTCTAAAGGAGGTTCTGTCAACATTAGCTGTTCCAGAGGCCAAATTGCCTGATTAACCTTTAAACCCTAAATTAGACAGAGTGTACGAGGACAGGGTAGCGCCGCTAACTTTTCCTACACCTGTAAAAATGGCAAACATTATTAAGAACAAATGGGATAGAATTGGATCTTCCTTTTCCCCTTCGTCTGCCTTTAAAAAAATTATTCCCGGACTCTCAGCTGGAGTTGTGGGGTTTTGTCCCTAAGGTGGATGGCGCTATCTCCACATTAGATAAGCATACTACTATCCCTCTGGAGGATAGTTCGTCTTTCAGAGAGCCGATGGATAAGAAGATGGAAACTTTTCACACAAAAATGTTTCAGCATGGGGCGGAGTTGACTGCCGAGCTGAGTGGATGCAGCTAGAAGGAGCTCCTGTGAGAAATATTGATTAAACTCATTATTAGCTTATTAGAGACTTGTTATTTGGGGTATTTTTGCACATGAGCTACAGGGGTCACATACCCTAAGTATATAGCTTTTAAAAGGCAGAGAAAAAAGGAAAAGAGGATCTTAAAAACTGCTTTATTGAGCTGCCGCCGCAGACTGAAGCGCCATCTTGGAGGAGCGTGTCTTGCTGCCCGACATGGTGACCCAAGAGAGCCTCCTTTTGCAGGTGCAGGCACTGTTTGCTGAATTTGAGCACCAGACACATCGTAGATTTGACCGGCTCATGGAAATCATGGGCATAGAGGAGGACCGGGCTGAGTCAACTAAAGCTGAAGACACTATTCCAGGGCTCCAACACAGTGGCCTATATGGGAGTGAAGGCTACGCTCCCAGAGGGGCCAATGACACAGAGGGGTGTGAGCCTTACATGGAGAAGATAACAGAAGGAGGACAGAAATGTGCTACCATTGAGACGCTGTATAGGATTGGCACCTGTGCCGGGAAGGACCCTCCGCCCAGCGCCTGTACGTCAGAGATAATAATGGGCCTACCAACAGCCATTTCCCTGCTTGCCGAGCCAGACCCCGCATCGCACGGGGACGGAACATTGGTGGCTCAGGTTGTGCAACTACAAACACAATATGGCCATTTGCAGATGGAAGCAGGCACTACAGTACAGTGCAGTGCTCACGCATCACCAAACAAGCTGCAATCTATTCCTAGACCGATCCGGCCAATTAGAACAGGGGTTGGATAGGGGGATATATGGAACGAGGAGATTTTGGGCGAACTACACCCACCTGGAACGCCTAACATCTTGTGGACCCCCTCCGCTCTCCTACCCCGTAACATAAAAAGCCTGAAGACTTCTGCCCGTCTGGAGGACCACTTCTCCCGGCTTAGATAAAGACTTCTCCCGGCTTCGTTGAGGACTTCTTGAGCCGCAATAGAGCTAAATGCCCTTTTATGGGCAATGCCCATCCAAATGCCCTTTTCAGGGGAGCTTAGGTTTTATTTGGGGGGTTGGTTGTGTGGGTGGTGGGTTTTACTGTTGGGGGGTTGTTTGTATTTTTTTTTACAGGTAAACGAGCTGATTTCTTTGGGGCAATGCCCCGCAAAAGGCCCTTTTAAGGGCTATTGGTAGTTTAGTTTAGGCTAGGTTTTTTTTATTTTGGGTGTTTTTTTTTTATTTTGATAGGGCTATAAAATTAGGTGTAATTAGTTTAAAGATCTTGTAATTTGTTTTTTATTTTCTGTAATTTAGTGTTTGTTTTTTGTAATTTAGCTAATTGTTTTGAATTTAGTTAATTGTATTTAATTTAGGGAATTTATTTAATTGTAGTGTTAGGTGTTAGTGTAACTTAGGTTAGGTTTTATTTTACAGGTAAATTTGTATTTATTTTAGCTAGGTATTTATTAAATAGTTAATAACTATTTAGTAACTATTCTACCTAGTTAAAATAAATACAAACTTGCCTGTAAAATAAAAATAAACCCTAAGCTAGATACAATGTAACTATTAGTTATATTGTAGCTAGCTTAGCGTTTATTTTACAGGTAAGTATTTAGTTTTAAATAGGAATTATTTAGTTATTAATTGTAGGTTTTATTTAGATTTATTTTAATTATATTTAAGTTAGGGGGGGTTAGGGTTAGACTTAGATTTAGGGGTTAATAAATTTAATATAGTGGCGGCGACGTTGGGGGGCGGCAGATTAGGAGTTAATAAATGTAGGTAGGTGGTGGCGATGTTAGGGACAGCAGATTAGGGGTTAATTATATTTAACTAATAATATTACGTAACAGCACTACCCTCAGAATCTAACATGTAATGTGCTCATGCACGGGATAGAGTCTGGTCTCTTTACTCAAATAAATATCAATATAAAAAATCCCAGCAAACGAGTCTTAGATATCATAATTGTATTTTAATTTGTGGTTCTCCAATAATACATCATCTGAAATGCTTCAAAAAATGAATGTCCATTCTCATTCACACAAACCCCAGCCACCATGTAAATCCACTCAATAGAGTTATAAACAATCACATTCTGTCAAAGTGTATTCACACATCGTCTATTCACACAAACTAAACCAATTATATCTATACATATAGTATTAAACAACTACACCCCCCAGGCGTCCCAGGGGGGTGTTGACCGGCACACCTGCACCAAAAAATATAAAAAGGAATTGAATAAACTGAAAAAAATGTCTCTCAGCCTAAGCGGTGAAGGACTTGCAAAGTTCTTAAACAACGCGGCTCACAAGTTGTAACAAACCTTATATCCTTGCAACGGATATTATACTTTCACATTTCATATATGTGCTGTTTGTATCCATATGTATCAGACATTCATCTGTTGTATCTTGACTTTCCAGCCTCAACAATATAAATGCAGTTTATGCTTGCGTGATTCACAGAGTACCCTGTATATATGATACTCACTTATATTTGTGGATGTGTTACAATAATTGTTATCCCTTCAGCCTTCTCATGTATGTTGCATTCATCTGTATATATCAAGCTTTAGGCTGCTGTGTCTTAATACTGAGCTCATATAAACTTCAAACAGCTATGACAGTAACAGACTTAGTCCGTGATAATCCAACCTCACACTCTAAGATTTCACTCACAGTACACATAAACAACTTTCCATGCTCATATATCGTAGTCTAAAGCTCGGCTCATGCCTTAAGTATTGGCAATTTTATGTATCATTTGTTGCAGCCGTTAGACATAACCTCGTATATGTAACAGTATTACCTGAGTCTTGTTCCTTGTGTTATCAAGTGTCACTGTGAGACTTACAATTGTTCAGTGTGGAAATGGAAATCTTCAGACACTCCGGTCCCAGGCTTCGATGTAATGAGCTTTTTAGATTGCATAGTTAGATCGTGTAGTTTCTGTGACACAGAATAGCAGCAGGTGATGGAGTCTAGTGGTTCCAACGCGCGTTTCGGGACTCACGCCCTTTGTCAAGGAATATGCAGGTGTGTCTGTGACGGGTGCTTTTTGACAGTCAATACTAAGCCCTGATTGGATACTACCAAACACACCTCTCTTCCATCACATATCACTCGAAAACCGAAATAATAATACAATCAGTATTCAATACTCAATAGTGGATTCGCATATAAGCCTCCGAATCTTACACAATGTATCTTATAACCTGAAAGAAAAAAAACACAAAAAGAAAAAAGAAAATATCTCTACTCTATCATTTGTTTTACATAAAACTTATTTCTATTTTTAAAGAAAAAAACTAACCCAATTTGTTTGTATACCTAAAGCTGTGGATACCTATTTATTTTCATGGTGGCTGGGGTTTGTGTGAATGAGAATGGACATTCATTTTTTGAAGTATTTCAGATGATGTATTATTGGAGAACCACAAATTAAAATACATTTGTGATATCTAAGACTCGATTGCTGGGATTTTTTATATTTATGTTTAACTAATGTTTGCAAGGCGGGAGTGCGGCGGTTTAGGGGTTAATATATTTATTCTAGTGGCGGCAATGTCCGGAGCGGCAGATTAGAGGTTCATAATTTTAGTGTTTGCGATGCGGGAGGGCCTCGGTTTAGGGGTTATTAGGTAGTTTATGGGTGTTAGTGTACTTTTTAGCACTTTAGTTATGAGTTTTATGCTACAGCTTTGTAGTGTAAAACTCATAACTACTGACTTTAAAATGCGGTACGAATCTTGACGGGATAGGCTGTACCGCTCACTTTTTGGCCTCTCAGGGCAAGCTCGTAATACTGGCGCTATGGAAGTCCCATAGAAAAAAAGACTATACGGAATTTGCGTAAGTTGACTTGCGGTAAGGCCAAAAAAGTGTGCGGTGCCCCTAAATCTGCAAGACTCGTAATACCAGCGGTAGTAAAAAAAGCAGCATTATGAGGCTTAACGCTGCTTTTTTACTCATAACGCAAGACTCGTAATCTAGCCGATTGTATTTATGAATCAGCAATTCCAAGTCTGTCAAAAGAACTGAAATAAGGGGGCAGTCTGCAGATGCTTATATAAAAGGTAATCACAGAGGTAAAAAGTATATAACCTGTGTTGACTGTGCAAAACTGGAGAATGGGTGTCAGCAGGAAGGCTATCCCCTCCAATTATTCAGGACTAAAAACCAGTGGCAGGAAACACAGATAACAGAGTATGAGTAGTCAGACAATTCCGTAGTCAGGGCAGGTAGAAGTACATGTAGTCAGAGGAATAAGCCAAAGTAAAAAACCAAGAAGTCAAAAATATTTGAAGGGAAAAAAGGGACTCAGGAAAAGGTATCGGGAAACAAAGCCTGGTCTCTGGAAACAGGCAGAATAACCTAGCACTGGGTTAGGGGAAGTGCCTGGCTTATAAAGCATGCAAGGACCAGGAACGCCCTCATCACCCTGACAACCAGGGAACATCAGAATCAGGCAGCCAATAAAACCCCTGCTAAAGGAGGGGTTGTCCTCTAGACACACATGAACTCGTGCACGACCACCATACCGGCAACGTGAGGAGGCTGGGAGGACACCCAGCGCCAAGGTAAGAGGGTTCCTCCAGGTCCTATGCAATGGGAAACAAAAGGGATTATCTATATTTTAAAACAATATCAATTCTGGAGTAGACTGTCTCTTTAAAGCTTTAATTCACAAGGCTTATTTGGTCACAGGGAAAACTCCCCCTGAGTGCATACTGCTCAATACTAGAGCAGTTGATACTTCTTTACACACTTTTTGTAAGTTTTATCACTTTGATGTGTATGCTTCTTTGTAGGCTGCCTTTGGCAGGAAAGTTCTGCTGGCCGTAGTGCCTGAATAGTAATGTCCTGCCTTCACTGTTGTTCCCTCTATTTAGGGTGGTCTTGTGGAATCCACTGCTTGAGTACTGAACCTGACACGTGATAATTTGTTGACTCTCACCATCTGATGAATGAGAAAAATGTATGCAATTTGTTTAAATGTAAAATGTTTTTAAATATAGCTTTGAGTAATGTTTGTCAATTTAGTTTTTTTTAAAAGGGTAATTAAATAGTATGAAATTGTTTATATGAAAGGTTTAATTATGTGTAGTTAAAAAAAAACTTTGCAATATAATTTTATTATTTATTTTGTCCCCTTTTTCTGTAATTAAACTCTGAAAGTTGTTGGTTTTCTAAATCCCACTGAGTTTTTAAAAAGAAATGGGTGCCGCCATGTTTTCAATATAAACACAGTTCCCAAGTGAACTTACAAAGCAGCTTTTTGATTCTTATGTATTATACAAATAGGATTGGAATCCCTAAAGACATTTACTTTCATTATTTAGATGATCTCATTATAATATGAACAGGAGGAAAAGAACTAGCAAAGAAGTTTTTTATTATGGCTTAATCAAAATGATATGGGGATCAGTTTTACTTTTGAATTTAATGATAAAGACATTAACTACCTAGATATAACTTTAATTGGTGAGACAGGTAAATTTATTGAGACAACAGTGTATAGAAAACCCAGAACGGGAAACACATTACTGCATGCTAACAGTTGTCACCCAAGGAAAGTATTTCAAGCAGTAGCAAAAGGCCAGTTTACGAGGTTAAGACATAACTGTACAAAACACAGTGAATATGAGTTCCATGCAGAAGATGTAGCTAATAGGGGCTACAGCTCATCTGTGATTTCCCATGCAAGAAGTAAAATGGTTACAATGAAAAGGGCAGAACTGGTGGGTTCAAAAGAAAAAGCTGGAGGAAGAGAGATTAATGTAACTTTTGTGACTACTTACAGTAATCAATATGATAAAGTTTGCAATATAGTACGCCAATTTTTTTTTACTTGCAGCAGAAGAAGGTTTGGTACAAACAGTCCATTCGGCTGTAAATTTGTCTTTAAAAAGGCTAAAACAATTGGCAACAGCGTTTCACCTACCAAATGACCTAATATAAGGAATGTGGAGAATTATTGGTTACTCGGCAAAGGGGGTGTATAACTGCCATAATCACAATTGCACAGCCTGGGAATATCTTAAAAGGGGTGCAGGTTTCATGAATGAAGTGACCAAAGAAAAGTTTGAGGATAGGGAGTGCTTTAATTGTAGATCTTCTTATGAAGTGTATTTGTTGACCTGCACACAATGTAAGATCCAGTATGTAGCTCTTACTACAAGAGAAGTCCACATATGAATAAGGGAACACTTGTCTAATATAAGAGCAGGCACTTTGACAACCCCTTTAATTCAGCACTTTAAATTCAAACATAACAAAAACCTGATTCTTTAACATGGACTATAATACAAAGGATAAAAGTAGCAGAAAGAGGAGGAGATAGAGATTATCTTTTACAAAGACAGGAAGTTTTTTGTATATTTAAACTACAGGCCAGGGCACTGAAAGGTCTGAATTCAGAGTATGATTTGATTATTTTTTGGTATTAAGGTAACACTTTACATTCTATAGTTAGAATGGAGTCTGTACAAATATCATGAACTTCTTATGCGTAGCTTATCTAAAAAGCTAAATGATTAGTAATATAGAAATGGCTACATTTTTATAAATATATATAACATATTTGATACAAGCTTGTTTACAGGGGCCTCTAGTTATTAAGGTCTGTCGGACCTGATCCGACAGTGCGGATCAGGTCCGACAGACCTCGCTGAATACGGCGAGCAATACGCTCGCCGTATTCAGCATTGCACCAGCAGCTCACAAGAGCTGCTGGTGCAACGCCGCCCCCTGCAGACTCGCGGCCAATGGGCCGCCAGCAGGGGGGTGTCAATCAACCCGATCGTACTCGATCAGGTTGATTTCCGGCGATGTCTGTCCGCCTGCTCAGAGCAGGTGGACAGTTTATGGAGCAGCGGTCTTTGTGACCGCTGCTTCATAACTGCTGTTTCTGGCGAGCCTGCAGGCTCGCCATAAACACGGGGCATCAAGCTCCATTCGGAGCTTGATACATATGCCCCATTGTGTCCAGTCTCAATAGCAAAGAGTTATCTAAATATTTGTTTGCATAACATTAGGTACTTTTTATATGAAGCTTGTCTCTGAACAGCTAAATGATTTGTAACACAGTAACTGCTGTATTTTAAATGCATACAATACAACTGATAAAAGTTTGTACATTGTGTTTAGCTGCTATAAAAAGAATGTGTAGGTTAACATACAAGGTTAAAGTTTGCAATATATAGGATTAATATTTGAAGAGAAGCAATTAGGAGGATGTACCAATTTTGTCCAATAAGGTGTGTTTAAGGCTTTTTAAGTAGCACCAGTGTGTCTGTGGGTCATACAGCTATGATTACGGGGGGGGATGCTGAAACATGTCAGCTGATCCACTGACTAACTGGTGCTATGGAGTCTTTGATGTCCGTGACAGATTGTGTTTTAAAGGATTGAAATAAAGAATGTGTTTTTACAGCATCCTGCAAAGTTTTCTGGAATATACTGCCACCATGTTTTAGCTTAAGTTTCCCATCATCTATCTTTCCTTCTGAGGACAATTAGTAACATATATAAAACAGGCATTTTAAGAGACTGTCTAAAAAAGGATGTGTGGAACATAGGATTATCTAAGCATTTCCACACATCTTTGTTTGCACAAACAGATAAATAGAAAACTAATTCAAATATGGCAACTCCAACTTGTATTGTATGTGACCTATGTGCTGTATTTGTTACAGTTTAGGTGACTATAGCTTTTTTAAATTTTATTAATGTATTGCCCTTTAAATCATTGCGTCCCGGTATTTACAGCTCCGGTCATGTGACCGTCACTTCGGTACAGGAACAAAGCGGATTGAGAAGGTCATTAGTGCACTGTGTTCTGTTGTGGGCGAGGAAGGGGTTATAGTTTTTCCCACCGCAAACAGTTTTGGCACGGTTCCTGCCCTCCTTTTGTCACTTCTCAGCGCTGTATCTGAGACACATCCCTACCCTGTCAGGAATGGGTAAGACCTAAACCGGAGCACAAGGGATGTTATTCTTTATATTGATATATCCTCTGCTTAGGATTAGCTTTATTGAGGAGCTTTATTAGCACAGGTTGCCTTGGGTAATACAACCAGAAATGAGAGGGGGCACTCTCTGACAAAAAACAGAACAGTGGACTGAAGCCCATACAATAAACAAGCTGTAATAAAGGTATAACAGGTATATAGCATCATAATATCATATATAAGGCAATCAGATACAACATTGATAATAATAGTAGAGTTATAAAAAGTCCCAAAAATGTGGGGTAGTGCTATGCACTGTCCAGAAAACGTGTGTAATATCCAAACAGAAGACACAGGATGGACGGCTGCTCTCTTCCTCTCAGATGAATCCAGATCAGGCACTAGAAATAAACACAAAACAGAGTGGCACCTCATGTGTAGATCAAAAATGCCACCAGCAAGAAAACATCCATAGATGCCAAATGAATACTCACATGTAGCAATAGCACCCTTATGTGCTGGTAGTCACAGGCTGATAACTCAGGGTGTATCAGCTAACCCTTGTCCTGGCTTCAGACTGGAAAACAGGATGCAAGTTCCAAGAACAGAAGGCCCCAGGATGCAGTTCCAACAGATAATAAGGTGCTTGCACTTAGCTTTTGTTAAAAGTGGTTTATTTAAAAATCACATTAAAAACATCAAGCAATAAGTGGAGGGGACATAAACATATAGCCCCCTGTATGCAACGCGTTTCTTGCCTTCTAAAATAACTGTTTCATCAGGCATAAAGCACCTTACAACATACTGAACTATTTAAAATAAACTAAAACCAATCACATTAGATTCCACCCATTTTGGGGCATGGCTAAAACACCTGTGTTCCTAATGAGTTCATACCTTATTATATATGTCATATCAAATTTAACAACATGTTAAACAGATATTGATGTGATCATAGGGTAATATTTCTGTTTATATGTAATGACCTCTGTATATGAAAACAGTATAAGTATAGTAGGTATATATCTCAGATCTCTGTCTGAGTAGATCACATATAAAAACCTGTGTATTTTATAAATCAGTACATCCTAATATACATATACACATATATGGTTATAGGGTAATATTTCTGTTTATATGTAATGGCCTCTTTATATGAAAACAGTATAAGTATAGTAGGTATATGTCTCAAATCTCTGTCTGAGTAAATCACATATAAACACCTGTGTATACTGATTTGTAAAATACACAGGTGTTTATATGTGATTTACTCAGACAGAGATTTATTGTGAATTTGATATGACATATTTAATGATGTATGAACTCATTAGGAACACAGGTGTTTTAGCCACGCCCCAAATGGGGTGGAATCTATTGTGATTGGTTTTAGTTTATTTTAAATAGTTCAGGATGTTGTAAGGTGCTTTATGCCTGATGAAACAGCGATTTTAGAAGCCGAGAAATGAGTTGCACACAGGGGGCTATATGCCTATGCCCCCTCCACTTATTGCTTGATGTTTTTAATGTGATTTTTAAATAAACCATTTTTAACAAAAGCTAAGTGCAAGCACCTTATTATCTGTTGGAACTGCATCCTGGGGCCTACTGTTCTTGGAACCCGCATCCTGTTTTCCAGTCTGAAGCCAGGACAAGGGTTAGCTGATACACCCTGAGTTATCAGCCTGCGACTACCAGCACATAAGGGTGCTATTGCTACATGTGAGTACTCATTTGGCATCTATGGATGTTTTCTTGCTGGTGGCATTTTTATCTACACATGCGACACCCCTCTGTTTTGTTTTTATTCAGTTGCCTTGGTTATATGCACAAGAGAAAAATTCTTCTTTTTGTAAGTTTTATCACTTTGATGTGTATGCTTCTTTGTAGGTTGCCTGTCTGAATAGTCCCAAGAGTAGAAAGTTCAAGATCTCTGGATCTGCAGGCAGAGTTGACCGATGCCTTAATGTCCCCTTGGAGTTACCAGCTAGTATATCTGTTTCCTCCAATAGTTCTTCTGTGGATAATTACACAAATCAAAGAGGAGAATATCTCAGAAATACTCGTAGCTCCTGCGTGGCCATGCAGAACCTGGTACGCAGACTTAGTTTGGATGTCCCTTTTCCCCCATGGCGGCTTACTCAGAGGCTGGACCTCCTAGCTCAAGGCCCGTTCTTTTATCAAAAACAGTCTCTCAGTTTAACTGCTTGGAGATTGAACTGTTAATTCTTTCTCAGAGGAGTATCTCTGAGTTTGTTATCAAGACTGTCATTCAGGCTTGTAAACCGTTCACCAGACACATCTATCATAAGGTGTGGAAGGTGTATTTATTTTGGTGCACTGAACAAAGTTACTACTGGCATTCGGTTCGAATTCCACAAATTTTGTAGTTTCTTCAGGAGAGCCTAGATAAGGGTTTATCGACTAGTTCCCTTAAGGGCCAAGTATCGACTCTCTCAGTTTTATTACACCAGAAATTGGCTCGGCTACCTGATGTTCAGTCTTTTGTTCTGGCTTTGAGTAGTATCAGACCTGTTGTTAGACCTGTAGCTTCTCAATGGAGTTTTAATGTGGTTCTTAAAGCCTTACAACATCCTCCTTTTGAACCTATGCATTTCTTAAATATCAAGTTGTTATCTTGGAAAGTGTTATTTTTGTTGGCCATTTCTTTCAGAGTTTCAGAATTGTCTGCTCTTGCTTGTGATCCAAATAATTTGGTGTTCTATATGGATAAGGCATTGTTGAGAACTAAATCAGATTTTCTTTCAAAGGTGGTTTCAATGAAGAAAATTAATCAGGAGGAGATTGTTGTACCTTTTTTATGTCCTAACCCTAGTTCTTCTAAGGAAAGGCTCTTACATAATTTGGACGTTGTTCGGGCATTGAAGTTTTATCTTCATGTGACCAAGGAGTTTCGTCAATCAAACAGGTTGTTCATTTTTCAGGTAAACGTAAGGGCCAGAAGGTTACTGCAATACCTTAGTCTTTCTGGTTGAGAAGTCTCATTCGTAGGGCTTATTGGAGGTAGGTCATCAACCACCTGAACATATTATTGCTCATTCTACTCCTTCTGTTTCAACTTCCTGGACCTTCAAGAATGAGGCTTCCTTACAACAGATCAGCAAGGCTGCAACCTGGTCTTCCTTGCATACCGTTACTAAGTTCTATCAGTTTGATGTTTTTGTCTTGGTGGATAGTTCCTTCAAGCAGTAATGCCTATTAAGTAGTTGACTGCCTTACCGTTGTCCCATGATACAATTAGAGTTTTTTTCAATACAATGTTGAATATAATTATATACTGAGATAACCACTAGGTGGTGATGTATAAGTGCAAATTACAAATTCTTTGGCACCAAAATGGCTATTTAAACACCACTAAGTCCACATTATGTTAAGCTTGAAAAAGGGCTAATTGTTAGCCAAAAACGTTGCTGTTTTTCTATGGACCCTGTGTGATCAATAAAGGTCTTTTATGCATCACAGCTGGAGAGATTCCTTCTTTTACCTTTGTCCCACCCAAAATTTCTGTTAACTCCACAGCTTGGGTAATGTTTCCTAAAAGTAAAGATTCACGTGGACTCTCACTACCAATAGAAAGAAAACAAAATGTATTCTTACCTGATAAAAATTTTTTTTTTTCCTTATTAGTGAGAGGCAATGACCCCCCCCCCCCCCCCGTTTATTTTTGATTATGGCAGTCTTAGTTTTGCACCTCTGTACCGCTTTTATTTATCTTACTTTTCTCTATCCTCGGCTATAAGACTACTGGAAAGTAGGGGGAAGTAGGAGGGACATTTGATAGCTCTGGTTTGAGCTGTCTTTGCCTCCTGGTGGCCAGGTGATGTAAAGATTCTTGTGGACTCTCACTACCAAGAAAGAAAAGAATTTATCAAGTAAGAATAAATTTTGTTTTTCAATATTTAAAACAACTAATATAATTGTAAAAAATGCATCTACGTTTTAATCTAAGGCTAATCCTTGCTTTGCATACTTCATTTTTCCTAGCATGTATTTAACACCCACATTAAGGTCAAATACACATTTTTCTTGTTTCTTTTTTTTTTCCTTAATTGAAAAACATTTTTTTTTAATTGAAGCTATTTCTATTTGATTCCCTTATAATTGCTTCAGAATATTAAATGCAATGTATACATTGGATACAACTCGCATTACATTGAATACTAAGGAGAGACATTCACTTTAGACTTTGTGTATGTAGGAAGATGGATTTATATAGCTACAATCTGAATCCCTGTTCTTTTCCAATTACAACATACGCAGTCTAAAATGAGTAAGAGCTGATTTTCTACTTGATTGCACTATGGTATTGCCATGAAGATGAGACCTACCCTAAGCAAGGTACAGAGTTTACAATGGAGCCGTAAATAACTGGTGAATTTTCCATTAGCAACTCATTTTTAAAATAAGCTTTACTAGAGAGCGGCCAGTGAAATCCCCACAGAAAACAATATACAGTCACAGATCAAGGCCAGGAGTTCAGACTTTGGAGGCAAGTGTTTTCTACTTTGCATATGAAAGAGCAACAATTAAGCACATTTTAGCAAAAAATGTTTTACATGAAAAAGAAGATTAAGAAAAGATGGTACAATTTAAACTTGCAGGAAATACATGTTTGTGCACAATTAATACTGCTATTTACATATACACTGGCTGATAGGGACAACTCCTATGGCTCTATTGGTGGAAAGGGCAATACTTTACAGGCATGAGAAAATGCATGATTATTTAGCCCCAGCATATTTATTTGATCAGAAACAAAAACTATTGCAATGTCCATTTAATGTCAACAATGTCAATGCTGATCCTCTATACAAAATGTAAAGAGATTCAAATCAATAAACCTTTAAATAAAGAAAATAAATAATACTGAGTCTTTTTTTTTTTTTTAAGCGTGACAGCAATTTAAAAATGCTGATTTCTTAAAACTTGCCGTTAGCTGCATATCATATATCAAAGGATTAGATGTTCTAGGAAGCTGTATTTTCAATATAGTTTATAATGTTCACACACACACACTAGAGACCAGCTTAGATTGTAGAACCCAGATTTATAGATGATCTGCAATATCAATTTGCATCTTTCACTTGATTGTTCCAATTTGTGGCTAGATTACAAGTGGAGTGCTAAATTATTGCACGCCTGCGAATGGGCGCGCAATAAATTACCAGACATTACAAGTGACTGGTTATTGCTACCACAAGCACGCAGTAGCAATTAGTTCTTATAAAATTAACCAGAGATCAGATCTCTGGTAAATTTTATAAATGTGCCCCAAATGCCCCCAAAATACAGTGTAGTGTATTTTATTAAAAAATAAAAAATTGTAGCATTTTTATTTTTTCAAATAAAATAACTGCACTAGGCAATATTTTGGGGGTAATGTTGGAAGGAGTGAAGTGTTAGAAACAAAACGGCACTAAAAAGTGCCTTTACATTGCGGTCTATGGAAACTGTGTGTTCCCTGTTAATATATATGCATATGCTTATATACATATATATTTATGTGTTAATATGTGTATATACATATATATTTATGTGTTAATATGTGTATATACATATATATTTATGTGTTAATATGTGCATATACATATATATTTATCTGTTAATATGTGTATATACATATATATTTATGTGTTAATATGTGCATATACATATATATTTATCTGTTAATATGTGTATATACATATATATTTATGTGTTAATATGTGCATATACATATATATTTATGTGTTAATATGTGCATATACATATATATTTATGTGTTAATATGTGCATATACATATATATTTATGTGTTAATATGTGTATATACATATATATTTATGTGTTAATATATGTATATACATATATATTTATGTGTTAATATGTGTATAAACATATATATTTATGTGTTAATATGTGTATATACATATATATTTATGTGTTAATATATGCATATACATATATATTTATGTGTTAATATGTGCATATACATATATATTTATGTGTTAATATGTGTATAAACATATATATTTATGTGTTAATATGTGTATATACATATATATTTATGTGTTAATATGTGCATATACATATATATTTATGTGTTAATATGTGTATATACATATAAATTTATGTGTTAATATGAATATATACATATATATTTATGTGTTAATATGTGCATATACATATATATTTATGTGTTAATATGTGCATATACATATATATTTATGTGTTAATATGTGTATATACATATATATTTATGTGTTAATATGTGTATATACATATATATTTATGTGTTAATATGTGTATATACATATATATTTATGTGTTAATATGTGTATATACATATATATTTATGTGTTAATATGTGTATATACATATATATTTATGTGTTAATATGTGCATATACATATATATTTATGTGTTAATATGTGCATATACATATATATTTGTGTTAATTTGTGCATATACATATATATTTATGTGTTAATATGTGTATATACATATATATTTATGTGTTAATATGTGTATATACATATATATTTATGTGTTAATATGTGCATATACATATATATTTATGTGTTAATATGTGCATATACATATATATTTATGTGTTAATATGTGCATATACATATATATTTATGTGTTAATATGTGCATATACATATATATTTATGTGTTAATATGTGCATATACATATATATTTATGTGTTAATATGTGCATATACATATATATTTATGTGTTAATATGTGTATATACATATATATTTATGTGTTAATATGTGCATATACATATATATTTATGTGTTAATATGTGCATATACATATATATTTATGTGTTAATATGTGCATATACATATATATTTATGTGTTAATATGTGTATATACATATATATTTATGTGTTAATATGTGTATATACATATATATTTATCTGTTAATATGTGTATATACATATATATTTATCTGTTAATATGTGTATATACATATATATTTATGTGTTAATATGTGCATATACATATATATTTATGTGTTAATATGTGTATATACATATATATTTATGTGTTAATATGTGTATATACATATATATTTATGTGTTAATATGTGTATATACATATATATTTATGTGTTAATATGTGTATATACATATATATTTATGTGTTAATATGTGCATATACATATATATTTATGTGTTAATATGTGCATATACATATATATTTGTGTTAATATGTGCATATACATATATATTTATGTGTTAATATGTGCATATACATATATATTTATGTGTTAATATGTGTATATACATATATATTTATGTGTTAATATGTGTATATACATATATATTTATGTGTTAATATGTGCATATACATATATATTTATGTGTTAATATGTGTATATACATATATATTTATGTGTTAATATGTGCATATACATATATATTTATGTGTTAATATGTGTATATACATATATATTTATGTGTTAATATGTGCATATACATATATATTTATGTGTTAATATGTATATATACATATATATTTATGTGTTAATATATGCATATACATATATATGTATGTGTTAATATGTGTATATACATATATATTTATGTGTTAATATGTATATATACATATATATTTATGTGTTAATATATGCATATACATATATATTTATGTGTTAATATGTGTATATACATATATATTTATGTGTTAATATGTGTATATACATATATATTTATGTGTTAATATGTATATATACATATATATTTATGTGTTAATATGTGCATATACATATATATTTATGTGTTAATTTGTGCATATACATATATATTTATGTGTTAATATGTATATATACATATATATTTATGTGTTAATATGTGTATATACATATATATTTGTGTTAATATGTGTATATACATATATATGTATGTGTTAATATGTGTATATACATATATATTTATGTGTTAATATGTGTATATACATATATATTTATGTGTTAATATGTGTATATACATATATATTTATGTGTTAATATGTGTATATACATATATATTTATGTGTTAATATGTGCATATACATATATATTTATGTGTTAATATGTGCATATACATATATATTTATGTGTTAATATGTGTATATACATATATATTTATGTGTTAATATGTGTATATACATATATATTTATGTGTTAATATGTGCATATACATATATATTTATGTGTTAATATGTGCATATACATATATATTTATGTGTTAATATGTGTATATACATATATATTTATGTGTTAATATGTGTATATACATATATATTTATGTGTTAATATGTGCATATACATATATATTTATGTGTTAATATGTGCATATACATATATATTTATGTGTTAATATGTGTATATACATATATATTTATGTGTTAATATGTGCATATACATATATATTTATGTGTTAATATGTGCATATACATATATATTTGTGTTAATATGTGCATATACATATATATTTATGTGTTAATATGTGTATATACATATATATTTATGTGTTAATATGTGTATATACATATATATTTATGTGTTAATATGTGTATATACATATATATTTATGTGTTAATATGTCTATATACATATATATTTATGTGTTAATATGTGTATATACATATATATTTATGTGTTAATATGTGCATATACATATATATATATCTGTTAATATGTGTATATACATATATATTTATGTGTTAATATGTGTATATACATATATATTTATGTGTTAATATGTGTATATACATATAAATGTATGTGTTAATATGAATATATACATATATATGTATGTGTTAATATGTGTATATACATATATATTTATGTGTTAATATGTGTATATACATATATATGTATGTGTTAATATGTGTATATACATATATATTTATGTGTTAATATGTGTATATATATATATATTTATGTGTTAATATGTGCATATACATATATATTTATGTGTTAATATGTGTATATACATATATATTTATGTGTTAATTTGTGCATATACATATATATTTATGTGTTAATATGTGTATATACATATATATTTATGTGTTAATTTGTGCATATACATATATATTTATGTGTTAATATGTGCATATACATATATATTTATCTGTTAATATGTGTATATACATATATATTTATGTGTTAATATGTGTATATACATATATATTTATGTGTTAATATGTGTATATACATATATATTTATGTGTTAATTTGTGTATATACATATATATTTATGTGTTAATATGTGCATATACATATATATTTATGTGTTAATATGTGCATATACATATATATTTATGTGTTAATATGTGCATATACATATATATTTATGTGTTAATATGTGCATATACATATATATTTATGTGTTAATATGTGCATATACATATATATTTATCTGTTAATATGTGTATATACATATATATTTATGTGTTAATATGTGCATATACATATATATTTATCTGTTAATATGTGTATATACATATATATTTATGTGTTAATATGTGCATATACATATATATTTATGTGTTAATATGTGCATATACATATATATTTATGTGTTAATATGTGCATATACATATATATTTATGTGTTAATATGTGTATATACATATATATTTATGTGTTAATATATGTATATACATATATATTTATGTGTTAATATGTGTATAAACATATATATTTATGTGTTAATATGTGTATATACATATATATTTATGTGTTAATATATGCATATACATATATATTTATGTGTTAATATGTGTATATACATATATATTTGTGTTAATATGTGTATATACATATATATTTATGTGTTAATATGTGCATATACATATATATTTATGTGTTAATATGTGCATATACATTTATATTTATGTGTTAATATGTGCATATACATATATATTTATGTGTTAATATGTGCATATATATTTATGTGTTAATATGTGCATATACATATATATTTATGTGTTAATATGTGCATATACATATATATTTATGTGTTAATATGTGCATATACATATATATTTATGTGTTAATATGTGCATATACATATATATTTATGTGTTAATATGTGTATATACATTTATATTTATGTGTTAATATGTGCATATACATATATATTTATGTGTTAATATGTGTATATACATATGTTTTTATGTGTTAATATGTGTATATACATATATATTTATGTGTTAATATGTGTATATACATATGTATTTATGTGTTAATATGTGTATATACATATATATTTATGTGTTAATATGTGTATATACATATATTTATCTGTTAATATGTGTATATACATATATATTTATCTGTTAATATGTGTATATACATATATATTTATCTGTTAATATGTGTATATACATATATATGTATGTGTTAATATGTGTATATACATATATATTTATGTGTTAATATGTGCATATACATATATATTTATGTGTTAATATGTGTATATACATATATATTTATGTGTTAATATGTGCATATACATATATATTTATGTGTTAATATGTGCATATACATATATATTTATGTGTTAATATGTGCATATACATATATATTTATGTGTTAATATGTGCATATACATATATATTTATGTGTTAATATGTGTATATACATATATATTTATGTGTTAATATATGTATATACATATATATTTATGTGTTAATATGTGTATAAACATATATATTTATGTGTTAATATGTGTATATACATATATATTTATGTGTTAATATATGCATATACATATATATTTATGTGTTAATATGTGTATATACATATATATTTATGTGTTAATATGTGTATATACATATATATTTATGTGTTAATATGTGCATATACATATAGATTTATGTGTTAATATGTGCATATACATATAGATTTATGTGTTAATATGTGCATATACATATAGATTTATGTGTTAATATGTGTATATACATATATATTTATGTGTTAATATGTGCATATACATATATATTTATGTGTTAATATGTGCATATACATATATATTTATGTGTTAATATGTGTATATACATTTATATTTATGTGTTAATATGTGCATATACATATATATTTATGTGTTAATATGTGTATATACATATATATTTATGTGTTAATATGTGTATATACATATATATTTATCTGTTAATATGTGTATATACATATATATTTATGTGTTAATATGTGCATATACATATATATTTATGTGTTAATATGTATATACATTTATATTTATGTGTTAATATGTGCATATACATATATATTTATGTGTTAATATGTGCATATACATATATATTTATGTGTTAATATGTGCATATACATATATATTTATGTGTTAATATGTGCATATACATATATATTTATGTGTTAATATGTGCATATACATATATATTTATGTGTTAATATGTGCATATACATATATATTTATGTGTTAATATGTGTATATACATTTATATTTATGTGTTAATATGTGCATATACATATATATTTATGTGTTAATATGTGTATATACATATGTATTTATGTGTTAATATGTGTATATACATATATATTTATGTGTTAATATGTGTATATACATATATATTTATCTGTTAATATGTGTATATACATATATATTTATCTGTTAATATGTGTATATACATATATATTTATCTGTTAATATGTGTATATACATATATATGTATGTGTTAATATGTGTATATACATATATATTTATGTGTTAATATGTGCATATACATATATATTTATGTGTTAATATGTGTATATACATTTATATTTATGTGTTAATTTGTGCATATACATATATATTTATGTGTTAATATGTGTATATACATATATATTTATGTGTTAATATGTGTATATACATATATATTTATGTGTTAATATGTGTATATACATATATATTTATGTGTTAATATGTGCATATACATATATATTTATGTGTTAATATGTGCATATACATATATATTTATGTGTTAATATGTGTATATACATATATATTTATGTGTTAATATGTGTATATACATATATATTTATGTGTTAATATGTGTATATACATATATATTTATGTGTTAATATGTGTATATTCATATATATTTATCTGTTAATATGTGTATATACATATATATTTATCTGTTAATATGTGTATATACATATATATTTATCTGTTAATATGTGTATATACACATATTAACACATAAATCTACATGTATAAAATCATATACATATATATTTACAATTTTCTGCCATCGTTGCACTACTTACCCACTTTGCTGCGCTTAGGTTCTGTGCCATCTCTGACGGCATCAAAATGAGGCTCCCATTGGAGCCTATGGAAGAGCACTCTCGTAAGCGCAATGATTCCAAACAATGTAAACGCAAGTTCGCGTTCGCGTTTGCATTGCTGTCAACTTGTAATAAGAGGACAGCGTGCGCTGGTATTAATCAGTGGAGCGCAAATATCGCTTTCATGAAAGCAATATTTAGCACTTCACTTGTAATCTGGCCCTTTGTTGTTAAAATGTTTAAACATTTGAAAGTGATGCAGTATAGCTGTAAAAAGCTGACTAGAAAATATCTCCTGAACATCTCTATGTAAAAAAGAAAGATATCTTACCTCAAAAGTTCCTCAGTAGCCACATCCCATTGTAAAGGATTTCTAAGCAGCATTTTAGTGTGTCTGTCCTGGGAGAGCTTAGGGGATGAGCCTTGTGCACTCTCATATTATTTCCCTATTCAGCTTACTATGAAATCTCATGAGAGTTAAGTCAAATCTCATGAGATTACAGTAAGAGTTCATGACCTCAGCACTGCTGATGCTGATTGGCTGCTGTTCATTTCTTCATTATTTTTTTTTTACCTGCAGCTGGGAGCAGCTGAGTATAACTTTTTACACAGAACTTACTCTGCTGAGCTGAGGAAATTGTGAGGTAAAATATCTTCTTTTTTTTACATAGAGATGCTCAGGTGATATTTTCCTGTCAGCTTTTTACCGTTATACTGCATCAGTTTCAAGTGATTTAGCATATGAGTATTATGTCCCTTTAAGGAAAAAAGCACTATGTAAAAGTACTGAACAATAGGATAAGTCTGGACTAGAATTAATACAGATTTTGAAATCGCACAAACCAATAACTGTATCAAATTATTACCATTGCTCAGTGCTTTTAAAATAATTTTATTAGATTATCACTAGTATTACTATACACTATAATAGTAGGTTATGGCAATTAACACATTAAGTCTAGAAGTGTATTTAAGGAAAAAACTGAAAAATTGCTTTCTAAGGCCATTAATAAAATGTGGCTGTTAAATTGCCCCTTACATTTTATGAACTTAAAATGTGTTTATAGGCTATATAAATAAATGTAACTGTTAGACATAAAATCAGCACTTTCTTCATAGTCAGAACTTTGGAGTCGATCATTTTCATTTAATGATTTAATCAATTTGTTGCAATAGAATAATAGCTTGTACGCACCCAGTAAAAGCTCTGCTTATGTTTATATGCCTTAACCGAAACGAAGCTGTTACGTGCTATTTTCATGAGAATCAATTAAATTTTACAAATACATTTCATGGGAAAGTGTGTGTGTTCAGTGCTACAGAATTTAGTGACACTTTACAAAATAATGATTCTAATTGTTCATTCCCATTAATATTAATCATAAGACACTTCTAACGTGAATCCAAAACCATAATTTTGTATATATTATACCAAAAATCATCCATACCATGTTCTCATGAATACAATCTCATTTACCTAATATCTTAACACTAATCTATACTATAAGCGCGTTTGTAACGCGTCCGTCGCAGTCGGCAGTTGCGCACGCATCCTCAAAGGAATGTTGGCAGCGCGAGGGAGGCTAAACAATTTTGGCTGCGCTTGCAGCCAAAATAATTCACCTGGATGCAGCAAACCAGCAAGGATGTAGCGAGGGCAAACGGAGCATTACAAAAAAATAACAACCACACGCTATAAGTATTAAAAAAAATAACCGCCCGCAATAAGTATTTTTTTTTTAAAAACTAACCGCCCTCAATAAGTTGTTTTTTTTTTTTTTAAAAACTGACCAACTACCTAAAAAAAATATTAACCCCTAAATCTGCCAACACCAACATCGCAAACTACCTAATACATCTATTAACCCCTAAACCACCATTACCCACAACGCAAATAACTAATCACTAAGCCTCCTAACCTAACATCCCCTAAATGAACCCCATTACATAAATTAAAATAATCCTAAATTACAATTAAAATAAAAAAACTAACATGACTTTAAAAATTAAGAAAACTAAGTTTAAACTAATCTAAAATTACAGAAAATAAAAAAAGTCTAACATTACACAAAATAATAAACCACATTATCCAAAATAAAACAATTAAACCTAATCCCTATGAAAATAAAAAGCCCCCCAAAATAAAAACACCCCCTAATCTAAGAATAAACTACCAATAGCCCTTAAAAGGTCTTTTTGTAGGGCATTGCCCTAAAGAAATCAGCTCTTTTACCTTACAAATATACTAAGCCCCCCTCTAACATTAAAACCCTCCACCCACCAAACCCCCCAAAATAAAAAAACATAACACTAATAAACCTAAACTACCCATTGCCCATAAAGGGGCATTTTTATGGACATTGCCCTTAAAACGGCATTCAGCTCTTTTTTACTGCCCTTAAAAGAGCATTCAGCTCTTTTTCACATTGCCCAAAAAACCCTTATTAAAAAAATATATATTTCTCCTGTTAAGTGTGGTCAGTCCACGGGTCATCATTACTTCTGGGATATTAACTCCTCCCCAACAGGAAGTGCAAGAGGATTCACCCAGCAGAGCTGCCATATAGCTCCTCCCCTCTACGTCACACCCAGTCATTCTCTTGCACCCAACTAATAGATAGGATGTGTGAGAGGACTGTGGTGATTATACTTAGTTTTATATCTTCAATCAAAAGTTTGTTATTTTATATTTTTTTGTATGATTTTAGCCGGCGTAGTTAAGATCATATTGCTGTTCTCGGCCATCTGAGGAGTGAGGTAAACTTCAGATCAGGGGACAGCGGGCAGGTTAATCTGCAAAGAGGTATGTAGCAGCATATTATTTTCTGACAATGGAATTGACTGAGAAAATTCTGCCATACCGATATAATGTAAGCTCAGCCTTAAATGCAGTAGTAGCAACTGGTATCAGGCTGTCATGTATGTATATTTACATTTCAGTATTCTGGTCACTGGGATAATACTGTATGCATAAGTCTTTAGCCTAATTTGCAGTGACTAGCAACAGGCTTTCTAATGACATTTCATTTATTTGATGTTAAACGTTTTTGCTGGCATGTTAAATCGTTTAATTTTCTGAGGTACTGGGTGAAAAAATGTTTTGGGCACTGTTTTTTTCCACTTGGCAGTCCGTTTTATTTAATTTAAGACAGTTTACTGATCTCCCTCACTGTTGTGTGTGAGGGGGAGGGGCCTATTTTGGCGCTTTTGCTATGCATCAAAAAATTCAGTCAGAAGTCTCTTGTCTTCCCTGCATGATCCGGTTCGTCTCTACAGAGCTCAGGGGTCTTCAAAACTTATTTTGAGGGAGGTAATCACTCACAGCAGAGCTGTGAGATTGTAACTGACTGTGATAAAAAAACGTTTATTTCTGTACTTTTTTTCTGCTATTCAGGGTTAGTTATCTATTACTAATGGGGGCAATCCTTTGCTAAAATTGTGTTTTTACCGGAAAGAATTTGATGTTATAGTTTCTCAGTTTATTATTTCTCAAACTGTCATAACTTTTTTCTGTGCTTCTTAAAGGCACAGTACGTTTTCATATTGTTTCTAAATTGCTTTGAAAAGTATTTCCAAGTTGCTAGTTTATTTGCTAGTGTGTTAAACATGTCTGATTCAGAGGAATATCTCTGTGCTATATGTGCTAAAGCCAAAGTGGAGCCCAATAGAAATTTATGTACTAATTGCATTGATGCTACTTTAAATAAAAGTCAATCTGTACAAATTGAACATATTTCACCAAACAACGAGGGGAGAGTTATGCCGACTAACTCGCCTCACGTGTCAGTACCTGCATCTCCCGCTCGGGAGGTGCGTGATATTGTAGCGCCGAGTACATCAGGGCGGCCATTACAAATCACATTACAGGATATGGCTAATGTTATGACTGAAGTTTTGGCTAAATTACCAGAACTAAGAGGTAAGCGTGATCACTCTGGGGTGAGAACAGAGTGCGCTGTTGATAATAGGGCCATATGCTGAACATGAGGACGGAGAGCTTCAATCTGCAGGTGACGGTTCTGATCCCAATAGAATGGATTCAGACATTTTCTAATTTTAAGTTTAAACTCGAAAACCTCCATGTACTGTTAGGGGAGGTATTAGCAGCTCTGAATGATTGTAACACCGTTGCAATCCCAGAGAAATTATGTAGGCTGGATAGATACTATGCGGTACCGGCGAGTACTGACGTATTTCCTATACCTAAGAGGCTTACAGAGATAATTACTAAGGAGTGGGATAGGCCCGGTGTACCCTTTTCCCCCCCTCCTGTGTTTAGAAAAATGTTTCCAATAGACGCCACCACACGGGACTTATGGCAGACGGTCCCTAAGGTGGAGGGAGCGGTTTCTACTCTGGCTAAGCGTACCACTATCCCGGTGGAGGATAGCTGTGCCTTTTCAGATCCAATGGATAAAAAATTAGAGGGTTACCTTAAGAAAATGTTTGTTCAACAAGGTTTTATATTGCAACCCCTTGCATGTATTGCGTCTGTCACGGCCGCGGCCGCTTTTTGGTCCGAGTCCCTGGAAGAGACTCTTGACTCAATAACTATAGATGAGATTTCAAACAAGCTTAAGACACTTAAGCTAGCTAATTCATTTATTTCGGATGCCGTAGTACATTTAACTAAACTTACGGCTAAGAATTCCGGATTCGCCATTCAGGCACGCAGAGCACTGTGGCTAAAATCCTGGTCAGCTGATGTTACTTCTAAATCTAAATTACTTAACATACCTTTCAAAGGGCAGACCTTATTCGGGCCCGGGTTGAAAGAAATTATCGCTGACATTACAGGAGGTAAAGGCCATGCCCTGCCTCAAGACAGAGCCAAACCTAAGGCTAGACAGTCTAATTTTCGTTCCTTTCGTAATTTCAAAGCAGGTGCAGCATCAACTTCCTCTGCACCAAAACAGGAAGGAGCTGTTGCTCGCTACAGACAAGGCTGGAGACCTAATCAGTCCTGGAACAAGGGCAAGCAGGCCAGGAAACCTGCTGCTGCCCCTAAGACAGCATGAATTGAGGGCCCCCGATCCGGGAACGGATCTAGTGGGGGGCAGACTTTCTCTCTTCGCCCAGGCTTGGGCAAGAGATGTCCAGGATCCCTGGGCGTTAGAGATCATATCTCAGGGATATCTTCTGGACTTCAAATCCTCTCCCCCAAAAGGGAGATTTCATCTGTCAAGGTTGTCAACAAACCAAATAAAGAAAGAGGCGTTTCTACGCTGTGTACAAGATCTTTTACTAATGGGAGTGATCCATCCGGTTCCGCGGTCGGAACACGGACAAGGGTTTTACTCAAATCTGTTTGTGGTTCCCAAAAAAGAGGGAACTTTCAGGCCAATCTTGGATTTAAAGATCCTAAACAAATTCCTAAGAGTTCCATCGTTCAAAATGGAAACTATTCGGACAATTCTACCCATGATCCAAAAGGGTCAGTACATGACCACAGTGGATTTAAAGGATGCTTACCTTCACATACCGATTCACAAGGATCATTACCGGTATCTAAGGTTTGCCTTCCTAGACAGGCATTACCAGTTTGTAGCTCTTCCATTCGGATTAGCTACGGCTCCAAGAATCTTCACAAAGGTTCTGGGTGCTCTTCTGGCGGTACTAAGACCGCGAGGAATTTCGGTAGCTCCGTACCTAGACGACATTCTGATACAAGCTTCAAGCTTTCAAACTGCCAAGTCTCATACAGAGTTAGTACTGGCATTTCTAAGGTCGCATGGATGGAAGGTGAACGAAAAAGAAGAGTTCTCTCTTTCCACTCACAAGAGTTCCCTTCTTGGGGACTCTTATAGATTCTGTAGAAATGAAGATCTACCTGACAGAAGACAGGTTAACAAAGCTTCAAAATGCATGCCGTGTCCTTCATTCCATTCAACACCCGTCAGTGGCTCAATGCATGGAGGTAATCGGCTTGATGGTAGCGGCAATGGACATAGTACCCTTTGCACGCCTACATCTCAGACCGCTGCAATTGTGCATGCTAAGTCAGTGGAATGGGGATTACTCAGACTTGTCCCCCACTCTGAATCTGGATCAAGAGACCAGAAATTCTCTTCTATGGTGGCTTTCTCGGCCACATCTGTCCAGGGGGATGCCATTCAGCAGGCCAGATTGGACAATTGTAACAACAGACGCCAGCCTACTAGGTTGGGGCGCTGTCTGGAATTCTCTGAAGGCTCAGGGACAATGGAATCAGGAGGAGAGTCTCCTGCCAATAAACATTCTGGAATTGAGAGCAGTTCTCAATGCCCTTCTGGCTTGGCCTCAGTTAACAACTCGGGGGTTCATCAGGTTTCAGTCGGACAACATCACGACTGTAGCTTACATCAACCATCAGGGAGGGACAAGAAGCTCCCTAGCAATGATGGAAGTATCAAAGATAATTCGCTGGGCAGAGTCTCACTCTTGCCACCTGTCAGCAATCCACATCCCGGGAGTGGAGAACTGGGAGGCGGATTTCCTAAGTCGTCAGACTTTTCATCCGGGAGAGTGGGAACTTCATCCGGAAGTCTTTGCCCAAATTCTTCGACGTTGGGGCAAACCAGAGATAGATCTCATGGCGTTTCGACAGAACGCCAAGCTTCCTTGTTACGGGTCCAGATCCAGGGATCCGGGAGCGGTTCTGATAGATGCTTTGACAGCACCTTGGACCTTCGGGATGGCTTATGTGTTTCCACCCTTCCCGATGCTTCCTCGATTGATTGCCAGAATCAAACAGGAGAGAGCATCGGTGATTCTAATAGCGCCTGCGTGGCCACGCAGGACTTGGTATGCAGATCTAGTGGACATGTCATCCTGTCCACCTTGGTCTCTGCCTCTGAGACAGGACCTTCTGATTCAGGGTCCCTTCAAACATCAAAATCTAATTTCTCTGAAGCTGACTGCTTGGAAATTGAACGCTTGATTTTATCAAAACGTGGTTTTTCTGAGTCAGTAATTGATACCTTAATACAGGCTAGGAAGCCTGTTACCAGAAAGATTTACCATAAAATATGGCGTAAATACTTATATTGGTGCGAATCCAAGAGTTACTCATGGAGTAAGGTTAGGATTCCTAGGATATTGTCTTTTCTACAAGAAGGTTTAGAAAAGGGTTTATCCGCTAGTTCCTTAAAGGGACAGATTTCAGCTCTGTCCATTCTTTTACACAAACGTCTGTCAGAGGTTCCGGACGTTCAAGCTTTTTGTCAGGCTTTAGCTAGGATCAAGCCTGTGTTTAAAACTGTTGCTCCACCATGGAGTTTGAACTTAGTTCTTAATGTTTTACAGGGTGTTCCGTTTGAACCCCTTCATTCCATTGATATCAAGCTGTTATCTTGGAAAGTTCTGTTTTTAATGGCTATTTCCTCGGCTCGAAGAGTCTCTGAGTTATCTGCCTTACATTGTGATTCTCCTTATCTGATTTTTCATTCAGACAAGGTAGTTCTGCGTACTAAACCTGGGTTCTTACCTAAGGTGGTCACTAACAGGAATATCAATCAAGAGATTGTTGTTCCATCTTTGTGTCCTAATCCTTCTTCGAAGAAGGAACGTCTTCTACACAATCTAGATGTAGTCCGTGCCCTGAAATTTTATCTACAGGCAACTAAGGATTTTCGACAAACGTCTTCCCTGTTTGTCGTTTATTCTGGTCAGAGGAGAGGTCAAAAAGCTTCGGCTACCTCTCTCTCTTTTTGGCTTCGTAGCATAATACGTTTAGCCTATGAGTCTGCTGGACAGCAGCCTCCTGAAAGAATTACAGCTCATTCTACTAGAGCTGTGGCTTCCACTTGGGCCTTTAAGAATGAGGCTTCTGTTGAACAGATTTGCAAGGCTGCAACTTGGTCTTCTCTTCATACTTTTTCCAAATTTTACAAATTTGACACTTTTGCTTCTTCGGAGGCTGTTTTTGGGAGAAAGGTTCTTCAGGCAGTGGTTCCTTCCGTATAAAGAGCCTGCCTGTCCCTCCCGTCATCCGTGTACTTTAGCTTTGGTATTGGTATCCCAGAAGTAATGATGATCCGTGGACTGACCACACTTAACAGGAGAAAAGAAAATTTATGCTTACCTGATAAATTCCTTTCTCCTGTAGTGTGGTCAGTCCACGGCCCGCCCTGTTTTTATGGCAGGTCTAAATTTTTAAATTATACTCCAGTCACCACTGCACCCTTTGGCTTCTCCTTTCTCGTTGGTTCTCGGTCGAATGACTGGGTGTGACGTAGAGGGGAGGAGCTATATGGCAGCTCTGCTGGGTGAATCCTCTTGCACTTCCTGTTGGGGAGGAGTTAATATCCCAGAAGTAATGATGACCCGTGGACTGACCACACTACAGGAGAAAGGAATTTATCAGGTAAGCATAAATTTTGTTTTGTTTTTTTTTAAAAAAAAACCTATCACTAAAGCCCCAAATAGGTACTCAGGGTTCCTGAAGTCTGGCGGAGAAGGTCTTCTTCCAGGTGGGTCCATCATCTTCATCCACAGCGAAAGCGGAGCGGTGTTCCCAGATGTGGCGATACTCGGCGGAGACAGTCCTCGGAGGCTCCTCTTCATGCGATCGCCCGCCGCACACTGAAGATTAAATGCAAGGTATCCCATATTTATTGAGGTATCTTGCATTCCTGTTGGCTGACGTTTTCACATAAGCCAATAGGATGACAGCAACTGAAATCTTATTGGCTGGTGCACAGCCAATAGGATGAGAGCAACTGAAATCTTATTGACTGGTGAACAGCCAATAAGATTTCAGTTGCTCTCATCTTATTGGCTGTTCACCAGTCAATAAGATTTCACTTGCTCTTGTTTCAGTGTGTGGCGGGTGATCACATGAAGCGGAGCCTCCACGCCGCAGAGGACCGTCGCAGCCAAGGATCGCCACATCTGGGAACACCGCTCCGCATCTCCGCTCCCCACTGCCTTTGCTGTGGATGAAGATGATGGACCCGCCTGGCAGAAGAACTTCTCAGCCGGACTTCACGAACTGTGAGTACCTATTTGGGGCTTTAGTGTTCGGTTCTTTTTTATTTATTTTTTTTAATTAGGGTTTTTTGGGCAATGTGAAAAAGAGCTGAATGCCATTTTAAGGGCAGTAAAAAAGGGCTAAATTCCCTTTTAAGGGCTGTGCCCATACAAATTCCCCTTTAGGGGCAAAGGGTAGTTTAGGTTTATTAGTGTTAGGTTTTTTTATTTTGGGGGGTTTGTTGGGTGGGGTATTTTATAGTTAGAGGGGTGATTAGTAATTTTTTAGGTAAAAGAGCTGTTTAACTTAGGGCAATGCCCTACAAAAAGCCCTTTTAAGGGCTATTGGTAGTTTGGATTACATTAGGGTTTTATTTTGGGGTGGCTTTTTTTAAAAGAAAATAAAGGGGTTATTAAATTAGGAATATTTATTTTTTATTTTTGATAATGAAGTTTTTTTTTTCAGTAATCTTAGCTTTTTTATTTTTTGCAAACTTTTGTTTTTTTATTTTTTGTAATTTTAGTTATTGGAAAGGGGGAAACGGGGATAGGGATAGGAACAGGGAGATGGGAACAGGGGGATAGGGATAGGGGGATAGGGATAGGCACAGAGGAATAGGGGGATAGATGAAAAGAGGGATAGGGATGGATAGGTATATTTCTTTCATTAAACATTTTGGCCTGTGTACACAGGCTTTACCACTATTATTATAATAATAATAATACAACATAAAAAAATAAAGACTGTGGTTGGGATTAATAAAATAAAAAACTAAGTTAGGGTAATTAGCTACCATGGGGTAAATAAACTACTAATTTACAAAATAAGGACGTTGAGAGAATCCCTGGTATCTTAACCCCTTAGTGACCAGACCATTTTCAATTTTCTTACCGTTAAGGATCAGGGCTGTTTTTACATTTCTGCTGTGTTTGTGTTTAGCTGTAGTTTTCCTCTTACTCATTTACTGTACCCAAAAATATTATATACCGTTTTTCTCGCCATTAATAGGACTTTCTAAAGATACTATTTTTTTTATCATATCATATAATTTACTATAAAATATGATGACAAATAAAAAATAAAAAACTTTTTCTAACTTTGACCCCCAAAATCTGTTACACATCTACAACCACCAAAAAACACCCATGCTAAATAGTTTCTAAATTTTGTCCTGAGTTTGGAAATACCCAATGTTTACATGTTCTTTGCTATTTTTTGCAAAATTAGCGATAGTTACATTGTAACAGTGATATCTGTCAGGAATCCCTGAATAACCCTTAACATGTATATATTTTTTTAGTAGACAACCCAAAGTATTGATCTAAGCCCATTTTGGTATATTTCATGACACCATTTCACCGCCAAAGGCGATCAAATAAAAAAAATTGTTAACTTTTTCACAAACTTTAGGTTTCTCACTGAAATTATTTACAAACAGCTTGTGCAATCATGACACAAATGGTTGTAAATTCTTCTCTGGGATCCCCTTTGTTCAGAAATAGCAGACATATATGGCTTTGGCATTGCTTTTTGCTAATTAGAATGCCGCAAATTGCAGCTGTGCACCACACTTGTATTATGCCCAGCTTTGAAGGGGTTAATTACGTAGCTTGCAGGGTTCATTTTAGCTTTAGTGTAGAGATTAGCCTCCCACCTGACACATCCAAACCCCTGATCGCGCCCTGACCCCTCTCAAACAGCTCTCTTCTCTCCCCCACCGATAATGGTCTGCCAGTATGAAAATAAAAGCCTTTTTTTTTAGAATTTTTTAAAAAATATATATTTGCTGCAGTGTAGGATCCCCCTTACCCCCCCAATCTCCCTGATCCCCCCCCCCAAAAAAAGCTCTCTAACCCTCCCCCCTCTACCTGTTTGCCACCATCTTAGGTACTGGCAGCTGTCTGCGAGTACCCAGTTTGCTGCAAATTACGCTCATTTCAAAAAATTTAAAATAAAAGACCCATTTTTTCTGTAGTATAGCTGCCCCCCCTCAATACCATACACCCCTGTCATGAGATGCAGGACACAGCATAGAAGGTACAACACTATTTTATTGCAGAGCATAAAAGTATACAGCTTACACAACACATCTAACTCAGCAAGTGCAACATAGACAATAACGACCCTAAGCCCCGCCCCCATCCGGTGACGTCACCTCCCACTCTCATCACATCTTCCCCCTTTTCAAAGGACAAAGCATAGATTATTTTTTTTTAGAAATACATCAAATAACAAGGTATACAAGAAGCATACAAAAATAGTTTTGTTTAGTATACAGCAAATAACAAGCTAAAGAGAATATATATATGAACAACAACAAATACAATCCTGACTTTAACACTGGAGTAGACTCGCCTAGTTCACAGTGACCATGGGATTATTCTGCCCATTCTTCCGGTCACTGCTCTAACTAGTGCTAATCCCGATATCGGGATGTCATTTTACATGAACTGTCCTCTGATACAGAAGAAGGTGATTGAGAGTCTGCTGGAAGCAAAGAAGTATACCCGCTGAAATCTTGCTGAGGGGAAGGCACCCCTTTTAAAACAGGGGATCCCACTGGTGGTGGCTCTGAGGCATCCAGTCCCAAACTCTTAGGAACTAGCTTAAGATGTCATCTTTTTCGACGTGTGACTGTCCCTCCATCAGTAAGGACTACATAAGACCTTGGTTCTGGAGAGCATTCAATTAATGTAGCAGGTGTCTTCCATTTCTTCTTATCATCCAGTTTAACTCTGACACTTTGCCCCACATTCAGCTCCTGCAAGGGCCTCACGGAGTGTTTTCTGTTGTAGAAGAATCGATAACCCCTTTATGCCTCTTCATCCCTCCTAAGGACCTCGTCCCGAGGAACAGATCTGGTTTGCTGGAAGAAACCCACAGACGGTAAAGTGGTGTGAATCTGACATCCTAGCTTCAGCTGTGCCGGGCTAAAACCCGTGGCTTGGATGGGAGTCGCCCTATAGGCCAAGAGAGCTAGGTACGGCTCAAATTGCTTCAAAATTAACTGAATTAATGAACTGCCCTTTCAGCCATTCAATTGGCCTGTGGGTAATGTGGACTTGACATAGAATGGAGGAAATCATATTCACTGCTGCAAGAACTGAACTCCATGGAAGCAAACTGCATTCCGTTATCACTCACAAACTGTGATGTTCACTACCCCTCCCATCACACAACCTTTATAAGGAACATACTTCCTGTCATTCGTTGCTTGAATAATTTGTTAATTCTAGTATCAGTGTCTACTGATCCAGAGCATCTTGTTTGAGCCTCCCTCTCCCTGCTAAGTGGGATTCGCCCCCCTTAGACAAAGTCCTGTGGTAACTTTGTGCATTCAACCTTCGGATTCAACCGTTGCTTCTACGCTAACCTCAAGTAGAATGGAATAAACAGCACTTAGTCTGTATCTAGATACAGGTTAGCTAGGGGTGTACATCAATTAAGGTTCAAAAAAGAAGGAAGACTTGAATGTATAATAAATAAAATACAATTTATTATATAAAACCTATAATAAACAAATGGTAAACAATATGTCACGGGGTAAATATAGATGGATAGTGAAATGAGAAATATTAAAATAAGCGTGTTGCAATAATCTTAAAAAGTAAAAAATAGTAGAGATAGGAGGACGTCTCCTCCACAACTCTATATATACAAATACCACTTCAACATATAACTCAAAACCACCTTTGAATTATCAGGCCATGCGCATATCATGTACTGTTCAAATGAAACAAAGTCCAAATGATATTAATCCACCTTTGATTATATAGCTTCCAATTCATATGGAACTGTGTCAAATTGTAACAGTCCACCTTTATATACAAGCTTCGATATAATGTTGCAACTTATGTGGCGTTTGTGAAATACTTCACCATCAATGTCTCATTTAGATTTATATAGACAATACTTTCAAAAGTTGGTGTAATCTGTTTGCCAGATAGTATAAAGGCTACCACAGATATTAAATATGCAAAGTTCGTAGCGGGTTAAAACTTCGATGCCATTTAAAATCAGATGCTGTTTAACATAGAAAGTTCGATACGGAACTGATATACTTAGTGGGTATACTTTACCGGTCCCCATGCGGATTAGGCGCTGATCAATGCAGTGTCTCTGTGGTCTAATCTTGGACCTGTCAGCCTCCAATCTCTCCTCCAACCTTTTAGGTATAATCGTATCCCGGTTGCTCTTAGCGTGGATCTTTACCGCTTTGGTCTCTCCAGGTGTTTGGTATTTTCTGGGGCTACCGGTTTCTTATCTACTTCCACTTACATATCAATCCGCTCTAAGCTTCTGTGAGCAATGAAGTCCTGTCAATAATCTTTGTTAGAAACTCTGCGCAGAGTATCGATGCTGGCTCACACTGCAAGATGGATTGCTTTCAAAGAATGAGAGTTCTTTCTTTACCCTTGAATAAACGTCATATCATTATCTCCATTTAGTATATGTGCCACGTCTTCTCCCTGATTTTTTAGATGTGTGTATCGATTACTTAAAGGGACTCTCCAATCCTTCATTCTATTATTCGTATATCATTCATGTCTATTCTCAGAGGGGGGTTGTTTAAACCATCCTCTTGGTTCCATATTGTATCTAAAATTATTTTGATTATATTGATGCCTGTTATACCCACTCCTATATCCATTGGAGTAATTATTCCAATTTTGTCCATCGTAATTATTTCTATAATTTGTTCTATATCCATTTACATTTCTAGTTTGTTCATAATTGTTTCTAAAACTATTTCTAAAGAAATTATTTCCTCTATAGTTTGGGTTAAAATAATTTCTAAATGAATTATCTTTCCTATAGTTACCTCTTTTGATGTCGGTGTCCCAGTGCCAATTTTTATTGGGGTGTGTGTAATATTTCTCTTGATAATTGTGTGTTTCTTCCGTATCTAATTGTGTTGTTTTTATTACATTTTTCTTATTTTGTTTGTCTTTTTTTTATACAGTGTTCCAAGTGTTGTCTGTAGTGACTATGTTGTCATTCACACCAGTGTCCATATAAGTGTTTTCTATTATTAGCATATCTTTATAATCATTTTGATCTCTGGCCATTTTACTTTTATTACAAATCAATTCCATTTTCTTACTTCTAAGTGTTTCAATAATTTCCATTTGTCTATCTTTACAAAATTTATCTTCTTGATGAATTTCTAATGCGTTTTTTATCTCAGTGATCCTAGTTTCAAATATTTCTAGTGAGATGTTACGTGCTTTATTAATTATATTGATTAATTCAAAGGATGCCTTTTCTAGTGCTGTTTGCCATTCTTTTTTTAAATCCCCATTTCATTCAAAAGTACATTCTTTATCTAATCTGAGTCCTCGCGGTACTATTTGTAAAATGATATATCTATCTAAATAAGCTAATTATGTTTTTTGTTTGAGTTCCTTTACAAGTATATTTTCTAATTTGTGCATTATTTCTGTCAGAAGAACTGCAAGAACTGAACTCCATGGAAGCCAACTGCATTCCGTTATCACTCACAAACTGTGATGTTCACCTGTACCCCTCCTATCACACAACCTTTATAAGCAACGTACTTCCTGTCATTCGTTGCTTGAATAATTTGTTAATTCTAGTATCAGTGTCTACTGATCCAGAGCATCCTGTTTGAGCCTCCCTCTCCCTGCTACGTGGGATTCGCCCCCTTAGACAAAGTCCTGTGGTAACTTTGTGCATTCAACCTTCGGATTCAACCTTTGCTTCTACGCTAACCTGAACATTACTGTTCTGTTAGGATCAACATACCTATCAGCTGTTCATCGGAGCTCTGTACACATTCCTACACGCAGCCTACTCTGACAGTGATGTCAACCACCTAACTCCCGGTCACAGACCGCTCTACAGCTGCAGCTTCCCTGACGGTCTCTAAAGAAGATTACAACCAAATCCAAGTATATCCTTGTTTTACAACTTCAAGGATCTGTTTATAGACTGAACATTTCTATTTGAAAGCTTAATCTACTTTAATCTGTAGTTTCACAAACAATATCATACTCTCCTTTAAGTTCTACCTTTTGAAAAGTACTATATATTCCAAACACACTAATTGCCTTGAGAGCAAAGACTCTTTCTCTGGTTAACACCGGAACTTTTTTTTTTTTCATTTATCCTTGGAAATAATTCACTAAAGTCAGTCTGTGGTAATTTAACTCTGGTAAATCTGCTTTCCTGTTAAAGTTAAACCCCAATCTGCTGCTATTTGAGTTTAACACTATCACTTCAGACCAATTGATTTTCCTTAGAAATAGGTTCTCTAAACTATGTTGAACCGATCTAACTCTGAAAAGCTACAGTTACCAAACTAACACACTAAGGTGCTGTTAATGCATTACATATTATTCAATCCACACATATATAGGGTTGGTATCATGGATCCAAATGAAGTTGCTAACCATATTTCAAATTTAAATCAAAAAGTGGATATTCTAACACAAGGGCTTACTACCCTTCAGGCTGAAAATACCTCCTTAAAGGGGCTATTAAATTACTTAATAACAGCAAAAAATTTGGAACATCCAGAACCTCACATAAATCCCCCTTCAGTATTTTCAGGAGTAAGGTCTGAATTCAGGAAGTTGGGAGTTGGGCAAATAGATTTTTTAAACTAATGATACCATTTTAGATTCCCTCAATAATTTTTTCTCTGCAATGGCAGTCCTATATGAAGATGTCAACAAGCAGAATACATCTTAAAGTAATCTTAGAGCTCTTAAACAAGGGAAAAGGCCAGTGGAAGATTACATTGCAGATTTTCAGCTATGGGCCACTAACTCACAGTAGATTGCGGTCAGCCTAAAAAATCAATTTGGAATTGGGCTGTCCGAATACTTGAAAGATGAACTATCCCGGATTGAAATGCCTGATACATTAGAAAACTTGATCAAGATCTGTATAAACATGGATCGCAGGTTCAGGGAGAGGCGAGCAGAAAAGTCTCACTTGGAACTTTATTCTAAAAAACCTCCTCACCCACAACATGACAAAATAGTAAACACTCCTATACCCATGGAAATTGGAACCATAAGGGCCCCTTTAACTCCTGATGAAAAACTCAGAAGACTTGTGGCCATTCTCTGCATGTATTGTGGAAATACAGATCATGTGGTGTCATCATGTCCCAATTTAAATCGCCAGAGAAAGGGTAAGATTAAACCTGTGTATAACATGACAGTTCATAAACTTAATTTACACCTTTCCCTTTCATTGTCATTACAGTGGGAACAACGCCAACTGCAGACATAAGCTATGATTGATTCTGGAGTGTCTAGAATGTTTATAGAAAGGGCTTCATTAGCCCATCCACTTCTTCAGCTGGTGCTGGGATTTTTTTTGTCACCAACAAAGATGGCACACTTCGTCCAAAAATAGACTATAGAGCATTAAATTTGATAACAAAGATAAAGCGATATCCCCAAACTCCTGGAGAGACTGAATGAAGATGAAATATTCACTAAACTCGATCTCAACAGAGCATATAACTTAATCTGGATGAGAAGAGGTGATGAATGGAAAACGGCATTTAGAACCCAGTATGGGCTTTTTGAATACAACGTAATGCCTTTTCGGGCTATGTAATGCCCCCGTAACTTTCCAGTTCTTTATAAATGAAATCTCCAAAGACATGATGGACATTTCTGTTGTCATTTATTTAGACAACATTCTGATTTATTCCAAAAAATGAGAAAGATCACATAAAACATGTAAGACAAGTACTAATCAGACTCAATGATCACCACCTATATGCAAAAATGGAGAAATGTAATTTGCATGTTAAGAAAATTAAATTCCTTGGATACATTATATCATCTTATGGAATCCAAATGGACCCAGAAAAGGTTCAAGCTAACATAAACTGGCCACGACCAACAACAGTGAAAGCACTTTAAAGATTTTTGGGCTTCTCAAACTTCTACAGGAAATTTATACATAACTTCTCCTCCATAGTCAAACCACTAACCAAACTTACCGGATCAGAACGCCGGTTCAAATGGACACAGGAAGCACAAAATGCATTCTAATCATCGAAAAAAAACTTTTCATCACAGCCCCTATACTTCATCTTCCAAACCCAGACCATCAGTTTACTGTTGAGGTGGATGCTTCCAACATCGGATTAGATGCCATTCTCTCTCAACGTGGTAACATGTCGTCTGCCCTACACCCAATCGCCTATTTCTCCAGAGTGCTAAGTCCAGCTGAAATAAATTATTCAGTTGGAGACAAGGAACTCCTCACCATAAAATGTGCCTTAGAAACTTGGTGTTACCTTTTAGAGGGATCCAAAAAACCTTTCGCCGTTTATACAGATCACAAGAACTTAGAGTACTTAAGGAATAACAAAACGTTATCTTCCAGACATTAAGGCTGATGCTCTATCTCATAGCATTCAAGAAACTCCCAGAAAATAATTACCATCCTTCATTGTACCTCCTGAAAAAATCATTGGAGAATTAACTACACACTCTCCAGGGTATTTAAAAGCTTTGAAAGATGATAAAATTATGATTATCAGGACATCCTGGAATAACCAAGACCTTACACCTCATCAAGACAATTTTGGTGGCCCGAGATTAGAACCAATGTCAAAAAACTATGTTTCCTCATGCCATATCTGCACTAGGAATTATCTAGATCATCAAAAACCTTTCAAATACCCAAAACCTCTGCCTATTGCTGAAACTCCTTCGACAGTAATCACCATGGACTTTATCATTGACTTACCTCCCTCAAATCAATATACCACCATTTTGGTTGTAGTAGATCACTTAACACACTTAGCCCACTTCATTCCATTAAAAAATACCTAACACACTAACTACTGCAAAAACATTCATCTCTCATCATAAAACTGCATGGACTACCCATTACCATCATCTCGGACAGGGGAACGCAATTCACATCAAGATTCTGGAAAGAAATGTGCCAATCCCTTAAAATCACTTCTAAATTGTCCACATCATACCACCCTCAGACTAACGGTCTCACTAAAAGAGTTAATCAAATTCTGGAACAATACCTTCGCTGTTACATATCTCATTTACAAGATGATTAGTCTGACGTCTGACGTCTTACCACTCGCAGAATTTGCATATAATAATTCAGTCAACAGATCGACAAACTCAAGCCCATTCATGGCTACTTATGGTTACAATCCCTTAACCTTCCCAGACTTCATACCAGCTACTTCCACTCCGGCTGCAAATAATTTCTCTGACAAAATAAAAACAACTCTTGCCCTGCTTAAGAAACACTTGACTGATACCAAATTGAAACAAAAATACTATTATGATAAAAAAGACGACCTAGCCCACATTATAAAAAAGGTGATCTAGACTGGCTCTCGACAAAAAACCTTGAATTGAATGTTCCAACTAAGAAGCTAGCCAATCAGTTCATAGGACCATTCTCTATTACAAAGATCATCAATTCCAATGCTGTCATTCTCAATCTGCCGCAATCATACAAAATTCATCCATCCTTCCATGTCTCTCTCCTCAAGCCTCATGTACCAAATTCTGATTTTCACAAACAGAAATCACCACCACCTACTGTTTTGATTGACAATCATTCTGAATAAAGAGTCAGGGAAATATTGAATTCCAGGGTTTGAAGAACAAAACTTGAATACTTGATACGTTGACTTGGATATGGTCCAGAAGAGGATTCTTGGGTCCTGTATAGTGATGTTAACGCTCCGAGATTAGTTTCCTCCTTCCACAAGAATTACCCTCATAAACCTAAACTAGAATCCTCACAGAGGATTCCTTGAGAAGGGGGATCTGTAATGTTCACCTGTACCTTTAATGAATATACCCCTCCCATCACACAACCTTTAATAGGGACGTACTTCCTGTCATTCGTTGCTTGAATAATTTGTTAGTTCTAGTATCAGTGTCTTATACAAACAAAAACTATTACAGTGCTAAATCAGCAGCCTATTATGGATGATAATTATGCACTAAAATAAAATATAGCAAATTTATCCATAGAAAAAAAGGGGGGATAGTATCCTAATAAATCTTCTATGCACAGATTGTTGTTGCTAGTATTATATTACACGAAGAACATAGATAAAATTAGGATAAAACAAATTGAATTTAAAATCAACCATCTATAGATCCACAAATCTATTGCCTGTTCTGTGATATAACGCTATTAAAAAATAGAAATTAAAATTGAAATTGGATTTGGATAGTATACAATCTACAATATATACAAAATAATGATGACAATACAAAGTCTCTTATATGTGATCAAATGTCTTTTGGAAGAGAGCACAAATAGTCTCTCAAAATATATGAAGTATTTAAAACACGGTACCTCCTTGAGAATTGTATGTGTTCAAATTAGCATATTGCCTAATAGAGAGGTAGGAAACAATTTCTTTAACCTTCACTGGATAAGAACACTCTGCTGCTCCCTTCAAGCCGTCCTTCCTTTTCGCGGCTTCGGTAAACAGTGGAACATGAAAAACAAGAAATGGAGCGCAAAAGAAATTCAAGTGTAGTTTTATTATATAAAAATGACACACATAAAATAATCTACTCACACTGAGTAAACATAGTTAAAGCCGGGCTTTATCAAGAGGAATGTCATATAACGGCTTCACCTGATAGTTGGCTTTTTATAGTGCCGTCTGTATCTAACCCACTCATGGGGGTGTGTAGTTTATCTTCACCGCTATTGGTTAACCCGTAACCCAGTCGATATGATCATTTCTGGGGAAGAGTTAATTTTTGAAAGTGCACCATACTGCAAATTGACTAATACGGGATAATACCTTTACCATATTCATTATATAACCGGTGTACAAGGATGTATAACATTCAACAGTTCTCATTTTAAAAAACCCTATCAACGTAAATTGCATTTCATGTAGTATTTCAAATATATAAATACAATTCATAAAAAACAAAAAAATTGTTAAAATAGAAATATATACTTAAAATTCAATATGTATAAACACATATAAAAAGATAAACTTCACATACCCACCAAATAAATAGATCCTAATATTATATTGAAAAACTCAATGCAATTTTAAGAAATTCATAATTAGAAAACATTAAAAAACTAAATGTATTTCTACTTTTTAAAATTTGCTGCCACATCTATATCTATATTTAATCCCATGGAGTGTAGGCTCTTAAATTTATATATCCAGTAAGTTTCCAACTTTCTGAATTCTAGTAATCTGTTGTGTCTTGATGGTGCCACCCACCCTATAACTTGTACTTTTAGGTAATCAGGGTTACTATTGAGGTATTCTAAAAAAGTTTGGCCACATTGTGTTTGACTAGTTTTTCTTTAATACCATAGATGTGCTCATTAACCCTGCGTCTAATCTGTCTTTTTGTGCGGCCCACATAAATTAAGCCACACCCACATTCTAGCAGGTAAACTACATAAGTAGATTCACAGTTACTTTTGAACTCTATTTCAAATTTATCAGTATTGTCTGCATTTTTTAAGTGTTTGGATCTATTTACATGTTTGCACATGTTACATCTTGGTTTGGCACATTTTAAAGTGCCCTTCTAATTGGCCAACCAGCTATCCCCCTGGGTTTTTGTAGTTTTGATAGCCTTCAATCTACTGGGTGCTAAGAGATTTTTAAGGCTTTTCCCTTTTTTGAACGTAATATTCGGTTTATCATTTAACTGTGGTCCCAACAAGGGATCAGCCTTTTGAAGTGACCAATGTTTATTAAGTATACCTTTAATTGCATAAGCTCCCTCGTTATATGTGGTAGTAAACGTAATTGATTGACTCTCTTTATAAATTGTAAAATCTAATACTCCATGCTCTTTTTGTTTGAGAAGATTATTTCTATCCTTAAGTTTAGCCCTATCTCGTGTCTCCTTGATTTTTTGATATTCATATCCCTTAGATAAAAATTTATTTTCTAAGATATTTGCTTCTTCTTCAAAATTTCTCATATGGGTACAATTTCTCCTAATCCCAAGGAATTGGCTATAGGGCACATTATTAATCCATACGGAGCTTGATAAATTGACCCCCAAGACTGAAACAAATTAGATAATAGAAGTAAATTGACTCATGAACGAAAAGTTTTGGGTTTCATGCAGTGGCGTCACTAGGGGGGGGCGGGGGGGGGCGGGCCGCACCCGGGTGACACCCACCAGGGGGTGACACCAAAAAAAAAAAAAAAAAAAAAATTTTTTTTTTTTTTTTTTTTTTTAATTTTATTGAAATTCAAAGAAATACAATGTTGAGATGCATAGATTTTTTTTTTATTAGAGGGGCTGGCATTTGTGAACATTGGTGGGACTGGGGAAGATGTAGACACACAATTTTTTTGCCCCTTGAGCCAGTGCTGCAATTTCAACAAATAGTTTTCCCGGCTGCTCCTAGCCTAAACCTGCCTGCCTATCTGTGCTCACTGCTCAGTGACATGTGGAGCAGTGGAGTCACTCACTGCTGTGCTGTCTCTCTAAACGGGAACTGGCAAATCATGAGGGGATACCTGGCACCTGACCGCATGACTGTTTGACACTGTCTTTAAAGTGAAGCAGCCACATATGATGCCCACCAGACCATTACGGTTACGGTACACTAAGTGCACACTGAACAGGTAGGAGGGCGGGCGGGGGTCTGGGGGTGGGCAGAGTGCAGAGCTGATTGGCCATAAGAAGCGGTAGGCACGCGGCCCGTGGCTGTGCACTGACAGACTTGGAACAGAGTCAGAGAGCAGAATTTTCATAGTTTGCACCTAAAACTTTTCTTTAGTGATTTATTTTTAGAGTGCTCTGTTTATCTTTCATTTGATGCTCTGCTGAGCCAGGGAGCAGCTCTAGACATGAGCTTTATAATTAATGCAGTGCAGTTTACATATTTTGTATGTGTGTGTCTGAGTTTTTGTGTGTGTGTGTATCAGTGTTTTTGTGTGTGTGTGTTTTTGTGTGTGTGTGTGTCTGAGTGTTTTTGTGTGTGTGTGTGTCTGAGTGTGTTTCCGAGTGTTTGTGTGTGCATCTGAGTATGTTTTAAGTGTGTCTGAGTGTTTGTATGTGTGTTTGCCTGTGTTTTTGTGTGTGTCTGCTTTCTGGGGGGGGGGGGGGTGACACCATAACTTACCGCACCGGGTGACACCAACCCTAGTGACGCCACTGGTTTCATGGTTCTTTAAAGGGGCATGAAACCCAAACATTTTCGTTTCATGATTCAGAAGGAGAATACAATTTTAAACAACTTTCTAATTTACTTCTATTTGTTTTATTTGCTTAGTATTATTTGTTTAAAGAGCAGCAATGCACTACTGGTTTCTAACTGAACACATGGGCGAGCCAATGACAATCGGTATATATATGCAGCCACCAATCAACAGCTAGAACCTGCATTGCTGCTCCTGATCTTACCTAGATAAACCTTTCAGCAAAGGATAACAACAGAAAGAATTTAATTAAATAATAGACGTAAATTGGAAAGTCGTTTATAATCGTATTCTCTATCTGAATTATGAAAGAAATAATTTGGCTTTCATGTCCCTTTAAGGTTACAATTTTTGGTCTAACTTACTGTGCTTTAGACACAAGAAAAACAACAATGTTTCTAGAAAATAAGCCCTAAGCAGCATTTAGCCACAAGGATAAACATTTGAAAAGGATAATTTTGCTGACGTACCTTTTTCTTTCCTACAGACAAACAAAAATAATTTTCAAGAAACCTTCTGTTTCAGCCAATTAGAACTGGCATATTCCGCTGTAAACAAGGATTTGAGTTCTATTAGCACAAGCTGCACATTACTAACAAGCTTAAAGCACACATATAACTGATCTGTTAATGTCATGATTCTATGCATTTAGTCACTTCTGCTACAACGCTCCTTATAAATGTGCAAAACGTCCTAATGCAGGATGCTACACTAAAGAAATAGGATAAAAATGAAGGAAACTATGAATTGTCACAGCAGCAAAACAGACACCCACTTTTGAACAAACATTTCTGCGATCCAAACTGCAGCCTTACAGATGTAAAAATTACAGTAGTTAAGGGGAATTCCAAATGACATGAAGATTACAGTATTCAAGGGCAATTTCAAAACATGTACAAAAAAAGTTTGGGATTATACATTTATATTTGATTTACGCAATTCAGGGCTTCATTTAGGTGTGGGATTCATGT